>NC_072016.1:9673280-10324113 GCF_027791375.1 Indicator indicator | reverse complement strand
AGAATAGAGCTATTTTTCATTATTTGACCTTATCTACAAGGGACTGGTTTTTGTGGTTGGTTTTTTTGTTGTTGTTTTTTTTTTTTTTTTAAGAATTAAAAAAGTTTTAGATGTTAACTTTACAGTGCACATCAGAATCAGGCAGTGAAAATGACAGCCATGGATTTATTTCTCTACAAAAAGCCAAAAGTAAACAAGTGAGTCACAGCCCTCTAGATTAAGTTTCAGTTGCCATTGGTAACATGGTAAAAGCCATAACACTCTAACTTTTGCAGAAATTTACCACTTCACACCAGCTGAGAATCTAGTTTGTAATTTATCCAAACAACAAAGTAATAAAAAGCTATTTTACAAAGGCTTTTTTGTTCTATTTCCCATTCTGCAGCTGACTAAGTGCACTACCTCACTGGAAAGTTTCTTAACTGTTTAGTTACATGCAACTGCATGGAAAGTGATTTCAGTTAAATCCCACCTTCTGATCCTTTCAATCATGTCCTTCCACAACTAGGAATTTCTAACAAGAGAAGCAAGTTGCAGGGATCACTGTTCATCCACTCACAATCTCCTTTTTGAAGCTGCATCTCTATTAATACATTGAGCTTCAAATGAGAAACAAGACAGACTCTGTGCTCCCTTCTCTTAATCACATTCAAGAGCTCAAACATCTGTCCTAAACAGCTCAAGTGCCTAAAAGGGATCTCATTTTCTGATATTACCACTATTTATGGATCTAGAAAAGTTAGTGCCTGTTGCAGACTGTAAGTTTACTCAGCCTTAATACAAGATAACCTTTAAAAACAGAATTTTCTCCCACAGTTTTCTTCAGTCCACTTTTCTATATCTCAAGTGACAAGGTTTCCTCAAGCTCTGTAAAAAAATCATGCATAAATCTAAATCACTTCTGGTTGAATCCTCTAAAGGCAGCAGTTTCTTGTACAGTTGTTTATGGCTAAAAAGATCCCAACAAGTGCCTAGTACTATTTCTCCCCCACCAAACACTTGAAACTGTTACGTTCTGTGATTCACTCACCTCCTGGCAGCTGGGTCTGGGGGGATGCACACCAGCCAATGACACCAGAGTATCAATTGTTTCCAACTCCTGTTGGTAAAAGGTCTGAATTTTGTTTTCTAAGAGAAAGCCTTTCACTTTCTCATGCAGCACGATTGAGAAATTCTGACCCTCCAGGCCACTACAAGGACACACAGAACACGTCAAAAGGCAAGAAATATACTAATAACATTTTTTAGGACAATTACCTAGTCTGCTAAGTCAAAAGGTATTTTACTGTCCTTAACTGCCCACCTACCAGCTCACATCCCCCCCCCCCGAATTTAAAGGCTTAACTAAACCAGCAATAAACATCAAATTGTTCTTGTTCAATCATTTTCTGCAACAGCGTTGCAATGCTAAGACCTGCAGTCTCTGAAAGTACACTACACCCATCAGAGCCACCAATGAGCACACAGCTACCCTCAAAGTGGATACAGGAATGGGTGCTTGATTCAGTTTGTTGAGATTATGTATTTGTGACTTGATGATAACAATGACAGCAGAAGTTGAGAGCAGCCTGATGGAATCAGACACATGAAATCAGGCAAGGACTGATTCCTTTATCTAATCTGTCGATTATACCCCTACATCTTGTTCAAAGCTCCAGCTGTTTTTAACTAGATGCAAGAGGTCTGTACACACTACTTTACTTCCTTCCTAATATTCAGCTTAGTTCAGCATCAGATTTTTTTTCCCCCCACAGATTATGAACAGGTATCTCAACTGTATGCATCACCAATTATTTGAGAGCAAAGCAGGCTGCTACTGCATGCTTGTGCAGCATCTAAATCACAGGTGGCCCCTCTTTCTCCATAATTATTACAATAAACAATAATAAATCCCCACACTTTGTCCCAAGACCCGTCTGGATCCCACATTTACCTCTGTCCCTCCTCCAAGCCTTGGAAAGGCTTATCATAAACTTCTCTATAGAGACAGGGGAGTTCCAGCATTCTTGAAATCTGAACATCATAGAAATCATCATCCACCTTATCTGGAGCAGCAAAAAGAACACACATACTTGGCCAAGACTGCCATACCAATCTTTTAAGCAAGCATACCTGAGGCTTCACATGCCAGTATTAAATTGGCAAATTTTGTTCACTGTTGTTTTTATAGAAACAAAACCACAGAAGCCACTCCTGCTTTTACACTTCACAAGGAGGTAAATGGCCTGTTCTGGTGCATTGCAGACTACACTTTCATCTAACAACCTGTTTAGCCATAAATTATGATCTTTGTTTTACATTTCAGCATTAGATTAAGTTAACACATACTAAGGAGCTTTATTCAGGTGAAAATTAAAGCAATTTAGAGGCTATTTGAATTGCATGGCTCTCCTTTAATGAAACAATAGTGTTATTACCAGTCCTTAAGTGAGGTATATATTCATAAATCTTCTGTCTGGAAAGAAGGGTTGAATTCCCTCTCAGATTTTAGCTAGAGCTGAAAAATCTAGACTTAATCTGAGCTATACAGGGCTTTTAAAAGACAGGCTTCCCAACCAAAGGAAACATTTCAGTATTGTCTTTGAAAGATTTCACTATAGAAAACCAACTCTTACACAAGAGCACACACAGCAGAGAGAAGGTTTGTAGCTAGAAGGTCCTAAGGAGTAAAGAGTGGACTGCAGAACTCTGCTGCCCAAAATGCTGTTAGATACAGGGGCTGCAACTGCATGCAGATCAGTGCCCAAGTGACTGAAGATGAGGAACATTTCTCAGTGACTCTGCAAGGCCAGAGTTTAGGAGAATCTGCACTTCACTTGTACTATTTGCCCATGTGCTGCTTTCTGCTTGTGGAATGGATTACATAGGCCACAACAGCAATCATTTCTCCAAAGCAGCTACCCCACCACTGTATCTGTGTAGTATTCCTGTATGCATGCTAGTCACCTTTTATAGATTTTTACAAGAATGCCTCATTTACAGGCAATCTAATCACACACATCAGTGTCTTCTAACCTTACACTGCTGAAATGGAAAAAAAAGACATAGAGATGAAAACCACATTAGAAAAATGAGATGCCAGAAAATAAAGTGGAAATTATTCAATGAATTACACAAAACTTTAATCTTCTCATAAATTCAAGACAACAAAGTTACATATCACAGATCCAGAACACTCACAAAAACATGAAGCGTGAACTTCTCTTTGCTGCCTGTAGGTTCGGATGTGACCTCTGACCCTGATGACATCCCCAAGACTCAGCTTGGTTTTCTGGATCACCATTTTCTGCAGTTTCTTCATCTGTTCGAGCACACCAAGACTGCTGGCTGTACTTGGGTGACCTGAAAGAAGTGAGGGAAAGCAGATCAAGCATTAAGGCCAGGATCACTGTCCTTTTGCATTTATCCAAGGAACTAAGCATAATAGGAGTCATATTACCAAAAAAGGTCCCAGGAACCACATGTCCTGAGTAGCAAAACTTGTGTGACAACACTAGTTTACAGTATAATAATTAATCAAATAGTTCAAAAGGGAGGAGATACTGATTTGCCATGGAAAATGTCATAAATGGGTTGCAAAACTGAAATATTAATTTCAAATTGATTTTGTCATACTAACATGAAAGGAGAAAGGAAAGGTCAGTTGAACTTTTCACATAAAAGAAGAATGAGTCATCTAAGGTGAGGTCAAAAGTATTCATGTGATGCAATTTGACTTCTACACTGAGGTGAATGCAGCTTGACAGAACTTCACATTTATGTAACATGCCTCTGTGTGAGAGTGAATTGTTCGTGACTTAAAACCTGATTAATAATCCAAGTATCCCTGAACACAGTTACAAAGAGCTGGAAGAAACATTACTGTGCCCCATAGGAGCTGCTTTCTTTGGCAGTGGCTATTCAAAAACTACTGATGCACATGTAAAATAAGAACACAAGGCTGTAACATGCATTCAGGTTCCTCATTCTATTTCAAGCAGTATTTCATGCAGTTCCTTTAATGAATTTAAGTTGCTCATAAAAAATTATTTGATTGTGGGTCCCCATTAATTTTCTGGAATGATGTGCCACATCACCACCTTTCTAGAAGTGACAGATGTCTTTTAGATTCCAGTTGGGATTGTTCATACCATTTGTCACATCATTGTTAAAGTAAGTATGAATTATCTGTCTGTATAAATTGGCTTGTTCCACAGGCATCAGATTTTAACTTTTACATCAAGATTTCCTTTCTCCATTCAGTGCTTCTGTAACCCTAAAACTGGCAGATGATGCTTTTAATATTTATTTCAGTAGGATTCAATCAGCTCCACATAAGGATTGTCAACTACATGAACTTTCAAGAAGGCCCAAAGCTAAAAGTATTCTGTTCTTTGATAGATGGGAAACAGAAGAAAAAGCAAAGAGAAAGCCATACACCAGTGAATTCTTCTGTTTGAAACGCAGTAATTACTGCACTTAACGCAATTTCAGCACATGTAGAACTCCACCAAATCATAAAAGACTGTTGGCATCCTCCCACTGTGTTTTCATCAACTTTCACGTTCATCACTGACGGTACATGAATGAGAAGGAGGAGAATATGAATGCAAACAAAGAAGAAGATGAAGCCTGAAACTGAGTCACAGAGGGGTGGAATGTTTATCAGCTTGCTGGTAAATGGATTGACTTTTGTAGCATGTGACAGATATCCAGCCTAGTTCCTCACTAGACAAAAAAATGACAAAAAGAACTGTAAGAAGACTCTCTGAACAATGTCACAGCATAGAACTGAAAGATCATATTACTCAGATAGAGAGATGAAAGGTCATAACATAGAGGTTTTACTGGCATCATCACTGCACACCACACAAAAAGTAATATGAAACTGCCCAAATGGCCCAGGCTGAGGCTGTAGGATGTGATGGCTTAAAATTCTAAAGAGAGTTGAATTTGCTCTTCTGCAAGTTTGATCATTTATTAAATACATTTTTACTGATATCTGTCTTATGTAAGAGTCAAAAGAGAAATTATTTGATAAATTACCTGATAAAGATATTTCTTCTACCATTGGATTTTTCCAGCACATGCAATTTATAACTCCAGTACTGTCATCCACTGTAAAAGAACAATAAATAACAAATAATAATTAAGAATTACAGAGTAAGAAAGCAAGTAGTTAAGAAATGATGATACATAGATACGTAAGGGAGATGATTGCCAAGGATATCTCATTCCAACCAGCCTGAAAGGGAAAGTGGGTGTTCAACCCTTGCTTATACTTCTGAAATAATCTCCACAGTCATTTCAGCCATGGAATTAGCTCAGCACCAGATACCATGCTTATGTGCATGGCCCTGAAGTAACAGGTATATTTAAAACAAAACAAACAAACAAAAAAAAAAATCAAGCAAGCACAAATTTAAGTATGAGGCTTCAGTACACATATTGGATATAAAAGGGGTTTAATCACAGTAACAAGGTCAGAAGAAAAATCAGTACTGAAAGCTGAAATCAGGCAAATTAAAATAAGAAACCAGTCCCAAACCACAGAAACGTTGCTGTAATAGTGAGGAATCAGCACTTCAACACTGGGGTGTACAGTCATGTGAATAGACTAGGAGTGCTGCTACCTCCAGCTAATATTGTGTCCAAACTCTGCTGGCCTTTCTCCATACAAGATGCTCCAGAGAGCAGAAATGCAGCTCCTCTAGCCACGAAGGACAGAGGACAGCACATACCTGTGGTTCTACTCTAGGCCAAGAATTCCCAAATAAAAGTACACCTATTGGTGGCATGCAAGCCACTTCCGTGCCAAAAGAACTGCACACCTTCTCCTAAGCACAACAGCTACTTAGCTTTTCCTGTTTTGTTAGTATTCAAACAGAAGTTTTGCAATTTCTGCCCCAGGTACACCAATGTAAAGGGCAACAGAAAAAAGACAAAAGTCAAGGAAAACTACAAAACTATCATAAGAATCAATACATATCAAGAGACTGCATATAAGTGGTATGTCTAACAGTCAATAAATAAAAAGGCACTAATCAAATCACAACAAGGATCCCATTTCCAGCTAATACTCCAAGCATCTTGCTCCTTAAATGTAGCCATCCCCAAGACTGAGCTTCCACTCTTCATAAAGTGGAATCTTCAGTTTTCTTCTGCTCCTTAGACGAGATCCATTACTATAAAAGTAACTGCAATGTTTACCAGGAAGGTGTTGATAGATACCTGCAGTTGTTTCCTCTGGGAACCACAGAATCAAAGCAAAATGCCTTTGCATTGTCTCACATGTTTTGAAAAAATCTCCCTATTTGAGAAGTCCAATTTCAAATCATTGTCTTGCCTTCCTGTTTTCCAATACCTTAGCTGCACATTCCTAATAAACAAACAACATCTGTAAGACACAGGCAATTACAAATTCCATCACAAAACAATGTGCATCTCCTTGCTATCCCCCTTATGAGCTGTTGTGTCTGCCACAGAAGCATTAATTTTGTACCAGACCATAACCATCTAGCTAGTAAGGTTTCCTCTACTTGGTATACACAAACCCCAACTATTTTAGTAGGGGTCAAAATCCCCATATACCATACTAAGCCAGCAACAGCAACAAGAAACACAGCAGATGACATTTCATTGTTACATTACTGCAGCTTCTAGATGTTCCAGCTTGTTGTGATTGGGTGTTGCACCGACTGTGAGAGATAGGCTTCCTAAGAAGGGCTTAGAAACAAAACAAACAAGATTGAGGGATTAGGAGGCGAGGCTCCTCCTCATCAATGTAACAGCTGAAAACGGAGTCCTGGAGAAACTGACCTGCTCTTTACCACAAAGGGAATCTGGTAGCCGGGCAAGACTCTGAAACAAAGTTTTCCCAGTCCATAAACAAACACTTTGATCAAGAAGACAAATAACTGCTGAAGGAGAACTCTTACAATTGTATTAAAATTAGACAGGAGAATGCACTCAGGGGGTCTACAAGCTTTTGAGAACTTCCTGTGCTCCCTGAGCTGCCCTTCCTCTTCTCCTTGGGTTTAAACTTTTGTTTGTTTTCATTTTGTTTTGGTTTTTGGGGTGGAGGTGTTTTCTGTTTTCTTGGTTTGGGGTTTTTAAAGTCTTTTTTTTATTTTATTTTTTTTACTCTTACATTAACTATTTGAGGTGTAGCACCCTCAAAGCTCCCTGGTAAATTAAATAATTATGTTCAGTTTTATTTCCTCATTGAAAAAAAGAAAAAGGGTATGGTTCTTGGAGGGCCTGCATGAATCTTCTGACATCCCAGGGAGATTTTTTTTTTCAATCTCTTTTTTCAGCCTTTTAAAACAGTTCTAGAATATAAAGAAAACCACATGTTATCTTTTATTTTGTTAAAGTAAGACACAAATTTAAAAAAAGGTCTGAAAGGTGCACTTACTAAAATATAAGATTTCTTAAAGCTGCACTTTAATAAGGTATCTTTCACTTAACTAATCACAGTACTTGCAAATAAACAGCCAAATCAAAACACCAAAAAACCCAGATTGTACAAAGAGTGTAATTTTTTTTAATAAGCCAGGAAAAAGTTCACTCACTTTTGCAACTGGGATTTTGTCACAGCTCTGGCTGTATGGTTTTCATCCTAGAGAGGACCTAAGATTCTCTTAAAAAGAGCAGTGTGTATATTCTGATGTAGGGAGATAGGAAATGAGGGGGAGAGATAGCAGCAGTGACACAAAGACATTTCAATTCTCTATCAAAGAAAAAGTACAAAGGGGGAATTGCTTTTTAAGTCACTTCTAAGCAAATGGAAAGTGAGCAAGTACTGAGCAGTGTGCAGCACTTCAACTGATGCAACGCCTGCTCTGTGACTCACCAACCAGAGTCTGCTGATCTGAGAGATGCAAGAAGTTACAAGCAGGAAACTATCTAAGAAGTTAACAATTTTACACTGGTGGAGTCGGCCTGCCTGAAAGGGAGGGCAGGCTGGGGAGGAGCACCCTGGCAGGTAGCCTGAAAGCTCAAACCAGGAACTGTTGGAACAAAGAGTGGAGTTAGATGTGAAAGGACAGCAGGAAGCCCAGATCACTGAGAGCTGTACTTAGAAAGTCAGCTAATCTAATAATAAGGCCTTAATTCCACTGCTATACAGTTTGTTTTCAGTTCCATTCCTCCATTTTCTGCCCCAATCAGACAAGTTTATATTCAAACTAATGCTGAGAGCAGCATGGGAAACCCTTGCTCATAGAATTGGTTTTGCCTTGGTCATTTAGATTCTGTCTTCCTCAGTTCTCATTAAGTGATAACTGCATCTGCATATTAGTGCAATAAGAGGACAACAGCTGGTGTTCAATTTAAGTTTCAACACTTCATTACATCATCAGTAACATCTCTGGCTCTTAACTCAGGTGCCTATTTAGCCTGTGCTACTTCAAATGACAGTAAAACTTGTGCTTCAAAATATCTACTATCAAATAGTTATTTAGCATAATGGCAGGGTAAAAACAAACATCCAGTGCAAAAAAAAAAAAAAAAAGCTAGAAAAGATCCACCTCAAGAAACTTGCAGGTGCATTTCTGTAGAGCACAGGGTCAACTTTAAGCAGCCACACCCAGTGTGGGGTATACTATAACAGCATAGAACTCCTGCAGCAGCATGATGCAACTGCAGGCACCGTGGAAGTTGGGACCTGGTTGTCAACACTGTCTTCACAATACCCCTGTGAGTCAGGGAACTGTGGTTGTCTCAATTTTATAAGTCAAGGAAATGGGTAAGAAGAGGTGCCCCATGACTTACCTCCATCATGTGGAAACCCATGGAAGAGGAAGACCCCAGACATTAGTCCTTCAAGCACTTCAATAGGATCTATCTATGCATTTGGCTCTGCCTTCTACCAGATGACCACCACCCCTATTGCCCCCCTTCCCCTGGCTTTTGAAACTTGCCACATCACCAGTACTCCACTCTGCTGGTTCTCCATGAGAAAAAGACAGGTGAACAGAATAACAACCAGGTGTTTCCATGTTAATAAACCAGGTGTTTCCATGTTAATAAACCAGGCTGAATACTGGGAAAAGCAATAGGGAGGAAACAATTCCCAGCTGATTTGGGCAAGGACTGGTACTGGGATGCTTGAGTTCTATTTGCTAAATGTCTTAGACTTGGCTCCAAGATATGACAAAACATACAAAAAATCAGAAGGGATTTTTAAGGAAGAAGTTACTTCCCACTGCTAAATCCATTTATATCCCACGAAAGAAATTGTGTATATGTGAGGAAGACAGCAGAGTCCTGCAGCTAAGCAATAAACAAAATTAAGACTTGCTAGAAGACCCCAAATGAATCAGTTACTGTTTTAACTACATTTCTCTTGACATGGAGCGTGCTAAGTAATCTGAGCTCCAGACGTACATTATAGCAGGGTAAGAGGACAGCTGCTTTGAAAACAATGATTAAGGTAACTTTTAGGTTCTAACAGTAACTGAGATAAGAAGGCTAAAGTGCCAAGAAGAAAGAAACTTTTCTTACCTCCATAATTATAAAAGGCATCTCGTTCTTTTATTAGAACCACTATCCCAACAATATCCACCTGTCTCACTGGATGTCCATTATAAAAGAATATACCTAGACACAGAAAATTCTTGGTAAGTGTAACTATTTCTTTCAGCATCCCACCTTACATAGTCACATTTGTCAGTAAGAGACATATTTTCTTGCATATTTAATAAATTTTAAATTATACAATGCCTACTCATGTGGAAAAAAAAAACCCTGGATCAGTAAGGGCTGTGAACACTAGAAAGAGGAAGGATCAGCTCTGTTTAGGATATGAAAAAGCTTGCTTTTGTAGTGTGTCAGAACCTCATTAACCTTTTGTTTTCTTGCACATTTGGATCTGAAGAGTTTCTTTGCTGCAGGCACTAGGATTTTATTTTTAGAGGTTTTCTTTTGTTTTGTTCGTCAGTTTGGTTTGAGTTGTTGTCGTTTGTTTACTTTCTGGGATTTTTTGGTTGGTTGCTTTGGTTTTGTTCTGGGTTTGGTTTAGTTTTGTTGGGGGTTGGTTTGGTTTTTTGTTTGTGGTTTTTTTTCCCCTCAACTTCTCCAAGCTTCAGAATAAATAAAACACAATGGAAGGAGTTTGAGATTCTCACAATGCATCTGCTCCTGATTAAGGCAGAGCTTCCAAAAGGAAAACGAACATAATTCTGTCTTTCATTTCTAGAACAGGAGCCATGAGGGGTGAGAAGACAGAAACAATTCTCTTAGATTGTAAAGTACAGTATGAGGTCATTGCAGACAGCATCCTGAACTTCAGTTTCTAAAGTAACACGTTCTAAAAACATCCCTTCAAAGATATTTTTGGGCATCTATAAAAGTAACTGGAATACCACATAAAAACGTGTCCAGGAAACAGTGAGGAATCAGAGCCCCATGGACTTTGACAGCACTGAGAATGCCAAACACTATAATCCCTTTCAAGAGAGTGACAAATGTCGTTAAACCCTGATGTAAACATTACACACCAAAGCCTCACAGTTCAGTAACAGGAAGATAATAGGGTAATAAGCCCAGATACAGCCTGGGCAGGCTAATTTTCAGTCAATGTCTTCTCTTCGGTTTTCAAATACCACTGCTTTACTGAAGTATGCCATCTGGGATGTTCCAATAACTGTCTTCTGAAAAATAGATAGCTCAAGGGACTCAGAAGGGAACATTTGGCTCCATATGCTGTGGCATGTCTTATTCTTACAAAAGGAAAGAGAAACACTGCACCAAGGGAGTCAGGAAATGTTCTGTATTTGGGGGGGGAGGGGGGGGGGGCAGGGTGGAAATAAAACCCAAAATCTAAAAATAACCTGTCCTACATAGCCAGCAGTCTTCAATGAGCCTGGAATGAACTTTCTTTACATGAGAAAGGCAAAAATCCCCAAAGTTTCAGAAGAAATCATAGGTGACTAGCTAAGCAACTAATAAATAGAAGTTTTACGCATAACAATCCACTGCTGTGTTTTGAGGGTGCATCTATCACAATCATCTTAGAGCTGGCTATAATAATGCTGCAGTCACTGGTCAAGTCTGGGACAGAGAATGTTTAGCAGGTAGGTCCATTTTCTTTTCTCATTCCATTTACCATGACACCAACAAACACTGCTATAAAAACCCCTCAATGGAGATGCTTCTGATGAATGTAATTACTCACTAAACCTTACAAAAATCTCTGTAAAAGAAGGTCTGGGTCAGTTCCAAAGTAAGCTTGTGCCGCAGAGAATCGAAGCTCTTGACTGAGCAAGCAACATATTATTATGGTCATTTCTCAGTAATCTGAGCTTTAGCAAATGACAGACCAGATAAAACTGGTTCTTTCCATGCCCATAAAGTCACATAGGACTCCACCCTTAATGTCTGAGAAACTACCTGGATTAATTCAAAAGATGAATATATTTACACTATTAAAAGTTGAAGTTGACAACTTCAAGGTGTAAATTGTTTCTCTTGCCAGCTTATTTGTTCAAATTATGTTCATACTTAGCAATAAAAATATACTAAACATTTGATGTATAAACACATCCACTCAAGCTCCTAGTAACCCAGTAAAATGACACATATTAATAAGCTGTTAGCACAACAGGAAACCACAGCAGCAGTATAGGGGGCTACAGATAGACATCTCTCTAGGGTAACTTGTGGTCATGTCTTTACCAACATTACTGAACTGTTAGCTATTGCTTTAATTGTTGTTATGTCCTTTTATGCTATATGTAGCTTTCCTTGCTTGTTGACAAGCTGTCACAATGCAGTGATGCATGATAACTCAGAGAAGCTCATTTCCATGATGTGATTATGTGTTACAACAACCTTTGACACGCTCTCATTTCAAGGCCTCTAAGACAACACAATTGCTGATTTTTATCTGGGAGGTTTTCCAGCTTTCTTGTCACCATTGACAGTAGGAGGCTAATTGGCTAGGTTTACTGCTTCCCTGTGTTTGACTGGTTGGTTAGGGTTTTGAGGGTCGCTTTTTGTGTTGTTTGTTTGCTTTTTTGGTTGTTTTGGGGTTTTTTTGTTTGTTTGGGTTTTTTTGTAAAGAGATTAGTCATCGTGGCATCAAATCCTAATGCTTAAAAACGGAAAGAAAAAAATTATTAGGTCATTATGTCCATTTCCTCAGGGCCAGTGCAAGACAGTTTCATACAGTAAATTCCGGGCAATCTATACAGTCAGGATATAAACAATTCCAGTGAAGGTATCACACCTTTTTCCTGAGAAGGCTGCTCCCAGATGTCATTCTAAGGATGTTTTTCCTGACATTCACTCTGTGTTTCTTTCCAGTCTTCCTAGCTACAACTCTTTGTTTTGCGCTTATTCATTCTTAATTACCATTACTTAATGACTGATTTACAGCCAATCCTATACTTAGCTTCAGCTGGTCTTTAACAAACCCATTAAAGGCAGGAAACATTGACAGCAAGCATCTATCATCTTTCTTCACCAAAAGGTATTTTTTTGTGTGTTCCTATTTTGCAATCATTTGTTGCCAATAAATAAGCTGAAAGATGCCTGGTTTGGTTTATACACATCACCAGGCAAATGAACAAAATTCAGGATGTTTATTCTATGGAATTTAATTTTATTCTTTAAAGTTTTATGTAGAAAATTATACAGGATTAGTTATGCAAAATGTTAGATGCACAGGAAGCAGAGAAAGCTTTTATGCACCAATTTTAAAGGCTGGTAACTTGACATGACAGATACCACTTCCTTAGGAACATCTTAAGTAAACGCGACAACAAAAACCAAAACCAAACAAAAACACCCCCCCTAAAAAAAAAACCTAACAAACAAAAAACCACCCACCAAACAACAACAAAACTAAAAAAAAAACACCCCAACAAATAAAACAAATAGAACCCCCACCAAAAAAGAATCAGTTCCTGAAGCAGAAGAAAACTCACTTCAGTAAAAGAACAGGGAAGGAAGTGAAAAGGAAAATTCAGGTAATTTAGAAATGAAAAAAAGAGAGCAGGACTGTTCCTACTTTTGTGAACTGTTAGTTGAAGTTTGCAAGTTTAATTTCTTCTGAATATTATTTTTTGCATGTGTATGCTTTAATGTTCAAGTCCAAACTACAATCATATTCTGCTGACAAGGAATTGGTTCGTGTTTTGTTTGAAAACAATTAAAATGGCTCTAATTGAAGCAGAAACAGCTTTTACCAGATGCATTTGCTATGCAAGTACTGCTAAGACTACACACTAAAAAGGTCTCCAAGTACTGCTCACTCTAATGAAAACATCAACAGACTGTAGTCTACTTGCAATGGATTTAAGACAAAAGTTTCCCATCACATTAAATAACAAATATGTGTGTGTATATATACACACACACAGGGCTTTGCAATTTGTCAAGTTCCTAGGTACACAGAAATGGTTGTGACAGTTAAAAACACCATTTCTACAAGAACAGTACTGCTGCTATCCTTGCTGTTAAAGAAAAATAAGAATTACAAAACCTACACCAAATAGCATAAATTTCCACAGATGTATCTTGTCTCTGTGGAATTAAAACAAGCAAACTACAACAAAACAAAAAAAACAACAGAACCAAACTAAACCACCAAACCAAAACCACACACACCACTTCAGGTTTATTGCTTTTCCTCATTAATTCTAAGTTGCTTGGATTCTTTCCTGGTAATCTTGCAACTTGCCAAGTTTCAGTTTGGAGTAATAAGCATTTCTAAAGTAAAACATACTGTAGTCTATTTCAAGTCTTCATAGTGTAAAAAGAAATTCAAGGTCAGGCTCATATTGCTTTAGACAGGGTGATACTGGCTGAAGACCAGCAGGAAAGACTGCAACAAAGCACACAACTTCCAACAGCAGTTAGGTAATAAAAGGTGTGGTATAAGATTCAGCACAGATATCAGAATTTAAAATAAGGTGGTTCAAGTGTACAAAGAATGTTGCATATCTACCATATCTAGGACTTAAGCACAACCTCAAAATCTCTGTGTGTTTATTAATATCCACAGCAAAAGCAAAACATATACACCCATAGCTGTAACACATACAGCTAGAAAGGATCAGCATCTTTGGAATTCACTTTTATCAGAATTTTACAAGCACTACCATACAGAGGAAACACAATACTACCTTAAAGTAAATTAGGACCTGCATCTACATATGAGCTGATAGAACAAACACATTGTGTTTCACATACAACCTGTTGTCCTTAGAATTATTAAAGGCACTAATGTCACTTAGCTTAGGGGCATGGAAAATTACTGGTGTTTGCAAAGCACTCTGCAAGCCTTTGATAAAGGGCACAACATAAATCAAACATAATTCATATCATAATCATTGTGTGCAAGTACATACCTGGCACTTGCTTAGATTCTTTCATTTCTCGTATATCTTTAATATAGAGTCTTGCAAATGCAGAAAACACAGGATTCATCCCCCAGTATAGAGAAGGTGTCTCTTCTTCATGCTTCTTGGATTCAGACTGCATTCAAGACCTGTGAACATAGGAGAACTTAAGTTATTTTCTACATAGGTAAAGAGCTGTTCACATGTTCCAAAAGAATGAAAAACTAGCTTGTGATTTTACACACGATAACACAGAACTGATGAAGAGACACAGGAATGTTACTTAATATGTTATCTTTTTGTCACCAAATGAAATATTCTAAGTCACACTACTGATGATTAACTTGAAGCACTGAGATGCAACAGCAACAGTATTTTGCCCAACTCCTTTAAATAAAGCAGAATTTCAAGGATTTCTCCTCTAAGAACCCCAAACCAAATAATCAAATACAACGTTTATTTAAAAGAGCAGGATTGTGGGATGATAATTGCTTAATTCCTGTACACTTCATTATCTTCCCTCCACCCCTATCACTCTTTCCCTTCCATTAGATATTCTCCTTATCCCGTGCTTTATTGTGGTGGTGGCTTATTTTACATAAAAAAAAAAAAGCAGCAAGCCCTTCTTTAATTTGGGCATACAGGCTCCAATTGTAATTGTTACTTTCCCCTTTAACACCTGTTATCTTCTGCCATTACCAGAGTCAATTCTCTGACTATTACAGAGTTGATGTCAAAAAAAGCAGCACTCAATTCAGGAAGGATTTTTCTAAAGATCTGGAAGCTGAACATATGGTTTATTAGCTGCTCCTGCATGGATAATTGAGTTGTTCCCACAAAGCTTTCCAAGTCACCCTCAAATGGGTGTCAGCCACTTACAGCTGTAAGGCAAATGTGCAAGTGGACTGATTACGAATAGTGTGTAATAGAGCTAAGATTTGGCAGCTACAATTTCCTGAAAGGGAGTAGCAGCCTGCTACAGGTCGTCAGTGATCTCTGTAATCTGCAGGAGACACTTCTAGCTACTGATGCAGAGATAGTATGTCACGAATATCATGATAGCATCTTTTTTCTTTGATAAATAGAGCTTAGATTTGGTAATACTACTGTTTTCACATTTAAACTTTAATTGGATCAGAAAAAATAGAGTGTAGCACAACAGGCTAAAGCACTGCTGACATCTACACTGTGAAAAGAATTGCTGATGCAATTATTTCCTTTATTTTTTTATTTTCTTAAAGAACAAAAGACTGGTGATACTTTAACCTTTCTTAGACTGTTCATTTGTTTTGTAAGATATTGAAAACATGACTTAGTCTCACCAGATACTTCATCTTCCAGCATTAAACTAAATAGTTTTGTTTACACCTGGATTTATGTTTCTGCACTACAGGCAGCTTTTTTCCCAACCCCTCCCTTTTGCACATGCAATGTCTACTAAAAAACCATCCTATTTTCACTCAAGCCTTCACATGAAGCATGCTTTTTCTGCTGAATTGCAGACACTGCATCACTAGAAATTTATAAACTAAGCTGTTAAGTGTATGATCTTAATGCAAAGCTGTTATTCCTCCATATGGCAGTTCTACGGTTGCTTGCTATAGTCTATACCAAATTTAGACCATAAACCTTCCCGAGCAACCACATGGTTTGAACCTGTATTTTACTTAGCATATTTCTTTTCATAAAATTAATCTTCCTTATCCCTCTTCTTGCTTTAGCACAAAGCTGCCTGCATTGTCTTTATGCTACTGTGCTTTTACAGTTTCTATAAAAAATAGGAGGGAAGAATTAAATAATTTTAGCCCAACAAGTTGTTATGGCGAATTAGAAGAGTTCACACTTCAGTTGATAAACACGCAACAAAGGTTAATGTGAGTTGTAACAAACAGAAGCACTACTCCTCACCTTCACCCTGCTTTCCACCTGCAAACAGGAACTTTTACTGTCATTTTGTTCTTAATGGCATTACAGTTCCCCCCCTCAGCTACTCACTTCTAGAGGCACTTCTCCCCTAACAAGAAACACGGATACAGTCAGTCTTGTTCTCTATCATCTTTTATACAACGTAATATTCCTTTCTGCACTATGCCCCAAAACTTACTCTAAATGGTTACAATGTCTGTCATAGCTCAGTATCCCTTTTTTCTCCCCAGACAAATGACACACTGAGCAAAGAAGCCAAAAAGTGAGAATTGAATTACAAGAGCATGCATTTTGTTTGAACAGCCACTCACTGAAGTAATAAGCAAAAGTCACACCTGCACATTTGTACACTGAGGGGAAATCAATGAAACACCACCATTGGAGGTATCTTGTCTTTTGGTATTTCAACAAATACCAAAGTGAAATGCCAAAGTGTTAACAGATCAGTAGCCAGAAGTTAAAAAAAAAAAAAAAAAAAAAACACAACAACAACAACCCACTTCTGGCTTAAAGCGTCTCCCCAGATATTTCACTGCTCCCCTTGTCCTGGAGGGAGAAGGATTTCTGCAGCAAAAGCTCCTTCTCTGCATCTCAGAGTTAAACCTTGGGAGTTAAACCTTGACAGCTTCCCTCTATTTCCCAGGCCTTAGTAGAGCATCTCACTGGAGAAATTGACATCTATCATGTCCATTTCCAAGAACAGAACCGCTAAGCTTGGTTCATTACAGACACACCAAGTTTAATCTTACAATCCAACTAAAAGTTCCTTGATAAAAAGTAAATCATGCCCTCAGAACTATGAGGGCCTTACAAGATTTCTTGAAGTGCACAGGGCAGATCTGCTGAAGTAATGAGTTAGACCCTCCATCCACACCAGGCTGGGTCAGTGAAGCCACACTCCAGTTACTCACTTGCTTTCAGTGGTATCTGACAGGCACATGATGAGCATTCTGCAGGACAGTCTCCCCTTGCCTGCTCATTGTCCCAGCAGCTCACCCGACCACCACCACACAAAACTGAACCCATTTCTTTCTCTCAAGTGGCCACTTGGCAGCTACATTTGAACAGTTACCTGTTTGAAGCCCAAAGTTTGTGGCCTGGTGGGAGGAAAAGATATTTATTGCCTCCTGTACTGCTTGCCTCCACACACTCCTATTAACACCACAAGAAGGATGGACTTGTAAACAGCAGTTGCCTGTTTACTCTTATAGCAAAGGAAGATGTTAAATCAGAGAAGCAACCCTTTCTAAAGTATGTATTTTTCAGTGTTCCCAAGCTTCTTTCAGACAGACTAGAAAACATAATTCTTACATGGCAGGTAAAATTCTTTCAATTTCGCTATGCTAAATAAAGAACCTTGTACCTTTTCATATTTTTTTCTTAAGCTGTCACAGGAAGCCTCTCAATCCAAGGCAGAACATCCCAGGGGTTAATTAATTAGCGAGTCATCCTGGTGAAAGCAGAATATTCCATTATGCTGGAAGCAGTTTCAGCTCTTAACTGGTACCACTGGTGATAAGCTATCAGCAAGGAAGATAACAGCTCCCCTCTAAAATGAGCATCCAAGGGGCAAACACCACGCATTGTGGAGATGCATGGCAGTAAAACCAATGAGAACACAGACAGTGAACAAAAGACACTTCTGAGCTGATACTACATGGGCAAATGTTTAAGGATTAAACTGGATGTTGCTGAAAGACATCAATAAGTCTTAGCAATACAAGCAACAGAGTCCTAGCAAAACGTCATCCTTGTCTGCATTTTGTTTTAAACGCAGCGTAATGACTTCACAGTTGCTGTAGTTCAAGGAATCCAATCCTGCTACAGGAGTTAAAAAAAAAAGGCAAGAGAAGCATCTGGTCCACAAGTTTATTAGATATAAGATATCTGCATTCTATTTTTACCTCTCTATAAAACAACTCCAAAGAAGAGCTATAAAGGCATAATCAAAAACGAATCCAGAGTTAAGTTCTGCTCTTGGGACCACTTCTTGGGAAAATTATTCTATTTCAAGGGCAAAAAGTTTATGCAGCAATTCTCTAAACACAAACAAACAAAAAGATTATTCCAGATACTACTACCCTATTAAAACAAGGCTACCTCTTTCACCTACTGCTATCAATGTTAGCTTTCCCGACTAGTGAGAATTAAACCAAGTGTATAATCCTGAGTTACCTTGTGAGCTCAGCAAAGTGTTATTCTAAAAAGGAAAGAAGAGAAACCAAGGAAAACTGGCAGCCATCCCAACAACCCCACCACCCAGATTCAAGCCTATTTTTTTTCTTCCCTCCCAAGCACCCTACCTCGTAGCCCTGTTACAGTAGCTCCCTATTTAAGAGCTGAGTGATTTGCTCAACAAACAGCCCCGGCCAATAAATTGGTTCCTATTCCTGTGTTCATCAAGTACCTTTCAAAAAAAATAAAATTATTAAGAATTGGTGGTCTTGTAATCCCAGTGAAATGGAACTCCCAAAGAGGATTATCTGTTTTAATGTTTTTTGCTGTCTTTTCTCCAGATATGCTTAACAATCACAGCTCTTGGAGAAAGAGTCCTCAGTTTGAGATAAATCATTTGGAGCCCTACAAAAGTATCTTGCCAGTAGCTGTTTGCTACTACTTTGCAACTGCTGGCAGATCACTGCTCAAGACAGTTACAAATCAGCAGAAGAGAATATTTACCCACAGATACAGGCAGCTTAAACATCCTACCAGGCATTTACTCTTCTCCAAAGACCGCCACCACTATATTAGCACTGATGATTTACACAGGAAACAACTCTTAAGCTGTTAGAGCTGCCAACCCAGTGTGTTAAAGTCACCACTGGTTTACTTAACAAATCAAGGTAAACTGTGGTCATTAAAGAAGTGCTTCATCGGTAAAACATCCCTGCCACAGAGAAAACAACTTGTGGAATGAGGAGCAGAGACAACAGCTGGGTTTTGTAACAACTCTGTCATCTGAATTGAACTCATTTGTGTTTGACTCAACACTCTACATGACAAATGAGTATTACTCAATTCTTCATGATCAGCAGAGGCAATTCCAGCATGATACTGTTAAAACCATGATGTTTCAGTAAGTTCTTTTTATTATCCGAGACCACATACAACATTTTAAATGAAAACCAAACAAACCCAGTATCTTACTATACAATTAAATCTTAGTCAGATGGAAAGTAAAGCCTTTGACTACAGATAATATGAAAAAAAATTACTTTTTGAATCTTCATTCCCTTACGTATTTTTCAAAAAGTGATGGAGAAGAAAGTTTTCAACACCAATTCTAAGACCCCCCCCAAAAAAAAAAAAAAAACCAACCAAACTAACAAAATACAACACTGAAAGACAAACAAGTCCCTGAAAAAAACGTATACTGACATCAACACTACAGCTGTTAGAAAATTAACAAACAATAAGATACGGTCAGTTTGGATCTAATTCTTACCTGGTGATTCTATTAAAAAAAAAAAAAATCAAAGTAGGGTAATAAGCACTTTCAGTCTTTCCTACTAAACTATCTTTCGCAGCTGCTCACTTTAAGTCCTTTAAGTTTAGATGCTCCATGCTGCAACAAATGTCAATAAGGGTTCTGTAGGTCTTACATACAAAACAAGTACAATTCTAACTAGAAAATAAAAGGAAGGATTCAAAACTAAGAGCTAGAACTCCTCTGAGTTTAAAGGTTTTTTATCAATTCTGTAAATCTTAAACATTGTATGTCTTTTAATTACATTATATTAGATTACAATACCCTTCTGTGGCAAGGCAAGATGGTGCAAAACAGAAGACATCCCCCTACACACCTCCCCATCCCAATGTTCAGCCAGTAGGGAGTGTACTGTCAATAGAGAAAGGTATTCTCTGCAATGCCTATAATAATCAGGATACAGACAGAAGCAAAAAACCCTCTTGTTTTATCCATAAACTGACAGCACTACTGCATAGTCTTTTTCCAGTGGAGCTAATGTCTCCGTGTTCTAACCTCTAATGCGTTTCTTTTTTTTCCCCATATCACTGCCTAGAAATCATTCCAAATAGGAGTATGTGGCTGCAGGAGACCAGACATACTGGACCCTCCAACATCAACAGTCTTGGAAGGAAGTGGGACAAAGCTTGCAGTTCTAGATTGCTAGTTTTGGCACTGAAATTTTGTTTATGTGCAAATTAAACCTTGTAACAAGGTTTTTGGCACCCAATTTTCCAAAAGCATGGTTCCAGAAAACTAACAAGAATGCAATAAACAGAAGTAGCTCCTTCTGATCCTTTTCCTACACATTAGTCATATTTCTCTACATTTAAAAGAAATCACTCAACAGACCAGTAAACTAGGTCTATACTTGCATTGACAGCTGTAAGCTGTCACAAATGAGGAAGTAGTAGCCATGACCAATAATTAGAAAGATTCACTTGCTCTTTGTATTTTAAAGCTATTGAATAGTCACACTGAAGCACCCTCAACTAATTCTGCAGCCTATCTTGAGTGAGGGCAGGAGGACATCTATGAGGATGATTAATTCTCTCAGAAAGCTCTTAATTACCCATGGTGCTGCAAGAATGAGCTGTGCTGCTGAAAAGACATTCTTTCACTGGGAGAGAAGGTTCTCAGTTATTAGCCTTTAATAAAAACAAACAAAGCTAAAAATAAATTACTTCTTGTAAACAGTTAGGTTTGGAAAAACAGCACTATGGAAGCTTTAATAGCAAGAGGATTCCAAACTGGCTCTTGGTAAAGGAAAGTTTTTTGGGTTGGGGGAGGTTTTTTTGGTTTGTTTTTTTCTGTTCATTTGGGTTTGTTTGTTGGGGGAGCAGTGGCAGGGGGGAGGCCTGGGTGTTTGTTTTTGACAGGAACATGTAATTTACTGATCCAACAAAAGAGTATTAACTCATTCAAGTTAACAAAACAGAATCTAATTCACTCCATCTTCAGGCTCTCTTTCTTTGGTAAGGCAGAGTAAAACAGATTCAATACCACTTCTTGAATGAACATTCTCAAATTTCAGAAATTTGGGTAGAAATGGCAAGCATTAGTTAATATCTTTCCCATGCTATTGGGCTTCTGAGCTCCATGACAAGGTTGACTGACTTTATACAGGCAAGTTTGACCTCCCATTTCCTTCCCTCTCCTTTGAATTAGTGTATTAGCATCTGGGGTAAATTAAGACAGCCTCTGGAATAAGATCCCAATTTATATGAGCATTCATATCACAAGAGAGCACTCCATTACAACCAGAGACTTCCAAAAATTAACCCACCATTTCACCTAAGTAGTTTTCAAAATGTTCCTAGCACACAATTCAGAACTAGATTATGACAGACCTGCTTGAAGTTTTGCAATCAGTTAAGGATTTCTTTTCTGTACAACTTCACTTTGAACTACACTGCAAGCAATCTGAGGCCAAGCTTAGAATACAGTGTCCAAACAGCACTGTTGTTGGTATATACAAAAGAATTCAAATCAGAGCATTTTTGATGACCCACATCCAGCTGGAACGTCATCCATTTTATGAGCATAACTAAGAGAGTAAGATTACCCATTTGGAGCTCTTTTGGAAGACTGAGACCTAACTGTTAATCATCTTAAAGATTAATACAGGTAACTTGACACTGATGTGTTTCTAGACCAGCGGCATTTGTTTGTTTTACCCCTGCAGAGCAAGGAAGGCTGAACTTCTTTGCTAGCAAATATAACACTATTAAGATTCTTACAAAAAGAAAATACATCTCCAGTGGCTGTGACTTCTTATATTCCCTGAGTGAATCACTATCAACAGCTAATATGATAAAGTCACTACTATGTAAAAAAAGGAGATTAAAAACAAAAAGTCAACCTTTTATAAATAGCTTTTAGTGTCTCCCTACTTGCATTTGAATAGGTGCTACTCCCTACCTCGTGATTCTGAGAGTCACTCCTGTACACCAAACCCAGAACTATGTATTATAGCACAGTCAGAAGCCACAGGAATTCGTTTCTGCTACAGAAAATTCAGTCTTAATGTAATGGACTTTTTTGTCTTAATCCATAAATATCACATGGTGTACTGAAAAAAAACAATTTCATGAATTAGACATTAAAGATACCTTCTGTCAAAAAAATAAAGATTCCAGGACACTTTAGCCAAAAAGTGCATCACATTGTAACACTGTCTTCTCATAAGCATATACCATTGTTGAGCAGACAATAGCTTGTTTTTCTTAACAGTTGATACATTTTTACAGTTCCACATACTGCTGCTGTACCAAATAAGAGATCCTACATAAAACCAAGTTCTAATTTGCAACATATAGTAAACTTTGTGCCTCAAAAATGAGAATTACACAATAGCTTACATAACTACATAAAAAGAACATTACAAGTACAGAAATTATTTTAAACATGCCTGTAATATAACATTTTTTAATGAAAAAGTATGCTGTTTTCACAGTCAAATCAGTTTATAACAGCTAGCTTTGCATTAATACACAGTTGGGCATCTCACATCTAAATGTTATTTCTCTTTGCTAGTAAACACCTCTCCAATAGTATCCCACTACAATGTCTCTTTTTGGGCTATTAGTAAGGAAAAAATAACTTTTCAGAGCTGCCTTGTTGTCAGATTGTCCTTTTGTGCTTGTGGATGAAATGTTCCCTACTTTTCTATATAGTATATTTTTAATAAAAGTTGTAGAAGGCATAACAAACTTCCTGCTTATGCTTATCATAAGCAGGACTGGGTTTGCCAGCTAGCTGGTCAGCTATAACAGAACAAGTCAGTCCCAAAATTCCAGAGCTGATCAGGATCACAAGAGAACACAAAGTCCATTCTAGAAAAAAAAAAAAAAAAAACAAAAAAAAACGTTCCTGGGAAACAGAGGAAGAAATTCAGGATTCACAGAAAGAAAAGCAGCAATACATGTAGGGTATTTGTTCAGACATTTTTTGTGCCCATATTGACTGAAAGAAATACTAAGATGCAAATCTATCTTTATCCTTTAATAAATTTCTAATCCTAGCTGCTATGTGAGCTAAGGCAAATTTGAAAGCCACAAACAAAAAGAGCAAATCAGCTCGTGACTGCTCTGAAACAGGAAAAGGTCTAATTACCATCTGGAGGAAAGACAAACATGGTAAAGCATTTGTAATACATACTTTCATGTGACTTAACTAAAGCTTCTAATATCCATCAGATGGAAGAGGCTCTGCAAGTTTTAAATACTTTGCCTTATGTTCATGTACAGTTTTGGTCAATTAGATTGTTTTAATTATTAAAATTGTTAGAAAGAACACAGCATTTTAGCTAAGAGTAGTATTTTAAACTTTTCTAAATCAATATTCTAAACGGACTTATTCATGTGTAGCTCTCTGGAAGACTGCTATAGTCATCAAGACATGTAAGGAAAGAACGTTTATTAGACTAATTACTGTATTTAAAAAATGCAGCTATCCACCAATGCAGCACAGTGTTTTAATATTACCTGAAAATTACTATAAAAGGAGTTTCTCAGTTAAACACACTGTGTCCAGCCTTCTTGAAAAGCTTTATTATGAAAGAGTATGTGAAATCTTGAATTGCATTAGTCTGTTAATCAATAAAAAGAACCAGCTATCCAAGTTTCAAGTCGTTGACACTTTCCATTATACCCAAGGTCTGCTTCTTGGTCTAAGTGAAAAAAAGCACAACTTACCCCTCTAATTATACTGTTATTTCCAAGTATCAGTCTTGAAGGTGGTTTTCTTGCAGATCAGCTAGAAGAAGTAAGAGAAACGTTTATTTTTTGCAATAACTTCAATGGAGTTAACATGTTAAAGCTTGAACAAGCCTTTGACCTGATGTGTTTTCAAGAAACGTTCTTGTACTCTTTGCAATCCCTATTCAAGATTTCTATACTATACTCTTGGGTTTTCTTCAGACATCTGATTTCAAACAAAGCCTATTCAATAAAATATCATCAGTTTACTTGGAAACATCCAGGTAATCCAGTACCTGTTATATTAGCTATATCATTCACACAGGTATTGACCCATCAAGAGAACTGCACTCCAATCATTCTGCTGGTAGCACTATCTCCAGCAGGGTATCTTCCAGGTTGGAAGTAGAACCCCTATCACACATTTTCAGGACAACTAAATACTGTGTGACAATTATCTAAAATGGGAAAGGGTGAACTGTCCTCCGAAGGTGCCTTTCCCCAATGACTACAGAAAGAAGGCTAATTTAGACTAAACACACACTTTTCTGAAGCCAAAATTAGACCTATCCTATTCCTAAACATTTTAACACTTTTTTTTTCTTTTTAGTGCAAGCAGCAAGTAATATCCTCATATGCTGAATCTTCCAAATGCTACAAGTTTCTATGGCAATTCTTAGATTAACTAGACCTACAGTAATACATGTCATATAAAGTCTAGTTACCAGGTTATCGACAGGAGTTTGAGCACTGATTCTGGCTAATGAGCAGTGGGCAAGCTCTATGTGCCGATTTTTTTTCCCTGTTTGTGTGATGACTGAACTGCTCCTGTTACTCATATCAGAAAGGCTCACAAAGTACTGAGTACAAAACAGAGCCTCATTTCTGTTCCTTTACAAAGGCAGCTTTAAATTTCAAATGCAAAACAGAAATACAAGTCCCTAAGCTACCTCTCTATTGACAGTAGATTTCATAGAGAGGCTTTAAGAGCGCCGTCTCTATACAATACCATCTCCTCTCTCAAAGATTCCAATAAATGGGCAACATGACTTGATGCTCCTTGCAGGAAAACATACAGCCTTTCAGACCATCCTTCAACATCATGATGAATTAAAATAATTTTTTTTAGCCCTCGTTTGCATTTCCTTCTTCATCTTCTCATAAACATGAGTTATTAACTAATGAAGCTCCTCTATACTTGCTATTAGCACACAGGAGTCAGGTAGAGCATAAGAAGCTTAGAGTAGTCTCAGAAAAGAGGACAAAAAATTAAAAACTCAGTATGTACACAAAAAAGATGGAAATGTCATAGAGGGAAGAAAAGTATCTTCAAGGTCAATGCACTATATTGAAAGAGACTGAAAATACCATGGTATTTAAAACCACGTTGATGTGCTCCTATGAGAAAGCAACACATTCAGAAGAACAGGAAAAGGAAAATAAGGAACAGAAGGGGGAAGAAGGTCGGGTATGAGAAAGTCACCAAAAATTTCTCCAAAAGCTTGAAGGACTGTGGAAAGTTAGTAAAGCTGTGGCAAAGTATCAGAACTTAATTCCACAAACCCCTAAACTCCAAGGAAAAATTAGTCAAATCCAGGGGGAAACAAGGCAACGTGCCCAACCTTGGTATCTGAAGTTATTTCCAAAAGCAAGAGGCAAAATATTTGGTGACTCTCCCATACCTTACCTGCAAAAAGGAGGTTAAAAAGGAAGGTAGTGGGTTAACTAGAAAAATCTAGAAGTTAGTGGTGCTTAGAATTGAAATGAGTGCAATATAACAGAAAACATTAACTTTATGAGCATAAATGACAGTTTATAGGAAAACACTACCATGTAAGTGGAAGGCATCCACGACAACATGGCATATATCAAGAAAAGAAAACAAAGGGGACAGTGTTGAGTGCCAAAGGTGACAGACAGATTAAGACAGATGAAAAAAGAATTATGCCTCAGATTTAACCACAAACAAGCTACCTGTGACCTTGCAGCAGTTCAATGAACTCAGATATCAGAAAGAAGATTGGAGATCAGTGAAAGGGTGGGTGGACAGAAATTCAAGACAATATAAAAATACATCTTTACGTATTTTGAAAGAACTGAAGACAAGCTGTAGGATTGCAGTGCAAGGGTAATATATGCTGTGAAAAACACATTCCAAATTAAATTTCTGAAGCAAGTGTTTACTTCCAATGAAGAGAAGCTAAAGCAAAACAGCTTACTTGAAACAAGTAGAATTTAAAGAGGGAGTTATGAAGAATATCAAATGTAAGTGAAGCCAATGGGAAGAACTTACATTAAGCAGTAGAAACCATAAATGAGACTTCTAAATCTCAAAAATACTATAAAGATTGCAGAAAAGACACAGCTATTTTTAAGCCAGTACATTTGATGCACAACTAAGACAACTCTTTAATATCTTTACTCTGACTTTTTAAGGAAGCTTTGAATTTTCAAAATATTTTGCATTAAAGTCCTGAAGGAAAAAATTAATATACTTACAACTCACTTCTACCTTTGTCTCCTTACCATCTGCAAACATTTACAGTTGCTAAAAGCTTCTGCTATCAGGACAAAAAAACAAACCAAAACACCAATAAAAAACCCAACCCAACCCCTAATGAACAAAAAACTCTACACACAAAATACAGGGTTAATACAACCTCCTCCATACCAGGAAGTCAATGCAAATTGGGAAGGATTTGCTATTAGCACTTAACCTTCACCTTACAGAGTTTATTTTTAGGTTTAACTGGTAAGCTGTAAATCTAGAATGGAAGGATAAGGGCAAATTGAGACTGAGATAAAGTTTTCCTTTTTGAGATATAATGTTTTTATCTCGAATTACTTGTTAAAGAGTAAGCAAATAAACAAGTTAAAATCAAAACTTTATCACTAGATTAATTGTTCCTTTCTTGTGGCAGCTTTTCATCTTATATTTTCAACACTATTCAAATTAAAAGCCTTCCAGAACAAGAAAGTCTAAAGCAACGCCTGCTAACATGTAATAATTGGTAGGATGACACTACTGTCCCTGATCTACTCTGAGTGAACCAGTCTTATTCTACATGTTCAAAGCAAACTGATATATTACAGAGATGCTGCACATGAAGTGCTTACAGTCAAAAGTTCATTGATCAATGGAGATAAGAAAGAACTAGGCCCCAGTATCCCAGTTTCTAGAGGATTCTAGACTAAAGCAGCAAGCTCAACAACAGCTGTTCACATACAGCTAAAGAAATATTCTTTTAGTTTTGCATTTATTGACAGTAATTATTAACTTTGACACACACCCCCCTATACACACACTAACCTATGACATTAGCTCTGAACCTGAAGAAAAGTTAATCCTGACTAGACACAAGGATTTCATTTTGTGGCTTTGGAATCCTTCTTTTTCTCTCCATCCTCTATCAATGAGTCAATTGAAACAAACAGGTAGAGCTCAGTCCCAAAGCACATTTTATCTAAGAGAAAGCAAGTTAAAAATCAAAATATTCAATTTTAAAATTAAATGAAAACTATTATTAGAGTCATCTTGGTACGCTAGCATGGAAATCAAAATTATCATCCTATTTAAAAATAATAATAAAAAAGTATTATAGAGGGGAAAAAGAAATCGATTTCTTAAAACTAAAATACCACGAGCTAAACTGCTGCTAGTAACACTGAAAAAACTTAAAATATAGTAACAAAGTGATTGATAATCAAGCTATATCCATGAAAGCTGCAAATTAATAGGTGCAGCCAGCCAGGCAGACCATAGAGGGGAAAACGACTCATTTGGATTGCAGCTGTTTCTTGGCATTACCCTTACACACATAAACAGTCTTGGATTTAATACCCTCCTCAACAGTTTAACATTTTGTGGCCAAGCTGTCAGTACAAAGGAACCACAAAGCCCAACATAATTTCTGAACAACAGATGCTGATTATTCTAAGTCAGGACTACCCTCAGGTTAGCAAGAGGACTTGACAGGCTCTCTAGAGGATTCATAGAGTAGTACTGCCCTTGAAACTGATTTTATATAGACTAACAAAATTAACTCATGACACAAAATTGCAACATTATTAGCACTGTGATTTAGTCAATGTACAACCCCAACATATTCTTAAAAGGCTTCTACCCCATCATGATACATCTTGAAAAACATTGTTAACACATGATGTAAAGTTCGGTTCCAGGCTAACTCTATGTCCTCACTTCCTTCTGAACCACCTTTTTAATCGTTATTATTACAAGTACCTGTACATTGTGCTTCTTCCAAGCAGACTGTAGTGGTTGCCATATGATTCCTATAAAGCGTTTCTCAATGTTTCATTACTATTACCAAGCTTACACATGGACAACCATCCCTAGCAAACCACTGTCATGCTAATAAAATGGTTTGAAGAATGATACACACTAGAGGCTTGTTCATTATAAATGCAGTTTAAATTAATGCTAACTACAGGCATTCAGGTTCCTGAGGATAAGGCATCACATGATTTTCACTGGTTATTTACCTCACTGTCAGATCTTAGGCCTCACATCATTGCCTTAATAGCCTTATCCAGACAATCAGAATGCCTCTTTGCTTTCACGTGAATAAATGCCATGCATTTGGTGGCATATAAACAACAGAATTATTAAAATACAATACTTCAGGATGATTTAGGAATCACTTGTGGGAGGAAGCCAGGAGATAAGGAAATTCAAGCCCATCCAGTGATTAAACTTCATAAGATACCAAACACGTGGAGACAATAATATCACACTCTGCTATGCCTGAACACTGTGACAAACCAGTAGAAACAGCACTGGCTCACAAACAAGAGTCCAGTATTGTCTTTTTCCACAGACACCTTCCGCAAAAGATTACTCTCCAGGTCAAACCCTCCAGGAAGTACTACCTGCCATTATATTGTTCTTGGCAGACAAAGAGAGCTTCACACTCCCTTCAGCTCGCACAATCCGACCTGAGAGCAATGTAGGGGGAGAAGGAAAGCCACTTGTGCTGAAAAGAACTGAAGTAGGCAGCCATTCCTAAAAGGAAGCTGTTCTACCTAGGAAACATCACTCTCCATCGCAGGACTAGAAGATTCTTCCCTATACGGGATAGTTGAGAGGAAATAAGGAAAGAGCACGCCGTCCTTAAACATAAGTGACCTAATAGAGTGCAAAGAATACATAACCCCTCCCATTACGGACGAGTGGGAAAAGACACTTTCTTCTTCTTCCCCCAAGTATACAGCCTGCCCAGACGGAAAAAATGGCGGAAAGCAAAACACACAAAAAAGAACGAACCAAGAACAAGCCTGTCCCAAAAAGCACCTCCGGCAACCTAAGAAAAGAGCAAGATGAAGAAGGAAGTGAAGCCCCTCTCCATCTTGGGCCAACCACTAACTTACCCGCCGGGGGCGTAGGCGCACTCCTATTGGCCCGTGCCGCTGTGTCACGTGGGAACGCAAAGCCCCGCCTGTTCCCTCACGTCTATGGAGACGGGCCTTTGGGCTGATTGGAGGAACGGCACCTGCGCATGCGCTGGAGGAGGTGGTGGCCCGGGGCGCGAGGCGGTTCCGGGAGCGCGGGAAGAGAGGCGGAGTCATGGGGCGCGCGCACGCGCCGGTGGCGGGCGGAGGAGGAGGTGCCGTCCCGCCCCGCCCCGCAGGAAACGGTGCCGCCCGGGCCCCGCTCTGCGAGAGGGCGGGGGAGGGATCGTGAGAGGGATCGTGAGGGTAGCGTCGTGTTTCTCTATTCTGCTACCCCGGGACGCCGTCGGGCCCCGCTGCGTGAGGGCACAGGCCGGGAGTTAGGATTGGGACAGATCTCCTCCTTACGCCCGCCCCGTCCATCCGAGGCGAGAGCGCTTTCGGCGGACAGCGGGGTAGTCGCTCCCTCCTGCCCGGCGCGAAGCCGCTGTCCCCTTTCAACGGGAGCCAGGATCTCTTCATCGTCTCTCTTGAGACTGTGTCCTCTGCCCTGTCCGCCGCCGCCGAGCCGTCTGTCCCGAGGAGGGAGCCCGACACTTGTTGCTGACGCGATGGTCACCAACCCGGCCGAGTAGACAGGGACCGCCAAACCCTCCGCGGGAGGAGATCGCTGCGGCTGGTGTCGAGAGCCCGGCCCCTCTGGGGCTCCCGGGTGATCTCGGGGTGTTGTTTCCTGTCAACGTGTGGCGGTGACGGCGTGAGGACTTGCCTCGGCCCTCCAGGGGATCGCGCTCCCAGGACCGCCCGCCCCGGATGGTCACGGCGGGCTGAGGGGGCATCACCAGACGCCGCCCGCCCCCTCCCTCCTCCTGGTCGTCTCTAGGCTGGTCTCCCTCGGCAGGAACCAAAATGTCTTTCTTCAACTTTCGTAAGATCTTCAAGCTGGGTGGTGAGAAGAAGAAGAAACAATACGAGCACGTCAAGAGGGATTTGAACCCTGAGGAGTTCTGGGAAATTATAGGAGAGCTGGGAGATGGTGCTTTCGGTAAAGTGTTCAAGGTAAGGGCATGCGGGTTACTCAAATCACTAGTACTTATTGCTCGTAGCTTAAAACAAAGTGACTTGTAGTATTGCTTCTGAGTTCAGCTCTGTATAAAGCTCGCCTGTCTGTAAGCTCTGCCACCTTGGGATCTGTGGTAAGCATCAGGTTTCCAGAGAACTTCGCCAGGCAGGTAAGCGCTGCACCCACCTGCTGCCCTGCGAGAAGGGACGTGTCCGAGTTCCCGTGGTGTGTCTGTTGGAGAGCAGAGCGTGTGATCCAGACGCCTCTTGTCCACAGAGCCTCATGAAACTAAAGATAGAAAAGACTTATTAGGTCATTGTCCCGCCTTCTGCTCCACCCTGCCCGTTGCTGAATCGTTTGCTTCTGTATTTTGTTATTTTGGGCTCGCCTACAGTATGGCTTCTAACCTTACAAAGACTCTATTTTCTTAGGTGTGGAGGTCATACTTCCTTTTGGTAAAGTTTTTGTGTGGAAGGAAGTCCGTGAAGAGTAAAATTGACTTGTGTGCCTCGTGCATAGCTGGTAGGGCCAAGCTCACGTCTCATTTGATGGTCATTCTATCTTCTTTCATGTAGAGTTGAATTAAATACTTGTGTTATCTTGGCTTTCTTTATGTGGCAGATTTTCTATGATGGATCTCCTAGCTCCTCTCAGTTGTTTAATCCTTAAATCTTAAGTGTACTGGTACAAGTAGTGTTTTTAAGGATGCTTATCTATAATCTAACAAAGTCGAGTACAGCGGCATAGATAAAATACTGCTAGTGCTTGACAAGACTGTAGCTTTCAAAAATATCTTTAGCTGTTTTTCCAGTTTACAAAAGGACATTAGTGCACCTCATTTGGGTTAGAGATACTGTGGAAAAAACATCATGGAGGATAAGCATGAGAGAATTGGGGAACTGACATGAACTGAGACTCTGAAGCAGGTTCTTGAGACTACAAAAAAAAAAAAAACAGTATGAAAAAGAATAGCATTTACAGTCTTTCTTAGAGCTATTTCAGTCAAGAAACAACTATATTTAGAGTACTGCGTTTGAGAGCTTATGAAATCTGGGTGCTGATGAAACCAGTCATATTTTCGGTAGAAATTGTTTTAGATTTTATTGTACTGTGGTGTTACATGTTTATAAACTTGAGCAGAAGTGCCACAGTTAGCTCAGAATGCTGGGTAGGGTTTTCTCACCCAAGGAATTTGTGTCAATGTTCTATTTTAAGATCATGTAGTTTATTTTTATGTTGGTGTAATATGTAGTCTAGGTGGTGGACGGTTAGAGATTTTTTTGATTAAAATGACAGGGAAATATGTCTGAAGTTCCTGTATTGTAAAGCTTTGTGACTAAAAAACCCTAATGTTGTCTCTAACAGCGTTTGCAGAGTATTAAAGTTTTTCTTTAAACTTCATAGTGAGGTTTTGTTTCCCTGTTTGTGAATATAATGCTCTGTCCTGTAGAGATGACTCGGGAAGCCTCAGAGAAACAATACTAAATGCATTCTCCTCCTCTCCCACATGCATTTCCCCTCCCATCCCCAAATCTCTTCTCACTTCATGTTTATCTATAGGCATGTCTGTATTAGTAATAGTCTGAACGGGAAGGTGTCTGAACAAGACAACTGGTAAATTTTTGCATTTCAGTGTACTTTGCGTACAACAGCAGGTATTTTTCCAGTTGACTGTGATTTTTCACTTTGAGATTAATTTCTGTACTTGAAGTGACAGTGTTAACTGTTGAAGTGGAATTTTTCAAAATTAAATCCTATTTTAAAAACTCTACTAGTCAGAATTACACTGGTAAACTTGATGAACGTAGCCCATGTGAAGATTGAAGCGTGGCACACATGAAGTAAAGAATAAAAAATCCTGTTGTGTGAATTATTTTGTTTCCGTCTAGTTTGAGGAGGAGTATTTCACAGGTACTAACAGTGCTTGAGTTCCTGCATTGGAGCCCATTTGGCAAGGAACTGTTTGGTGGCAAGGGTGTGTTTGGTTCTTCTTCCTTGGATATATACCTCACATGAGAATACCACACCAATAGCCACTCAATATTTTCTCAAATTTTGCAATACAAACTATAAACTAGAACAAAACTGTCAATGTTTAAAGACTCTAAGTAATGTGTGGGAGGGTTTTAGGTTTTAATTTTGCTTCTGTGGTGTTTTTTCTCATTTTGTGGGTTTGTTTTTCAGTGAACACCCTACTGTCAGTTATGTTTGCCAAAACTACATTTGCCTCTGTTTAAGATTCTAGTAGTCAGTGTGTGACAGAGTTTTGGCATATGTTATCTGGCAATTCCATTTTATCATATAAGCCTTAATATGCTTTAGACTTCTAATAAAAAATAGGTTAGATTGGTTACTTGCTGTGATTTCCTGTGGAGAAGTATTAGATTTAGCTGTTAAATTAATCTTCTGGACAAAGTATAATCTCAAGAGCAACTCTCGAATGCGTCTGACAGTGCTATAAAACCTGGTCGGTAAATTAGTTAGATAAAAATGCTATATTCAGTGATAGCTAGTTTTGTATACAGAAGTCTTAAGGGTACTGAAAACTTGTGATTCACTCCCCCTCTTAATACAAGGGTCTTGCTTATTTTTTTAGTAACTTAAGCAAATTACTAGAAGAGCTTATTTCCTTTGAAGCTGTGCTAGTTCTCTAAAGCTTTCTTAGCTCTGACTATTCTTACATTTGTGGTCACTAGGTAATGTTTAGAAATACTCTGTTTCTAAGCTTTTCAACTGCTGTTGTGAGTCTCTTCTGATCAGAGGAGCAATGTAACTGCAGATCATCAATGGCAAAGGTTTGTGGCTTTATAGGACTTTGCATTCTATCCCTTTTCAGTCTCTTTTAAGACACCACTTTGAGGCTCTTGGGGTTTTTTTGTCTGTTTGTTTTTGTTTTTTTTTCCTTGGCTAATGAGTAATGGTGTCGTTTTCTATCCTTTTTCAATTTAGAGACCCTTGCAGTACTTCAGTATCAGGTGCTGGCCCTTGTAAAGAGAATTTCAAGGATGCTGAAGATAGACTTTTTTTTCCAGTCTCCTTTAATTGCTTTTCATGAGTTGTTTAGAGTAAGTGAGTGGACTGCCTGGGTTCTGACAGCTACTGGAGAAGCATAGTATTAGCATTGGAAGCTGATTTCAACTTTGAAGTTTGGCAGTTAGATCGCATACTACACTTGGTTTGTTTCTTTGTGTGGTTTTCGTTTTTGTTTTTAAACAAAGCAGAACAAACCGCCCCCCCAAAACAAAAACACAGAAGCAATGAAAAAACAAAAGAGAGTTTGACATGGCTCTTAATTTGATCCGGTTAAGTCCTCTGAAGAATCAGAGGACTCGGTGTTAAAACTGCAATCGGTTTGCTTTAGAAATCAGTTATGTTATTATACCATGTTACTTTATTGTGTGTCATATTGCCCTATTGTGTCACTATCAGTTCAGTGCAAATAGTTGACATTGCTTTAAGATAAATGAGTATAAGGAAGTGTTAAAGACTTGCATCAGCCTTAAGCTACTTTCCAAATTCCCAGAAGTTAACGTTCACATGAGGTAAAAAGAGACTTTTAAAATGCCTAATGTGTCCTGTGTTTTTTTGCTGCTGAAGTTCACGATAGAGAATTTTTCTAATATAGATGCACATAACTAATTAAAATGCAGATCTCTTCCTAACTTAACCTTTTGAATGAGATAAAGTGCTGGGACTATATTTCAGTAAGATTTGCCAGCCTTTTTTTTTGATAGTAAGAACAAGAGCACTTACAATGCAGAAAGGTGTTTTTCTAGTATTTAGATGGTGTCATCCCTGCACCCTTCACCAGAGGGTAGTCCTCCAAGGAACCCATGTTTTTGGCCATCATTATGATAATTATGGGTATCATCTGTCCAAGTACACTAATTTTAAGTCTTCTATGGGAACAGATTTTATAATTGTAGAATAGACATGGCAGTATACAGCTGGGTTAAAAAGCCTATTTGCTTTTTCTATGGGTTCAGAGAAGAAGTGTTGTGGAAGCTGATAGCCATAATCGTGGTGAACAGCATTACTCGAATGCATTATCTTCTCAAAATTACAAGGACATTAACTATTCAAATGTACTTGTATTTGCACTAGTAGCCAATATAAACTCATCTTGGGCTAATGATAGTGAATTTGTGATAACAGTCTGTACTGAAGTCCAATAAACCAATGATGCTGCTTCTAACATTTAGGTTAAGCTTTTGTGTCTGTATTTAAAACAATCTTAACCTGTGATATACCTATATGACTTCAAGTAGAGCTTGGCATTGCCTTAATGTCTTCTACAAAAGGTGGAAGCAAATACAATTTTAAAATAGTGATTTAACAAGACTAGATCAATTAAATAATTCAGTGATAGTGCACTCTTAAGTCCTTTTAATGATAAAATAAGAACTGACCATTGGTGACTGCAAAGGAGTACTTTTTGTGTACCACTAACATTGTAACTTATTTTCTAATCCTAGAAAATACTTTAATTACTCTGACCTGAAAATCCCGGCAGAGCTAGGAGAATCTATATTTCCTAGCTTCTGTGGTCTCACGGCACATTGCTCCAAATCATTGTTCCAGTTGGATATTGCAACTTGAAGTTATTTTAATGATACTACTGTATCGTGATACTTGCTATGGTAGGTAATTTTGTATCTGTATCTAGGAATAAATTTTGACCACTTAATATCTGAAGCACAGCTAGGCTGGTTTTGGTCTGCTTTTCATCTTTTGACTTACCTGGTGTCTCTAGTTCTTCTTTAGAATAATTTGATTGAATTTGCATCAGAACTTGAACATTCCCTGTGGAAGGATGTTTCTTGAGTTTGTCTTGTTTCAGTTTGTCTGAAATCTTGTACTTTTGGTAATAAATGGAAAATGAATTCACATTTGAAAATGTCCAGTCAAATACTGTGTTTCACAAGCCTGAAGTTTCATTTCATGTGTGACTGTGCTATAAGCTTGGACCTGGAAAGAAAAAGCAGGGGGAAATGTCATAAACAGAATTTGAATGCCAAATAATAAATCAGTGCAAAACTTTTGGCAACTTTAAATCATATACTATATATATTTTGTTGTAATCTGTTTAATTCATAACTGACTGAGTTGACCTCTAATTAAAATGGACCAGTGAAATAGTAGTTATCCTCAGGAGATTTGAATTAATAATATTCACTTGCTTTGTTTAGCCATGGAGGCATTAGTAGCTAGTTGATTCACTCTCAAGAGACTGATGTATAACATATCAATGTTCAATCTTAAATATTTAGTCTAAGTAAAATAGAAATAAATCTTTACCTAAATCTTGCTAAGAACAGTAATTTTTGTAAAAGTAGCATGGGTGTTTTAAGTGTACTCTCTATGGTCTAGATGACAAACTATGTGCACCATTCATAGAAATGAATGATTTTAGTCTTGCTGATCAACTTGGTGAGATGCTCTATAATGTTATCTTTATTTTCACACCATTGGAGTTTTATGATGTTGAAAATACCAGATAAGGAAAAGGCAGTATCACTATCTTAAATCCTAGGAAAGATATCAAGGGGAAAGCTTTACTGAGCACTTTTGACCTAGCTAAGTTTTCTGAGGAAATGGGCAATTGCAAGAATATCATTATGAGATAATTTTCTTGGTTTAAATGCATGTTTGCAGAAGGTAATATGTTCTTTCTACCTTTTCTGTAGCAAGGAAATATTGTAAAGATTTTTAAAAGTATAGCACGTTTCATGTCTCATTTGACGTCTTTAAGTCACTTGGCTTAAAATCAGCATCACAAAACTTATGAGTAATGTAATGTCTGTTGCCTTCAGAATTGGAACTGCAGACGTGTTCATGGAGAATAAATGCTCATGATCAGTCCTTGGTAAGGCAGTCATCTTTTCCAAGGTGTGAGCTCAGTTCTATAAACTGTTTAAAACACTGAGTAAATAGGAAACCATTATTTGATTTTATTTAGCTATGTTTATAAAAGTTCCTAATTTTTTCATGTTACTTGATAGTTCATATTTCTTAGCTAACTATTTCTGTATGTGCTTGGACTGTTAGTTTCTTGTCTGGAGAGTAAAACTGGATTTCAGGCATAAGCTAAATGTGACAGTTTAATGTTGTCAAATAGACTGCAGAACAAAGCTTCTTTAAATGTCCTAACTTGGTGAAATAACTCTTTGTATTGAAGTCAGATGCAGCCTATTATATTAAACAATCCTGATATAGGAGATAAAACAATGTTGTGATACTGTTTGTTGGGTTTTGTTTTTTTTAAAAAAAAAATTGGTTAAACCTTTTGTGCTTAATTTTTTTTTGGCAGGGAAGTAGTCCTCCAGTAATACAATCCTCCGAGCAGTAATACATGCTATTGTTGCGCAGCAGTAGTTCACAAGTTTCACTTGATGGTGGCTCAAATTCTGGTTGTGACCAGTCCACAAACAATATTGAAGAAATACTTTGTTTGGTTCGGATTTCAAATGCCACAGTCACCCAGTTTGGGATTTTTTTTTTTTTTAATTGAATGCAATTACAAATAGGCCTTACATATTTTGTGAGCCATGACCCATGTTTTGAGAATCTGCTAACATTATAAACGTCATTCTCCTTCAGTGACAGCTGTGACTGTGTAAAAGAGGCAGCATGTAATTAAGACTCTGCTCTGAAATCTTAAATGCATTCCTTGAGATCTCAGTGCAGGAAATCTTCTATGGGTACTTTTTTTGTCTTTGCATCTTTGTGCTTCCCCAATAAGCTTTAATTAGATTATGCACAGAATTGACAAATTCATAGTCTCACCTCTTTTGCCTGTTATCTTACAGTATCTGCCAAATTACTCAAATACAATGCTTGTGCTATCTTTTAATTCTATACTGCTTGGATTGTTCCAGTTTTAAATGCTGAGTGATGGAATAGCTATGAAATTTGCAGTTAGAAAACAAATCAGATGCATTAACAGCACAGTGTTCAAAAAAAAGAATGTTGTATTACAATTTTTCTCCAAACTCATGTAAAATACATACTCTAATTAATTTTTAATGGCTTTATAACATGATTATAGTATGGAATGCTTGAAATAAATTTTTAGCTGTCAAATATGTCACAAATATGTCTTGTGGAAAAACTTTTTTTTTTTCCAGGTAGGTATCAGAATTTTTTTTTTTAAGAGGGAAAGAAGACCTAATTCTTGCAGAATATGTTTGAAGAATGACAGCTAATGAAAATTAACTAAATAATATCCAATAAAAGCTGATAGTCTATCTCAAACCGCTCTGCAACAGTACTCATATGTTGACAAAAAACTAAGACTTTTCAATGGGCATTTAAATTTTCTGTTGAATGTGCTCTACAGTCATGATGCAAATCAACTAAAGGACGTGCTGCAGCGGAAGGATGTGCAGAAAAAAAATCACAATAAAATGGTAATGGAAGATTCTTCACATATTTAATGAACCTACATAAACCATCTATTTTGACTTAGGAGGATATATTCTTTCTTTAAGCAGTTCTAAATGCTTGTAAAAGCAAGTTACGATATTTAAGTTACAAATTTTTCTTGTTTATTTTTGCTCTCTGGTTTGCAGTATTCTGTGGGAGTGCATTTGTTTATATACAGAGGTTCATGTAAAAGAACTAAGCTTGACTGCTGATATGAAAGCTAAGAGAAATACACCAACTTTTTACCCTTTATGTAGCCATGTTTGCATTTTAGAGACATTTTCTATTTAGGTAATTACCTGTAGCCTACAGCAAGAAATTGCTCAAGCATAGATTCATGCTTGACTCAAGTTACACACAAAATCTGGCTTTAAGAAGATATCCAATTATCTGAAGCATGCTATTCTATGATATTATTTTTGGCAAGGAATATGAAGAAGTAAAAATGTAGGATCATACTACAATAGACAAATCCATTTATTGATCAGCATTTAAAATTTGCTAAAACTATTCTTACTACAGAGGACTAAGTGACTGTAACCTTAAAGTGTCACTCTTAAAAATTAATGTTAGTTGCTTGAGAAAATCTGAAACTGAGGGAGGCCACAACAAATGAAAGAACTTTCATTATTTTCAGGAAGAATTGTTCTGAAGTTTCATTAATACAGTTATTCAAAATGGGTGGCTGAAAGGGCAACTGTAGGCTACCAAAGTTTTGGGGGGAACTGTTACCCTAAAATTTAAGTTGTGCCTGCATCAAAATTGTTTTACTTTATGTATGAAAGCCATGGTGAATCCCCATGTTAAGGCAGAATGGGGTTTGAATCCATCTAGCTTGATAATGAATTGGAGAAGGCTGTCCCTTTACTTGAGATCATCAACTGGCATTTTAGATCTGAGGCTTTCTCATTTAAGGACAACTTTAAAGGACTGGATTCTGTCTTTAGAAATGTTTAGTTATAACCATGATTTAGGAAACAGTGTTCTGAGGGAAGTTACTGTAACTTTGTTAATGATAAAGTAATAACTTGGCAAGACTTTTTGCACTGGAGTTTATTCTTTCTTTATCCTGTAGATAAAGCTTTTCTCTAGCACATGTCTGGATTTCACAGTATAGAAGAGTTAATAGTTTGTAATCAGAAGGCAGTAAAGCCTTAATGGAAAAATGTCAATTGAGGGTTTACTGCAACATGCTAATTCTTGCTGAGGCATTCATCTCCTTCACAACCTTTGTCTGAATCAGGCTTTTTTCAATTCATGTGCTGCCTTTTTTTTATGTTGCGAAGTTCAGTCATGTTCCTGCCCCACCTTCAGCTTTTCCTGTTTGAATAGAAGAGGCCCAACCATTTTAGTCTGCTTTTTATAAGGCAACTGCTTGACCCTTTAATGATTTTAATGGTCTTTCTCTCATTGTCTTACTTGCTCAATTTCTGCAGATGCCACAGGTCTTTAAGTTCACCGTTCAGGCAAACTGTTCTGTTCTTCAGAGCTGAGTCTGTGTAAGTACATTACACTGTGAAAACTCCAAACTGTCATCATGGCTTGGTAATATGGTCAGAAGAGTTTGAACAGAGATTATCTCCAAAACATGGGTACTCTTAGAGTTAAGCCAAGCATTTTACTTTTTCACCACTCTAGCTACTTTTTACTGCTAGTGGAGATGCACTCACTGTGTTTTTAAGTAACCTGAAAGAAGGAGGCACTGTCAGCTATTTTTTATCCCTCTGGGATAGGAAGCATGAGAGCTTAAGGGTCACCATAGAAGCAAGAATGCTATCTAGTATTTCCTTATTGACTGACAGGGATAGCTGGAGTACTTGAAAATTCCTCTTTGCTTTTGTCTCTACCAAGAACTTTAAGCTGTCTCTCGGCAGCAGACTTAGATGTTGTGGTCAGCTTAATAACCCTAGAAGTTTTGGTAATTCAGCATGTTACTCCCTTCCAACCTAATCCATTCTGTGATTGTGTTACACTTAAATAAAACCCAAGGATCTCACACCTCCCCTAGCATTTAAAATTGAAATATAAAAATGAGCTACTGTATAGACGTGTTAACTGCCCTATTTTTGATGCCCCTTTCAATGTTCTTGTCACCTCTTTCATCTTTAGTGGCCCTGCATGGGACCTTGCCAATGCAATATGAAGAAGACTCTTTTGAATCTCTGAAAAGCACTAAGCCATTCTGGAACTGTGCTACTAAGTGAATCAGTCAATAACACATCTTCTCAAAGTGGTGCATTTCAATAGCGTTAATAAGTACAGAAGCGATTTTTGAATGAGTGGGTGGGTCTTTACCAGGAGTCTTTCCCACAACATGCAAGTCAATGCAGCCAGAGTTTGGCAATGTATTCCCATTCCCACCTCCTTCCTTGTGACAGGTCTTGTGCTTGCCAACCCCATGATGATCTGCTTCAAGGAGCTAAGCCACCTAAAAGCTGATTGTACATGTAATCTTCTTGGCTCGCAGACCGGCGCATGGGAGAGCCAGACAAGTGACAGTGCCAATGTAAGGGGGAAAATGACAGAACGGTTTCTGCATTGGCCTAAACAGCTATAAAAGGGAAGCATCAGGGTGACATATTGATATTCTGAAGTTGTTAAGGTTTATCAGATAAATGCATTTTGTCAGGACAAAAGAAAAAAATAGATGTACTTCTGTTGCAAAACCAATCTGCTATTAGCAACAGTATTTATAAAAAGGCAGCTTTGCTAAATGCCGCTGTTGGTATTGTTACCTACCAGTAGTTCTTGGCATCTCTTAACACCCATGCTAGAACAATTTTGTTATGTAGACATACCTTTACCTGGAAATTTAGTAAAAGCCTATGCTCCCAGTTCTGTTTCAGGTGGTGATTCTTTTCTCTAATTTAGGTATGTTACATAACTGCTAGAAAGGAATGAAAATTTTATAAGGCTTCATATTGGGAACTGAATTTACCCATATGAGGAAAGCACAGAAACTGAATTGCATTTCAGAGTGAGCAGAGAGTTTTGAAGCGGCTTAGATGATTTTTCCAAAAATAATGGCATTTTGCATTCCCCCTCACTGTACAAATACACAACAAAAGATAGCCCTCTGCTTCAAAAAACCTTCACTCTCATAAGAGAATAAAAAATAAACATGAGAGAAAAAGAGTAGTAGGAGAGGGGAAGTCTTGTCAAAGAGAAAACTACTTCCTTTCTAACAGCCATGGTGGTACATCCTCATTGCTGCCACTTCTTGGGAACATGAGCAAAATAAAGCTTTTGTAATTCCATTAAAAATAGCATTGCCACACTATTAAGAGACAAGAATAGTACTTCCTCCGTAGCATCTTGTGTGTTTAACTGTTTGCAGTGTTTTAATGCTATCATCTTACTCAGCAGTTCTGTCAGAGGAAGAGCATTGTTCCCATGTGGCTTGAAAATCTTACTGATAGAAGCTCACAAGTTCATTAGTTGCAAAAGTCTGAATAAATGACCTGTTTTCCCTTTGCATATTTAGTGGATCAAACTCTGCAAAGTAATATAGCAAACAGCCAGTGGGGGGAAAAAACCCAAACAAAAAACAACCAATAAAAACTACTGTATTTATCAGCATGCTTGTAAATTAAAATGTCTTTTGAAATTGAGTGATTAACAATAGAATTGGCATTCATAGAGTTTTTCAGAGTAGTCAGTTTTCTTAATTGTGTAGTCATTTAAATTCACCGATTAAAAAATTCAACAAACCAAAGAGTTAATCTGAAGCAGCAGCATGTTCCACTACTGTGCTGAATATGAATGAAGTTTACTTACAGAACCCAGGATGCTATTTTTGTGGCTGTAGAATAGCTGATTTTTAAGGAATGCCAAATGTTTATTCTGATGGCTCTTCTTCGTCTCTTGAGATGTCATATTTGCAGCACAAAAACAGCCAGGTCATCTTAATCAGGATGTGCAGCAACCTTTTTAACTTGCATGTCACAAGATTTTGCTTTGTTATCATGAGATGGTTTGTAGCTTTAGGGTCATTACTTATGACTCAAGAAAACAGAAATCACAGACTCTACAAGCATTAAATAGTGTGCATCATCATAATAAATTTTGTAATTAATAAAGTTCATTGTATAACTGAGTTGAAAATAACTTGTTTGTGTTATAGAGAGCCAAAAGACACTGGCTTAGCTGTATTGATTTCTTTCTTCTTGTTCCCAGCTTTGCAGTTGGTTTCTGTTAGCTTGTTTTAAAGTTATGTACAGAAGGAAGCAATGACTCTAGAGTGCTAAACTTCCCATTCTTTTTAAAAATATGAATACCATGAAGAGGTTCTGAATTGATTTCTGTAACCAATTTTATTAAAAAAACAGGGTTGATGTTGTACAGGGCTTTTTTATGAGAGCTATCAAAAATTACTTCCTTTTTGTTACTTCACAAATAGGGGAAGTTTTATCTTAAGAGACTAGAGCATGCATGAAGCAACAGAATATATGCTTTGATAGTTTTGCAAGAGTTGTTGCCAGTTTTGATGTGGTATTGATGTAGTCTCGTTTCATTTCCCACTCTTACAGCTGCATCTTTTTGTAAAATACTGAACTTTAGACTGCCTATATAGTTTTTCCCCTTGAAATATTTTCCACTTGAAATATATGGAGTATATGTCACTTATTGTTCATTTTAGCAGACAAAGAACAAAATGGGTTGATAATGCTTCATCTTGTTTCATTTAATCTTTCCTCTCTGGCTATTTATCTGTGCTCATTGCAAGTCCTGAATATGGTTCACATTGCAGTATCAAATTATACAGAACCTTTTTCTAAGCTGCCTATTGTTTTGATCTAGGAAGATGTATGCTCTTTAAATGACAGTTAAGTTACATCTATTATATTGCATCATTTTCTACAAAAATACATAAAATAAGTTGTCTTAGTAGAGGTCTTTAAATGTCTTCTTTCTGCTAGATGAAATTTAGAGCTTTTAATAATATTCTTTACTTTTTTTGACAGTATAGTTTTTTCACTTTAATGGCTGTGCCACATTTCATTTCTATGACTGTGTAGCTTCCCTAGTAACATGTCAGAAGGCTTTTGTTGAAGAGTTCTTAAAGTCCAAAGAAGTTGTCATTTTTCCATATTTGTTATTTTGTTGACTTGTTCATTTACAGTTTGGCAAGACAATTTTCTATGCTCAAGTCAGATGCCTTTTGCCTTTTTTTGTTGTTATTTTGTTAAACGTAAATAGCAGCACTGGGTCAGCAAGCAGCTGTAACCATCTCACATCTGAGCTGGCTAAAGGCTGTGAGCAAAGGAGATCCCAATTTTGGTTTGTGAACTAACTCCAAGGAACAGGGTAAGGAGGAACTGTGGGTTGACCCAGCCGCTGTATTTAAAAACAGAAAAACAAACAAAACATCCAAAACAAAAAGCAAACCAACAAAACAAACAAAAAGAGTGTTCCAAGTTGATACATGTACTCCTGTGTATATACACTATGTAGTCTGTAAAGTGCCAGTAGACAAAATGACTCAGTGCTGCATGAAGCCAAAACTCTCTGTGGTGTATCTGTTTGCAGGAAGTTACAGTTAGGCCTTCTCCCTGGGAAAAGATGTTAGCAGGTCTGGCTCTCTGAGCTCAAGTGAACTAAAGCATTGTTACAGGTGCTAAATGATTAGGGGCCAGGTTATAGCATAGAATCCTCTCAGGTAAAAGCATCAGAGTTTTCTTAAGTTGTATGTTCAAACAAATAATGAAATTATCAAGAGCAAATAATAGAATTCTCAACTCTCAACCTGGCAACATGGTAATTTTCTGAAAAATCGACAGTCTGGAGGCAGCTTCAACTCTGGCTTGTGGGTTGTCTTGGAAGTCATTCCAATGAACAGATAGAATTATCATTTGTTGTGTGATTAAAAATTATTTCTTGGAATCATTACTATTTGATGTAAACTAGAATAAAGGTGTATTTGTTGCTGGAATAAAGACTTAAGATGTAGTGACTGAAATAAACTTAGATATCAATAAACACTAATCATTATCTATTTGGTGGTTTGGTGTTTTTTTTCCTGATGACACAGGATGGAATAAATAGCTAGAATGTCTGTGATCCATGATGCAGATATGCTGGGCTACTGTTTTTCCTGGGAAGCTGCAAGTCATTTGGGGGCTGACATTATCTCCATAAAATGGAGAAAGCCTCTGCCAGTAACTGTTAGTGTCTTCTGCAGATGAAAGATACTGGCAAAGCAGCTTAGCAATACAAGAATAAATCTTAATTTGTCACACTTCCCCTGTCTCGAATCTCAGAGTTGATTCTTTCTAATGCAGAATAGTGGTTTCTAATGCTGTTTTTGCAAGTATTATATACAGTTACTGTAACTGAATGTAGGAACAAAATGCCAGTTCTAGGCACCTACACCTCTGACACCACTTAATGTTTTAATTCTGAATGTTTTCCCAATATTGGCATCTGGTTTTCTCTGTTGGTTTTATGTGAGCTATCACACAACAAGAGAAGGGAAAATAAGAATGTGTTATTATAAAACAGCACAACATATTTTGAGATTTTCTTGCCAGTGTTTAGCAGGGTTTGGGGTTTCAGTTATTCTGCACATATTTGCCAGTTCAGCCCTGGTACTTTTCAAATATGCACATAAACATTCCTTTTGATTTCAGTGACACAATGCGTGAATCAGGATGGGAACTCTGCTTAGCTAGTATACAAAATACCACAGAATTAATGCAAATGTGTGAAGGGAATTGTGAGGTTAAACATGAAAATTACATTCCATACCACTCCCAGAAATAACTTGTGGTATCCTCAGCAAAATAACTGTGGAGGAAGCAGAGGAACCACCATGAGTATGAAGTACAAGGATAATGTTAAAAGAGTGAAGTTGCCATGGAAACTGCTCCAAAACCAGTGTAGCCACAAAGGCAGCACCAGACCGCAGTATCATAAAGATGAGCTTCAGTAGTCTGGGTTGAAGACTTTGTTAGTAATAGTATTTGCTTGTGGGAAATGGAGGCACTTTATCTACATTTCTATTTCAGTATTTTTATCCTGGCATTAAACACTTTTTAAGTGGAATAAACTGCACAATAGGTAGTATGATACGTTGTGCAGGCAGGAATGATTTTGGGCTGATAGTCTGTAGCTTAAAGGATGTATTATTTTCATTGTTGGATACTATGCTTTCATTATCTTCTGAATAGGTCTTTCATAACAATCACTTCAATGAGTTTTAACAGTTAGAACTGAAGTTACTCAGTTTTATTTCCTTGGACCAACCATAGTTATAATTAAAAAAAAAAATAAATTCTATACAGGATTTTTTTTTTTATTATTACTACATTTTCAAACATTGTGCAGTGACGACTGGTGCAAAATTGCATAGCTTCCTTGAAATGGCTCATCATAATTTCCAGAAATCTGCAGAGGCTGCTATCCCCTTTGTTGTCTTAACTTGTGATTTATTGTAAAAACTGTGGTTTAATATTGCAGAGGTAGCTATTTGCTACTGAATTCAGACTGGTACTTTTAATTGCATATATTGACATTTGATGTTAGAATTAATGCTTCTTTTATCTAAAAGTAGTTGTTTGGTCTTGTTTTTTTTTTTTTTTTTCCTACAGTTCACTAATAAAGAACATCTTTACATGTTTTGAAAAGACTCTTGAAGAGCTGATACTGGTCAATTATGCAGTTGTGGGTGTTTTGGGTTTTTTTTATTATTTTGTTTGTTTGGGGTTTTGGCTGGTTGGTTGGTTTGCGGTTATGGTTGGTTGGGTTTTTTGTTTTGTTTTATTTCCAAATGGACAGGAAAATACAGTAAATTTATGAAAATCAAAATCCAGTGTAGTTTTTCTAGTAGGCTACACTATTTCTTGCAGATTTCTTTGATCAGGGTGTTAAAATCTGAAATTATTGTAATTTCTCTTTCCTTATGGTTTGTTTACGAAAGCCTGAGATCCATCGCTTTCTGATAGCTCTCAGAAATACTCTTGCCTTTGTATTGTACAGGGACAGTTTTTCAGAACTGATTACTGGGGCATCATCAGAAGGCGTTTATGGAGGTGGATCTGACAATGTGAGATTTATACAAAAGTGTAAAGAACAAACCAACATCAACAAAAGGCCAACAGAAAATAAAAATGTGCAGAACCACCTTTGTCACGCACGTGTTTTTCTCATGTTGGCAACCTTTATGATCTACCATTATGAGTACAGTTTTGTTTAGAAGAATGAGTCATAAGGGAAAAGCTTCTTAATTGATTTGTTTTGCTGCTGCAGAATATGTGGTGTGGTTATATAACATCTCAAAAAAAGATCAGGCATCAGGAAGAAAGGTGATGAACAATTTTCCATCTTGTATCTCAGCTTTGTTTCCGCTTCAATGGTAGATTAAGGATGTATTTAACTTTTTTCAGGTGCAAATAGTGTTTGTTTTTTAGATAATCTACATGCTGTGTTGCAGGAGAAGGGCTTCACAGTTGTGAAGGAAACATTTGCTGGTGATAGGAAACTGAAACAGCTCCTCTCAACCAAGGCTGAAACTTCATATTGGTCACCTAAAGATGAAAGACTAGGAGTTATCTCTGAGCTGTAATCCTATTACTCAGGAACAGTGGCTCTGCTTTCCCTGCTGTCCATAGCTGGGAATATGCAACAACTTGGCTGAGTGCCCGGACAGTGAACCTGCCTTTTAATATTCTGCCTTTTAATATCAGTCTCTTTGCAAAGCTTCTGGCTCTGGAACTTCTTTCTTCCTTGTCTCCACATAAGGCAGGATTGAAGAATAACCATTGAAGATGCCAGTTTGGATTTCATAGGATAGGACTGAAGCTTAAATCACCTGTCATGGAAGCAGAATCAAATGTATTTAAGAACATAAACAAAAATAACCTGAATTGCTAGTTGAGAGCTGAAATACAGGAAGAAACTGCTGGGCTGCTGTTAGAGGACGTATTTTGAAAGTGCAGAACCTCTGACTAACATGAATGGTTATTTGACATTAAATGTTCATGTACCCAAATGCAAAATGAGTCTATGCAAATCAAGACTGCATCTACACAAACATTTTTTTTTTAATCCTGCTGTGACCTTTGGAGAGTGCTATGTGACTGAAGAAAGACTTCAGCCAAAGTCTAGAAAAAACAAACAGGCCCTCACAAAGCTGTAAGTGTTTTTTTTTGCCTCTTAATCAAGAGGCCATTTTTTGGCCCATACAATGCAGTGCTACATAAATCTTATGCACAAACAGTAAAATCCTTTCCTACCCAGTTCAAAGGAGCTTGTTTCTTAGGTAGGCACTTCTTACAACAATTCACATAGATGGGTGTTTATTGCAAAGTACATCATGAGGTGGAAATTAATAATGTCTTATTCAGAAATAACTTCTAAAATAATGTTTAAAATAGATAATTTTTTTCAGGTGTAACTTTCTGTATATATAGGGTTATCAAACACTGAAATAGGCTCCCCAGAGGGGTGGTTGAATCTCCATCCCTGGAGGTGTTTGAAAGAGGCATAGCTGTGGTGCTAAAAGACATGGTTTAGCACCAAACTTGGAAGAGTTAGATAGTGGTTGGGCTTGATGACCTTAAAGGTCTTTTCCAACCAAAACAATTCTATGATTCTATATTTAAAATGTTTTATCAGTCCTCATAAATACCCAGTGGATACATGGTGATTCTAAAACTTTTTTTCATTTAAAAACTGGGGGAGAAGTCTGGATCTAGACCCACAAAATTTTACTATCCCAAGTCAGAACAAAGGCGAGCATTTGTTTTGTTTATAATTTTTAAGATGCTCGTAAAGATAATCATACTGTCTTCTGTTTTTTAATGAGGTGTTTTAATAGAGCTACCCTAAGGAGGAAATAAAAGAAACTTATTCAAAGCAGATTTCTAGTTACTTCAAGCAAAAGGATCTGGAAAAAATCAAAATACAAAATAGTCTGTCAGTAGAAAAAATGCAATAGTGTATACATGCTGGAAAATTCCTGGCATGTCATCATGCATGCTCATCTGCCAGTGCCCCTCTCTCCTCTCTCGCAAAGGTGAAACCTAATCTGAAAACAGTGGCATCTGTTATTGTTACCTGATGTAGAAGTTTTAAATTGTCATATTTAAGCAAAATATTGTTACCATTCTATAGATTACATGCCAATCTCTGTAAACATTTTTAATTTTTTTTTTCCGAGTATCCTTGTAAACTATAGTGGAAAGTGTGTGGCCATGCACATTTCAAAAAATAGTAATATTAATATTTGAGTTCTTTAGAAAGGGGCTTTAACAACCATTTTTTCTGCAGATGTAAAGCTGCCAAGTCTAATTCTATTTGTGGATTCAGGCATCTGTTTCACTTTCCATGTTAAATTTACAGTGTAGCTCTAGAATAGGAAGGTTGGTCTTTCATTCTGACTATGAAGCATGAAACCAAAACAAATGATGTTTGCATTATTAAGTAGATCTCTTTATTATTAGAATATGTGCTGGAAAACTTTGCAGTATTTTGTTTTTTAATAATGTTATACAGATCTCTGTCGTTAAAAACGAGAAGGCAGATACTGAAGTTGAAAAGATTGGTTTGTTTTTGTTTTGGAAAGAATATTGAGATAAAAATCAGTGTTAAAGAAAGCCTTTACCCTGAGCATATGACGAATCAGCTATGCTTATAAGTATGTTTTGTTGTTATTGAATGATATCTTAAATGTTTGTCTTTAAATATTTCATTCTCTTTTGCCACATTGAGAGAATTGTTTACAGCTGTGAAAATAACAATATTTAGGCTTTGGAACTAAGTCTTAAAAGTTCTTGCTGTCTGATACCAGATTTTTTTCTGATAGTAGTATAATGGGATTAGCTGACAAAACCCGGGTTTGGAAATTCTTGCTGTTACCCTGTCCTCGTTTCATCTCAACTAGGTTTGGGGCCAAGACACCCCATGTGATAGCCACACCAGCAGAGTCAGAATAAACCAACTACCTTGTGTTGCTTCACATAAAGCCTTAGAATTGCCCCTGCAGGGTTTTGCCTTTTCCTGCTTTGGAAAGAGCCTATGTCATTTAATTTTATTTGAATGTCAGGAGTGAAATGGAGTAAATCCAGGCCTTTTCTTAATGGTTTTGCATAAAATTGGTGAAGTAAGCTTCATTTTTCATTTGCTCAGAGGCAAAAAAATAACCACTGGAAACACCTTGACAAACTAGTGGTTTATGCTCTGGAGACATTGAAAACCTGCCTGGACACTTCCCTGCATGACCTACTGTAGGTGATTCTGTTCTGGCAGGAGGATTGAACTAGATGATCTTTCAAGGTCCCTAGCAGTCCCTAACATTCTGTGATAGCTTGTGAAAATACACCTTCTTGTTTAAAGTTTACTAAATTCCAGGTTATAGTATTCCTTCAAATGTAGCTTGCAAGACAACTATTAGAAAGTGTGTATGACTTTGTGTTTAGTATTTGCTTATACATATTCCTCCAGATATTAAAAAATAAAAATCTCACCTGTCCTAGTTTTCCTAAATTTGTTTCTCTGCATCATTCAGTGAAGAAGTATTTACAGCAGTCACTTTAATTGTTTGTGACGTGTTATGTTTTAAAAAAGCCAAAGAATATTTAAATACATAGCAGAACTGTTTGGGGGTTTTTTTTGGTGGTTGGTTGGTTGATTGGTTTGGGGTTGTTTTATCGTTTTGGGTTGGTTTTGTGTTTTGGTTTTGTGTGTGTGTGTTTGTGTTTTGGTTTGGTTTTTTTCTTTTCCTTAGGCATCCATTGTCTCCTTTTGCTTTTCAAATAACAATCGTGCTTGTTCTCCAGTTGACTTTATCACTACCGCAGTTCTAGCTCCCTACTCTTTAGGTGTGCAATAATAAAGTAGAGGTTGGCAGCGTTTTCAGCATGACCAGCTTCAATGAGTAGCCATCTGTGGAAGTCTTCCTAGACTTGTGAGCAAAGAGAGTAAAATGCCCACACAAATTACCAAGGGCTCAGCAGCTTTTACATGAGAGCTTGGATACAGTCCCTAGCTGAAGAAGAGCATAACCTACTGATTGCTGGTAGAGGATCTGGTTTTCTGTGTGGCTTTATGACAGCTGTGCTGCCACATTGTGGGGCGTGTCACAAGGGCAAAAACTTGAAGTCAGAAGTGAGGGGGTGGAGGCTACATTGTATTTTTTGCCAGGTATTAATAGATATTTTTTTGAGGTGTACAAAATAGTAGCAACTCTTAAGCTATTGACTGTATGATGGTTTAATGACTGTGATGAGAATTAAGTATTTTTATATTCCTGCCTCTCACTGTTTCTTGACAATGAGAAAAGTTATTAATCTCCTTTTCTGCTGGATCTTACTGAGTCTTTAAAATGCAGGTGTTCTCTTTTTGTAGAAAGGCAAACTAAAGACAGGAAAATAGTACAGAACTGTCAAGAGGAGGAGTTTTGTTATTTTATTGTTTGTTTTTTCTGGAGACAGTTGTCTGGTGAAACTTGCATTTATGTTTGCTATGACTTTTTCTTTTATAGGCTCAGAACAAGGAAACAAAAGTACTGGCTGCTGCAAAGGTGATTGATACTAAATCAGAGGAAGAACTTGAGGATTACATGGTTGAGATTGATATTTTAGCATCTTGTGATCATCCTAATATTGTTAAACTCCTAGATGCTTTTTACTATGAAAATAATCTGTGGGTAAGTAATTTTTCTTCTCTAAATGATTTTACTTATTTCAAAACATTATTGAAATAACATTTTTTTCGTGACTTTAGTAAAATATCATTTATCAATCACATTTCTTCTGGGTTGTTACTTTTGGGGTAACCATTCAGTTTAAAAACTAATCTGTAAATTGTGAGTACGACTTCCAAGAAATCATCACCGCAAAGTAGATCTACACTGAGTCTTTTGGTAGGAGTTTGAATCTGAAATTGGGAAATTTGCAATTCATTTTGGTGTATGGAGACAGTTCTTAGTGCTTATTTGTAGCAGCAGGGCTCAGATTTTAATTACATTAATAAAAATTGGGGTGAAATTCAGAATCCACAGCTGAAAAATAAATAATGTGCTGAAAAGATTAGCCTCTGAAGTATGTATTTTAGGTATGTGTGAATTCATTAATACTCCCAGTTAGGACCATAATTAATTTACTTAAACCCAAGATACTTGTACATTGGCATACATACAGCACTCTTCTGTGCACTGAACAGCTTTATCTATGAAAGTACAATTTTTCTTCCAATGCAATATTAATAAATGCTTTGTGAATGGTACAAAGAATACATTTTTTAAAATTATAAACTCTTCTTTTAAAATTATACCTAAAACAAATAAAAGATAACTTCCTTGGAAATCTTGGACGTATGCTATATCCTTTCAGCATGAAAAAAATGGAAGTATAATACCATGTTTCTTGGTGCAGAATAATTTTGATCAGCTTTGTGAAAACTTTGATGTGAGCACAGCATAAAATGATACTGTATAAAACAGTGGAAGGTCAGCATGGAAGCAAGTTTGCATAGAGGCAGAATATGAAACTGAGTGGATAGGCTTCATTGGCAGAGTAAACATAGAAGAGGAGTAAATAGTTTGAGAATAAAATTGCAGTTATGTACTCACAGAAATTCGTAGGCACAAAAGCAACAAAAGGAAAGCTATAAGGATGTGGTAAGCAAACAGAATTTAGTGGAAGAGAAAGAAGAATGGTAGTCAGACATAAGATACACATTTGCTTTCCAGTTTTAGGAACACAGTTTCTTTACCAAAGAAACCTTTGTCAGATTGTCAGATCAAACAGCAAATTTTATAGAAAGAAATTCTTTGTTTACCTTTTCTCACGTGCTGCTTACTTGGCAGTAGATGTGTAGAAGCATGTAAATGGAATAATGGTCTCAAGGATTTACAAAGAGTTGCATTATTTAATACACTTGTTAATACCATTGTTGTGAAGCTTAATTAAAGTAGTAATATGAAGTAATATGTAACATAAGTGGTGTATATATAAGTGTTGTGATACAAGGTATAATTTGAGGTTTCCTGTTTTGTGGGCAGTTAATATCTGATGTTTAAAATAACTCTAACAGAAAAAAAAAATATATTATTTCTCAGAATACTGACTATTGAGATTCTGACAAGAAATACTCTTTATTTGTCAGACTGAAAATTGTAATTACGTGGTTAAAGTTTAAATTAAAGAAGAAAAAACATGTAAGGAAGAGTGAGCTGTGTTAATATGACCTTTCCTCTTTATTGCTATCCTCATTCCTTTTGTCTACCCTCTTTCTCTTGTGTGTGTTCTTTTTGTCCTACATGTCAGCATAGTTTGTGCCCCAAAATAGTTGCAGTTTATTTTTGTTTCAGATGGAAACTGAGAACTGGAGATGGAGTTGTTCTTGTATTATTAGATTCTGGGTTAAATGGTCAAAATTTAATTTAGACATCTGAATTTCGTAATTTTCTGTAACTTTTAAGAGTGTATTTCCCTATCTTCATCTCATCTCAAACAACACAGGAGCTAACATCTGTTACTAGAAAATCATGTCACTCTTATGCTTGGACTTTTCAGTCAAGAGATTAGAATATAGAAATACATCTTAATAATCAAGAAATGAGTTTGAAGGGATTATGTAAATCACATTACAATGAGTCAGATTCAAGCTGACTGTTTTATGAATTTTATTGTGCAGTTTTATATCTGGATTAAAACCTTTGGGGATCTCCAAGCACATTTCAAATAATTTGCTTGAGCAACAGAGCTCTACTTTTAGCTGGGTAACAGTACCAATATTTTGCAGAGGATAGTGAAATAATTTGTTAAAGCCCAATAGTTTGAAGCTGTGGTCTCCTAGTGAACCATTTAAACAATGGTTCAGTTCATCAGAACTATTTAACTTGTAATTTGTATATTCTTCTGTTTACATACAGATCCTGATCGAATTTTGTGCAGGTGGAGCAGTAGATGCAGTCATGTTGGGTAAATAAGTTGTTTCAAATAACAAATGTAGTAACATCTTAAAATTATATATTGTAAGACTTGTTTCACATGTATGTTGTTTTGAAATGCAAATATTTATGTAATTTGTGTGCTGTGTGTGTTGAATGCTGAGGGGTTAAATTAGCATTTACAGCTATATCTATGGACGTTATAATTTCACAAGTTAGAGTCATTTTCTCTCATTCTTAAAGTGTTTATTTTCTTTTCAAAACACATTTTTATCTTGATTCTGTAAGTGAACATGATGAGTTCAATGCTTATGAAGCTCTCTTTTTATAATCTCTATGAGCCCTCATTCTTCCCCTCCCCCTGCCAAATTACATCGTGATAATTTTTTATATAAACTCAATCTTAATGTTAGATTTTTTCTGTGCTTATTCCTCAGATTAGATAAATACTAATGCCAGTAAGTAAAGCATTTCTTTAACGTGTCTGTGTGCCACAAAAAAGAACCAATCTCTAAGCTATATAGCTTTTTCACAGTGCAGATAGGTAGGTATACATAGTTATAATGAGGGGAAGGCTTGGGTACAACGGATGAAATTTTTATTGAAAAGAACTAATAGTTTAAGATAGAAGTTTTTCTGACATGTGACATTCAGAATCTGTCAGGTTAATGAATTTTCACATATACTTCTATACTGATTCCTATTAACACAAAAATGTTGTGTTTATTTCCGTCTCTTCCTCTTGTAGAGCTTGAAAGGCCATTAACAGAGCCACAGATCAAAGTGGTGTGCAGGCAGACACTGGAAGCATTGAACTACTTGCATGAAAATAAGATCATCCACAGAGATCTAAAAGCTGGCAATATTCTTTTCACGTTAGACGGAGACATTAAACTAGGTAAGCGTGTTGCATATAAAGGTCTTTCCCAAAACTTTGCATAATCTTCTAATTGTCTTTTCCTTAGGCTGTAGTTTGGCAGGGTTCAGTATTTATTCATTTAAATATGAATCTAACAATGAGAGCTTTTTTAGATGCAAGTGGTTTCCTACCATGAAGAAAGGAAAGACAAACAAACAAAAGCTCAAGTAAACATCCTAACCGTACTTGGCACGTCTTCCAGACTCCAAAGGCAGCAGGCGTGGGAGTCATATCATCAATATCTGTACCAGTTTGCACAAAGTCAGATACTGGTCCTACTCTTTCTTAGTATAAACTTCTTATTTTTACTTATCTTTGCTGCGGTACCATCAGAACTTTGAAGTTTTTAGTTTAGAAAATGAACATCTTTCACTACCACCAAAACCCAGTACCTAGTAGTGTTGTTTCTTCCGTTATTGAGAGAGTAAGAATAATCTTAATTACTCACCTTAGTTTATCCATGCATTTTTAATTGTTCATTACACTGAAATTATGACAGAACAGTCTACAAGAAAGTTAACACTAGCTTACTCTTGTTGGTTCCAAATTTTTTATCTGAATTTAATCAGTCATCCACATTTTGCCTCTGATATGATAGGGAATCCATGAAGATTCCTCCATGAAGAACTGACGAAGGACTGCTAGTAGTGAATAGCATCCCTTCGTTCAGCCAGGAAAAGATAGGAATTGTCTGGATCCGCTTTGTTCAGTGCTTTGTCAGGGACAAATGCGTATTAAGCTGTCAGCCTTTTCGATGGCTTTACCAGTGTCAAAGTTCCATGACACAGCAGCTTGCATTCAGGGTTCTCTTTCTCTACAAATTTTGTTTGATTGGTTGTACTTCTATGGATGCAAATTACACAGAAGGTAAAGGTAAGGAGAATCAGAAGATCACAGTGACAAGGGCTCTAAATTCCCAGCCGTGCTACAGAGTTTCTTTTTAAATGTGAACAAGACAAATCCACAAATATATCTTCTGCCTAACTCATCTTGATCACAGGGTCTCTGCAAGGTGTAGTGCCTAATCTCTGTTAAGAATATGTAAGGACCTGCTTTGCTACATCGATCAATTAAGTTTATCTTTGCCTTTTGCATGGATTCTCTTGCACAAGATCCTTCCTTGTACAAGTAATACTTGCACATGCCTTTCTCTTAATGTGTGAAGTATGGATTAACTTCACTGTTCTGGCTTTTCTTGGAAGCCTGAAGATTTAGTGATGGACTCAGTATCACAGGCCTTAGTTATAAATGTAATAGAAGCACTGTATCAGTTTCTTAGTACTACTGTGAAAGAAATCGTTGCAAGACTCTGGTGGTCAGAGAGAGAATCATTTGTTTCTATTAACTTTATTTGCCTCACATGACCTGGCTCCTCCTCATACAGACTGGAACTATTTTAGGATGTTGTCAGGCTTAGCTGATGTACAGAACTGTGCAGGCTGCCAAGACGCTACTTCCAGTTCAGGCAACAGGGAGATTTCTTCCACACATACATTTTGTGATGTATTCAGCTTGCTAATTAAATCTTCTTTGAAAAGGATTGCTTTACTTTTGGAAAGTGTACAGCATCCCTTGAAAGGGCATTTTACTCCTTTTGAACTATTTGTGTTTTGATTCTGTTGCACACAGAAATGGATGATTCCTTGTTACAAGTATGTGAACAGCAAATAAATTTCCTTCATTGACTACTTTTTTTTCTGGTTAAGGGTTTGAGTTTTATTATTCCAATATCTGTAGTCCTTCAGATTTTCAGATGTTGCATTTGAACAAGTAGCTCTTGTAGTCTTTTTATACCACAGAACAAAATTAGGCTTCTCAAGCATTGAGCCTATCAAGTATTTTGTACAGATTAAATATGGCAACATAAGGGTGTTTTGTCTCTTTGCTCTAATCTCTACATCTTCATTAAGAAAGTTACATCTCTAATAAACATGTAACTTATTTAAATTATTATCTACATTATTTTAGTGGCTTTTTTTTTTCCTAAGTGAGAAATGCAGTGCTTTATAGGCAGGTAATATTAATTGCAAAGATAAAGTTGATTTAAGGTTGGATGTTACATCAGAGGTGCATATGCAAGCTTTCAGGTATTTAATATAAAGTGAAAAGTCATGTGGAAAGAAACTCATCAGATAAAAAGAAGATGTAGATTTATGAGAATTTGAATCCTGAAACTAAAACTTGAATGAATTATTGAATTAAAAGAGAGCTAATGCCATGTCTGAGGAAGACAACCTTCACAGGCTCAAGAAATTAGTTTCTAATTAAAATAACTTAACCCACTTATTCCTCCAGTAAATAAATGCATTGCTCATGTCCCACAGCTCAGCAATCACATGGCATTTTAGCAATGGAGCATAACATTTAGTCAGCATCCTTTATTAAAAATGCTGTAGAGCCTTGTCAGAGCACAAATATTTTTATCTCACTTTGAAGTTTTAATACTGTAGAATGTTTATTCTGGAACATTTAACATTTTAAAAGACAGTTGTAAAATTTAATGTTTTCCACCACCCAGTTAATAGCATTTTACTGTTTGCTTTAAGCGGATTTTGGAGTATCAGCTAAAAACACAAGAACAATACAAAGAAGAGATTCTTTTATTGGTACACCATATTGGTAAGTGCACAGTTTTGCTGACTTTTTAGTATGAACTAATGTGTTAATATTACCTTTGTTGTTAATATTACAGGCTTGATACCATACCATGTAAATCTATTAAATGAGAGTAAAATGTGCTTCTTAAAACGCTTCAGTAAATTCAGCTATTTAAAACCTTTTTCAGAACAGATATAAAGTGCATTTGCTAATCTGTTATTTCATTATTCTCTTTGCAGGATGGCTCCAGAAGTAGTGATGTGTGAGACCTCTAAAGACAGGCCTTATGATTACAAGGCAGATATTTGGTCTCTTGGCATTACTTTAATAGAAATGGCTCAAATAGAGCCACCTCATCATGAGTTAAATCCTATGCGTGTGCTTCTGAAAATAGCTAAATCTGATCCACCTACGTTAGCACAGCCTTCAAAGTGGTCAGTATTTTATTTACAGCTTTCCCACCCCTCTTTGTAGATTTTGTGTGTCAGGCATGACAAGTTGTATATTTGCTAAACTGAGTTCACGGGCATAGATATACAAAATTTTATGGGACTACCTATAAAATCAAAGTACATGTTCTATAGACATTTGTTTCTCCATGTATACATGCACATACATATCTCTTTGTGTAATTGGGACTATGTATGGTCTTCTTGTCACAATTCTGTATACTTTTATACTGAAATATTTTGCAGATTTTGCTTCAAACATATGCAAAATAGCTTTTCACAAATGCAGTAAAAGATACAATGGTCACCTGAAAATCATTTGAAAGGAGACTGAAGTATTTTTATACTAAGAAAACAGTTTTTAAAAGCTATTACTGTTTGGTCATCTTTATGTGATTCAGTCAGTGATAAAACAGATGTGTTACAAATCCAGAGCCAAAAGTAAACTCTTCTATTAATGGGCAAATATTTTAAAGATTGTATTTGTTCCACATGGGTCATTCCTGTACTCTCTTGGTGGTTTTCTAAGTCAGTGGAAGAACCTAGACTTGCTGTGTAGATGACTATGTGAAAGCAAAATAATGTTTCACTATACACTAGTCTAATGTCAAGACAAAAGAAGAATCACTACCTGTTTGTTTTTGGTATAGGTCAGCAGATTTTAAAGATTTTCTGAAGAAATGTTTGGAAAAGAATGTGGATGCAAGGTGGAGTGCAACACAGCTTCTACAGGTAGGAACAGTTAGATGTTCAGATCCATTGTTTAAAGGCCAGCATATTATGTATTTCTTCAGAGCAGTATTATAAACAACTATTTAAATAATTTCAAATCAAATGTTCATTCACAGTCTGTTCTTAACATTGTTGCACTGATCTTCCTTTGGTAAAATTTCCTTAAATAGTACCAAGTGCAGATCAAATTCTTTGTTTCCATATTTTGATGTAATATAACTTAAATACTTTGCATAAGTATGGATACTTTGACACTTCTAATGGATGAAGGAGACATTTACGTCAGCAGTCAGTTGCTGACAGGTGTTTTAAAAGCTTTAGTGCTCAGCCTTCCTCTGTAATGCTGTCACTGCAGAATATCTAAAGAAGAGTAGATGTGACTAGGTACATTTGATTCTGTTTAACGTCAGCATGCATTTACTTTATCCACAATAAATCTGGCATAAGTTGAATAGATTTAAGCAGCAGGGCCAAGCAGAGAAAGAAGATTCAGACAGTAGGAAAAGAGCAGGTAGCTGTTTCCTCTTAAAGAAAAATGTAGAATTCTGTGTTGTTGTTAGGACAAATAGTTCTAAAGACAAAGCAGATTTTTCCACAGATAAAATATATCTGGATAAATCTTAGCAGAAAAAAATTTAAACGTGGAACTGAAAAGAAATGAAAGTCGTTTCCAGGAAAAAGAATATTTTAAAAATTTTTTCTACTTCTTTTCTTTGGATTGTAAAGCAAGTCAGTATAAATGAATTATCTGTATTTTTAGCAAATTTGTTAGAACTTGCAGATATATTTATACAGTATATCTGAATGCAAATGTTTTGACTTTAAAACTTCTGCAGAAAAAAAAAATACATTAGGACAGTTATGATTAATGTTAACTGTGAATCTTTAAGTTTGAGAGAACCAAAGTAACATTTCCCTGAAGATGTATTTCTGTCAAGTTACAATCTTACCACTGCCTATAATGAAGTCAGAACCTTATATTGTACTTATTTTTTTATTTTCACAAGCATCCATTTGTTACTGTTACTTCAAATAAACCAATAAGAGAACTGATTGCAGAAGCTAAGGCAGAAGTTACAGAAGAAGTTGAAGATGGTAAAGATGAGGATGAAGAAGAAGAAACAGATAACTCTCTGGTCAGTTTAAAATTTCTTTTTTTTTTTTAAAGTATGTTGCTGGTGTTAATCACTGGTTTCCTATGGAGAACTCTGTTTCTGATGTACTACCCCACTTTTCCATCAAGTTTTCATAGAAAAACAACATAAACACATTCTAGCCTCATTACAAATTAGGCAGTCAGCAGTTCCAAGTTTAGCATGTTCTTAAACTCCCTGAGAATTAATAATAAAGAATATTACCTAATATTATGAGGAATATTATCTGATGAAGAATATTATCTATTTTTACTTGTATGTGTAGCATACAATTTTAAAAATCAGATACTGATTTTTATGTAAGTTATTGTAAATCAAAATGACTAGTTGAATGGAAAAATGTATATTTGTGTTCCATAAGATGCTTAAAACATTCAGGAATATATGTGATCATCATAAACTAAGTTTGTGGTTTTCTAGAGTGGTTGTCAAAGAGAAAAACTAAAGCAAAAAAAGCTCTAGTTTTACCAAGCCAGGATTGCATTTATGAATGTGTTTCTAAAGGTGCTTAAGAATCTTACAGTGCAGATTCAGTTCCTCAAGGGCAAAGCCATGAAGCTCAATCTGGCATTAGGTTGCAGAGTATATAGATAGCGTTCTTGCTGACTTAACTGGCTCGAGCAATATCACCATGGACAGTGACCAGTATCACCAGTGGCTGCCGTTACCAGAAATGCTAAAGAAACAAAATACACGTGCACAAGAAGTACACATCTGTTAGTCACATCCCCTGGCCTTCATACCACTTTCCCTGTTCAACCCAGCAGATCTGCAAATGTGCATTCCCACCGGCGTCCTCCAGGACTTAGCCTCTGTCTCCTAAGGCATTGGCCACCACCTCCAGCTGATTAGCTGCTAAGCTATCAGTCCCCAGGACAGCTGGAATGAAGTCCACCCCATAACTCAATTAAGTGTCTTGACACAAGCAGTAGTTTGGGAAGCTGTGAGGTAGATGCTTTTACATTATTTGTTTGTGGTAATTTAAAAAACCGCTTGGGTATCAACACAGCTTCTAGAACAACAGTGTGAAGAAATATTTTAAATGCATTTTTGACTTTAAAGGATTTTTTTCTACATGCTTACGAAAACCTCGAGGTAGGAAATGCACGATCACACCCATGCACACCCATAGCTAACCCAGTGCATTCCCAGTGCAAATTACAGACTTCTAACAGTAAATATAGACACAGAGATTGGTATCACATTTGCTTTGAAGAATGAAAGGGCAATTATGGTTAAAGTGGTACTTTATTACTATATTTTTTCATATGTCTCTATGTAATCTGATAACATTCATTCGTATGCCAGCAGCAGGAATTTCTACAGTTATGTAACTCTTTCTATTCTAGTTCCATATTGCCACTTAACCAGATCTCCTGGAGATTTTCACCATTTTAGTGCAGTTTCACAATGGTTAAAAAACAGACCAAAATTTTGGGGGGCTTTTTTAACAAGAACACACGGAAAGATGCTCTTCTTGATGAAGCAGAAGGAGATGTTAATACTGCATTTTATTAGTGCTGTACTAACTAAAATTACACAGATTCTTCCTTAGCCAAACTGGCAAAAAGATGTGTCTTTTAAATCCAGCCACAGCTGAGAATATTGGGAAACTGAACTAGTAAAAACCAAAAGCAACAGGATTGGCAAAAGACTCTTGAAGATTCTATTAAGCATCAGGTAGAAGGCTGACCATGATCCCTTCCCCTCAGTCACCATATATTTTATTAAATTATGAGAGATGGAGGAAGGTTCTTGTGAAACCGTTCTGTTCAGAGCCTGTCTGCAGCTCATGCACTTGTTCTGTGGTAATACCAAGTGATGTACTCTGAGATTATCCCATTCCTCTTAACTCTGCCTATAAATACAATATTTGTCTCAGATATTCTTCAATAAAACTTTGCTTTAATTAAGTTAGAAGAATATTAAATATTTTTCTTCCTTTAATTTTTTAGCAGCTACCTGCAGAGAAGCGTGCATCCTCTGATCTCAGTATTGCCAGCTCTGAGGAGGATAAACTTTCACAGAATGCCTCTGTTCTGGAATCTCTCTCTGAGAAAACAGAAAGCAATGCAACTGAGGACAAGGCCAGCACTATATTTCCAGATGAAAAAACAACTGGAGATGAATCTGAGGATGCTAAATTTAAGAAACCAGCTGATAACGTATGTGATGCTACTGCTGGTGATACAAAAGTGCAGAATGGTTCTGTGCCAACTGGTGAAGATGAGCATGGCAAAATAGTTCCATCTGAAAAGGATACAGAAAGCCTGGAAAAGCGACATGAAGATACAGAACCCCAAAAAGAAGAGAAAGAAACTGATGTGGCAGCAATATCAGAAATACGGGATGAACCCAACCTAAAAATAGCAAAAGAAAATGACACGAGAAACGAAGAGGCAGGAGATAATAAACTGAAAATGGTACCTACAACTGAAAATAGTGTAGAAACTGAAACAATTTCTAAGGAAACTGGTGAAAAAGAAGAGAACAGGATAGATCTCTCAGAAAATAGGGAAGAAAAGGTCTCTGAAGAAAGTACTACAGAGCAAAAGGAAGATAAAGCTGAAGCTCAGAAAGAGGTGATAATAGACACCACTACAGAAACTCTGCCTAATGCTGCAGATAAAATAGCTGATGAAGAAAAGGAACTAATAATGCATGCAATTGACAACAGTAAGGAGATAGGTGATATTGGTGAAACACAGATCAGTGATGAGGATAAAATACCTGAGACTGTGGATAAGCCAGTGGAAAGTCAGGTTAAGCAGGTCCATGAGATAATCCGCTCTGAAGAAACTCTATCAGAAAGCCAAGATAAAGCAATCAAGGTAGACAAGAAACTGGCAGAAAGTGAAAATGAGGATATTAGTAATATAAGCATCATGGAGGACACAGAGGTGAAAGACTCTGGAAAAGATGAGGTAGACCAGAAGGTGATACAGAGCAAGCCTGAGGATATTTCTAGTGACGTGGTGGATAAACTGGCTGATACAGACCAACGTTCAGAAGAGCGTGGATCTGAGAATATCCAGGAAAACAACATTCAGATAGACAAGGAACATTTGGAAATTACTTCTGATGAAATGACAAAGAATAAGTTTCAAGATACTGTCAATGAACAAGCTGATGACTCCGAAGTCACACCAGTCCCCAGTATTAGTATTAGCACTGAAGAAAATCGTGAGAAATTCAAAACAGAGAATCGAGACAGCACTGAAACTTTACAGCAGCTAGAATCAGAAAGTGTGAAGGAAAACGATGCAGATTCAGGCACTGGTTCTACAGCTGATAACAGCAGCATTGATTTGAACTTGTCAATTTCCAGTTTCCTTAGTAAAAACAAAGAGACAGGATCAATATCTTTACAGGTAAGTGATAATATATATTTTTATTAAAATCCAGTGTCAGTGTGACCCCAAAAATTGTCTCCAAGTTTGAGTGTTTCAACAAGAAAATTATTGGGTGAGAACCTAGTATGACAGTGTGGAGTATAAAGCTTTGTAGGAACTATTCTAAATTGTGCATTCTGACAATGTCTAGATTTTGTGCAGTTATAGAGCAAAACTAGAAGCTACAAAGCTGCTAATTATTTTCTAAATGGGGACTAGCATGTAACAGGAAGTCTAACAATATTAAAGGTAAAGATTTATGAATGCTTGTAGTTCAGATTTTCAGGAAGACTAATTCAGTGCCTCACTCTGCACAGACTAACAGGACAAATCTCTTACCATACCTGATCTTATGTTGCATTTCTGTCAATTGCATCTTCTGCTTCTCTGCTTAGATTTAGAAGGCAGGCAATCTCCCAGGCTGCTTCTTCCTCCTAGATTGTACTATATCAATGGAGTTAGGCCAGTATGAATGAGCTTATTCAAAGGAAGCACATTCCAGATTATGAACTGTATTTATGTCTTTATACTGATACAGTTATAGCCCTACCAGGATAGTAACTGTGTAGCCATGGGTTTGAAGATAAAAATTAACCAAAAAAACACAAACCAAACCTAAAACACAAACAAAAATGATAACTTGGCACAGCTGTGCTCAGCGTGACCTCAGCCTGTGTGCAGTAGCCATAACACAGTGGTGGAGACACAATCTCAGCTGAGGGCTCTCTTCTCTTGTAATGAAACGAGGAGCTCTGAAAAGCTGAGAATTCTCCATTTCTGTCAGCAAGACTGCCACATGATTTTTGACTAATATGAATAAACAAAAATAATAAACTTGCTCATTTAATTTATTTCCAGTGCAGAAGTAAGTAGGTGAGTAAATTGCTATTCTGCTTCAGTACTTTTGTCAGAACTAAATATATTTTTTGGTGACTGGGAAAATTACGGTCAAAGGCAAGCTGTAATTGCAACTGTCTTAGTCTCTTGTAGAGAAAACTGCATCAGTTCTGTTCAGGGTTTATCTAGGTACTGTTTTTCTGTCTGGCAGTTTAGATGATAAATGTTTACAGTTTCCCTTCGCTGACTAGAGAAAGATTCTTTGCATTAGAATTTTTCAACTTCCCGCTTGATTAGTGAGGTACCTGATAAACAAGAACTCCTGATTACTATACAGTAAGTGTAGAAATATTAGAATAAGGAAAAAAAAAGGAGATAACTTTAATAAATACAGAGTAACTTAACCAATGCTTTATTCAGGAAACCAGAAGACAAAAGAAGACTTTAAAGAAAACTCGTAAGTTTGTTGTTGATGGAGTAGAAGTGAGTGTAACCACATCAAAAATAGTTACTGAGAATGACTCCAAAAGTGAAGAAATGAGGTTTCTACGGTAAGTGCTTGGCAAAGTAAAATTTACAAGGGGTTAGCAGCTAATTTTTTTTTTCTCTTTGAATACAGAAGGTGTCTAGTAATCTTATTTCTGTAATATCTGGAAAGTAATTTCAATTGTTTCATTAGTTGAAAGGAATGTAAAAAGCCTTTTGTGAAAAGCATTTTTTAATAAGACAATCAATTCAAAACTAGTTTTACTGGGTGCAGCAGATACCTTTTTCTTTTTTTATGATTCTCCCCTTCTTTTATTTTCCCATCAATACAAAGTGTTCTTTTTCGTTATTAGACGTCAAGAGCTACGAGAGCTACGGCTTCTTCAGAAAGAAGAGCAGAGAGCCCAACAGCAACTCAGTAATAAGCTTTTACAACAGCGAGAGCAGATATACAGACGTTTTGAACAGGAAATGACAGTGAGTTTCTGGATTTTGGTGCTCTTAAAACATGACATCCTGATGGAATAGGCAGAACACTACTAGCAGAAATCAGGTGTTTCCTTTTTTTGGTGGCTATATCTTAGTTTTCATTCTTACTAGCAAATAGCAATATTTTCCATCACGGAGTGCCCAGCTTTTATGCTAGTGCTTGCCTGCCCAAACAGTTCATCATGGCCATCCTTTGTTGCGGTACACTGCACAGCATTTCGGTTTTTTTACAGAGTAAAAAGCGACAGTATGATCAAGAAATAGAAAATCTAGAAAAACAGCAGAAGCAGACAATAGAGCGCTTGGAACAGGAACACACAAATCGGTTACGAGATGAAGCAAAACGCATCAAAGCAGAACAGGAGAAGGAATTGTCCAAATTCCAGAACATGCTGAAGAACAAGAAAAAAGAGGTAAGAGACAGCGATGGCAATATACAGAACAATGACTATGGGCATAGCAAACAGTTGAGATTAGATCTACCAGAAGCCTCGTCAACCTCATGAGCTGTGGAAGGGTTGCTAGCAGTCAGTGTTAGTTCTTTTGTTTTACTACCCAAGATGAAATACAAGCAGCTAACAGGAAGATTTAGGCATTGCCTTGATCTAAAAAACATCAGAATCTATATTAAAATATTTTCTTTCAAATATTAAATCCAGAAAAAAAAATTTTCTTAAAGATTGTGAAGAATATTTGGATTTCTACTGCAAACAAATATGGCTTTAGCTGCTTAGTAAATACTTACCAAATTAGAGTTTCAAAGAAAGGAATATGTTCTTGTTAACTACTAAGAACTACTTAAATTCTAGAGATTTTAACTTTTTTATTAATTTGTTAGAATTTTTATTAAATGTGTGCTGTTGTGGTTTAGAACTTCTTTATATGAAGTGACAGCTGTTACATGGATTTAGTTTTTTTAGCTCAAAAGCAAAAGGAAATCCAGAGCAAAAAATGTTTGGGTAACCTAAAATCTTTTGCAGTTAATTTCTTACGTGTGATACAATTAAGGCAAAATGAATGATTTTTGACACTGACACCTTATGCCATGAATTTGCTTGCATTAGAGTAAGAAAGAGAAGGTGATGTGTTTCCACATAGATTTTACATCTTAAAAGCTGTTTTATTTCATTTTCAGATCAATTGTGTAGTGCTCGTTTGTATATCATCAGCTCTAGAGTTTGCTCCAGTAGTTTCTAGATTTCTTTAGAAATCTGTGCTGTCCATGCTTTCGCATAGAATGATGCTGTAGTAGAAAGGTGCAGAAAAAACATGTATCTAAGTTGTGTTGCATTTGAACCATATGCTCATGTGTAAATAACAATTTTTCTTCTTTTGCGGTACCTCCTGCATTTTTGAGTCTCTCTCTATTTACTGGTGATTGGGTCCTACATGGGAAAGCGGGAAGAATGTTACGTGTTGCTCTGGGCTAAAAGCAGTTCTTTCATGGAAACAGGAATAGCATGTGGTGATTTGGACTCTGTTTTCTGATGATGCTTCCACTACTAAACAAACAGGCGTTTGTTTCTCGGTGCATCGTTTTAAAGCTTAAGAAGGCGATTTACAGTTTGAAGGGAAGTGCAGCTGGTGCTCTAAAACTACCCCGTGCTGTATTGGAGTGTGCAGTGTTACATTTTTATAATTCAGAAAAATAAGTGAAACACATCAGCAAATTAACAGATTAATAGTCAGTTGATTTAGTCAGAATCTATTTAGAATCTTTCTACTAATCTAGTCTAATTCACTTTGGACCGAAACACGTTCCATTCTAGCATATGTGTCATGCAAAGTTACTTGAAAACATACTTAGCTATTGGTGGGTTTTGCTTTTAAATTCTACACAACCAAACCCTTACAACCAATTATTTTTTTATTTGCTGGTATGATTATTTTAAAGATACTGCCTATGTAGATGTCATTTATTGCTGGAGACACTAAAAATGGCATCTTACAAATTTGCGTTTGAGACAGGGTCAGAAATAGTTGGCTTTCAGTGAAAGTTGTTTTAAACTTCCAACCGTTTTTCACAGCTTTACCATGAAGTAAACATACTCTGTGGTCCTTTTGCTGTAGTTCCTCAAGAAAATACCACTTTTGCAGGTGGTGGTTTTCTTAACAATTGACTCCTCTAGCTGCTGCATGAAAATGCAAGGGAGAGGCTGCCATTTCAGAGAGCACTGGGCAGCATTTGCATGCAAAAAAGGCTGGCATATACCTCCTTTCCGCACTGCACCGGCATACATAAAGCACCTATTGTTCCTTCTCTTTTCATTAAGCTCTTGTCACTGAACTAACATCCCTGCCACTGAAGTAATGCATGCTTCCCAGTACCTCTAGTGCTTGACTTGCATGTCCTATGTTCACAGTAATGCTTGCTGTGGAGAAATGTGTTCTTTTCGCCACCTTCTGCATGCTTATATACACTGTAGGTTTTATGTGAAGTGGAGAAAGCACCAAAAGAGCTGAGAAAAGAGCTCATGAAACGCAAGAAAGAGGAGCTTGCACAAAGCCAGCATGCTCAGGTAACAACAGCAGCTTCAAGCTACTAAAATACAAAAGGCAGCAGTATTCACACAGCTTGACGATTTCACTTCTTGTTGTTGTTGAGTGAATATGGAACTTAACTCGGACTAACCCTCCATACTGCTCTCTTCCTCTATCACATCCCATAGAGTGTACTGGCTAGAAATGTAGGAGCAGACATTTCCAGGGCTGTGCTGTTCCCTGCACCATTTTGTGTGCTCTATCAAAAATGAGCAGCGTTTTTCAATGGCAACTTTGTTTACGGTGCTTTTATGAGTGGTAAGTACCCCATAAGCCCGTCAAATTCTAAAGGTTACAGTTAGAAGTGAGTTTTGAACAACGTGAGTGCAGGGGAGGAAAATGTACATAATATGTAAGCATGAGGCATCTTGTTCATTGGGCAGAGTGTTCATTGGGTAAAATGAAGTTATTTAAATGTCAAAGTGGAGGTGTGTGGAAACTTTACAAGAAATAATCTATAATTTCACACCATCAGACTTCCTGCTTTAGTAAGATCCAGCTAGAAAGGGGGCTAGTATTTTAGAAAAGTACTGGCTTCGTGGTGGCCACAGCTTGTACAGGGTGAGTTTGCATCGCAACAGAATAGGTTTGGACTGAGTAACTTAGAAATTAAATGTTATATGAGTGACCTAGTTGAACATAATGCCAACTTGATTTGATTATGTGTTTAATTCATGAGGGAATTTCCCAGGGTAGAATGTGGTTGAGTTGCAGCACTCTCCCTATACCGAGGGTATATGTCTCTGAACTTTTTGAGGAAGCCTAGAAAAAAATCCTGTATTTTCATAGTGTTTGTAATGGTTTAGCCTCTTTTCTTTTCTGGCTTCAATGTGTTGAATAAGAGAGGTGACAGAAACTGTTTTAAAGGTAAAATATTCATACTTGGAATGGTAAGTGGTAGACAAGGTGCAGAGGTTTAGTTTTAGAATATCTAGAACTTCTGTCAGTGACTACTTTGGTTTGATCACGCCCGATATTTTAAATGCATGTTACTAACCTACAACAGATCTTACTTCTTCTATTTTTGTTTTTAAGAACATGAATATATTTCATTATATTCTGACATAGGAGGTAACATTGTGTCCCACAGGGCGTTGCTCAGGTTATGATTCAGTCTTTTCAGTTGTCTTCATGTACACTTTTCAACGCACAAATGCAGGATGTAAGTCTTAAAATGCAAAACAACAAAAGTTTTATTTCCCTAATTTCCCAGATGTGTGTTTTCTCTTCTGCTCATATGTGCTGATCAATGTCACTGCTGTTTCCAAACTAGTCAGCACAAATTTATGCAATTATTCACTATTCATAGTAAAAAAGATCAACATTTCAGTGTTAGCTCTGGGCAAGACACTGAAGCTTCACACAAATGCAGTGTAATACTGTTCTCTGGTGTTTATTACTTGTTCAGCACATGTGAGAGGCAATGTGTGACTTCTGTGCTGTGTGTGCAGTGAAACCATGTAATTTAAACATATCTGAGTTTATTTTAAGAAATTCATTGGGCAAAACCAAGTTGTCATTTTATAAAGGTGGACTGCCTTGCACTACCATCTTTTAACCTTTTAACCATCCACTGTGGTCTCTAGTAAAGTCCATGACTTTTATTCTAGGTGAGACTTGAGTAGATGTGGGAAGTGGAAAGTGTTTTCTGAGATTGCCTGGTTTATCTTACAGTGCTGGCAATTACAAAACTTCTTAAGATTTACCATGTAGAAAGAGCAGCAGTGATATTTAAATGATTGAGTAAAGCTCAAACATAATTCCTTTTTGACCATGGCTATACCAGAACAGCTTTCTCCCCACTCCCTGCAAATAAAAAAACCTCCATGCAAATCAAACACCAGGTAAATTACGTGGCTCCACTCTCAGAAAAATAAACATGTAGTTTTCTTATCCTTCTTATCTAGAAAGGGAAACAGAAAGGCCTTCCAGGTTTTTTTATACGCTTAAGTCTGTCACTGTCAACTTACTCCACCTCTGGTTTTCTGTTACCTATCACTAAGTGTAACTGCTGTCCACTGGGAGAGGTGAAAGCCTCATCTGGTCATAATAAAAAGCACTTTCAAGGAGCAACTCTTACAGCAAGTAGCATAGGTTCAGTAAAAAAATAAAAATAGGTAGCTTAGGAGACCATTCCACCAATCACCTGCAGCCCAGTACTGTTTTCCTGCCCCATCTCCCTTCCAGTAGACTGTCTGTAACGTGGCTTCATTAGGTATAACAGCAAATATTCCAGCTGCCCACTTTGGCTCTGGCAGGACACTGCCATCATCCTTTCTTTGGATTTTTTAGATCATAGGAGAAACATCTACTTCATTTTCTTGGTGTTAAAGAGTGTGTGTGTGTGCATGCTTGCATGCTTTGCAGATGCCTTTTTTTGATGATTGCATAGAGAAAAGCAATAGTATGGTGTTGGGGCATGGGAGGAGAATTCCTGCTACTCCCTGCTTAAATGATGCAGCAGAGTGACTCTCCTTGGGTGATGGAAAGATGCAGGTGATATGGGGACTGCATCAGGCAGATGGCAAATCTCCTTGCAAGGAGCCAGCTCAGCTCTGGTGTGACAAGCCTGCAAGTCCTCCAGAAGATACAGTTTCTGCAAAAGCCAGTGAGTGTCTTCATAGCAATCTTGGAGAAAGTCCCAGCCTCAGTATCTTTGCTTTCATGACAAGATAAATCACTTGAAATTGAGACACGAATCTGAAACCAAACTGTGTAAATAAGCAGGCTTTAAGTAATCATCCAAAGCAAAATAACCATACACACTTTTATTTTCTTACATCCATGAGTAATTAACACTTAACAAGTGAGACTGACTTCATACTGAGTACTTATTCTTGCTAGCTTTGAACCTGCAGCTTGTTTTGAGGAGAGACAAGAAATGGAATGAATTGCAGATTGCTGGCTAGTGTTGTTGCCTTTGGTCTTACTTCTGAAGGTATTATTTAAACATTCAAAATGCTCTTACCTACTGTCTATGTAGAAAATACAAAAGGTGTGTAATTTTATAGCTGAGGCATGTTAGCTCAAACTTTCATAGATGTATTTGTTTTCACATATAGCTAATGCTGAGAGAGCTGGGAGTTTCACTAAAATGTAACGTGGCTAGAAGAACACAATTTAATTTACTTCTGTTGGCTTTTACCAGGAGCAGGAATTTGTGCAGAAACAGCAACAAGAACTGGACGCATCTCTGAAGAAGATTATTCAGCAGCAGAAGACAGAACTAGCCACCATTGAGCGAGATTGCCTCAACAACAAGCAGCAGCTCATGAGAGGTATCCAGCATCAGGCTCCCTCTTCAAAACCAGACATTTGTGTTGTGTTGCAATAAAAAACAGCCCACCTTAAAGTTAAGAAATCAAAGACTAGTCTTCATGACTTATCTGGAACTTCAATAAAAGCATTTGGAATAGCATCGTTCTTAAATTGCACCTGTAGGCCACTTCTAACACACACTAGCAGGTACATAGGAAGTGTTGCACTTTCTGAACCTGACTTCCTCCTTTTTTACCAGCTCGTGAAGCTGCAATCTGGGAGCTGGAAGAGCGACACCTACAAGAGAAGCACCAGCTCCTCAAACAGCAACTCAAAGATCAGTACTTCATGCAGAGACATCAGCTGCTTAAGAGGCATGAAAAAGTTAGTGTTGACTTTGCTTTCTTTTGTGTATTGTAATGTCCTAGTCTTATGGTCTTTACTTGGTAGCTGTTTGCTTGCACAGGCAAGACCCAGACAGATACTTTGAAGCTGTCCTCTTACTTTAATAACTTAGGAGTATGTTGAAGTGTAAGTGGTCATATTTTCCCTTTTGATTCTTAAAGAAAAAAAAAAAAACAGCCACAACAAACACCAGCTTTTCTCTATTAAAAATACCAAATTCTACTTATACACCAAAACCAGTTTCAACTTCTGTTTAGAGGAATCTAAACTCATTAGCCAAATCATCCTGGAATTAAATGAGCAGAATGAACTGGATTAGCTTTTGGGCAAGTAGGTGACAACTGTCTCTCTATAGCTAAATCCTGTAAAAGCTCAGAACACAGCACTTAACCAGTGCACTTAACCAGTGTTCACAGCACTTAAACAAAATGCCTTGACATTTTGGTTTTTTAATAGAATCACTAAACAAGACTAGTTACATTTTTGAAAGCATAAATCCAACAGAGAGACACTACAGGATCTCCTTGCTGATTGCAGCACGTTCAGCCTCCACTGAAGGTTTCTGTAGGGTTTGGTTTATCCCCATAGGACTTGCTTTTGCAACAAACCAATCTTTCTCCACTGCAGCAGCAGAAGTTCACTTCCACAAAAGGTTCTCCCTCTGTATAACATAGAGTTGTAAAATGCAAATCAGGAGTTGAACAACCACTGGTACAATAGGTGTGTGTTTGTATTGTTAGAGAATTTCATCTGGGTTGGGCATGATTCAGAGCTCTCACAAAGCCCCTTCTCTGTTTCTCCCATCCATACCACTAGGGCTCGGACTGGTTTCTGTAGCAAGCAGCTGACCCCAGCAGCATGCTTGCTGATAAAACACAGGCAGATCTTGTAACAGTTACTCTGTAACATTTCCATGTGGTTCACCTTTTAGGAAACAGAACAAATGCAGAGATACAATCAGCGCCTGATCGAGGAGCTGAAGAACAAGCACACGCAAGAAAGAGCCAGGCTGCCCAAGATCCAGCGGAGCGAGGCCAAGACTCGCATGGCTATGTTTAAGAAAAGCTTAAGAATCAATTCATTAGCCTCTCCAGACCAGGATCGTGAGAAAATTAAGCAGGTAATTAATAAAAACAGGTTTGGTAGTGTAAAACCTTAATGTGATGTCAGTGTGAGGGAGGGATGGAGCTCACAGATGCTGCACAACTGGTTTGATGCATTGGATGAGGTTGTAGGAAGTTGTCTTCCCCTCTGCTCCGGTGAGACTTACCTGAATTGCTGGGTCTAGTCCTGAGCTTCCCAATACAAGAAAGACATGGGTTTACTGGAGCAAGTCCCATGAAGGGCCTTGAAGATGACTGAGGGACTGGTGAGTCTTGTTATAGAAAATGCTTAAAAAACCTGAGATGCTTCAGCCTGGAGGAGAAAAGCCTCAGGAGGGTCTTACCAGGTGTATAAGTACCCAGCAGGAGGGTCTAAAGAAGATGAAGCCAGACCCTTCTCAGTGGTGCCTGGTGATGGGATGGGAGGCAGGGAACACAACTGAAACGCAGAAAATGTAATTCAAACAGGGAAATACTTCTGTTTTTTTCAGTGTGAGGATGGTCAGAGAATGGAATAGATTGCCCAGAGAGGTTGTGGAGATAATCGGAACCCAAGCCAACACATTCATGCACAACCTGCTCTAGCTGACCCTTCCAACTCAACCATTCTGTGATTTTATGAAACACTTTTAAGAATACTTGTTTTTTGTGAGTTTTTTTAACTAAAACTGCAGGTATTCACTCATTCTTTAAAAGGGAATGTTGTGAAGGTATTTAGAGGTTTGCTTTCTACTGATGCATAAAAGTCCCAAGTTACTGTTTCACATGGTAAGCCCTGGAAGGAAGCAACATCTGGAAGAGAATCCACCACAGCTGTGTAACACCAACCTTAACTATCACTTATAGCAACACTACTGTGTCACATAACTTCAGAGGCAGATAATTTCAGGAGCTGGGAAGTGAAATGTACTGTGTTTTAAGGAACAACTAGAGTGCAGACAGAGAAATGGATTGATGGACAAAAACTGTGAGAGTATTCCTTTTGTAAGAGCTCTTACAAAGAAAGAATAAAGGAAATACAGTTATTGTTTAAATCCTTTAAACCCATTCTTTTTTTTTGTTACATATGTTGTATCTAGAGGCACATATAAACTGGCTTTTTATTTTTAATTTCAGTTTGCTATTCAAGAAGAAAAGAGACAGAAAAATGAGAGACTGGCTCAGCATCAGAAACACGAAAACCAAATGCGGGACCTTCAGTTGCAGTGTGAAGCAAACATCAGAGAACTGCATCAGTTACAGGTTAAAAATAGATGATACTAAATGAACATTCATTGGGAAGGCTCAAGTTAATGACAGATGCAGGCAAAGCAGAAACACCTTTTCCTTCATTTTTGCTGATTGGTGTAGGTTTTTTTGTACTTGGCTTTCAGAGGCCTGCAGCATACTGCTTGACCAGATTCATAAACTTATATCAATTAAAGAGAAATCATTTTAAATGCAAGAAGAGCATGGATCAGAATCAGATGAGCACCTCTAGACTATCAGTCAGTGTCCTACTGCTATTTTCTGTAGGCAGTATTTCCTTTTAACCTGCCTTTGCTGAAATGTCAGCAATCAGAACAGAGGTAAACATCACCAGGCACTACCCACAAGGTGTTTGTGGCAATGAGGTGTTTTTTACAAAGTGCAGGCTGCTGTTTGCACCTGAGCTGCTGGTAGGTACTTAGAAGGAATGCTCTTTCTTGAAGTAGGGAACTCAAGGTAGGCATTTGTCATTTTGCAAAAGTTGCTGCTGTATACCAGAGCTCCTTCTCTGTTAAATCAGCTTTTCCATATTTCAGGGACACAAGGCATTTTTAAAGCATTAAATGACTACCTGCTGATAACCTTTGTCAGAGAAATCCTCTAGAGACCCATGAAGCCAGTTCTACCCTATTCACTTTCTTGCATCCTGCAAAAACAGTTCCTGTCTATGCCACTAATACGCCTCAGTAAATCCCCAAGTACCGTGGGAGTCTTGCGAGAGTTTCAGCTCAAGTAAAATAGAACTGATTAGGGCTACTCTGAGCTTCACTGAGAAGAATTGGCCCTTAGCTGCACTCAGGTTTAGCCAAGTGCTTGTCATTTCTGTCCTTTGCCTCAGACCCAGTTGGGACTAGAACCCTAGAAACAAATAGCACAGGGTTTAGCAACAGACGTTGGCTGCTTTTAAAAATCAAGGATCTGATGTAGCCAAATACTTCATTTTTTTTTCTTACCGTACCTCAGAAGTCCTCTGAAAGTTAGACAGATACATATGCACTTTACTGAGAGGAATGTGAAGCTGGTGTGTGGTTTGATTACCCTTTGGACATGTCCAAAGAAGGGCCACGAGGATTGCCAGAGCACCTCTCCTATGAAGACAGACTGAGAGAGCTGGGGCTGTTCAGTCTGGAGAGGAGAAGGCTCCAAGGAGACCTTATTGTGGATTTCCAGTATCTTAAGGGGGCCTACAAGAAGGCTGGTGAGGGACTTTTCAGGATGTCAGGTAGTGATAGGACTAGAGGGAATGGAGCAAAATTAGAAGTGGGTAAATTCAGATTGGATGTTAGGAAGAAATTCTTCACCAGTGAGGAACAGGCTGCCCAGGGAGGTGGTAGAAGCCCCATCCCTGGAAGTTTTTAAGGCCAGGCTGGATGTGGCTCTGAGCAACCTGATGTAGTGTGAGGTGTCCCTGCCCATGGTAGGGGGGTTGGCACTAGGTGATCCTTGAGGTCCCTTCCAACCCTAACAATTCTATGATTCTATGATTTTCCTTTTCATGGGCAATTCTGAGGCTGCTTCAACAAGCACAGTTCTCTCCATTCTAAGCCCCATTTGTTAGTCTCAGCTGCTTGGCACCAAGATTTGAAATATTTCCAAAAAAAGCTCCCTCCCCTTTAATGTAATTGATCTTAATAAATTATACAAACTGTCTTCAGAAAGCAAAGCAGAAATGCTGCATGACCTTGAAAAGCATTATTAGGCAGTGAAACAGTTCTGAATAACACTGTCAGCCGCTGCTCTAATGAGATTCAGCAGTATATTTGGATTTACAAGTATTTCTTATCTCAATTGGTTCTGATGGAAAGATCAGCTTTTGATAATGCAGCCTCCTAACATACTTTTGTCTTGTAATTATTCACGTCACTATTTACAGGGAATAAGCTAATTAAAAAGAATTAGGACAACATATGCTGCTGCACAAACGTGGAGTTGTCTAATCTGAATTAGTTTTACATAAGGATTATCTTTATCTCATTTTAAGAATGAAAAATGCCATCTACTGGTTGAGCACGAGACTCAGAAGCTAAAAGAGCTGGATGAAGAGCACAGCCAAGAGCTGAAGGAATGGAGAGAGAAATTGAGACCAAGAAAAAAGGTAAATTGGAGCAGCTTATGAGTCAGAAAATAATCGAGAGTTGGATCTGTCTAAAACAGACAATGCAAAAAGGATGGCAGAGGAGGCAAGTGAAGCTGCTGTAAAGAACCATGATAGGTCACTGAATAATCACAGCTGTTAAAAAATGTGCAAAAGCTGAGCAAAGGGCACACGCAACAAAAGAGGCTTGTGTGTTATCAGCCTCTGATGTGCTATCAGCCCCTGGTGTGTTATCATCCCCTCATGTGTTATCATCAGCCCCTCATGTGTTATCATCCCCTCGTGTTATCATCAGCCCCTTGTGTGTTATCATCCCCTCATGTGTCACCATCAGCCCCTCGTGTGTTGTCAGCCCCTCGTGTGTGCTGTCAGCCTCTTACCGCACTCCCCCTTGCAGCACGTGTGTGCGTATTTGCATATAAAACTTACCAGCTGGAGCTGAGTCTGGTTTTAGGGAAGCATTTCAGAAGCCAGTCAGTTACTGCAGAAATGGAGTGCTAAATAACAGATAAAGGGTGGTGGAGTTCGGTTTTGGGGTTTATATTTTATTTTTAAGTGATAAATACTAGATTTTTCACACCATTCAGAGAGTGTCCCACAGTTAGATGATGTTCTTAGCTTGCTGTGTCTCAGCCATCTTGCAATGCTCAAACTGGTAGGTGAGTTGTGATGGTTTTTTTGGCAATGGTGCGTGAAGTGACAATATGCCACCAGTATAAGGGGTTTCTTGTACTTTTCCTTGTAACTCTGTGACAATCTGATTTTGGTTTTAGACCCTGGAGGAAGAATTTGCCAGGAAACTGCAGGAACAAGAGGTTTTCTTTAAAATGACTGGAGAGTCCGAATGCCTTAACCCTTCCACGCAAAGCCGGATTTCCAAATTCTATCCGATCCCCAGCCTTCACTCCACTGGCTCATAACTCTGGGAACTGCTGTAGGGCTGGGTTTTTTTCCATAATGGAATTCTCCATCCTCACTGTCTAACCTGACTTGATCTGTGGTGTACATCAAAGGACCTAGCGCTTTCTGTTTTCAGTGGAGACAATCAGTGTCACGATCGGTTTCTTGGCTTCTCTGAATGGAAGGAAAAAGTTGTTGCTGTACAACGGTGACGTTACGTCCTTCAGATGATTCAAGAATAAGCAAGGGTTTTCTCTCAGTCTCAAAAAGTATGTTACCTATGGGTTTGACTTTCAGCCTAAAATATTAAATGTACTCTTTCTGCTCACCAAAAGCAAACACAAAAAAGTTTCTGGTGTTAACATTGAAACGTTGTAGTATTAGTTCTGCTCCTGTGGTTTTAAGTGTCCGATTTCTCCACCAGAGAATTCCACAACTGAAACTGCTGTGAGAGGTTTAAATTTTTATAACGTTGAAGAGTGTCTCGATAGCCAGGACTGAAACTAATTACTAGAACATGCCAATAAGCAGAAAAATAACCCCTGATGTCTATAAACAGGATTGGTAAAAGCGAAAGCCTTTGCAACTTCTCTAAAAAAGAAACCTCTGGCATAAATTAAGCTGAGCTGATCTCCATGACATATTTTGTCCATTAGTTCCATAATGAAACGGAGGTGCTAGTTTAATTAATACAGTGCCTGAAACACTTAGATAGGCTAATCCTGGCAACAGGGTAGTGTTTTGTCATTCAAAAGGAACAAAACTCCTTGACATTGCTGTTACTGTACAAAACCAGAAGATTTCTTGCTGCTACTGCCATTTTTGTTGTAAAATCCTCACCCTAAAATATTTTGCACTAAAAATATGTAAAGGTGAAAGAAATGCTAACTTTAAGATGCACAGTTTGTTATTTTCCTTAGGTGTTACAGGTGGGTTAGTTCTACAAACAGAACAGCTGTAGAATGTATTTTGTTAGGAAGCAGCGTGCAAAACGCACGCCCTGGTTTCTCTAACTGTCCCTGGAATGGGTAGAGCCATTTTTCTGTTCTTACCAAAGCCTGTTCATTCTAACTCCTTCAGAAGAGTGGAGCTGGGTGGTCATATTTATAAACAACCGTGGCTAACATCTGATTTGATTAGAAGTGGTAGATTTGATTTGTCTCTTTTTTTCTTTTTTTAAATTTTACTCATTTTATTTTACAGAAAGATTTACGTTAACTCTATAGAAAAAATACTTCATCAGGCTAGGTTTTTATGCTTTTGTGCTGCCATGTACTAACATAAGTGGTTTTCATTTTGCAAGTTCATTGATGTACAATAAGTTATTTACCTGACTGACCTGCAGTGGGAAAAAATCTGAACTGTTTCTCATGTAGCTGGTAGGGAAATGCAACTGTATCAGGTCACTTTTACTGCACTCCTTTTGCTGGCTAGTTTGAGTCGTATTAAGACAGTATTACAGGCTGGGCTTGGGTATGCTGGAGTTCAATTTGTACAAAGCTCTTTGCTTTCTGTCATTTGAGGCCTGACTTTGTAGCCTCTTTGGTTATCAGCTGTAAAGGTTTTGTTTTGTTGGCTTGCATTAAGTGTGTGACTGGCACCCAGTACACAATGTTCATTTCATGGGAGCAGTATTCTTGCATGGGAATGAACTCCTTAATTATAACATAGGACTTCACTCAGATGTGGTTGAAATCTCGGATGCTGAAATCCTTGGACCCTGAACTGATACCTTCTCAATGAAGACACTTAATTTACAGCACAGTAAAACAAAAAAAAAAAAAAAAAAGGAAAATGCATGTTTTAATTTAAATTTTGTAACTTTTTGATAGTATAATTACTTTAATAGCTAGCCTTAATTTTTTTGGCATTTTATTATATGTCTGTGTATTGTGTACTGTTGTAAATTCACTTACCATATCTCTAGAATGTTACCTGTTGCTAAATGCAAAGTTCTTCGAATTGGTTACTTGGTAGGGTGAAAAATATCTTGGAAGGCCTTTTACTTTTTAAGCTCCACCATCATCAATTGACTGTTAGGAAAATAACATCAAATAATCTTCATCTCTGTACTTAACAGCATTTGCTTTTTGCAATTCCATATGAAGGAGGCTTAGTGCTTTATTAGGAGAGAGGACAGGGCAGGCAGATTTCCCTTCCTGGATTTTCTGTAACCTTTGTCCACATGAAGTCCTCAGAGGAAAACGTTCATCTTCTCCTTATATTTTTGGCACTTTGAGTGGTAGTGTTGTGGGTTTAAGAAACTGGGATGTCTTAACCAGAGAGTCCAGGGACTAGATAGGTCCAGGGGTGGTCCAGAAAGTGTAATCTTTTGTTATTTCATTCCCAGAATGCCTGCATCTCCTCTTTATAAACCCAGGACAGGTAACTTGCTGATACACAGTGGCATCCTGTTTACCTCTAAATCTTTTAGATCTTTCATTTGAAGATCCTTTCCACACAAGCTCCTGCAATCTGATCTCACTGTAAATTGTACAGACAAGTGACTTGAGTTCTGTGATGGAGGGAGGCGTCGCATGTAGGGGTGGAAGCCTTTGTGGGTGTTTGGTCAGGTCTCCAGGTGTGGAGCACTGTTAAGCAGTTGCAGCTTTGTGCTGAGATATCAAGCATGAAAATATGTTTGTCTGGGGGATAGCAGGAGCTGGCAATGGTATCTACATGTTTAGACTGAAAAAATTTGGCTTTAAGTATTGCAGAACAAGAAACAGGTGTACAACATCAGTGTCAGAAGATTCAGTTCAAATTAATTTGGTCTCACACAGGCCTGGAAGAGATCTCCTCAGATACAAAATCCAATCTCATGTCACCTCCCTGTAACGAATGTTAGAAGCTCCATCTCCAAGGTAGTTAGGTGTATTTTCCTTAGCCCACACAATGCACTTGGGCAGATCTCATTTTCCCCACGTCCTTCAAAAAGACAACCACAAATCTGTAGCCTTCCTGTTTTACTACATCGTAAATACTGTCCACAGAAAAATGAGAAAAGCCAATCAAATGCATGAATTGTAGTGCAGTTGGTTGTCCTCCTGTATTTAAAACTGATTCTCACAAGCACTCTGCCTGCAGGCTCACAGCTTCTAAGATCCCCACCTCACAACTTGTTCTTCCTGAGCTCTGGAAGCAATTCTTGGCATCTGCTAAGTGAGCTTTCTCGAGATAGGACCTTGTAAGTGGAGGAGCCAGCAGCTCTGTTTGCACCCCAGCAAGTACCAGAATTCAGCTATTTGCTGAGTTCTCCCCTGCCAGTAGCCCAGGGAGATCTTTAGCTCACAGAACTTCAGGTGGTCTTGCTGCCCTTGTTATTTATGAGGTTCTGCATCTCAGCTGCATGGGGCTGTCTGAGGTGGGGTTACCAGCCCTGGAGAACATGGGCTGTGTCTCAGCCCTTGGCCTCCTGCATGCCCAGGGGAGCTTTGCTGTTTGGTGAAGGGGAGATGCTGCAGCATTTGTTCCTTTCTCATTCCCATGCACCAAATTTGTTCCTTTCTGCAGGCACTCTGCTGTCTCAGCTGAATACTTGAGAAGCATATATGGCATGGAAAGATAGAATACTGAGGTTGTTATGATTGACTAGAGAGATCCTGATTGACTAACACCTTCAAAAGGAAAACCTTGAATTGACACCTGAACTTAGATTCAGTACTGTGCTCTCCTGATGAGTGGTGCTCACTCAAACTGATTTTTTTTCACAATCTTCCAAAGCTGCATCCTTTTTTTTTCCCAGATGATTTAAGCTAATATCCTTTAAAAATTAAATCAATGGTTATTCAATATCTAATCAATCACACGGTTAAAATAATTCTATTCTCCTATCCCAGAGAACTTTCTCTGTGATAACTCCAGGATACTGATATTTTTTTAGTTCTTCCCTAAAAAATATGAAGCTTAGCACCTTAACAAAGACAGGGCCAAGTAATGCATGAATGTGATTACTTTCATCACACCACAGTGTCTTTAATGACTGCAGTACCACAAAGGAGGTTTAGGATGATTCTCCACCTAAAGAAGTATCTGGCTTACAGGTATTTTAGGGATACTTTGTTATAGGAAAGATGTGAATAAGGGGTTTTTGAAATTCAAGCACTTAAATCTACTCCTAAGTAGCCTGATTTTCAGAGCTGCTGCGTAGCTGCAGCTCCTAGAACTTAAGAAATGCTCATCTTCACTCAAAACCAGGGAACAGACTTAAACATGCAAAGTCTTAAACTCCTGCCATATTTGCAGCAGATATAAAACAAGGTCAGAAAGAATTAACCTTCCTCATTCACAGGCAAGCCAAAGGTGCCCTGTAGTTTCTCAGTCTTACAAGATGAGAATAGAAAAAAGGGAAGGAGAAGACAAAAGAAACTTCGCAGTGTTCTCTATCATCTTTCGCTCTCAATCCTCATAATTCCATTTCTATAGCCACATCTGCATTTCTGGGCAGTCAGTGGTGCCAGAGAAAGAAGACAACCTCTTAGATAAGAACACGTGCAAGACCAGCTCTTGTGCTTCAGCTGTACTGAAAGCAGAAGGGAGTATGGCTGAGCCCAAAGATGCTCTGATTTTTCAAAGTCTCTTTCCACAATTAGCAAGTTAGGTGGTGAAGCTTCTTTCTTCCTGATTATCAATCCTAAAATGGTGGAAATTACAGAAACTAGAGAGGGACATTGAGTGAAATCTGTCTTGTTGAACTGTTATCCTCCAATTCTCTGAGAGAAAGCCAAGCAGAGTGATCTTCTGTGCTAAAGCACACAACTGAGGCATCTCCTGCCTCCTGTTGTCTCAAGCAGTTTGTTGAATGTTTTATGTTAACTTCAAACCAAGTTATTCTTGCCTTACAGAAAGCAACCAAAAATCATGAGATGGATGGATAATTGGCTAAGGGTTCTCTGTATGTACAGCTCATGGAAGTGAATTTGCAGTAGCAGCCACACAACAGGTTTGGGGTCTGGGTTTTTTTTTGTTTGGTTTTGGGGTTTTTTTGTCTTGTTTTTAAAAGTAATTTGATTTCATGGCTTTCTGTAGAATATTGTAATAATTCTGCTGTAAATACAATAAAATCACAGTTTGCTGAGACGGTCTCTTGTTTTCTTGGTGGAAACTTTGCATGAGCTACAAAATGTTTGAGTGAATGGAACAATTTAGAACATTTAAAATCTCTGAGTGTAAAAGGTACTTAACAGTGTGCAGCATCCCTGACTGGAACAGCCCAAGGCAGAAATGCACATTCAGCACAAACCTCTAGTGGGGATTCAGTGTGGAGGTGTAGGAGCTCCACTTCCTCCCCGAGTCTGTGGGTCCCCCCTTTGTGACAGCCACCCTTGACACTCATCTACAGGTGAAGGCATGAGGGGCCTGTTTGGCAGAACCCTTCTTGGCCCCCTCCACCAAGCAATGGTCCAAGTGCTGCAGGCTGGATGACAGAGCAAATAAGAAGCTGTAGGGCTCCAGTGCCTCAGATTGTTTTAACCCTGCCCTGTCACACAACCTGCGAACAGCACAGTGGTCCTGGGTAGCAGGGGGATGACTTCAGACATGGAAGCACAGCTGTTGTGCTTAGCCATGGCAACACCAGCATTTGGTTGTTACAGGAAAGGTCTCGCCCTCAGCACAGCCAGGTGGGGAGGGTAAATCACTGCAAGGTGCTGAAAGCTGACCTGGTTCACTCAGACCTTTGCTCTAATGTCTCCTAAGCAGCAATGTGGGAAGAACACCAAAACTTGATGTTCCTAACACTAGAAATAAACACAGACAGGAGGTATTTATGCTATAAAATGGTGAGCCACCAACCTGCTTTTGGCCAAGACCTGGAACTAAAATAGCACTTCAGTGTGTGTGTGTCTGTGCCTGGCCCTAAGAGCACCATAAAGCTGATGTGTCACACATGGTGACCAGGCACTGCCAACTGCCCTGGCTGCACTTCTGCACTTAAACACTGGCCTTTGCCAGGTGGTACCTTGCAGCTCGGCCATCACCCAGCCACCTGCCTTCCCCCAGCATATCCAAACTCTGTGAGCACTGCCTCACTGCAAGGAAGAAGATAATGACTGTGGCACTCTGGGACAGTGTGCAGATGGCTTCAACTAATGTACTGGAAACTACTGACACTTGAGCAAGCAGCTCAGCATCTGCTCAGGTCATGTAGCAGTGATGAGAAACAAACCAGCCACTGAAACCACACTGTCAGAGTGCTGACTGCCCCATGCAACAGTGATCAGGCAAGCCTGGGGTGAAAAAACACACTTTAATTGGGCTGTTTACATTACAAAATATTTTTTCCCCAATGCTTAAAAAACAGGAAAAGATTTACAAAAATATTTTTCAAAAGATAAACAAATTACATTTAAAAGTGCTTCAGTTTGGTCCTTGTGCACGTCATGTCTCACTGTGCTGCTATAAACACCAAGCACATGCCGAGCCAGGCTCCCTGCCAAACACTTGCATGTGCTCTCCCCACTCCTGTCTGTGCCCTGCTGGTACCAGTTTGTCCAAGGAGCTGGGCTTGGGAGCTGGGCTAATGGTGCACAAGAGCATTGCAAAACTGCTGAGCTGGGAGGACTTCACTTTCCAAAGCAAATCATGGGCCAGGGTGAAGACCCCAGGGGTCTGTAAGCTCTGCAGTGGGGGCTGTCAGCACCGCCAGGCAGCTGGGTGGGGCAGACAGAGCCCAGCTCTTGCTCCCTGTGCCACCTGCTGTGCTGCTGGGCAGTGGCAGGGATGGGCTCAGTGTCTCATGCAGGTCACTGCTGGGGTACCTCAGTGCAGCATGTCCCTTTCCAGAGAGCCTGGAGCCACAGCCCCACTTGGTACAACCAGCACCTGCTTCACCAGGTCCTCCTGCTTAGGGCTGGCACAGTAGAGTTTGTGGTGAGGAAATCCCAGTGTGGTGAGCAATCTTAGTCCCAGGGTTTCTTACAGGCCCTTTTGTCCTGTGGGCTGAATCTGCTCTCTGGCAAACCATGGTTTTGGTGAGGGAGGGATTGGATTCTTTTTTTTCCCCTTTTTGCTGGACAGTTGGCTGGTTTGTACAAGCCAGGGTTTTTGCATAGCTAGGGGTAATACAAGAAGCCTGGACTGGATAGGACAGGAAGCCACTTCTCAGCCTAAAGACATAGATGCCTGGGAGTACTAAGCCAAAGATCATCAACAAGAGCAAATACCTACATTAGGGGCCTGCTGGCCAGATGGAAAAGCCACTCACCCCTCAGCAGTGACACTGAACTATCAAGTCTAAGTGGTTAGCTGACAGACAAGGCAGTGAAGATTCAGGGTAATTCTCTATAGGCTGCTGGGGATGCTGCCCAGTGCAGAACTAAGCTGCTGCTTCTTAAACCCCAATGCTTCTTCTTTTTCTTCTGCCATACACTTGTTCACCTGGGCAGGAAATCAAAAGGAGGGTTATTGGAAAAGTTCATATGGGGTAAAAAACCCCACAAAAGACCCAAAACAATAACAAAAAAAGGGACTCTGTGGATGTTCCAGCAGTTCCCAGAGATAGGCTTAGTGCCTGGGGAATCTTCTACTCCTTGACAGGCAAACTGCTCTCCTGGAGGTGGCAGATGTTCCTACCTTTCTCCCCTTTCTCTCCCTTTGGTCCCCTGTGCCCATGGCGTCCTGGTGGGCCCATTGGTCCAGGGTCACCTGAAGGAATTAGAAGACCAAGTTTGCTCTTTAGCATGACTGGCCTACGAAGAGGCCAGGGTAAGGATGATCAAGTTAGGACAATGAGATCCTGAGATCCTGAAGGTGTCACCTCCACTGTGAGAAGGCTGTGACCTTGTGCAGCCTTGTGCCAACCATCTCTGCTTCCTGGGGATCAGAGGGCTTGAGAGGGAAAGCATGGCAAGCCTTACCTTTGGGTCCAGGATAACCCCGCTCCCCTTTTTCTCCGGGAGGCCCCTGGATGGCACCGTGTTCTGGAGAGGAAATGAAGGAGAGGATGAAGGAGTGGCACAAACGAGAGGATGAAGGAATGAGACAAACCACTCGCAAAGGGCTTTGTGCTCGCTTAGAGAAGTAGCCAGGAACGCTGGAAGAATATTTCTCTAGACTGACAGCAAAGGTTTGGGATGAATTTCCTGCAAGTAGTGGGAAAACTTGATGGCCTTCCTAATGATGAGATAGCACCTCCCCAGCAAGTGAGGGAAGACTACCTGCCTCCAGCTTAGTATCTCAACTGTAATTTTGCAGCACACAAAGGTCTGTGTGAGGTTGGAGGGATCTCACAGGCATGAGCCAGAAACACCAAGTCAATATGCCACTTACTTCTAAAGAAGTCCATCAGGTCCTCAGTGACATTGCCATAGGCTGCAAAGACCCTGCTGATACCAGGGGGACCAGGAGGGCCTGGTGGACCTGCAGGGCCCTGTGCAGTGTAAGACATCAGGTCCTGGAGAATACCTTGACCTGAGGAATTAAAGATGTCATTTGAAAGGAGATCTGGAAAAATTCTGTCTGGATGTCAAGGCAGGAAGGTGTGAGGGAGAGCTGCAGGCAGCTCAAGGGTGAGGGCAGTGACCAGCCCGACACCAGGCAGAGGGGAGAAGGAGGTGTGGGCTGGGACAGGGAGGGTCAGGCTCTCCACTCACTCTGCAGGTTCTCTGACACACGGAGTGCCAGCTCATTGTAATCCAGGGAACCAGTGAAGGAGCTGCTGTAGGATCTGCTGGAATCTGCTGCTCTTCTGTGTGACTCCTCTGTCAGCAGCCTATCAAAAGCCTCATTGCTGCCCATGGAGGCATCATAAAAGCCATTGCTTCCTGCTGAGGCACTGTAAGATGACACGCTGCTCATGGAGCTGCCATAGGAGCTGCCTGTGCCCAGTGACCCCCCATGGGATCCCTCAGCACCAAGGGATCCTCCATGTGACAGCTCAGAAGTCCGTAACGATGAAGACATAGACCCAGCCACCAAGCCACTATCTCCTTTGGGTCCTGGCGGTCCCCGTGGCCCCGGGGGCCCAGGGGGCCCTGAGATGTAGCTTCGAACTTCATCACCTGCAAAATACAAGAGAGGGTACTTCAGGGACACTGGGGTACCTGGGCCCCTCAAGCTTGGAAAAGGTCCTGTGCTACCACCTGAATGAAGACAGGAGTGTGAAATTGTGTCTTGCCAGTCATCACAGTAACCTTCATCCAGTGCCATTTCTCTACAGAAGACATGACAGCCTCTTCCTTCTCATCTTTCCCACAATTTTGGGTGCCCAATCTTGGAAGCATGCCCAATGATTCTGCAGAAGGGTATTCCTCCCAGGCCAATTTCAGCACCTCTACCAGAACAGCTATTCTGTGACCATTCTCCCCAGGCTGAGGAGATCCTCCTGTCTCTGAAAGGCTGCCTGGGATGACTTGCCAGCTTGAGAGCTCAAACCATTGCTGCTTCACAGGGGGCTCAGTGCTGACCTCCAACCCCTACATCATCCCTTCCTTTGCAGGCAGATGTTTGTCAAGAAAAATGCTTTTCTCACAGCAAAACTCTGCAGGTGACCTTACTAGGGACTCGCTGTTCAGTACAGGCCAATTGTAAGTGCCCAGCAGCTGTCCCTTTTGGCTCACAGCATGGCTTTTGCCTTGCAGTTGGACTGAGAGGACACAAGCCTATGGGGTGCACTGCTGTCCTGTGTAGATCTGGCTGTGGAGATAAGATGTTACTGCAGCTTCAGTCCAGGGAAGGCTCCCACAGGACTGTCTCAGCTGTGGCAGAGCCAGCAGCCTACACAAGGCAAAGCACTGGTCAGGGACTGTGCAGGGTGGATGGATGGTGTCCACTTACTCTTCAGGTACTGGATTAGCTCGCTCCTGAACTCATCGCTGTGGGTGATGTCAGCATAGGACAGGAGGCCAGTTCCTGAGAAGCCTGGTGGTCCTGGAGGGCCAGGAGGGCCAGGTGGGCCCTGGATGCCAGAGTGGGAGGAGAATCCCACGTCTTGAGAGAGAGGAAGAATTATTTTCCAACAGTGAGAGGACAAAAAAATCATACATATCTGGAGATCTTCCAAGTGTAAAGGCTCCAATCTCAATTTCCATCCCTTCCCAGCTGATGTTGATGAGGTTTTTTTTTTTTTAATCATGACCTCATTCTCAGTGGGCAGTCATGCCCCTGCTAAGCTAAATCTCAGCCTCAGTTCCCCCCAGTACCTACAAACAGCAACTCCCTGCCAGCTGGGAGAAACACAAGTGCCTTACTTTGTAGGTAAGCAGAGACGTCCTCCAGAGAGGTGCCTGGTGATCCAGGGATGCCTGGGGGTCCTTGGGGCCCTGGAGGACCAGGGGGCCCAACAAGACCACTGAATTCAGAGTCTGTAAGGCACAAGGGAAAAAAAGAAGAAGTCAGGCAAACCACTGCACCCATGATGAACCTTCCCTGACAATACAGCTAATGCCAGCTGCAGCTTTTTTCTCCCCAGCAGGTTCTGGTGCAGCCTTCCTCACTTCCCTGTGTGTAGACCACACACTGGGAAGTCAAGAGATCCCAAGGAAGGTAGAAGTCCCTACTTTTTAAATAATGTTTTACAAGTGGCATAACAAATTCCTTTATGCTGCAGTGTCTGGAGAAGACAAAGGGCTCCTCCATCCCCACCCCTAAGAGAGCATCTCACTGCTACTGCTCTCCATAGGAGCACAGTGAACTGTCCACAGTCCCTCATGGTCTATACAGGTCCTGGCAGACCCTAGGGGGCTTGCAGTGCTGCTAAGTAAGGCAGAAGGACCATCAGAGTCTCTTAGTAGGTTATTTGTTGTGATGGGTAAGAGGGAATAATCTGTGCCTGAGCCTGTAAAATGATCTTGGGGGTGTAGGGACCTGTGGGAGAGGATTGAAGAAGTTGGCTTACTTCTCAGGTAAGCTGTCAGGTCACTGTAGGATATACCAGGTGTCCCTGGAGGCCCAGGTGGTCCAGGGAGCCCAATGCTCATTCCAGAACCTGCAGAATCAAACAGATTCAAGAGCAGCACCTTACCAAAACAGGCTGTTATAGTGTGAGCAGACAGGCTACAGAGGCTTGATCACAGGCCATGCAGGTGGCACTCCTTCAGGGTGAAGTGGTTCCATCAGCGGATTTTACTGGGAACTAGGACTTGGAATTAGAGCCTACCCCTTTAATCCCAGCACCAGGACACCTGGAGACAGGCAGGGATCAGGCCTCTATTCCTGGAAAAAGCTCTGGACAGCCCAGGACAAGCAACTCAGCTGTGCCCTGCTGGGTGATGCATGTGCTGCTTTCCCTGTGTCTGCCTCTGCAAGCAGTTCTGATGCAAAACCATGCACCTTTGTGATCTTCTTGAATGTCCTTGCTGATAAACTGCAGCTATCCTGCTTGAGCTGTTGGGGTGCTGCTGTTAAACAGCAGTTTGCTCTTAGGCTCTGGAAGCAGCAAATCCCCACCATCTTTGGAGTGGCCCATTAGTGAGATCTGGTCTCTAAGGGCAGCTCAGAGAGACAGAGCAGGGACCAGGCTGGGCTTTGAAGTACCTAGTTGCAGCTACCAGGATCAGGCACTTCAGCACTGCTGTTGGGGATGCCCCAGGGTCCTCTCTGACAGTTCTTACATGCCCTATCACCCCTTTACAGATGGGAAGATGAATCAGAGAGGTGGAATTTGGTTCAATTGATTTTAAACTTCTGAGAGTTTGTTGCCTGAGCTGCCTCAACACAAAGTGGGCATAGATTAGCTCTTTCACAGAGAGATATTCTGGCCACAGAGCCAGGGAGAAAAGGGTTACAAAGGCACTTGAAAGTATTGATGGGACTTCTAAGATGAAATTATGATGCTAAAGTCACTTTTTAGCAAAGTAAGAACTCATTACCAGAGTCTGTGGACAGTATCTTAGCTACAGGGTATCTTTGTTCTCTTCCAGGTCTTTCATAATCCCTGTGAGGAGGTAGCTCTGTACATAGGGATTCACACGGTAGACACTGGAAGAGTTTTCACTGGCAGCATGAGCTTTCTGCTCAGCTCCCAAAGGAAAGGAGGGAAATGCACACTAATAAAGGCCATTACTTGTCAAGTAGCTGATAAAGCGTCTGGTCAGATCATCATAGTCCAGTGACTGAGACAGGCCAACTCCCCCTGGGCCAGGAGGTCCTGGTGGGCCCTGAGGTCCAATTAGATACTGACGAATTTCTTCTCCTAGAAAGGCAAAATACATCCTTTAAGGCTGTTCAAGCTGCTGCAAAGACACCAGGTGTGAGGAGTTCCCAGCCTATGAGCTGAGCCCCCTGTACCAAGGAGACTACCCAAACTTATGGATGCAAAGATCTTTTCCCTGCTCCTCCTTTTCCGAGAGTGAACTACCCTGTGTATGGTGTCAGAAATATTTGTGACAAGGCTGGGAATCTCCTACAGCTCAAAGTCTGAGGAGGATGAGAATTTGGATTGCTAAAGGGATTTCCTTGTGCTCTGTTTCTTCAGCACACCCCAAGACATCTTGGGTAACCAGGGGGAAACAAAAAGTGGCTGAGCTGGAAAAGATCCTGCTGAGCTCAGTGGCATTTCAGAAACAATTTGTCTGTTTGAAAGGTGAAATGCTTGACTGCTCCCTGGATCACACAGGAGAAGCACAGTGTTGGCCAGCATCAGCAGTAACTCCAGGCACAGCAAAATGACATCCTGGTCATCTGTCTGCCAGCCCACAATAACAGTGTCTATAGAAAAGAATACAGAGCTGGGTATCCTCCTCACCTTAAGAACAAAGACTCAGCAAGGCTGTGGGTCAGGAGAGAAGGAATGGAAGAGACCCCAGGAGAGTGGGGCAGCTGGAAAGTAGAAGACCAAGGTTTAATGAGAGACTGGGGGAAACTGTGGGTAAAGGAGGGACACAGGGAGCTGCCATCTAGAGAGCCAAGGAGAAGGGAGGGGAGAAAGTGGAAAACTGCAGAATTACAACAGAGGGTATGAAAAGCAAACAGGTAAAAAAACAGATTCTGGAAGGCATGCAAACTCCAAAGGACTTGGAAGGAATCTTGGAAGCTGCTCAGCAGCACCTGTGGTAGGCCTTTGCCCTCTGAAGCAGCTGCTGGTAACTCTGGTTGGAGATAGGAGACTGGAAGGGAAGGACACATCTCTAGGCTGCTTTACCACAAACTTCCTGTTTCCCTTGTGGGTCACTTACTCTGTAGCATGTCCAGAAGTTCTTGATACAAGACAGATGTAGTTGATACTGAACTGGCAAATGACTGATAGCGATCTGAAGAGCCTGTGGGAATTAAAAGGTTTTACTGTCAGGCAGGATGAGACGAAAGGTGAAGAGGGGTCAGGTAGGGACAAAGGAAAGCTGAACTAAGCCAGTTTAACTGGTGGAATAGGCTTCCCATGCCCTCAGCTATGAATCAGTTGCTGTCTCACACATCCTGGTCATGTTGACAGCTGTAAGGTCTGTGCTATTCTGACTGAAATTCCAGGCTACTTCCAAAAGCTCTGGGAATTTCATCTAATTTAGGAGGGCTCTGAGTATACAAGACAGCCTCAGAATACTTCAGACCATATATACCAAACAGAGCCACCTCTGTTTGGGTCTTGGGGGTGGTTATAGCTAATGTTTAATGTGAGACTTTTTAAACAGCAGCAAGTTAGTTCTAATCTAACCATTAAAATGAGACAAGGCCCAGAGTGGCCTTGGCTGTGTGAAATCCAGTCATGACTGCAGGAGATGAATATTTGGGATGCTGCTATTTAAAGACTGTTGTTTCTCCTCTGGTTTTCACCTGCTAGGTGTTGTACAAGCTCAGCCAAGTGCATGACCCAGTACAGATTTTAGCAACGTGGTGCTTACTTGTCATGTAGCTCATAACACGGGTAGCCAGCTCTGCATAATCAAAAGTCGTCCCATCTGCAGTGGTGATGACTCCAGGTGGGCCTGGAGGGCCTGGTGGGCCTTGGGCACCAGTCAAATAATGCCTTACACTGTCACCTAGGGAGGAAGCACAAGGTATGCTCACATTACTAAAGGCAAGGCAATGGCCATATGCACAAGGACTGGACATGCTTCCCCTGGCAAAAGACAGGCCAACAGGATGGTTCTGCAGAGGTCAGCAGCACTTCACAGTACTCAACAGAGATAAAGCCAGAGCAGCAGTGCTGCTGTTCTAAAGAGAGAGTGACAAAGGGCTCAGGGAGCAAAAGAAAGGAGCAGGTGTATACCGACCCATGGCAAAATCTCACTGTACTCACTCTTCAAATAGTCAGTGACATACTGCTGAATCTCTTGAGACGAACTTCCACCTGGGCCAGGAGGACCAGGAGGCCCAGGAGGTCCTGGAGGTCCCTGAATTTGTACGGATCCACCTACAGAAAACATTGTAAGCAGGAGTGATTTTGGCATGGTTGCATTAGACCAGGTAACACTAAAGCAAGCTTGCATTGAGCCCTTCTCACAGATCTGGAAAAAGCTTTGTGAGTGGACCAAGGAGGGGATCCCCCTCCATCTCTCAACACACCCTGAGGCTGGGATTATTAGGCAGTACAACAGCTTCAAGTAATTTGGCATCTTCTGCAATTCAGCCTAGGCAGCTCTGCAAGGCTGAGTTCAGAGACCTCTCTGGCTTCATACTGACAGACCTGGTCACTTTGTGCACCAAAGTGCAGTGCTGTGCAGGAGTATAGATGGAGTAGAAAAAGCAGTCAAGCTCATCAGGCTGACCTTACAGCCCTGCTGCTCCCAATCACAGCCAGCCTAGGCACCACCAGCTCAAGAACCTCTTTACTCATCTCCATTGCAAGATACAGGTGGGCCTTATATGACTCCTGCCACCATGATGTTGAGCAACATCTCATGCTCCTTAAGGTGCCTGTCTTCCCAGCACCCAGAGGTAGCATTCCTAAGACACCATGTAGAGAAGCAGAGGGCTCATCCCCATGGAGACACACTTAAGTTCAGCCACACACACTTTTTGTGAAGCTACATTAATAGCCTGCATACAAAGATCTCTTACACAGGATGACAGCAGCTTAATTCACAGGAATCCACCTGAGGGTAAGCAAAACTGAATAAAGGGCATTTTTGTTCTAATCAGAAGGTTTTCGTCTAGAGGTTTCAATGCAGTTTCCATAATCCCTTGTGGAACATGGCTGGCCAACTGCTATCCCTTTGTTTTATGTCCCATGAGGACAAACTTTGGCTCAAATGATTCCCAGTAGGCTGGAAACAGAAAACTTTTGTAATTCTCAAATTGCCTGATTTAAGGCAGGATGTGCAATAAGAGGTTTTGAATGCAAATCCCATCAGCATAAGGTTGTCACCCACACTTCTAAAACCCAGAGGAGATTTCTTCAAGCCCTCACCAAGCTGTCAGCACTTCTTTATGATATCAGAGCAATGATGGTCTGGCTCTTACCTCGAGATGCTCCTGGGATGCCAGGAGCACCAGGAACACCTGCATCACCTGGAAATCAAAGTGAGGGAGAGAGATAATTGTAACAGGTGCCAATGCATGTTGCATACTTTGCCATGTAAAACAGTTGAGCTACATGTCAGAGAAACAACTACCCAGCCCTTGTAATGACTATCTTGAATTAGAAGCTTGTTGGGGAAGAGCTTAAGGAAGAGGCCATGGCAGCTTCTCTGAGCCTTCTGTGACAGGGCCCAGGTGCCTTGTGCTCAGAGCAATTCTATTGCCCTAGTCCTGCTCTGTAGGGGTGGGCACAGCTGCAGTTCCCAAAGGACCAGGTTACTCCGTCCTTCAGTTTCAACCAGTCTTGGCCACGTGAGGCCACCAGCAAAGAAAGAAAGAAGATTTTTCACTTCACCTTTAGGTCCAGGTGGGCCTGGTGGACCTGGAACTCCTGGAGGTCCCTGTATGGTAACTCTGTCACCTGCCAGTTGCAGAAGGAGAGTCAGAGATTCACAGGAATAAAGTGTGTGGACAAAATCCTGGCTCCACTTTAGTACTCACTAAGTTAGAACCAATAGAGCAGGATTTTGCCCCCTGGTTTCAGTCTAGGGACAAGGAATTCAAAGGAGGAAGGTTGGCACAAACTGACCGTGGGAGGAGAACGTTGAAAGGCCAGGCTCACCCGGTTCTCCTGAAGGGGACACAGAAATGGAGGAGCAGTCACATACACAGGAGAGCTACCCTGCACCACACTGATATCTCCTGGGAGCCTCCTTACCTGTAAATCCTCGTGGACCTCGTTCACCTGTAAACAAGGGGGCAGAGGAACAGTGTTAGCATTTGCTTTGTTCTGATCTGCAACATCCCAGCAAACACTGCAGAATAGGCAAAAATGGGTAAAGGGTTTAGGCCTCATGTTCTCCTGCCAGCTGAGAGCTGGTAAACTTTACAGGGCCACCTCCTAGCACTGACTTAGCCAAATCCATATTGCATTTTGCAAAAAGATTGTTCCCCTGTACTGGCAAATCGGAAGCTCTGAATGCTCCTGAACCCAATGGGCTTGCAAAGTTGGGATCTGAACGCAGCAATTGCCTTGACACCACTACTGGAAGCTAACAGAAATTTATCTGACACAGACTGGCTTGTTTTATGGCATCAGACAGGAGTCCTAGAGAGCACTGTGCTAGCTTTCTTACAGCCACTGAAAGGCAGGACACTTCCTGCTTTTAAAAGAAGCCTTTCCTTCTTTTCAGTCTGAAGTACTGAGATCCATCTAAGATTTTGGTGAGGCAGAAGGATATACCTACCTTGGTCTCCCTTTGGGCCTGGTGGACCTGGTGGACCTGGTGGGCCTGTGAGGAATGTTTCTGTAATTAAAACAAAAAGGTTTCTTCGTTACATCCAACAGAACATGACACAAGCTTCCTCTGGCTCCACCTAGTCCTCTCCAAGGATGTGCTCTCTGGAACCCCAACAGCTAGGACACTCCCAGGGCACAGCAAAGGAATGAATAGGAAAAACCTACCTGATGTGGACATGGAAGATCCGGGTCTCCCTGGTGGGCCTGGAGGCCCTGGCAATCCTATTCCTAGGCAAAAGGGACGAAAAGGATTCAGGAAGGATAAGCCTCATCAGTGTAAGTAAATGCATATCAGAGCTGCTACATCTCCAGCTATAGTCATAACTCAAATATTTCCACATACAGGCCAGTATCACTGTTTTCTCCACACATCTACCCCAGTAGGAAGTTAAGGCTGGATAAGTAAGTAAAGATAGAACTGAGTGAGCTTACTTCCTTTGGTGGACTTCAGAATGTTGAGTTTCTTCCTCAAAAGCATGGCTTTTATTAATTACTACTCTGGCTAGCAAACCTCTATCAAAGCAAATCTCCTCTCTTAGGCAGCATCTTGCTGCTGTGAAACTCAGCAAGTATGTTACTAGGAACCCACTCTGTGAAATTCTGCTTCCATTAAAGTCATCCCTACTAACTTTACTAGGTCCAAGACTGCATCTGGGATACCTCAAGGCACAGTATAGAGGCAGTGGGAAAACCTCCCACTTTCCAGGTTTATTTCAGAGAAACAAGCTTTTACCAGGGGGACCACGAGGTCCAGGAGGTCCCTGCACAGATTCACCCAATGACAAAAGAAACAGGGGTGTTGTAGAATATTTACTTAGGAAATGTGCCATGTGTGTAAGCATCCCCTGCTTATGTACTGAGCTGTGCTATATTACATACCTGGTGGTCCAGGAGGACCTGGTGGTCCTGCTCGCCCTTGGAAATCTGCCAGCACTGTGCACATGAAACACACACAAAAAAAGAGAAAACTGTTGCTATAGAGCCACTGCTGCTATGGAAACATTGTCATTACATTGCTGTTAGAAGCTCTTACAATCAAGAATGGACTAATGCTGGACCTGGCTGACCTAAAGCCAAAGTTGAGGCAGAGAGAGGAAAGATGTGTTTTGTTGCCAGCTTGCAGGTTAAGACATGAACCAAAATACAGTGCTGAGCAGGCTGGTAGCATATTAGAAACAGGGAAGAGATCCCTCTGGAGAGTAATGCCTGCCAAGGGAAAGAGCAAAGGACTCAAACACTAGAGGAGGAAAGAACATTCAAGGAGAGAAAAAATTCTTTCAACTAGAGGCAAGCATTTGGAGGAGAACATTACACAGCCCTTATTTAAGAAGCAACTGTACTGCATAACCCTGATTGGAGGTGTATTGTCACCTCTGAGCTGAGCCACAAACTCAAGGCTCACCGATATTGAGAGCCAAGAGTCCCAAATGGGGGATGTGACAGTACTGAAGCATGGTCTGGATCTACGTGAACCCTTTCAGATGATGATCAGCAAAGGACCATTTCTGATTTTATGTCCTCTTCTGCCTTACCTCTCATGCACACTTGCAGAGGTCTCAAACCCTAAGAATACTGACTTGAAGTGCATCACACATCTAGGATGGCACAGAGCAAGCTGGCTCTCCTCTTACAGATGGCTATTACATAGGGAATCAGGCTGCGTAGACACACTGACTAAAAGGCCAGGCCTAAATCTCACAGCTCTGTGACCATCTCTGCTGTTAGAGACTGCTCACCAGACACCATTCCTTAACCTTCCTCTCTGTGACATGGGCCTGCTGCAATCTACCTCCTTTAGAGAGCACTTTGGGATGCACACATGGAAAGGAGGGCAGAAGAGGTGGCTGGTATTGCTGTCCCACCATCAAACACACAAACACACATGTGTTGAGGAGAAAAAGGTAGAGGCATCTCCAGTTAGCTGTGAGTAGGCCTTGAGGCATGGCACCCATGCAAGTAAGGGAGTGGAAAGGCAGGCCCACTCACTTTGAGATGCTAATGATGACACTTCTGTTTTGACAGTTTCCATCACAGCTTCACCTGGGGATCCCTTCTCACCCCGTGGACCTTTTTCAAGAAGAAAAAAAAAGATAAATTAATTGAGAGAGGGTGACATTTTGTACACACTCCTAACCTCCCTGAAAACAGCTTCAGTCTTATGTGAACTGGGAGCATGAAGTGAGCCCTGGCTCTGGGGGACACTGTATTCAAACATCAAAATTACTGCACAATTTGCAATTTGTTCTAGCAGGGTCACCAGCTAGAAAACCAGCTAAGAAAGTTTCTTAGGAGTCCCCCCTGTTCAGTTCCTCCTAGACAGATGTCTGTCCAACTAGCAGCAGTTTCACAGTGACATTATTCCCAACTTGTCTCTAGTTATTTCTCCCACCTTTCAGAATGGCAGGAGGTAACCAGCTGGGCTATATTCCCTTGCCTCATAAAATCAACTGCATTTGAGAAATGCCTTAGAAGTACCAGCCTCCAGAAAAAATAGCATAACAAAAAAATACATTTGTAGCATCCACATCACACTGGCTCTTAATATCCCCCTTCTTCCCCTGGGGAAGAAAAAAAGAACAGAAATTCTTTACAAGATTAATGAAGTCAAATAATACAGCAAAATTAACTCAAAGGAAGAAATCTGCAAACAAAAGGGATAGAGATTGTGCCAAGGGCTGAGAGAATTAGAAACACAGAAAAACTAATGAACTCATTTCTCTTAAGAAGCAGAATTAAAGCTGTTGGAGATTGGTACCTTGCTGTCCAGGGAGGCCAGCCGGTCCAACAGGACCTGGTTTCAGCAGAAATAAAAAGCAGATTATATTAGATTTTCTTGGTTGTATTTTACAGTAGTAGGAAAAAAACAACAGGTCTTTTACAAGAAGGGAGACTATCAAATAATGTATTTGTCTGCACAAGTAAATGGAATTGCTATGGGGTATGAATCAATGTCCCGAGTATTACTTGAAATTCTGGGGAAGGTATTTGTTTCCCATCATGTGGCAATCAAAGTGCATGGTGCCTCTTAGACTGAGGAAGTAACCAGAAGGTCACTCACCTCAACAGGAGAGCACTGCCAAACCATCCCTAGCATTAGCTTTAGCTGTACAGCTGGGAGAGGCACAGAAATGCCATGAGTAAGGAACTCTGCCACCAGCATGCTGGAGGGCAGTGTCTGACCTGAGACAGAGGAGTCTGAGGATTAAGTTCATGCATAGCCAGAGCCTGTATGTCTATGTGTGTTTGTGTGAAAGTTTTGCAGATGCTCCTGTGGGATTTCTGCTGTCTTGAGTTCAAAGCTAAGACTGGAAAACAAGCAATTCCTGATTTTAGTAACAGTGCTGGGAGAGGGATTAGACACAAGTCTGCTTTCCCGAGAGGCAAAAGAGGTTGATTCTACTCTCTGGATTTGACCTATCACTACTTTGTATTCATCAGATCAAAGGACAAAAACAGTGTTCCCAGTTTCTTCATCTTCTCAGCCCTTCCTTACTTCCTTCAATCCTTCCCCCTGAGATCACATGCCATTTCTCCCCTTGAGGCTGCTATCTTCCTAACAGCCTGAGATATTGGTTTTTCTGCAGGGAAGGGTGAGGACCATGAGGTGTGCCTGAGCAATCTTGCCTCCCAGACAGAGTGGCCTGGCAGAGACAATAAACATCACACATTACATCAAGAACTGGATGCCCAGCAATGTAAGATGCCTGAAAAGAGTACAGCAGAGGAGCTCACCTGGAACACCTGGGGGTCCAGTGGGGCCAGGTGGGCCTGGGGGACCTGGTGGGCCTGGCAAAGCAATAGTTGACGAACCCTCTGCAACACAAACAGATACTCTTGCACACGTACACATAAACACACACCTCCAGCAACTGTGTAACAAAGCTATCATTAAGAAATGACATGTCTACAGCAGATGCATCCTCCAGCATAGGGAACCCCAGGACAGGTCTGACACACAGCTGAGGTGCATTTAGGAGGCATAACGAAAAACAGATAAAATCTTCCAAAAGCAGAGAGGTTTAAACTTTCACAGCACTACATACCAGCACTTACGACTCTTCCTGGAGCTCCAGGTTCTCCTAAGAAAACAAAGAGACAAAGGCTTAAATTCTCATTTTTTTAGGGAAGATCTGTCACAAGCTCAATGACACTGTCTTACTTAAACATGTGATTTCTGTTCTCTCTGCCTGTGATCTCTTGTTTGAGAAGTCACAGCACTAGAAGGTCTGGGGGAAGCAACAGAGCTCATCCAGAGATATCTTCTGATCAGCTTGCCAAGTACTACACCTGCCAGTATAGGTAATAGACCTTAATTTATCAGAGGGAGGCATACAACTCCCGTTGCAATCACCAGGCAGCATGCTCATATGCTCAGAGCAGAACCAGGTTTGCTAAGGTTTTTCTCAGCAGAGAACTGTCCTGCTGAGTGCCTCAGCAGATGTCCTGCCTTTGGTGCATACTCGGGGAGACTTTGGCTACTGTTTCTCAGACCGTTCTTTCCTAAAGCCACTAGATGCCACTGTTGATTCACACAGCAGTGCTCCCTAAAAGGAAGTGCTTAGAGAGGATTAGGATGGAAAAAACACTCACCTTTAGCCCCCGGTCGGCCAGGGTTGCCTGGAAGTCCTGATACAAGGTAGATAAACAATTTAAAATGGTTAATGCAAATATCATTTGCTCTATTTTTTCTAGGTTCCTGAGCTGATTTCCACTTGAGGGTTTACAGAAGCAGCTCCCTGTTCAAGATCCTGGCTTTTAGAATTTATAAGCAGATTCCTGACGGCAAGTGAAGGAATTCACAGTGGACTGTACTCTTTGCTGGAAGTGCCCCTGGGCATAGTTAAAGGCTCCCCTTCTCCCACTGCTCCCTGGATGATGGCACAGCTCCCTAAAATGAACTGTAGCTTCTTCCAAGTAATGCTCTCTGTTCTGAGGTTCCTGGATAAATTCTCTGGTGACTTGCTCACCAAACCTCTTCTGCTTGCAGATATCACATCCTCTGTTTCCACCTCTATTGCTACATCCTCTCCTCTCTGCTTCAGCTGCTCATTAGGACTTTTCAGCGATGCACAGGGACATGAAACTATGTTTTGGGGAGAGGCAAGTTTTCAACAAGGCCCTGCATTCCTCAAAGATTATGCATCAAACACCAAATATGTCTCAAAAGCCAAAGGAGATGCACAAACATTGGGATATCACATTGGAAGCCCTGAGCATCACAGAGGGAAAATTACATGGGTTTTTTTAGCCTCTACCAATGTCTGTCACTGATAAATTGGAACATGGTGAAAAAGCCTACCTGGTGGTCCTTGGGGTCCTGTGAGACCTGGCAAAAAAAAAGGCAAAAATTCTAAGATGTTTAAACAAATTTCAAATGAGGAATGGATATACAGGGAGAAAAAGATGACATTTACTTGAAATAGCACACACTTCACAATTGGTATAAATTGGCCTAGCACCTGCTGTGTAAGCTGAATGTTGACTCATAGCAGTTGCTCTTGCTTGCAATGTGTGCAAGCCTGAGATCACAGAGTCTAGATTCCCTGTGTTTTCTTTTCATCACCATTTTACAGTACAGAGATCATCTGGCAGCCTTAACTACCAATTAACACTGGAAATTGTTAACAAACCCACTTTTTATTTGGTCTTTGTTCTCTCTGTAGTTTTACCTGGCTGTCCTGCATCTCCAGAGGGTCCTGGAGGACCTCGGGCTCCTGGCATCCCCATCAAACCTGGTTCACCTAGGGATATAATCACCATTAACAAGCCATTAACAAGATTACAATCCACCACTCTGTTCAAGCTTGACCACCAGCTCTCCTGCAGCACTTTCTACCCATTGTAATTTCATGACCAGCTGGCCATTTTCAGCACCAGTGTCTGGGAGGTGAACATCAATAACAGAAGAATTCTTCAGTGAGAACAGTTCTGTCATAAGCTTACAGCCAGCTCCATTATGCATCTCAGTTAACTCTACAGCGCTTCTGAGACAGCAAGACCCTAGAACACGAATCTGCCACCTTCTTCTACCCCTCAATTTCCTCTCAAATCAGAAAATGTCTGCACTTCTACCTCAAAGGAATTCCTTACCTCTTTCACCTGGTTGTCCGTCAAGGCCAGGTTGTCCTGCCCAAAGAAAAAAGATTGTTAGTGTTCACTGAAATAGTACCACAACTGCCCTGTCCTTCTACTAAGCACAGCACAGCCCTGAACACAAGGGCTGTCATACTCCATCTGAAACAAACCTTGGCTGCAGTTACTGAAGATCCAGAAAACGTTCACTTGACATTTAACTGCAGGACATCTTTTCTGAGCACAGAGACTAACCCTAGCTATCTAGGGAAAAGCCCCAGGATCACAGTATGATTTCACTTCCCTGTGGAAGCATATAAGCATGCTCTGTGTGGAAATAGTATTGCCCCATAAACACACACAGCTGTTTGCTGCTACTCACCTACAGGTCCTTTAGCCCCTGGCTCTCCTGGAGGACCAGGCATTCCTCTTGAGCCTTGTTCACCTGTAGTGAAATGGTATGAAAATGAATCCAAAAAGTCCTGGTGGAGAAACAGTCTATGATATCAGAAATCTTTGGTGCTTTGCAATTGAGAACCAGCACTGATAGGATGCTCAGGCTTCATGATTTGTAACAGTCTCTGGCTGTTAGAAAAGCTCAAGATGAGAACACAGGGCATGTGAGGGAGAACTTCCCTAAAGCTGAATCCAAAGATTGCTACCAAGATTACTGGCATCAAGAATGGGATCTATTTGTTTAAAACTGTGGTGCAAAAATAAAACTCCTGTAACAAAATAAGTTCACTGTATTTTTTTTAGAAAGCAAACTGGGGTTGGCTGGGCTATGCTGTTATTTGAAAACTCAGATCATGCATGTGTATATTAGATAGGCTGTTACCCCAGGGAAACAATCCACTGACCTGTCATTCCACGGGAACCCTTCTCACCCTGATCACCTGTGGTGCAAAAAAAACAGGGAAGAAATCTGTTAGATTGTTTCATTGTAAAATTTTTCCATCAGTTTGCTTTTTGACAAAAGCACAGAAGAAAATGCCAAAGAAAGATAAGGTGGGCTAATACCTACAGAGAGTACCCATATCCAAAGGAATGTAAAGAAAATACCCACAAAAAATATCTAATTGATCAACATACCTTTGGGTCCAGGTGCTCCAGTGGCTCCTTTCTCACCTGAAAGATATATGGATGATTGAAGAATAGTAATAACAAGTCAGAAGGGAAAGGAATTCCTTACATCAAGAAAAATCACAGGGGAAATACAGATTTTATGATATCAGACAAACTCAAACTGGAAATTTCCTTCCTTCAACACAGGTCTATCCATACAAGCATGTCTCCTCATCTAGACTGCTTTATTATCTCTGTCTCTTGTATTTCTCAATTCTTGCCACCAGTGCCCAAGATTAGTTCCTTTTCACCTTTCCCAGTCTTCTACTTTGCCCCTAGCATCAAAACGCTACATGCTCAAACCCAGTCTGCTGCTCAGAGCAGCACTAGAGAAGCACATCAGCTAGTGCTGCTGGAACTGCTGAGACAGAAAGAAGCTTACCCTTAGCACCTGGGAGACCTGCTTCTCCTCTGAATCCTTGCAGGCCAGGAGGACCTGCAGAAAAACGAGATGGGAGGTTTGAGTTACTCCACTCACCGTTATGCATTCCTGGTTTTGTTTTTCTCTAGTCTCTAGTTGCCATAGCAAAGGAATGCAGCACTCACCTGGAGGACCTTGTGGGCCTGGAGAACCCATTAGACCTGTGAATAGACATGGATCTTCTTTCAGGATCACCACAATTAGAAAATGAACAAACCTTTTTTGGTTTGTCCAGCAGGATCCACAAATCAATAGGTGTTTAGCAGATTTGAAGTCCCACCGCCACTACAAGAATTTGCATCACTGGCATCCTCAAAACCAGGGCAAGAAATCTGCACAACTTAGTTCTTTTGACATAGAGAAAGTGGTTTTCCTTCAAGTAACATAAAGAGACTCAGGCCTTCTATCTTGGCTGAAGCACTGAGATCTGTGCTTCAGGTGGGTCCCAATTTTTTTATAGTCTGACTTCAATCATTGTTACTTGGACTGTAGAGCTGTAGCTCTGTTAGAAGCCTGTTATGGACAAGGAGTTTGCCTTATTATTTCTGAAAGCAGAATAAAACCAGCTGGAACATCACACATCTAAAAGACTGGTGTTTTGAAAAACCTCCCTTCCCATCTCCATTCTCACTATAAGCTTCCAAGAATTTATTGCTCTAAAGGCTCTGTGTACCTACTAAAGTATATTTTATCCAAACTTAGTTCACTTTTCTGATTACTGCAGTGCAACACAAGTGAAACAGGAAGGTTGAAGTGTTCATTTGTACCTAACCAGTCTGTTAGGCTCTCTGTGTCCATCTTCATATTTACCTTTAAGGCCAGCAGAACCTGGGGGACCAGGTGGCCCTGGAGGGCCTGGCTCACCAACACCACCTGCAGAATAAAAGCATGAATAGATACTGTAGGATACAATTGTGACCCTATTTTTCCATAATCCCATCTCCTGTTCTTACTCTGGTAAGTGTGACAAATAATCTGCTGGCCAGTTCAAAACACCCAAACAAGCATGAATTATCCATGAAAAAAAACCCAAATTCTCACTGGGCTTTAGAATGAGCAAGACAAATCATCCAGTTTTGGTGATTTGGATAAGAGGGAAGAAGATGACCTTGATGCTAAGATGCTTTTGATTCTGCCAAACTCAAATCTGATTGTAAGACCTGATAAACCAGAACAACTCTTGTTTACTCATTTTAATTTTGCCCAAAAAAAAGCCCCTTATGCCGGATTTGTGCTGGGAAATGAAATGAAATCTGCATTTGAATAATCAAGTCAAATTCTATCACTGGGACATTTCATAAACTGGAACCAAACTCTAGCTTTTGTCCATCTCCTCTTTATCCAAGAATGGAACACCTTATTCCTACCTCTGTCTCCTTTTTCTCCAAATCCAGGTGGCCCAGGCTCCCCTCGAGGCCCTGGAAGCCCTTCTCGACCTCTTTGTCCCATAGGACCTTCCATACCAGGATCACCTACAGGAAACAAATGCCTTGTAAAGGTCACCTCCATGAGGGAAGGCAATAATCACACCAACCTAGTGTCTGTATTCCCATGCCATGTGTCAGCAGCTGGGAAAGACTCACAGCAGTGACAGAGATCCTTACCCATGCTGCCCTTCTGTCCTTTCGGTCCTTCTGGTCCTTGGTGCCCAATTGGACCAGGAATACCTGGAAAGAAAAACACAACAAATGTGCAGAGTCTTTGTCTGTGTACTATGAAAGAATAACATCCAAATTAGAGGAATCTGAAGGCTGGAGAGATCTATTGGCTGGGGTAAAGAATGCCCTGGTAAAGTTGCTCTGGGCAGTGTGATCTAGTTGAGGATGCTCCTGCTTACTGCAGAGGGGGTTGGACTAGATGACCTTTGGAGGTCCCTTCCAACCCAGACCATTCTATGATTCTATGATTCTATATTACCTGGAGGGTGAGTACTTGGACTCAAATGTCTTTAGAAGATAATAATACATATAAGAGCACAAAGAATTTGGGCCAAATACTCATGCAGCTCTGGGACTCTCTCAGAGGTAGGTTGGGATCTTCACAACCCCATTTAGGCATGCTCAACTAAGTGCAAGTCAAGCTGAGGCCTTGCCTGTGAGCAGGTCTTTGAGCTGTGTCTACAGCTTAGCACTAAGGTAGTAATCAAATCACCTAGTATATGCTAAATATTGATTCTAGACAACCACCTTAAGCTAGGTCTGCAGTGTAAAATTTATTCTTGCCTACTGTAATGTCACTAAATGTCCTCCTTAAAGAGGAATTGTATTACTGCCCACCTGGGACACCAGGAAGTCCTCGCTCTCCTGTAGAGAGAAAGAAATAGACAATCAGTGGGGAATAGGTCTTGGTTTGCCCATTTGTCACTTCAGCCAACCCTCACCCCTCATAAAACAAGTTTATATTCCTGTCATGTTTAGAAGTTCTACTGTTTCCAGCCATGCAACATTGGCCCCCTTGTGTTCATGCAATGGATTGAATTATTTACACCACACAAAGCACTTTATGATTAAACCAGATAGAGCTTGGCTTCAGGAATGACGTTCATCCAGGTGGAAGACATTTCTAGATTCAAACATCTGTTACTTCTTCTACTGTGAACTCTAAAATGGTCTTTGTCAAGAAGAGCAAAACCATCCAACCATCACAACAATATCTTGACTGCGAAATGCATCAGCTTCTCTACCTAACTTCTGGAATAACAACAGTACATTTGGTACCCAGGCATCATGGCAGGCTGCCAACCTACTTGAGAAAGCAGGTAATTCCAGACTCACCTCTGGGACCTTGAATTCCCATGTCACCTGAGAAGAGAGGGGAAAAAATTAAAATCAGGATTGATTCTGAAGATATTTCTAGTGATTACTCATACATTTTACTCTTCTAATTGCTTTCTCATCTTTGATGAAACATGAAGGATTTTTCAGTGAACAGAGACACTTCACACTTGAATAGTGTAGGATCAGACCCTTCCCAATAGTGAAAACAGGATCTGGCCTATCACACTGGCACAGTGCAAGACTGGGCCTCCTGTATTAGCTCTGCTTGGGATCAGGTCCTCTACAGTTTACACAGCCAACTAGTTTTACACTCTAGTAGAACTAGGGAAGTGATTGTCCCTCTGCATTTGGCACTGGTAAGACTGCACCTTGAATACTGGGTTCAGTTTTGGACCACTGACTACAAGAAGGACATTGAGGTGCCGGAGCATGTCCAAAGAAGAGAAACGAAGTTGGTGAAGCATCTAGAGCACAAATCTTATGAGGAATGGCTGAGGGAGAAAAGGAGGCTCAGGGGAAACCTCACTTTCTACAGTTACTTGAAAGAAGGTTGTAGGAAGGTGGGTGTCAGATTTTTCTCCCAAGTAACAAGCAATATGATGAGAGGAAATGGCCTCGAGTTGTGCCAGTGGGAAAAATGTCTACACCGAAAGGAAGCATTGGAATAGGCTGCCCAGGGAAGTTTTTGAGTGACCATCCCTGGAGGTATTTAAAAGATACATATATGTGGTGCTTAGGGACATGGTTTCGTGGTGAATTTGGCAGTGCTATGTTTACAGTTGAACTCAATGATCTTAAAGGTATTTTCCAACCTAAATGATTCTCTGATTCTTCTTGTTTAAGTATAAACCAGCTTCATCTTTATCACTGCCAATTGGCCCTTGTGGGCAACACCCACTCCAAACTTGTGAATTGCCAGAGCCAAGGAATAGGACAGGAGAAGAGAAGGACTATATGGCTGTACCTTTCTGACCAGGTTCTCCTTTCTCCCCTCGGAAGTATCCTGCAAAAGGAAGTGAAGAGGCTGTTAGAATGCATTACACGAGAACAGGTATTAGCTTCATATACAAGGATCCTTCTACTTGGATTCTGAGGCTGCAGGCAGCACAGAGTATCAAGCACAGCGTGGCTTTGTAAGTGTGCTTTCCTTGGAAAATTTGCTTTCAGAAATCCATGAAACTTCCAAAGGTGGAAGATCAAATATTCTAATTTCCATCATCTGCTAAACAGAAGTAAATTATTCCCTTGCTAACATAAGTGGCATGAGAACTAAAGTGTGGGCTGTTTTTTTTGACACACTTCTTTCAAAATGGAAAACTCACTTGCTACAGCAAACATGATAGATCCTAGCACATGATGACATGTCACAACTTCCTTTCTTCTCCCTTTTCTGCTGGCTTTAAGGGATGCACTATTAGTGGCAGCATTCTGAGTGCCAGCATAGCCTGTCCATGAGGGCAGGTGATAACACCACTTTCAACGGACTTCATTGCACTCTAAAAGTCCTGGCCTATAAGGCTATTAGGCAAGCAAATCCTCCCACTCCTCTTTAAATAATCTGGTCTCACACAGCATCACAGACAGTGACTCTGCTCACCTCGTTCTACTTCCTTGTTCAGTCTGCTCTTTACCATCAACCAGACTGACTCTTCATTTTCATAAGGGAAGCTTGAGGAGGGTGAAATACCATGAAGAAAGTCTACCCTTGAAACATCCTTTTCTATTTTGGAATTCTCTTGGTTAAGCGCCAGGAGGCCGCCATTGATTTTTTCCAGGTTTTCAACACGAGATTTCAGCTTTCTCACTTCTTCCGCTGCAAGGTTAAAGTACAATGCTGAGGGTCATGCAGCCACAGATGCATTCCTGAAATACCCACTTCTAATAGTAGGAACAAGACAACACCATGTTAGATAGCTATGGCCAATGAGTTTTGCATGTTTGGTCTTTGCATCCTTTATCCTAGTAGGTATAACTGGAGTTTAAATGACAAATTTGGAATCTGTTAGTCTCTGAGAAGTAAGGCCTCAGATCCCATAGTTTTCCTATGCTGCTCATCTCAAGATTATATAACCCCTTACCCCTTTTCTATTCTATTGTAGTATCTTAATGGCAGTCACCATCAAGCTGAATGTGCTGCTTCTCAGATCTTTGGCTCGATATCTCTGGTACTTGGCTTCTTTGCCACCTTGCATCCCCTGTTTGTCTTTCTATTCCATTCAAATTTTTTTGTTCCTCAGTTATTCCTTACCCAGAGCAATGAGTCCAAAAAGCAATCCAAGGAGAAGCAACCAGGCCAGAAGCAAACCTAGGAGCCATTTCCACCAGCTACAGCAGGACCCACAGGGACACCAGGATGGTGTTGATCCAACTGCACCTCCCACATCACCATTTCGTATTTCTGGAAGAGGGAAGGGGCAGTCTCCCAGTTAATGAAATGCTCCTTGACTTCAGATTCAAGAATCTCTTAGAATGAGGACACCACAGTCTGAGCCATTAGACAAAGAGGTGTGGAGAAAAATCTTTACACCCCACTCTGCACACAGTGGGTGTAATTCTAGTCCTTGTGGAAGCCGGGAAGAGCATTCCCAACAGGATTTCCAACATGTGACAATACTCAGTGTATTTTAAAATAACATCTGGAAAACATGCTCAATTTTTTGTACAGTTTTGAGCCATAAATGACAGTAATAGCCAGCATGGTCTGTTTGAACCCTTTCCTCCCCATAAATCTGTCCTGGTAGCAGAATGCAGCTATACCATCTTCTATCCAATTTTCTCCAGCAATACAAAAAAATACACCAGATGGCCACTCATCCACAATCAAATCATTGGTATCAATTTCTCTGGCTTGTGCCCTGGTCATTACAGACTGAGTACCCCCCTCAACATTCCCTCCCTCTACTGTCACTGCACAGAGATCACTCATGTCACTCAAGAACCATTGCTTTTTTACATAGTGTGCTTTGGTGCTTCTTCCAATGATACTCTGAATTGCATCACTTACCTGCATAAGCTGCTTTGTCCCTTGCTGGCATGGATTTCAGTCCTCCTGTAAAAGAGATTTTAATGGTCTTTGTATACATGATTAAACTTAGAGCATGGGCTTGAAAGGGGAAGGTAGTAATGGAGGGAGAAGGAGAAAGCTCTGTTGCATTTGCAAGGGGACAAGCTCTTACCATTTGCATCTGATTTTAAGCCAGTATCTGTAGCATAAGAGGAAGAAAATCCTTGCTTCTCTTTTTTCAAAGTGTCTTCTACAAAGGATCCAGAATAGGAACCAAATATAATTAAAACCATCAGAATACAAGTTTGGTCAGGCTTATCTTGCATTGGCAAAACCCATACTTTTAACTGAGAAACCACAATAGCTCTGACCATTTCAACTAGATCTAGTTTTTTGCTTTCAAAGCTCCTAAGCTTTGTTAAATATTCCAAGGCAGGCTCTGAAGCTAGAACTATATTTTAGCCAGTATGGTTACAGGCTAACTGCCTGCCAGAGCTTTTTATTTGGCTTGCATGGGTTTGAGTCAGGTGTAGTGTCCTGAACTCTGAACTCCCCCTAAGATCAGTCTCCACTTCTCTGCCCTCAGCATATCCACATGACCCAAAGAAGATAAGCTACCTCCATTAAGCCCAGTAGCAGAGGCATTAAAGACTTTGCCACTGTCCTTTGACATGATCAAGAGCTCCATCTCCTTCTTTGCTGGGGCATTCTCCTTCTCCAGCAGCAGAAACTTGCAGTCTTTGTGCAGAACATCATCTCCCTGGGAGCTCAGAACAGTTCCCCCTGGTATATCGGTAAATGACAGGAAAGAGGAGGATATGAATGTGTGCCCAGCACTTTTGTTCATTAAAATACGTAATCCTGCTGTGATTGGAGTTACTATAAACACCCACTAAGAGACACAGCCATTACTGAAGCTAAGAGGAATGATGTGCATATTGTCAGACTTCTTTAGAGACGTGTATTTCACTAGCAGGGGAGCAATCAGAAATTGAGAGCATCTCTGATTCTATCACATATAGAAAACACCTCTTTCCTTCTCAAACACTGTTACTATAGAATCACAGAAATTCAGTCTGAAAGACATATTCAAGGATTATCACATCCTGCACAGCTCAAGATGACGAGCACCTTTAGTAGACCTACTCTGTCAAGCACAAAGCAGTCTATATCCTTGTGAGCCAGGTATGCTTATGAAGCATTGTACAGTAGTTTACTAAGGTTTGGCACAGGCCAAACAAGACTTGAAAACATTGATGTGGTCACCCTTCTGTCATTACACAGTGTCATGTATGCCTGGGATGCTGTACAAACCTGAGTTTGCACACAAATTGATACAATTTTGAAAACCAAGATAACCAGAATGGTATTATTCCATTATTCAAGCACAAACCTGGGGTAAACCTGTGTTAGAAATGTTATCATAACTTCTGTAGTATTTACATCTGCTTTTTTATCTTACTCTTTGGGAGTCATTGGTTTACAAAAGAAACTTGGCTTCCCTGACACAGAAAGTAAGACTAATTTCTAGCTCTGAAAGTTGCTCAAAGAAAAAAAAAAAAGTTGGAGAAGATGAATCCAAATCATTCAAGGACAACAGGTCAGTAAAAAGACCTCAACTTCTCCCATTAAAAAAAACCTGTCTCATCATGTGTAAGCCAATTCCTTGGGTTTTAAGCAGTTGAGGCTGGTACTACTGCAAAATTATGTTTAAAAGCACCCTTAAAAATATTTTGGCTTCAGATGAAGCACAATTTCACACATCTGATCTACCCAGTTAACTGCCAGCCGAGCAGAAGTAGCTGCAATTAAATCATCCAAGTTACAAAAGAGGGGGAGAGCTCTGAATCAGACCAGCTCATTTACTCATTCACAGCTTCTGGCTCATTTGCTTTATTTTCAGAAAGGTACTGGTAGGAGACTTGTCTAGTGACAAGTCATGCTCCTGAGGAGCCAGGTGTTAGTGTCACTTAACTGGCTGAATCTCTAACTTGTTTGTATCATGATATGCTTGTCCAAGGCCATACCTAAACAACTGTGAATGGTACACTCACCTGATGTGGCAGACACACCAGTACTTGCCATGGTGTTACTCTGAGAAGTGTTCTTCATCCCATATGCTGTAATGAAGAAATTAGAGAATGAAAGAGATGAAGGATAATGAGGTACCTACATACATACTGACCTTGGGCTGCACACCATTTCAAAAACTTTTTATCATTCAGGGTACCTAGGACAACTCAAACAAGCAAGGTCATCCTCAGCAAGCAAATCTTTAACGCTTACATAGGCACTGGGAGCTGTTTCTGCACATGCAAAGCAGAGGAAACGTTCCTCAATATCCCTTCATACCACATCGCTCCATGCAAGAAGATGGTAGTGAAGGAACCTCTGTCCATATAAACTCTCTAGTCATTACAGGAAAAGTGGGAGAAGGCAGCACACATTGATGAACCTCATACTTCATCTAGGCTTGAAATGTTGCTGACCTGCGGAGGCTGCAGTAGCATTCTGGGTCAGGGTTGAAGAGCTTGGAGCAAGGTTGTTTTGAACTCCAAACACTGCAAAGAAAAACATCATAATGAGGATTATAGGAGTCCTGCAGTGCAGGTGGTATTCTGGCTAAAACCAAAACAAAGCCAATTATAATAATGATGACCTCTCCCAAGAAAAGTTGACAGCTAGCTGTAGGTATCACAGACCTAAACATTTCTGTTCAACAATCTCTAAGGTTTTTTCCTTAGAGAATTTTTCTGCATAAGTTATTGCTGGCCCAGGGCAGTAATACTGACCATTAAAAAACATTATTAGATTGTGAGGCCACTCTCATGGTTGCATGGACATTTCTGCAGGTGGAACACTTGGGAAAAAGGTAAATTCATAAAACTGTCTTGGACTGACTAAGGGAAATTTAAAGAGGTAACAGCACACAGTATGTCCAGAGAGAAGCAAATGGTTTGGAAAGTGGCATCTTTAGTGCCAGAATCAGTGTGGCAGTAGTGCAGTGTAGACTGCTCTCATATATCCAGTTCCTTTTGCAGGCCCAGTCAGATTGAAGAGAGTCTTATGAAGTCTATGGGAAGTGAAGAAGAAAAAGATCTGACCTGTAGAAGAAGTGCTCAGGCCTGTGTTCAGAGTATGATTGCTGGGAGATAGGTTATTAGGAACACCAAAAACTGCAAAAAGAGGAAGTGAAATGTTATTACTTCTTTGGAATCAGAAACCCAGCACCTGAAGGTCAGTGGCCCAGTCACAGAAATTAAGAGTCAGAGTCACTTAGAAATGAAGTGAAAATGCATAATAATTGCACAGGGGAAAAATCTTGAAAATCGTGACACCAAACCATTCTTTTACTGAGCTGACAAAGGGGAGAAAATCCTACATCAGACAAGTTGCAATTATGAGACCATGTGAGAAAGCAGAGCTTTCAGTACCATGCCATCATAAGACTTCTTGTTGTTTTTCTCTGCAGCTGAGAAATGCAGCATCCCTGGCATTCGTAAGTGAGCACACTCAACAATTATCAATTACATCTTTCGTGTATGGGGACTGAAGGGTTAGGCCCAATTGTTCTTGCCATAGACCATGACAATCCAATGTTAATTAGTCTAAACCTAGTTTTGACAGCAAATGTCAGCCTGACCTCACTGATAAAGTTATCATCAAAATTCAGTGACAGATCAGGCAGTCAGAGCAACAGATCCTCCCTAAGAAGGATTTTCAAATGCAGTCAGTGTAGAAGCAGAAAGCACCAGGTTACAGAAAACCAGAGAAAGGTCAAGCATATTCCCTGCCATCATGATTCTTCTATCATTTTAGCTCTTGCTGTGCAAAACAAAGCACTGTTGTTGACACAGTTCCAGTATGGAGTTTCATCCTTCAAGCCTGGGCAGTCCAGGGAGCATACCTGATCCTGTAGAGTGAGACATAGCATTGATCAAGGAAGAGCTGTTGTGGTATCCACCAAGGGAAGACCCAGCAGGCAAAGTGGAGGACCACATGTATGAAGGGAGGGCAGTATTCAGTATGGTTGTATCATACGTCCCTGACACTGTAAAAAACCCAAACAGAAGTGGTTTTAAATGTGATCAGGCTTGTGGCTGAGCATGCGTTGCAGGTTCACATGGCAAACAACTTCATTTGCCTTACATTTCAATTACCCTTGTGGAGTCAAAACAACGACTCCAAGTTAACATGGAATAACTGATCTCTAATGCCAGCTGATTACAATCACCTCAATTTTAACCAATGGAATAAAGATTGACCTGATAGCATGGTCATTCACAAAACAACTTGTGAAGAGATTTCATTGCTTGTAGATGCTAAGACAGCAGAAAAAACACTTCAGTCTGTCATTGTGTTAATAAATCACTCTGGGCAATTGGACATATGATTTGCTTCCCACATGTGGCTCTAATTGGTTCATTAGTGCATTTGACTAAATTTTCCAGTTTAGGCAGGATTTGACGCATGCACAATAAAGAAGGTTTTGCTTGTTCCTAGATAATGGTGGAGAACAGTGAAGTGAATGTGAATACTACTGTCTCAAGCACTGCGGTGAGGCTTGTAAATAACAAGAGCTGGTTACAGTACTTTAAGCACCACTTCTATCATTACCAAGTTCTAGTGATCTCCGAGCCATGTGGTGTGACTCAAATATTGTCTTCAGTGCTATCTCCATCTTGCTTGGAGATAAGAGATCAAATCTCTTTAAGACATGTTTGCTTAGAGCCCTTGTCTCTGCCAGAATCACCTCTGAATGAAAGCTGGGTTAGCAGAAATTAGCTTAATTTTATGGAAATTAGACAAGTCACTAGAAAGCTACCCAAGATGGCTCTTAGAGCAACATCTGGACAGCCCTCCAGCATTCTGACTCTTTTTCTGTGTTGCCACAGCTTCTGGGGACAGAAACCATGTATTCTTATTGAGATGTTCTTAGCAATTGGGTACTTTTATGGCAAATAGTGTTTAGAGAGGTTCCAGCATTTGCTAACGATCCTCTGCCAAGTACCTGACTGAGAGCTCTCAGTAACCATCTTTGTCTCCACCACAGCCTTTTTCGGTATCGGGAGCGTATTTGACGGTGTCCGAGTAGGACTGCAGCTGGCTGATCGACTTCCTTTCAACAAACGCTTCACGTCATCCAACTCCGTCCCTGGCAGAAAAACCAAGTGTCCAGACTCACCCAAAAGCATTGCTTTATTACTCTGTAATCTTGCCCTGGCTAAGCCATTCAGTGGAGTTTACCTGACTGTCTATAAAGTTGTATTTTCTTGGGCCGACTACTGGGGATGCCACTTAGTTAATAGCAAAGCTTTGGGGCCTGGTTTCTTGAACTAAGTACAACCACATCCTTGCAAGACCAACATCTAACCCACAGCATGCTCCCTTGTTCAGAAAGGGGAGACAAATGAATGTTCCTAACAGAAAAAGAAGTAAATTATTACTTGCTGCCACCTGTCAACATGAAGATTGGGGTCCCAGAGACACTGCAGACATACCCAGAGCAGCAACACCCTCTGCCTTATACCTGATCCCCTTGGAATAAAAGCCACGGCACTTACACCTGCCAGAGGGAGACGCGCTCTGCAGCCGGACTCGTATTTCACTCTCTGAAAAGAGAAAAAGCAGCTCATGAATATGGAGTGAGATGCATTTGTGCCCTGGGCTAGGAATGAATCTTTAGGCTGAAGTGAATTCCTTCCTCCTTGCTATGTTCCATCTTGCTGTCGAGCAGCAATGGCTCATGTGAATTGGTTGCAAATTGGTTCAGGTGACTTTGGTTTGGGGTCACATATTGCTACTTTTAATCCCAGAGGCCTATATTTTACTCCATGAGGGCCTCTATTGACATCAATAGCATTGTAACTGCCAGACAATCAGAAGGTGTAACTATGCAGTCCTCAATCACACTGATACTCCCATTAACCACAGTTATTATTGTCCTCCTGGACAAAAAGCTAAAGAGCCAAAAGAAGTTTACTAAACACAAAATTTCCCTACTACTTTTTAGGTAAAATTCACACTGTGTCTTCTCTACATGAGCTATATGATTTAGTCTCTTAGAACCTGCTGACTTCTCTTTAGGCTCACTGAATGTAACCAGGGCAGTTTTAAGCCAACATTTTCACTATGTTTAAGTGAATGTAACCAGAGCAGTTTTAAGCCAACATTTTCGCTAGGTACTCAATTACTGACTCTCACTGTCCAGCACGAGAGACTTATAGAGTTAATGTGATCTGGCTGGGGCAAGCCTTTAAGCTTGCTACCTACAAGCAAACTGGCCAGCGAGGACATGGGATATATGCTCCTCAACATGAAATCTGACAGTGCATGCACTATAAAAGAACTAGTAGCTTTGGCATTCATTTGGAGAAGCTGATGGATTGGAATTATTTTCTGAAGTAATACGAGAAGCTGGAGCTGGTTCTCTGGTGTCTGTTTTATTATGTATGGCCTAGTTCTGCTGGGAGCTCAGGTATAGAGCATGCCAGAGGAGTTCTGAGGTAGAATAATTAGTAAGTGTGATACTCTTCAGGAGGAGTGTGCAAAAGCACAGTTTGATTTATATCCACTGCTAAAATTAACTTGGATAGAGTGACATTATAGTTTCCTCTTCAAGCAGCTGGGAACAGATATTACACTCTTACAGAGCAATATAGTCCTGCTTTCCTCAGTGCTGTTAATAAATTATTAGAAGAGCTGAATGATTTAAACAATGCAGAGCTTTGCAGTGAGCTGGCTAAACAGACCGCAGCAAGCCCTTAATTTCCTCACCATCTCCTTACTACCAGCATGAGATCATTTCAAGGTTTGGCATTATGGTTTGTAAGATAGATCACAGTGGGAGGACCATGAATACAATTACTGTAAATATCACAGAGGCAGGTCATGGAGATGGATCGACTGAGTTTATGGTAGTGAACAGACAAGATGGAAGACTATATCCTATATCCCTAGATGTCCAGGTCCCAGGTAGTTCCTCCTTCCTGACACAGTCTAAACCATGACTTCCACTAGGGTCAGGTTTTACACTGAGCTCTGACTGCTCTATAGTAAACTGGTTGATTTCAGCTAAGGAATAGGTCCATTTAATACACCCTGGATCACACTGAAAAAAACAAAGGAGGCTTCTAAAAGAACAGTATCACTCACCTCGACTTTGGCTTCTCCCTCTTGTAGAAGTAGATGCTATGAAGAGAAATGAGAGAAAAGCAGTATTAGGCTTTACTGTCCCTGAAAATGAACATACTCTTGCTCAGAGTGCTCAGATTCAGAAAGCAGCCTTCTTTACTTGGGGCACTGCTAGGGGAATTGAAGCCTTAGAGTTTTTACCAGGCCCATTTTAGACCTTAGGGTATCTTAAAGAATAAGTAGGATGCTTAGCATTTCTGGATCAACTGCTGTTTCTTTTTGCACACATACATGTTGTTCACAGATGGTGATCTCCCATTCCAACAGCCAAAAGGAAGGTAACAGGCCCGTTTACCCCACTGACCAAGGTTTGACACCATGAAACTCTGCCTCCTTTCTAAGCCAGAAAGATGGCATGATCATATTGATTCACTACCTACACTGTGTAAAATCAGCAGCTCAGAGTTTGGACAGGGCAAGCCCATATCTGTTGACACTGTTCAGTGTAAATATACCACTTGATAGTCTGTTCAACCTTCCATAAAAATAGGCTGAAGTCTAGGAAGAGTTACTGGAAAAGTATACCCAGCAATGGCTCAAAATCCTAAGTATTTGGGTTTTTTTGGTTGCAGGTCCCAACTAAGGGTGCAGGGGGAGAGGGCAGAAATGTTAAGAAGCATCCCATGTCTATGTTCTCCTATCCATGTCCTGTGCCATATAGGGAGCATTGCAGAAGCTTGAAGGTATTAGGTACACAGTATGCACCCTATGTTTGAGTATGTATCTGCTGAAGACCCTGCTGTCAGCTGTTAATGTCTCCTCTGACATCATGAAGCTGCACTGATGGCCCAATATCAAGGCAGCAAAGGTACAGCAAGACATAGTAATGTGCCAAATGCCGCCGTGATCACCAGCTCACATGACCTTGCCATAATGTTCAGAGGAAAGCTCTAAAACATACCAAACTCTTTTCTGGGAATCTCAGGAGAGGAGTTGGCACTGGAGCTCCCTGCAAAAAACAGAAAGGTCTTCATTAATACTTCGCACAAGATCATTAAAAGCATTCAAAACTTGTCTTGCTGGTAGCTGTCTAATCCCAGTGGATAACAAACATTTCCTTTAAAAGAAAGAGCTATTCAGGATTACAAGGAAGAGCTGCTAATGTCTTTCTACAAAAATATGCCACAACTTCTTTTAGGAATGAGCATGTGTCCCTGATGGCTTACTTCCTAGCAAAACCACAATGGGATTCCTCTGCTATTTGGGACAATCCTGCATTAGTGTGACCTCAGTGGAAGCTACATGCTGCCTCCTGTCTATGGCATGTTTTGTGATACCTTCATATGCTGCATGGCGGTTGGCATATGTTTTTCTTTCAAATGTTGAGCCAGGTGATCTGGTAAGAGTAGAACTGGGAGATTGGGTTTGTCTGTAGCCACAGGATGATGATGATGAATTCAATCTACCACTTCCACCTATAGGAAAAACAAAACACCAACACCCTCACAAAATTGAAGATATGTGCTCTGGATGCTTTATGCTACTGTCTTCTGAGCTGGATCTAACTTTGACTTTCCTCTGCACTTCAAGCAGTGAGGAGTATTGGATTTCTTTGCAGTTTCAAAACAAATCTTGTCAATGATACATATGATGACAGCAGGTTTTGCTCTAGGGGAATGGATGAACCACCTCCTGTGCAGCAATAAATTTGGCTCTGGTTGGTGCTGGGCTATGGTCTGGATATTAACCCACCTGTAAACTCAAGTACTATATGACACAGGCCACAAAAACTGGGAGATTGTTAAGCCAAGCTCAAAGTGCTGAAGGACACAGTTCATGAGATAAGAGAAAGAGAGATCAGCCCATTTCCCCTCCAAAGCAGCTGTCCACACTCACTTAGTCATACCTTAGTCAGCCCAGTTCCTGGAGAAGTGACTGAGGTGTGCATCAGGCCCAAGGCAGCCTGGAGTGCATTCGTGGCTGTTACAATTTAGACAAAGGAAAGAATTTCTCTAATTCACACCAGTACTGTGGAGAAGGAACTGAGTAGCCATAACTAATGTGTTCCTACTCTTGTATGAAATCCAGTGCTGGAGTATGATCAGAGTGCAGCACAAAGCGGGCCTTGTGTAATATATAAAGTGTGACACATCCATGCGTATCAGCAGGATCAGTCTGGATATTGTTTACCCATCCCTGAAAAAAAAGCATGCCCTTGTGATATCAACAGAGTGTTCTCTTGCCAACTTTCCCCTCTACAAGGACTTGTTTTGTTCTGCAGCTTTTCTACTTAATACAGGAGAAAGAACTACTATGACAAGCAGGCTGCCATCAGAGGCATTCTGCAAGCAGGGTGGGAAAGCAGAGATTAGAAAATGCTCTGTGAAAGTTCAACAAGAGGTGGTTATCTCTAAAGTGCAGGTTTTTTTCTCTTCCTCCACACACTGAAAAGAAATAATGAGGGAGACAGGAATCCTTCACAGTCATCTGAGTTTGCAGGGCCAGGTTCAGTTCTCAGACTGTGCCAGTCCAGCCAATTAGACTGACTTCTTCACTGGAGTTACTTCACATCTACCCTGAGGAAAAGTGATTCCACACTGTGGCCTTTAATTGGTATGGAGGTGTCTGTCAGATCTATTTGCTATGGCTAATTCTCCTGTTGAGCTTCCAAACTGCACTTCATTCCCACTGGTTTGTCAGCTCTTTTGGAGCATGGAGAGTGTTTTCTACAAGGCTAGTTACATAGTTTGTCCCACTGTGGAGAGGGAGAGAGAGATGTATGCCAGAAACCTGGCTAGGAAGCTCATTCTTAAGAAACCTTTGCTGTGACATTCTAACAGGGCAAAGAATGCTGTTCGAGAACACCCTTGTTTTGATGAAGTAGACAACACATACTGATTTGGCACATCAAGAAAATCTTGTAGACTCCTCAAAGTGCTAAAGCCATGGACACACATACAAGGAAAGTATTTTCTAGGAAATTTTTTTATAATACTCTATCCTCAGCAAGATCAACAAAAAGACTAATGAAAACTATGTTTTGGATAGAAATAGCCAGAAGATTGTATTTGGAAACCCTAAAAGAAGGTAAATTTGGTTTCCAAATGACTTCTTAACAAAACTGGGAATGGTATTTTCCTGTGGAAAATGTGAATTTTGTATTTACTCACCCACTCTCACACTCAACTTAGGGAATTAATACATTTGCTTTGAGTATTCACCATTTCTACTTTCATAAACCGTATTTTCCTTACCTCTGGCTCATCCTACTTCCCTGCCCTGAAACTCTCTTTAGACAATTTCTGCTGCCTTTGCTCTTTTTCCTCACTGTATAATGTCATCATTCCTTACTTGAAGTCACATAGCTGCTGCTATGGGTGTAAGACCTCTTTTCCACTCCGGTCCCTCCAGCATGAGATGATGTTTTGAGCCCAGTGCTGCTTCCTCCTTCTGGAAGAGATGAACACAAAATGAGCCATTCTTTCAGGGTAAAAGATGAGAAAAGCAAGGACACTTAGTGCCAAGTATAGCTTCATGTCTGGCAAGATTATCACAACTGCAGAGAGGTGTCTTGGCAGATCAGACATTTTACTGCATTTACACTGCAGACCCAGCAGGTTTGTATTTAAGTTTCGTACATGGACTGAACGACACTCTTGTTAATCCTTACCATAAACAAGACAATGTAATTTCTTCCCGACCCAACTGCAGCAAGTTAATCAAGAGCAGGGTATGAAGAGCATGGAGGATTCTTCCCTACTCAGCACTTGTACTTCCTCACAAAGGTAGAAATCACTCCTAACATCTGATATTACAAAAAAAGATTCACTCACTTCTGTCAGCTAGATAAGATGACAGGGGAATACACTGCAGCCCCAGCAGCAGAGGCTGCTGACCCATCACTTTTGACCCAGCACTTTTGACCCTTGTCCCCAACAGACAGTCACCACTGGAGACCCTATATCACAGCTTAAGCCCCTGGAGAGTCTGGTCCACCAGTTATTGGACTGTGCAGCTTTGTTTCTGACAATACCCAGACAGCTCCCCACATACTGCTCCTTCTTTCCAACAAGTACTTCAGGAGAGGTATTTCTGAAAATAGCTTCTCTTTGGGTAGAAGTCTTTCTGCACTGAGACCCAGGGCACCCAGGGGTTTGTGGAAACAACACAGTTAAACAGCATGGAGTGGCACAGAACACGGAGCAGAAGTAATGGAATGGCTGACACTTACTGGGTGGTAAGGACGTCAGTCTTGTGGTTACAGTCTCTGTAATAACTGAGGAAAGAAAAGGGTGCAGAAGTAATGGCATGTTAATATAGTCAAATAAGATACATACTCTATTTAATTTCCATAGAAGAACATGACTTATTCAAAGAAGACTGACTCATTTAAAGAAAAGTCCCTTAAGACCACACTGCCTGGAGCCTGCAGTCTCATTAGCACACGATACTGTGTGTTTGCTTACAGGCCTTTCTCACTCTACAGTAACTAAGCACATCACTGCCATGAAAAGTAATTTTTTTTTCTTTACAAGATCACTCTAAAACATGGAAGTAGTATTTCTGGGCACTTCTGAACCACAGCCATTGCTGCAAAATCAACCCCCTTACTAGATCCCTACTAGCTTATTCCCATAATGTGGACTTCTGTATAATGCACAGAAAAAAAAAATCTAAAGAACATTCTCTAGGCCATGTAGGGAACTGGTATCAGAGGCAGGAGGAGAATACAAATGTCTGCACTACTGGCTAGAAATGTTACCACAGGGAAATCATCTGTGGCTGTACAACCAGGTCATATTATATGTCTCTAAATGTCTGATCTTGGCCTGTTCTATTCCTTCCTCTGACTTCAACAGAGAGAAGGTCTGGTCAGCATTCAAGCCCTTATAAAACTGGGCATTCACTTCTGGGGTTTTTGGTGCATGACACAAAAACAAAAAATATTCTTCTTACGTCTTTCAGTAACTTCTGATCCATCTTGCCTCGTTTTCTTTGTTACAGAATCCATACCATTGCCACCTGTAGGGAAAGCAGAAAGACTACACTCAGAGGTCTGCAAATAGTAGGAGGTGACAGCAACTCCCCACGAGTCCCAGTTTTTGACTCCCTTCAGCTGGGGACTGGACCGCCTGGAAGACATCTATGTCAGGGAGTTTACAGAGCCATTCCAGAGCCATGTGAGGATTGCTAATAGACCATCAACACTTGCCTACAAAACTGGATGCTGCACAATGCAGCAGAGATTAAACAGCAGAAGGGGTTGTGAAGCCAAGAGTTTAGATAGGGGCACCTGAAGCAAATCCATTCAATGAGAGAGAAGTTCAGACCTAGATTTGTATCTAGATTTTGGCATTACACTATGGTCTCCAGTTGTGCTCCTACAAAGGCTTGGTCAAAACCACAGGATGGAAATGCAGCTCCACACATCTGCTCTGGGGAGGACTCAACAATACAGAACTGGAAAGGCAGGCACTTGCAGGAGTATACTACCTGCACCATACCAGTACAGCCAGAAAAGCACAAGCAGAGACACTGTTGCACTGTTGACAGCAATACTGTGCATTCTCAGGGCACATTGATGGTAAAGACACAGCACTGACTCTAAGTGGAGCAGAAACACATGGGAGGTACCTTGAAACTAGTTATTTTCTGTAGCAAGGAACTTAAGGAAAGAAGTGCTTTATCTTGCCTTACAGGAAGAGTAGACAGAGTTTGGAGGACTTGTTAGTGGATTTGGAATCTGATCTCATTTAATGCCAGCTCAGGTCAGTATTGGAACGACTGCTGCATGTGCTATGTATACTCTTCTTCATGACTTGGATGCTTCCCTAGCCAACATTAGTCTCTTGCAGAGGTATGACTGTCTGCTAAGGCAGGAGTAGCACAAAGAAATGTTGTGATTGTGGAAAAGAAACATTAGCTAGAGGGAAACCACCTCTCTCTGAAGGAAATACACTGTTACATACTCCTAGCCTCTGTAATAGGACATTTTTTCCTGAGCAGCTGCAAACAACGAGAAGAAGAGATTTGAATTTACACACAAGGTGACAGCAGGCCAAAACCCACGACTGCATTTGAAGACTCCTTCTTAAAACTGAAGGCCCAGCTGTACCAAAAAATTACACACTTATCAAGATGAGCCTAAAAAAAAATTTGGGGCAAAATTCTGTCCAAGTTTTAGAGCTTAGCTTCAGGCAGAGCCCAAGACAGTGTTCTCCAATTCAGGTATCATTTTAGTATGATCCTCATGATTTCACTTACCTTTCTGCAAAGTATCTACCAAGCAGCCCCCTTGATGTTATGCTTGTACTGCCCATGCATGAATAGTAACACAAGGCAGGATGAAGTGGAGAATCTGCAAGAATATCTGAAGTTCAGATTCAGTTCTTTGAGCAGCTTCTGCTATTCCCAGAGCTGGACAGGAATGGTTTGAGTCTGTCAGTCAAGCCACTTTATCCTCCTATCACAGACCCCAGTGAACTTTGCAGAAAACACCCACAGTGTCCACAGTCCTTACTCTCTGCTCCTCAGACCATGACCTTGGCACTGCAAAAGGGGCTCCTGAGCTTACATCCTAGTCTACAGCCTTGATGGCAGGATACTACTCAGCCTTTACCCTGTTTGCTAACACTGGGGATTTCAAAAGGACTATCCAGGCTGTCGATTCCAAGGTATATGCAAGACTGAAGCTATATGCAAGACTGAAGCTATATGCATTAGCAGAGTTCTTTCTCCTGTGGCTCCAAGGAATAGCAGTATTTCTACTATTCTTCCTTACTGCATCAACAGTGGAACCATCTTTTAAGCTCTTTCCATAAAAACAGGTGCTAAAAGCTCTTGTCTAGATGTCAGAACTGCTGGCTTTGCCAGTGTTTTTTTGGCAGGGAACACAGCTTTCCTACTGCTTTACAGACCCAGAACTCCACTCCCTTTCTGCTATTGGGAAGTGGTGATGGTTATGGATGTTGGAAGAGGCCAGCACCACCATGCATCTTCTGCATCTTTACCTTCTTTGAGAAAGGGGACCATCTTGCTCTGATATAAATAAAAAAAAAAAAAAACAAACAAAAAAAACCAACAAAACAAAACTAAAACTCCAAAAACACACCAGAGGTTAAACCACATCCTTGGAGCCACACAAGCCATAGCCCAGCCCCAGCACATGGTGCATTTTGATCTATATTCGCACGTGTGTTTGCCACATGAGTGCAAAAGCCAGCCCAGGCTCCAGCAGGCTGACTGAGCTGCATTTCCAGCTGCCAGCACTGACTCATTTCACCAGCTCCTATCTGGATTCACAAAGATATAGCTGTGGGCTATGTCTGTGGCAAAGCAATAGCATTGTTGAATCAGAGAAGCCACTTGCAACCATCTCTAAGCAACAGGCTGGAACTTGTGAAGTGGGATCACGCTGGAACAGTGCAGGCAGTGAAAGACACAGCAACCCTATCACCACCTGAGCAAGAGCTCAGGGGTTGTAGTGCACTTGGGACACTCACAAAACCAGCAAACTTGCAGACTTTAATGGCACTGAAAACCAGGACAGGTCTAGCACTGCCTCACTGCTTCCTCTCTTTATAGCACTGAACAGCAGGATAGTAATAGCTGCCCAGCTTTGCAAGGCATGCTTAGATCTCTGGTTTCCATATAAACCTGACACTGCAGGGTGCCTTCTACACACCCTGTTCCACCTGACTGCAGTGCAGCACACTGGCAAGGATGCTAAGCCAGTTTGAGATGAGACATTCAAATCCCTCTTAGTATTTTAGAATTTAGTTATTGTATGCAATGAAAATAAAGTTTATTACAGACATTTTTCAAAGGGAAGAAGAATAGCCACAAAGACATATTTTAATGGAAAATGAAAGCTGGCATGTTTCAGGTGCTTTATTCTTCCACAATGCCCTTCCAGTTTTCATGTCAGAATGCTTTTACACTCTCAAAACACATACTTTCAGCTCTCTCCTCCCTCCATTAATAAGGCTCCTGCTGTGAGACTTTCCATTAGGAGAAAGAGGCACCAGCAGGTTCTGAGATTAATAATATTTAATGTCAGTGGAACCCTTTGATCATGCATACCCTTGAGACTCAGTAGATTCCTCAATACCATGTGACTGACATAGCAAATGCTATGCCTACCATATCAAATGTCTCTTGTGCCCCTTTCTCTTAATCAAGCCTTTCAGGTGCCATCATCCTGGGACTAGTAGAACTGGTTTAAAATGGCTCCTTATCTCTCTCTTACTCCACAGTATAGGAATTGGACCTTACATTCTGTTTTAAAATTTGTTCCTTTCCAGTGATTCTACCAAAACCAACCCAGTCAGAATTGAATCAATCAAATCATGCTTCCAAATTTGCTCATTTTGTAGATTCTCTGCAATAATGGTAATGCCAAGGAAACAGGTTAGATGCCCAACCACAGCTTGAACATGCTATAGGAATACAATTTATGCTCTGCCCATGGCTAGCCTGACTTCTTTTGACACCAAAATGTGCTCATTTGCCAGAGCACAAGCAGGAGCACTGCCCAGACTTCACTCTGCACTGCCAAGTGCCTTCCTTTCAAAACTGTGTCTGCACTGTCCCTACCTAATTGTGCTACCCAAAGAGAAACAAGCCAAAGTAAGGCCATTCTACACAAGGTTCTCACCTCTGGCACAGAGAGACAAATAATCAGGTATTACACAAAAAATGTTTGCAGAGCAGTCACTTACTGCTGTCACCATCTCACAGATGAAGAAACTAGTTACAGAAGAATAAGTAACTTCCCCAAAGTAATTCTACATGTCAGTCCAAAGGCAGGAAAAGAATACAAGTCTTTTACTTTATGCCAGTATATTCAAATTTCTGGACCTGCAACAGAAAGGATTCAGACTGAATCAGGCTTTTCTGACATAGTGACAAAGCTTCAAAACACTTTACAGTGCCTCCTCATCCTCCAAGAAAAAAATGTGGCCCAAAGTCCATAAGCAATGAATCATTGCTGATAAATAAACCCACCTGTCTGAGATAAAGTGAAGTTTGTCCATAGTAACACAACTTTCATTCAGAAGCAGTTTTTGCATTCTCAGAACTAGAGAGCAATTCCTTAATATTACACCCTGAATCCTTCATCTGAAGCTCAACTTACAATCATTATTCTTCCAGCACATTTCAGATTCACTCAGTTTTAAAAACAGCCATCAGAGGATCTACATTTCACCGTGCTAGTACCCTTATGGATCAGAGAACATTCAGTTAAACTGTATCTGTTTGCACAGCAGTTTCACAAAAGGCATTTAAATGTATACAGAGCCTGGCTTCACACTTCTTACCTCTCAGCAGGTACTCTCAGTTTAAAAGAGCTATACTCACACTGACAGACACAAAACCAAAATGACCCAGCTCTTACACAATCTTATTTTTACATTGTATTCCTCACAGAAAAATGTAAAACTTCCTCTATTTTGCCTAAGAATACAAACAGCCTTCTTCTTCAAGGAATCTGGAAGAGAGAAAATAAAGGAACTTGTTTTCATTTTCTTTTAGTATTAGAACTTACCTGGAGTACTTTGGTTATTGAATTGAAAATCTGTTTTTCTCCTCAATTGTTTCTTTTCTACCAAAATTTGCCACCTACACTTTATACCATGTCCTTCAAAAGGCGTGTGGAATCCGAGTGATCATCCAAAAATGTTCACCTCTTCTTTATTCAATCTGTTTTATTCTCACCCTTCTTCTGCTTTTCTATTCCCGTGCTCTTAAACAAGTCCCAACAAAGGCGTGTCGTGGTTTCCTGCCTCACCCTACCCTTCCAATTATCTGACACTCACTGGAAAAAAAAGATCTGCCTGCAGGAATCAAACTTTATTGAAAGAAAAAATGCTCCTACCTATTTGCTCAGGTAGATTAACTGTTTAGATCCCAGACAGACAAAGGTGTGACAGCTTAGTTCAAGGAAAATGAACTGTTATGGTAGCAGTTTCTGATACATGATCTGAGATCAGGTTTGGCATTCTCTTACAGAAGGTTATACAGCACCTGCTGATGTCTCTGCAAAGCTGTCTGCAAGCTAAGTATATTTTGCTATTCACAACACAAGGAGCTAAGCTCCCAAATAGTAAATCTGGCTGAAAACCACTCGATTCAGTGGTCTGAACTGCCTTGCCAACCTCACAGAAAATTATGCTCTATTCAGAAGACAGTACTATTAATAAATACAAACACACCAAACTGAGCAAGGAACAATTTTTTTTTCATGTATACCATAGAATCATAGAATGGTACAGGCCAGAAAGGACCTCCAAAGGTCATCCAGTCTGACCTCCCCACCCTCAGCAGGGACATCCCCAACCAGAGCAGGTTGCCCCAGGGCCTTGTCAAGTTCTACCTCGAATATTCCCAGGGAAGAAGCCTCAACCACCTCCCTGGGCAACCTGTTCCAGTGTTCCACCACCCTCATAGTGAAGAACTTCTTCCTGATATCCAATCTAAATCTGCCCTTCTCTAGTTTGAAGCCATTGCCCCTCGTCCTGTCACCACAATCCCTTATAAAAAGCCTCTCCCAATCCTTCCTGTAGGTCCCCTTCAGGTACTGGATTCGGTCTCCCCAGAGCCTTCTCTTCTCCAGGCTGAACACCCCCAGCTCCCTCAGCCTGTCCTCGTAGCAGAGGTGCTCCAACACCCTGAGCATTTTTGTGGCCCTCCTCTGGACCCGTTCCACCAGGTCCATGTCCTTCCTATATTGAGGGCTCCAGATCTGCACACAGTACTCCAGGTGAGGTCTCACCAGAGCAGAGTAAAGTGGCAGAATCACCTCTCTGGATCTGCTGGCAACGCATCTTTTGATGCAGCCCAGGACAGCCTGTTCCCAGTGTTCTGTCACCCACACATTAAAAAAGTTTTTCCTTATGTTTACATGGAACCTTCTACCCTGCAGCTTGCACTCATTGCCCCTTGTCCTATCATTGGACATCGCTGAGGAGATCCTGGCTCCATTCTCCTGGCATTCACCCTTCACACATTTATAAAAATTGAAGAGGTCCCCTCAGTCTCCTCATAAGGGAGATGTTCTACTCCCTTAATCATCTTTGTGGGCTGGGTTCTTTCAAGCAGTTCCCTGTCCTTGAACTGAGGGGCCCAGAACTGGACACAATATTCCAGATGCAGCCTCACTAGGGCAGAGAGAAGGGGAGGAGAATCTCTCTTGACTAACTAACCATTCCCCTTCTTAACACACCCCAGGATGCCATTGGCCCTCTTGGCCACAAGGGCACACTGATGGCTCATGGTCATCCTGTTGTCCACCAGGTCCTTCTCCCCAGAACTGTTCAACAAACAGATCATCCCCCAACCTCTGCTGGTACATGGGGCTGTTCCCTCATTGAGGTCATTGATGAATATATTGAATAGTACTGGTCCCAGTACCAACCCCTGAGGAACTCCACAGGATACAAGCCTCCAACTAGACTCTGTAATCAAAAGGATATTGAGTTGTCTAAATAAGTTGCATGTGGTAATGAAGTCACTAAAAGGTGTAAAGCCTAGCCTGGGTCCTGGCCAAATTGCACTTGACTTAAGCTTTCACCTAAAGGAGTAAAAGTGACTTTAGCTTTTTGAAGTTCCTGCTCTTTAAACATGATACATTACCGTCCCTCTTATTGTCAGTTGCACTTTAAACCTGCCCTTTGGTCATCTCATTTTCTATCTTCCAATATCATCCACAGCTGTGTGCTTCAGACATATCCTGGCTGATCACAGAAGGAAGTTGTTCAAGAAAAGACAGAACTGAACTCACTGAGCTATTCCGGCTCTGTAAGATGCACCAATATGAGGGACCCTCACTGAGGTGGCACACAGGCTTCGCTGGGGAAAGAGATGGGACGTCACATATTATGTTCTCAGGATTGGAGGAATCTTCTTCCTCCCTTACCCTTGTCTACCAATTTTCTTTGTATATGTATAAACAAAAGGTAGCCACCAGGATTTTGATAAAATAAGAAAATTACAGTATTTTAATGCCTGCAGTATCATCAGCCATAAAGATATTGGGTTAATGTTTCTTATGAACAAAGTGTTTGTGAAGCATTTTTTCATGAGTCGTTTCTTATTGGAAATAAAAAGAAGGCGGGGGGGGAGGTGGAGTATGACATAGAGTTGCCTTTAAAGGAAACTGAAAATAAATCACATATTGGGAACCACTGAACTCTGCATTTAAAAGTGGAAATTTAGAAGAACATGACGTTGAGGATGCTGCCTGATGAAGCACACTGACTAATTCACTCAGATTCCTGATGGGCAAGTGTCAATATCAAGGATGTAATTTAGAGAGGTCCAGAACTGCTTCACCTTTTACTGAAGCCAGTGGCCACCTCAGGTATTTAAAGTGACTGAAAGTCAGGTGTCCAGCTGGCACAGCACAACAAACTGCAGCAGACCTAGCTTCAGGTCATCACCTGCCACTTCTGCAGCAACAGTGGTGGTATGTAGACTGGTGGTTAGCAGCAGGGGAGGCACCTTCAGCTCCTCTTGAAGATAACAATCGTCATCCTCCCATTCCCTCATGTGTCCTGCTCTGTTTTGCTTGTAGAAGGTGAAATCTGTACAGATGGAGCCACACTGCTGCTGGGTTTACCTAAGAACATTCTACCAGATGCAGTTTGCTGCTTTCTGTGTTCCAAACACAAGAAGAAGCTCTACAGACTTGGAGCTTTCAAACAATGCTTCAGTCTGGCAGCTATAGAGATCAAATCATAGTTGAAGACAGGACCATTTTCTTTGGTGAAAGATGTTCCAAAAGTTTAGAGCAGCTGATGCTGGCCCTGAAAAAGTTGAGAACATGAGGCAGAACTCTACACTATGCATTCCCTACATCTGGAAGGGTGCTGTGCTACAGCACATCCAAATAATTTATCACTATGGAGAAGGGGAGCCCAAAGGGGAGCCTCAAGATGAAGCAGCTGTTTTTTGTCATAGCCATCCTCTAGGTGTCTTCATGGTTTAGAAAGAGCAAGTGATGATAACTTCTTATCTTCAACTTCAAAGAGAGCCATGGAGCACAGGATAAGGTATATACTGGTCTGATAATCCTGTCTCCATCGACACATACATTACATGGCTAGTGCAATCATCCAAGAAACTGATTGGAATAGTGCAGGCCCACACAAGGATGGTTGGCACAGGGAAGAAGAAACCACACCTATTTCTGGGTAGCAACTGCAGATCCCTCTGTGCCTTGGTTTTACGCAATGGAGCTGGGCAGCTACTGAACCAACCAGAGCCTCCTGAGTCATTCCCTTGACTCAATGCCCTGAGTCGAAGGTTTGCACATTGCTTGAGAAACTCACTGTGAGTAACCTTGGGCAAGTAAAAAGCCTTGTGGGCAACTGATCATCAGTTTTGGGGTGCCAGGAATTGAGTAATGTCAGGATGCAGAAAAACATTGCTAACTCAATCTTACAGGTCTCAAGACTTCTTCAGTGATCATGAGATGTCCTGCCTATTTGCACTCATTAATACAAAAGCTGTACAGCTAAGGAATGTTTTCCCTCTCTCCTTTATATAGCATTCCACAGAATCGGAGGCTTGCCACAGCTTCTAAGGTTTATCACAGTGCAATAAATACAAAATACCTAGATATACATTAGAAACATTATAAAACACTAACTGAACTGCACTGGTCTAGAGAGAAGGGCCTTGGATGTTCTGGTGGAGGGCAGAGACTAGGAGGAGATGATTGGAAATGTGGGCTTGCCACCCTTACCATTATCATGCAAACAGGAGGAGCAGGACACTCCACCGTCTGTAGATAGTGTCTACCTCTGCTGAGAGTCAAGCCTGTAAAGGCACCTCCAAATGCTGTCTTTGTGCTCTGCACTACAATTGTCTAATAGTTACTAGCAAGCATCCCAGTCCAAAGGTTGGGGATGGATATGAGCATTGTCTTACAGGTTTGGGACTGCTTTGGGAAGCACTGTGACCTCTTAAACTCCCTCTGTCCTCCATGCAGCTTTTTATGCACATTTGTGTTTGGGCACCACATTTACATCTCAGGGCAGGTCAGGCTATACAGCAGAAATTGGCTGGCAGAGCCAGGATTTATCAGCCACATCAGACTCACCTCTAATGGCATCAAGGCTGGGATGTTAACAGACCTGTTTGCAAAGGTGACCTGCTGCCATCTCTGCCTCTCTATCCCTCTCCCACTCTGCCCCTCTCCCTCTCCCCCCTCATCCGTGTCAATTAGGGAGCTACTCCAACTGTCCAGAAAATCACAGCATCTGCCAGAGAACACAGATGTAAAGCAGATGGTCCTGATCACTGCCATTCTGAGGGGTATTGCTGTGAGTTTAAACTAAGTAACTTTCATCCATAAGAGTCCTCTGCTTCCTGGTGCTGGCATGATGAATAATCCCTTTCACGTTGTCCTCTGGGTAAGAGCTGCTTGCAACATGTGCTGGACTGAGTCTCTTATTTGATGCTGCTAGTTACTCAAAATCAGCCCATGCCCAATCTGCTTGGATCAAAGACAAAGGAAACCAGCCCTTGAGTATTTTATTTAAGAGAATGCAAAGTTTGATTTCCTGTCACACACAGGCTCACAGAGTATTAGGGGTTGGAAGGGACCTCCGGAGATTGAGTCCAGTGCCCCTGCCAGAGCAGGACCGGAGGATCCAGCACCTCTAGCTTTTAGAAAAATATTGACTGTTTGCAAGCCCATTTGTGAATCCTTAGAACAGTTTTAGCACCAGTGTCTTTCAGATAAGATGTATGCACTAGAAAATGTTCTATTTGCTAACCTCGTGCATCAGTGCAGCCAGCCAGGCAGCAAAGGGACACAACCAATGCCAAATGACCTAGCTGTGGTATTGCCAATATAAATAATGGAGAAAAGTCAAACCAAACTCTTTACAAAGAACTGGCAGCATTAAAAAACCACCACCAACAACAAAAACACACACAAAAAAAACCACCAAAAAAACCCCACCAAACCAAACCAAAACCACCCCAACTTTTCAGGCAGCCCCAAAGAAAACAAAATCTGATTTGTGAATTGCTCACCACCTATTCCCATGGTGAAAATTCCAAGCAATTAGTTTTTCAAACAAACAATTCAACCAGTTCTACCTGCTGCCAGTCTAAAGCCTGCAAGTTTATGCACCATTACAAAAAACACCACAGGGAGAACTGTAGTGCAACAGTGCATGCAGGGCAAAAGCTGCAGACAAAACTTATCTTGGAAATCTGCCTCAGAAAATGATGTGTACTGGCAAATAAGCCTGATTTCTCTCTGCCATCTTGACAGAAAATTCAAAAAACACATTGGCAAAAAAATCCTAATGGAAGATCTCTGCCAGGCTCAAGTACAGCTTGCAGCAACTCACCTCCTATAGAAAGGAATTCTCATTAGCAAGATGGGAAATGCATGGGAGAGTGACTGAATGGTCTTCAAGAGCATTTTTATTCTGCCCTATACCCTTCTTCATCTCTATACATTCCTGCCCTGCAAGTCCTTTTCCGTGCTAGGTTTCAAAGGGTCATTTTTGGATCAAGCCTATAACTCCTACCCGGACCAAGCAGCCTGGCCAAGCGCTGGGGATCACTCAGAGGCAGTAAGTAAAGCAAAGCAAGCACCGGAACTGTTGCTGCAGGGACAGCTGAACTGCAAGTGAGTCTACGCAGTTTGTGGTATACCTTCTGTATCCCATTGCGAAGTTCCCAGCCTATCTGTATTGTCAAGATCTAACTTTGCTTCCATTAACACATTTCCTCATTATCCATGTTGTTTCCACACAAGCTTATGACAGCCAGAGCATTAACCTGAGCTCCAGAGCAGCTTGGGGTCAGGCCCAGAGCACAAGCAGCAGCCAGCACTCCTTTGCTCACACAGTCCAGATAGGCAGGTGTTGCCAGTTTCCACATATCCCAAGAGGTCTAGTAGCCATCCCTATTACGTTTTCTAACTGATATGTAAGGGATTTGGCTGTGTGTCTTCTCCAGAACATGGGTTGTCCTAAATGCTGCATTGACAGAATGAACTCAAACTACTGGTTTCCCAGATCAAGACAAAGCCAAGCATATGGAATTAAAGTCAATGACTTAATTGATGTGGTAGGTTTATACTTACTCTTCAGGTGATACTTGCAGAGTTCATAGACCCTCTATGGCCCTGCCATGCACAAGAGAAAAAGGGATCTTCCTGAGAGACATGTCAATAAAGTATAGAGTGCTTTCTGCACAGCTACTCTGGCATCAGGGCTGCTGATTTTGGGGGGTGGATCCTCAGCACTAGAAGCAAGCACAATGAGCACATCCTCTTAAAGCACTTACCTGTGCTTTGCAGGGCACCAAGAGAATGTGCTTCAGTTATCAAGGATTCTGATTTACATAGAAGCAAATGATCACCCAGGGAAAGAAAGGAGATTTTAAATGTGTGTTCAATATGTTGGTCTTTCTGGTTTGCAACCTGACAATTTGGGGCCCACTGTGGATGAAGCATGTTTCACCCACTGTCTCCAGCCAGAGATTTTTCAGAGGAACCTGTGGCAAGTAAAATAAGAATATTGCCAAATTATCTTAGTCTGCAGTGGAGGGATTTTCCCCTCCTGTCCAAAATCTTTTAAAATCTTCAAAGTTGGAAAAGGCTGGAAACTATTGTATCAGATCAGAGAAAACATGTTAAAAGCACAGGACATATAGCACATGTTGATTCCTTCTGCAGGGATCCTTCCTAGCATACTGAAAGCACTTGGCTAATTTGGGTTCAGGGTGGAAAGCAAATGATTCAAAATTAGTTTATTTTATTAACACCAGCATGCCAGTCTGCCACTTTAGGAAACAAAAAAAGCATTTTAAAAGCAGCCAAATCAAGCTTTTGAACTCTTCAGGGTTTATGTTTGCTTTAAAATAGTATGATACCTGGGAGGACAGTCAAGCTTAGGTAGAAATCTTTCGGAGGGGAAAAAGAAATGGGTTTGTACAAACATGCTAGAACAGCTGTGCTCTGCATACCCTGAGAAGTTCTGACTATGGCATGGGCCTATGCATGATGAATACTGAGGCCACTCAGCAGGTTACCTGAGTCAGACTTCGAATGAAAGACTATGGCATTGTAGGAGATTTCTGTTCCAAAGATGGTCCCTGTCAACATGATCCTTCTCCTTCTTCACTAGGAAGGTACTTCCTGTGATTAGGCTCTCAAGCATTTCAGGGTGGTGCTCACTTTTCGCTGCCAAAGCAAACAAGCCCTGCTGGGCTACTAAGGCGTTCCCTCTCAGGGAACATGCTCTGTTGAGCGCCCTGTTTATTGCCACTGCTCACTAGAGATTTATCCTAGACTGAAATTTATCACAGTAAAGACTGGTGTTATATTAATCAGGGATGGGAATTGCAGTCTGCATCAGCTGTATGTTCTCCCAGATGTTTCACAACTAGAAATCCATTTCCAAACATGCTTATCTGAGTATTACAAAAGAGTTTTAAATCTAGAGACTGGCTTCCACTAGTATAAAACTGGATTTTGCACCACATTCTATAGAGGAGCAGACTGGATATTATTTTGGTTCTGAAGGCGACATCATACCACTTGCTGACTCCTTGTGGCAAGAAGGCATGTGAAAATGTTTTTATTTGTGTTTCTCTCTCTTTTTATTTGTTGAACTGGTTCTCAGAAAGGCTTCAAACCTACTTCTTGGCTGCTATCATGTGGCACCTGCTTTTCCTGGGGCACAGAGCCTCACCTGCCATGTGCAGGCTTGCAGAGCTCCAATTTAAATGGCACTCCTTTATTAGAGGATACATTCCAGAGGCATAAAATATTATTATCCGATATACATGGCTAGAAGACAGACGATCTCCTGCAGGACTGCAAGCGCAAGATGGGACATGAGACTCTTGGTAAAATCACCTTCCAGAATGCACCTCACATGGCAGCTGGAAGCTTCATGTATGTTATCAGTACTGAGGCTGGAGACTGCCTTGGAGACCCTTCTCTCTCATGCTGCAAAAAGTACTGAGTAACAAATGAGTTAACCTCATTGGGAACTGGTTGTCTTCAGAGTTGTCTCTTCTTTGGAAACATTCTCCTACATTACCAAAATTATGCCTCTATCATTTTTCTCTCTTCCCTTCTTTAAAGAACTGCTAAGTATCCTCTTCAAGACAGAGATCTTAACCGTCCTCATTCAGCTCCTTTCAAAATTTTTAATCATCCTCTCTCTTTAGTATCTGTGGAAATGTATTCATTCCTAAGATTTTGAATCATAGAAAAGGTGTTATTTCAATTCATGTGACTGGCAGCAGAGTTGTGTGAGCTGTTATACTGACATTTTTCCAATTTAGTACATTTCCCTGGTCTATTCACTTCATCTGTGTGTTGAACTACTCTTCATTTACAAAATAGAACTCCTTATTTAACTTACAGAGAATTGTTTCTACTCTTTGATTTAATACCTGAAGCTTTAATTTACAAGTGCTAAGATTTTTCAGCTTTCCTGACTAACTTAAAATAACAAAACAAACACCCCCAAAACAAAATGCACAAAAAACACATCACCATCCTTACTGAGTGCTGCTGGAAGGACATTCACTCCCTGGATGTAAGCAAATGTACCATCGGCTCTATACTGAGGAGGTAAGTTGTATCATATCAGCTATTGCACTGATTAAAGTATCAATTTAAATATGTGGTTTGGTTTTTTACCTCCCCTCTGTCACACCTCAAAATCCCTTCATCTCAGTAAATGAGGAACTGAATTACTGCAAATAAGAAGTATGTCATCTATGGCACAAAGAAAAAGCTGAGTCCAGAATAAAAGACTGATACAACTGTTCTATAGTCTTTCTTTCGGAAAATACTAGTTTTGGTAAGCAAAGAGGCGATAAAGTCCAAATCTATATTCTGTATTATACACAGTGCCTATGGCAAAAATGCAGGATGAACATATGAGAAGTAAGAAAAATACTTCATCTTTATTGCACTTTGAATAAAAAGAGAACTCTGACTGAAGTTATTTAAAGCGATACAACCCAGTAACTCAAATCCCAGTTTCAATACCACATCCACAGAATCTTTAATCTACAATCTTGAAAGCAGGACAAATGCTTCTGTCCTCAACACAGGGATGGGAGGCTTACAGTGGAAGACATCAAATTATGCTGCAATGGATTTGGTCACAGATTCTAAATCACTTGCATACGAGTACAGTATGTTTCTCTTCCTAATTACACACCTTTACTCCATATGATAAAAATCATAAGCCATTTCAAATTCATCAACCAATTCCTTAGGAAAAGGAATTAGGTGGATAGAGTGAATGATCACATCACACTTTCAGCAAGGTTAATGATAGACTCACTGTATAGAACAACCAAAGTCAACAAGTTTTAAACTATCTGCCATGAGTAATAAAAGCTACAAATGCCATAGCAGGCTGTGATAAGCAACCCTTGACTCCACAAGAACACACTAAAAACAGGCATTAGAGTCATGCTGTTCAGATCTGAAGCTGAGTCAGAGTCTGCTAAGATGTCTTTCAATAGAGACATCTGTCTTTGTCTAGAACATTCTTTCATCTTGACTGAATGTCAACCAGATGAACTAGTTTACAAAAAGACATCTTTCTATCAGGTTTGCATAAACCACAGCAGTCTTTCTTTGTTCAGCTTGGTCATTGAAAAGATTTAGAGAGGCTAAACTGTCTACAGTGTGCTGCCTGCTCCATGACGGTTATCATGGAGGTAATACAGCTCATCACTCTGCTCATGAGGAAGCTGGCACAGACTGAAATCAGGATCCAGCTTCGTTCCACATTGGGATTTTTTTGAGATCTGGCTGAAAGGTACAAGGTCTATCTTTTTCAAATTCTGTTGTTATAGAGAGATTTTAATACATACCATTTCTCTCTTTCACAGTGCCTTTCATATGTATCTTGTTGCATTGACTTTAATAATAGCATTTGTGGACTCCCTTCTATTTTGACATGCCAGCATTTCAGTAATCTTGATCAAGTTCCACATCTATATCTGACACCCTGCTACAGACTTCCTCACCATACAAACATTCCCACAGAGCCAGAATGGCAGCTCAGACCCACAGGGAGCAGTCACCACATAGACACAACACTTCTCTTCAGAAACCATTCAGAAAAAAGTGGGCACAAGGGTTAAAACAAGCTGGAAACTGTTGCTGGACTTACAGAGTAGTTAGAGACACAGCAGTTATCAATAGTTAAGAGTAATTGTATTTGAACAATATGATAGAAGTCAAAAGTCATAGCTGACAGCTCATTAACAATTGTTTTTCCAACTGCTTTCTGATCCTTCACTGTTCTTTCATCTAGAACACCTTTCAGTTTGCAGCTTTCTTCTTACGTGGGTTAAAAGTGGTATTTTGCATCGTTCATGATTATTTTCTAAATGCTCCTATTCCTTCACACCTCTCCAAGTTTCTCACCTTTCATCAGAAATCATGCTTCTGCGAGCAAATCTCTAGCCAGACACATCTTTGCCATACAAAGCCACAAGTGATACGCTAATTCCAACCAAAACCTGTTTGTTGAAGGGTAAACAAAGAGAAGATTTGTGGCCCACGAGAAAGGAACAGAGCAGTGCACATATATGACCCTTTGATATTATTTATTTCTGCTTCATAAGAGCATAGAGGCAGAGCGATGTACACAGAGATGCAGTCTGTGGAATATCTACCTGTGTTTATTGGTGTACTAGCAGTAAAAGTAGTAATAATTATTTCTATAGACATCATGCAACTCTTTAATTAATCACAGTCTTAGTTTATGCACAGATAGAACCCAGATGTTGCTAAGTTGCTGCATCTATCACAATTCACCTAACTGATCTTTAAGTCATTGTTACCATCAAAACGGCCACGTTAAGGTTACAACATAGGACCAGCTCTCCAGTATGCCAGAGCTGATTGGGAAGTTTTTACTTTCAGCTAGGCAGGAACACTTCCTCATTTTAACTACTTCTTTCACACATCTCTCCCAATCGTTACAAGAAAAATATGATCCTAATCTGGCTGGGGTCACACTGCCTTGCACAATAGGGCTTCTGCTGGGCTCACCACTTTTGCAAAAGGTGTTTTGCTCCTTGCTCTCCCCATTAATGGCCACCAGTGATCCTTCACATAATGTCACCTGCAAGGGGATCTCATTTTACAAGCAGGCTTTTCTCTGGTGCCAAGATGGCATTTAAAATCAAAAGTAAACGGAGAAATGGTGGCATGATGGCAAGTACACTGTGTTCCAGCTGCTTGGCTGGTAGGGCAGAACCCTGGGGAAAAAGGAAGCTTGTATTTTCACTGCCTTGCTTATACCAGGGCTTGAACAGTGACTTCAGACTAGTAGATTCTTTTTTAAATAGTTCAAACTAGTTCAAAACTTGGATCCAAGCTATTTAATTTGCTTCCACTTCCAGTTTCTGGCAGATTTTCTGACTTGGCTTTGAAACTTCTGACTGTGCCCATCTCTATTTTTGCATCTCTGCTTGAAAAATCCCATTTCTTATCCAAAACACAGAAGTATTGCCTTTCCTAAAAGCCAGGTCTGTTGTGTGTCACTTCTCAGCAAGACGACTTGCTGGAAACTTAGCTGTTATTCAAACTTTTCATTTCACAGCAATTCGGATGCTCATTAATTTACTTCTATCAGAAGTTCAGCTTGTGAGACCTGTGATAACACACAGCCGTCTCTTATTAAAATCAAGGCACCCTGGGCTCATCCTCATGCCATATGTTATGCATTTCAGATGTTCCTGCTGGCATGGATCTTTCTCAGTATATTTATTGTTATCACAGAGTTGCCAGATGTGTGTTATGGTGGTTGCCTTTCTTACCCAGTGCCTGCAAAGGAACTGCTCTTTGGATTCTGCTTTAATAATATCCATGATTAAAGTTGTCAGCTGAAGGCTTTGTAACCACAACACCTAGAGATGTTTTCAGTTTCCAGCATAAACTATAGAGTTTAGAACACACCATTTACCACTACATCCCACATACTCCCCAAATATTAGAAATCTATACTAAGAAAATTGTTGTGGTGATCTGAAGAGAAGAACCCTCACTAACAAGTATGTGTATATTTTTTGGGGGTTGGTATATTTCGTCCACTGAAAGCATTTATTTGGAAAGAAGAGGTACCAACAGGGAGCACAGTAAAAACTCTGATTCACTGCTCCTGCTTCTGATAAAACAACATTTGCCTAATTCTATAAAGAAGAAATCTGTGAGAATTTTTACATGTTTATTTTAATGTACATGTGCAATTTTAAGCACATGACATTATAGAACCGTGGAAAATAAGGTTGAGAAAGCCTTCAATTAGGTGGTATCTTGTCCATCTCTGACTTAAGACCCAGCTCCATTTTAACTATTCTTGATAGATTTTCCTTTAAAAGAGTTTAAAACATTTCCCTGAGGTTTCAGAGCCTCCTGAGGTGATCTGGTATATATTTCACTGTACCTGCTGTTAGAAAATATCTTTAAGTTCCAAAACAAGTTTCTTCTTTATCTGAGGGCCACTTCTGTTCTCAGTGTAACTTATTTCTGTTCTTGCCACCACCTTTATGTATTTGAATACTGTTGTCATACATGTCATTACAGTTTTCAACAGCAGACAAAGCAGTTCCTGTTCCTGCAGCCGTCATCAGACACGGAGTTTCCTAGTCCTCTGACCACTGAGCTCTACTGCTGGCCTTCATGAGGACTATCCACATGCTTAAAGCTACAAACATACTTAGGTACTGTGCTGAACTGGGGACTCCTAGTGTTGCCCAAGGCTGTCAGACACACGCTGGTCTAGTTTAATTGCACAACACTTCAGTTAATTACTGTTTTGATAATAACAATCTGGCAGTTTTGCAAACGTCTTTAAACTTGTAACTGCAGGTTAAAAGTACCATATTTTGCTGGTGAAGGACAACCAGTGCCAAACTGTTGTGAGCTTCACTGACCTGAACAGCAAGCAGTATTCAACTTACAGTTTCATATTCCTTAGCAGTGCAGGCATGAACACTGTGCATTGGAAACTAGTGTTCTTGATGTGTCTAGAAGCAACATCTTTTTGCCAATAAACAGCCAAGTCCAACATCCAGTGCTTACTGAGACATTAATACACACATATATCCTCCTCCTTATCAATAAAGAGGGGCAATCTCCTCCGAGTACACAAAATGTGGCAGACAGAATAGCATCTGTGGCACCTAATGCACACCAAGCACTTGTAATCAAGCAAAACAAAAAGAAATCAACAAGCCAGTATGTGCACATAAAATATTATAATGAAAACTTAGGAAGACAGAGACCAAGTGGGAAGAAGATGAAATGGAAACAGACTAAGAAACTGCCAGAGTCAAGAGCAATCAGCTCACATGAGAAGAGCAATGAACTAGGCATGATTTGGTGTTAAAGGGTCTAGTAGAATTACACATTCCTACTTCTGTTCCGTTTATTTTACTGTAGCTCTTTGCAGTGTCAATGAAATCCTTCAGCTCTTCCTAAAACAAATGCACAGTGTCTGCACAACTAAACAATAACAAGGTAGTTAAAAAATTACCATCATCTAGAAGCAATACAAATAAATGTACAATTAAAAAAAATTCAGGATGTGCAGCTCCCAACATAGAAACAAATTAGCAATAAAGAAGCATATGATCAAATACAAGAGAACTGTTTGTTGTGTACTTGTGTGCATGAGAAACAATCTGCTAAGAATGTTTCTTTAGTGCATTTTTTTTATAATTAACCTAGGATCTGCATTTTTAAAACATCAGTGGGAAAGCACAGCCAATATTCACTTGCAGAAAATACTTTAATTTGAACACATACTCATCTCCTCATGAAAGAGCATCCTGACCCAGTGACCACCTCCTGAGATTCCTCTGCCCGAGATGATGTACATTAAGTCACAGTTTAATCACTTCCAGCATCAGTTCAAACATGGCTGCACCTGTGGGGAATAAATGTAAAGTTGCATTCATTCTAGCAACGGCTTTAATATGCCAAAACACTGAAGAAGGCTGCATCTCCTACTTCCCATAAAGAAAGTACTTGAGCAGCATTTAATCTCATTCTACATTTCCTACACGAATTATCCAGATGAAAAATAGTCTTACAAATCAATAAAATGCATTTAGTTGTTGATAAAAAATCATTGATGCCACTGAAATCAGGTAGGCTAAAGATGAAACTGGCCCATGTGGTTTTGCTGTTTCAAAAATAAGCGCATTGCTAATTAACAGCAGCAATAGAGTTTATCACGGTGACTTCAGGGTGTGGGATTTGATTCTCCACATTTTGGATGATGCCACTGCAACTTGTGTCTTCACTGAACCATAGAATTATTTCAGTTGGAAAAGACCTCTAAGACCATCAAGTCCAAATGGGAACCTACCACCAGCATGCCCATTAAACAATGCCCCGAAGGGCCATGTCTACGTGTTTTTTGAACAACTCCAAGAACAGTGACTCCACCACCTCCCTGGGCAGTCCATTCCAGTGCCTGACCACTTTTTCCATAAAGAAATTTCCTCATATCCAATGTAAACCTCCCCTGGTACAATTTGAGGCCTTTTCCTTTTGTTCTATCAGTTGATACTAGGGAAAAGAGACCAACACCCACCTCACTACCACCTCCTTTCAGGTTTGTAGAGAGCAATGAGGGCTCCCCTCAGCCTCCTCTTCTCCAGACTAAACAACCCCACTTCCCTCAGCCACTCCTCAGACTTTTCTCCAGACCCTTCACCAGCTTTATTGTCCTTCTCTGGACATGCTCCAGCAACTCAATGGCCTTCTTGGAGTGAGGGCCCCAAAACTGGACACAGTATTCAAGGTGCAGCCTTGCCAGTGCCAAGTACAGGGACACAATCACTTCCCTACTCCTATGCAGTGACTGATGTTGCAGGCCAGCATCAATTTTCAGCATCACAGAAGTGGCAGACTACATTAAGTAGAATGCATCCACACATGCACTGCTGATCCTAGAAAAATTAATCCTACACAGGACTTCCTAGCCAGTTTTAAGTCTAGTAATGCCAGGTTTCATAGACTGAAGAAGAGGGAGGGTACATGCTGGCTAAAATTCCAGGGTGATCTATCTGTTGATCTAACTTCTGTGGAGTTCTTCAAGAGAAAACTTGTCAATGCATTCCCATGTGTTGAGTTACCACCAAACATTTAGTAATGACGAAATAGCTTATTCTGGCACATTACCTATAAAAAGCTTGTAATTAACTCAAGTGTAAAATGTACAACAAAACCAGAATAACTCTTTCAGTTGTGAATGTACTGGGGCATCTCCAGTTACAGAAGTTACTTGAAATAATATGGTAAGGCATGGCTGTCATCAATGAGGTTGATGACAATGACAACTTGTTCAGTAACTATCAATATGTGTGATGAATGTCAGTGATGCCAGAACACAATCTCAGAGCTCTGTGGGCTATTGATGTGAAAATGTCTGCAGTTAAAGTTGGTAGCATTTGCTAACCTGGTTCAGTAAAGAATTTTTTTTTTTGTCACTCAGCATGAGGTCTGCATTCCTGGACTCCTTTTAAGACAAATCTTCATCACCCAAAATACAGTTTCCTTAATGTGTTGAGAGGGAGACTGGTTGCTTTCTCACACATTAAACACAGTGTGAAACACTTGTGCTAATGCAGTCAGCTGCAGTTCCACTATCTCAGCACCACATGAAATCACACCATTAGCTTGCTCCATATGCCACACTTCTACTAACTTCCACCAGGATAGCATAGTTCTGCTTCCCTTCTATTCAGCAGGAACTTTCTCAATGACTTCAAATGTCACAATGGCTAAGCTGCCCTTCTCCAATGAGGCAACATGACAATGGTAAAAATAAAGTGAGAATAATCACTTCGCCCCATGGAGACTGTAAGAAAACACCACACACTCATCAGTAAGGCTTTTTTTTATGCCTGTGTAGAGAGAAAGGGCCTCAAAATACAGACATTTCTGATGCAAACATGAACAGAAAATTTGCACTGAAATTACTCCGGAAATAATTGGAACAAAAGCAATACAGCTCACAAGCACTGAAGTACACATTTTGCAATGAGCTGTACTGGCATAAACAGCATCTTTTACTGAACAAAAAGGGGCAAGTCAGAAAGTTTCACTGCACATTTCACTTGCTAAAGGAAAGGGCACATAAGACATTTTGAGAGAAGGGATGATAACCAAGTATTTATTGAGTCCCCATTCTCTGAGCATACCTTAAGTCTTTTGATTTTTGAAGAATTTGCTTTAACCTTTACATTTAAAAGTGAGTTTCATATCTACTCACAAGTCTTGGTGAACTGCCTGCTCCACAATCCTGAGGCAGCTCTCCTTAGATACAATTTTGTTAGCATGAATAATACACAGACATATGTCTCACATCACAATTATGCACACTTAACATGTTATGTCAGTTACTAACTGTATGACCAAGGAAACAGGAGAGAGCTTTAATTATGTTACAAACGAGGTTAATACAGCTTATGGTCAGTACCTGACAATATTGCCACATTGAAATCTCAGCCTTCTAAACATGACTTTACTGTCATCTGTTTCCAAAGATGGAAAACTCCCATAAAAACCACAGTTGTATTTCATCCTTAGAAAAAAGACCTCTACATTTAACTTTGTAAGTCTTTCTCTAGCCTCAGGTAAATGACCTAATTTGTTTCTTAGTAACAATGAGGAAGTGTATTTTTAAATCCTACCTGCTGATGCTGGAGTTTGGTAGGGAAAGAGGTATGCTTGGTAGAATAGTATGTGTTCTAAAACAAAATGATAACCAGTGATGCTGCTGAAGTGAAGCTGGACGCTACTCACTCATGTCAATGCTCAGAGAAACTGTGAAACTACCAGGAGTCTAGGAAGAAGGTAAGGTGTGCATTTCAATCTGTGCTTACCTGCTTACTGGACGACTTGTTTGGTACCCCAGTTTAATCCACTGGGCCCACCCAAGGCCTCCAGCCTATGGGTGACTGCCCTCAAACTAACTTGTCTGCACTTGCAAATCAAAAACATCCACTTCTTTAGCTTCACTAGTTTCAGTAGCACAGATAAATGCAAGCAACCTAAGAGTTATGTCTGCATAACATGAAGCAAATTTTTGCATTAAGTATGTGAGAAAATGAAAGGATTCTTCCAACAGCAGTGCAATCTAAAATTATGCTCAGACCATCACAGAAGACAAAAGCTGTACCAGGGACTAGTTTGGGCAAGGACTAGATTTAAAAGGCTTGAATTTTCTTGAAATAATGATCAATCAGTTCTCCAGCAAAGAAACGACACTGAAGGTCTGTTTATTGTTTCTTTTGTCTGCTACAGTCTCATAAAGACTTCAAACTGTAATTTTTGGCATGACCATGGCAGAGAAAATCCCACAAGCACACACAACAGTAAGAGACAGGTTTATACCCTTCCCTTTTATTAGCAATGTGTTTCATCCACTCGGTTATTCACACATGCAGCAGGAAAAACTAGGAAGCCCCTCTCAGCTGGCTCTTACATTATCTCTTGTAATGGCAAATTGCAATGGCCCTCAGCTACAATAAATTACATCAGTTTGTTTTTTCTTTACAAGACAGGTACCTTGAAAATTGGAGTTAAAAATAAGGGATAGTCCAAGCAAGCTCTGAATGTAAAGCAGAAAATGTAACAAAATTTTACTTTTGCTTTAGCTTGATGCTGATTGTCTTTCTAGTGATTCCACTGCAATTACTGGACATTTACACCATTGTGTAGCAGAATCTATCTCCCAAGGAGAGGTTTAATGATAGTAAACTGGTTTTACTCCAAGAATATGGTCTTTAAAGCCCTTCCCTTTATATATTTACATGGCTATAAGCAAGTCAGAACATTTTCCCAAACAGTGAATTGCAGCCAGCAAAAACACAGCCCTAGGCCCATGATGAAGTGGGTAGGATTTGAAAAATTTCTGCAGCAGTTAGCGGTTAGGCACAAAAAAAACACTCCACCCTCTTGCCTCAGGCATGAGTGAATATGCAGACAGTGCAGAGTGCACTTCATGCGTCAGGATACATCCTTTGGGTTTAAACAAGATCTAGAGATTTCACAAAAGTGAGAGAAGGGAGTAATGGGTATGTGCCTTAAGACTTAGCATGTTAATTAACATCTCAGTTACTCATCAACAATGTTTAGGGAGGAAAAGGCCTGGCTGTTGTGCATAGCAAACTTTTAAAAGGAAGTTCTGTGAAGGTCCTGGCATTCTGGAAGAGAATGATCAAATTATAGAATGGTAGGGGTTGGAAGGGACGTCTGGAGATGAACTAGTCCAACCCCTCTGCTAACACAGCTACACCTAGATCAGGCTGCACAGGAACATGTCCAGGCTGGTTTTGAAAGTCTCCAGAGAAGGAGACTCCACAGCTTTTCTGGGCAGCCTGTTCTAGTGCTCCTGCACCCTTAAAGTAAAGAAGTTTCTCCTTAAATTCAAATGAAACCTCTTGTGTTCTAGTTTGTACTTGTTGCCCCTCTTCTTATCACTTGCCATGACTGAAAAGAGATCAGCCTCAACCTCATGACCTTCACTGTTTAGAAACCATAAAAGGTTTCTAAACCTTTTATCTAGGCTCAAACTGGAGTCTACACTCAAAGTCAATATCCTTTACTATTACTCTCCACTTTGGTTTTGCTACTACAAATGATGCCCACAGGGGAATATAACATATTCTTGTCCTGCCAGTGCTGATGTGTGAGTCCTAATTCTCTTCTGGTAATATGAAATTAATGAAAGAGATAATACATAAAGAATATCTTTTGATTGTGCAAAGGGGTGTAAAAATCCAATCACAGAAATCCATCATAGAAACACACAAAAAACAAACAAACAAACAAACAAACAAAAACACCCCAAGCAAACCAAAGCCGAATCAGAAAACCTATTTTCCCTCTAGTTCCCTGGGGAAACAAGTTTCTCAGAAGGGAAGCAATATGTTCAGCAACTAGAGCTCAATAATTTTATTACCCTGTGCACAATTTCCTATGCATTCTTTTATTTATTTTGCTTACCCCAAACTATTCCAGTCACAAAAGGAATAAAAAGAAAATCAAACAACAGCATTGTAGTACTTAATAGAGACTGCATCGCAATGAGCTTCCTAGCTGTGTGCACGTACCAGTGAGTTTAAAGGAACAGTATGGAAAAAACACTCTACAGTGTGCCATAAACATGCCAGTAGCAATAACACACAGATAATCTCTGTTCCTCAAGGGAAACAGATGTGCACTTTTTCAGAGAAAGGTCTTAATCTGACTCCTGTTTGCCATTATTAAGTCGCAGATAACATAATGTCCATCACTATTTGGTTTTTGCAATAAAAGTACTAAATAGTCACTGGATAGTGACTGAAGACACTAGTTCTCAGCTCCACCACTGTTCTCCTGCAAGATTGTGGACAAGGCGTGGTTTTGCAGAACCATGTGGAAATACCAAGCAAATCCATAAATAAATGTGGTAAGCACAGCCAAACATACCAACATGAAACAGGATCTCTTCCCTAGAGTGTGTACCCATCAGTGAATACTGATATTATTTCCTTTAATCTATGCGTAGTATATTAAACTCATAAACACAAGATGTGGAACTGTTTTTCTGTATTGACAGTCTCAAACAGACTATAATCCTCACTTGGGGTGGGGCATGTGGGCGCTGCTAAAATAAAGTAGCAATGATAATGCACAGGATGATTTTTTAGGTGTTGTGTGCTCCTGTAAAATCTTAGTGGAATCTCAGCTGGCAAATGATCTAAAATGCAAAACTTTCTGTTGCCCTTGTGCAGCTTCACTCCAAACATGTCTGTACAATAAAGCATGAGTAATGTAAAGCAGGCAGCATCACTGAGATAGAAGGAAATACATTGTGGATTTGGAGAAAAGCCATCTCAAAGCTCCAGCATATTTGAGATTCAACCCACTTGATAAGTTTGCCACAGAAGTTCTCTTAGCACTTTTCCTGTTGCACTCAGGAGACCATTTTTAACATAATAATACAGAATATTTATGGCATTAAATTAGCTGCAAATATTAAAAATCAACAATAAAAGTGGGGGGGAGGGGTGTCAAACAGTGCCTCCAAAATGCTGCAACATTAAAGCTACCATAAGTTTTTTCACTAGATGTTATTATGAAAAGTCCATATGACTTAGTCACACAATCTAACTCTCCGTATGTGCTGAGTATTATTTCTAAATCAATTTCACCCATAGATAGCCAACGCCTATAAAAGAAGGAATCTAAAGGACCCAAGTTCTGAGATTTACCAAACTAACTTGTTCTTGATGGGCTTTAAATGCTTACTTTTTTTTCCTGTAGGAGAGAAAAGGTTGCCACCATCTCTGTGAAATTCTATTTGAAGTGAGTAAATCTTTGTATACTTATGGTCAAAAGCACAGTGACTGCTAACATATTCGCCCCTACATTCAGTACTTACTCACCTCTTAGTGCAGGAGTGTATCTTGCCTCAGTACAGATGGGAGTTACACAAGGAAAAGAGAGAATCGAGCATCCTTACCTGTGATTGTGAGGATGAACTTGTCGGGAAATTTACATATTTCTGCTGCACAAAATAAGGGCACGATCTAGTAAAAGCATGTGGGTATGTATGTTTCTCGGTCAACACTCAGCACAGCTGTGTGAGGCCCTGATGCACTGCACGGCAGTTTGGCTGTGGGCACTGCCACAGAGGGGCCACTGATACACATCATCCCCACCGGCTGGGGACTGGTGCTGTTGTGGCTTCCACAGTCCCTTTCTTCAGTCCTAGGAATTACATTGGAAAAACGTTTTGTAGAAATCAGCATGGAAGGGACGTTTGTTCACAAAGATATGAAAATCATGCCAACTTCAGCTGCGCCTTTCAGCGTCAGAGCACTCTCTAATTCTGCCCTTCTGAACTGCATGACTGCAACTATAGCTGAGGACTGGGCCTGCCCTGTCACTCATGGCGGGAAATGCACTATGCTGAGGCTGAAGCCTCCCTCCCGGGCACAGCACAGCGGCACCGGGCCTTGGCAAAGGCTCTGGCCACAGGGTGGCAGGCCCGCCTTGCACGCCCAGCTACAACAGAAGCGTGTACAAAGTTCCCGGGGATACCCCGTCCTAGACTCTCCAGAAGCCTTGCTACATTCAGCACCTTCGCGACACCGCCCCTCTGCCCCATGCCGCCCGCCCCCTCTGCCCCATGCCGCCCGCCCCCTCTGCCCCACGCCGCCCGCCCCCCCTGCGCGCAAGCGCAGAGGTAGCCGCGCCGGCTGCAGCCGCCGCCGCTCCGCCCCTGTCCCCGGAAGCGGGAGATTGAAGCGCTGAGGCCGGTGAGGGATTGCGGGTTGGAGAGGTTTTCTCTGCTGGGCTTCTTTTACAGGGACTGAGGGGAGCGGGTTTTGTTTCCTAAAGCTTAGTGATGCTGGGGTAGAGGAAGGAGGGAAGAGGAGAGGGACCTTCAGGGCTATCTCCTTCTTTCACACACACGTCCCCGCGCCCTGGCCGGCCGGCCGGCCTTCTGCTTTTCTCCACAGTCGAAAAGTAACTAGAGAAAAAATATTATTGTTAAATAGGGCCTTTGGCTAGTGAGAGCAGAACGTAGAAGGAGTAAGCGCTGTTACAGAAGGTAGCGATAAGGAGGCAAACTGAGGCATGTAGCATCAGGCTTTACCTAAAAGTGCAAAATCAAATTTCCTCTCTTGGCCCCTTACTTGTGGGGCAGAATTACTTTTCTGTGATAAACAGTATCTTTGCTTGAAAACCTGAAGAATTTTTAGACTGAGATCTTGGGGAAGGATTTTCAGAGTGCAGGAGGTCTACAGGAATGCGCTGCCAAGCAGTTAACAAGTATTAGTGATCCACTGGTCACGGTCATTTGAAGACAAATAATCTGCATTAGAATGTGAAAGCAGAGTCACAGGGTTGTTTTTTCTAAGTTTAACAAGTGTCTTGAAGCTAGCTCTTAGGCTTGAAATGAGTTTGCATCTTAGTAAGATTTATTACGTATTTATATATTATACATAGGCATGATTAGCCTTTTCTACACTGCTCACATTAAAAAAAAACCCTGGTAACTCACTTTGTGTTTAATGAGTGCTGTGGGCTTCCTGTTTAATTGATAGATTGCTAAAATACCCAATTACTTAGACTTTCTTTATTGAAGTCTGGTGGGTTTTTTTAATGGAATCCCGTATGTTGAATTGCGAACAACTGGGAGAAATGCTGGCTTGTAAGATAAATGAGAACCTGTGTCCTTTGGTACGGAGCCAGGAAGATCAGGGTTGCTGGGTTCATAAAGCTCTGGCATACAGAAGCTATGCTGTGTGTCATCTCTGAAGAGGAAGCCCCTCATGCCAGTTTTGTGTTGCTTAGTGACTTGTTTGCAGGACTTTAATATTTTAAAGAGGCTTCTGCTTTGAAACTCTTAATTGTAATTTGGAGATAAATAGGGGTGTAGCTGACGATTTTCCAGCTGCACTGTGGTCATTAGCAGGTGGTTCACCAGTGCTAAACTAAGTTAACCGTTGCCAAATCGTTTTGCAGTTGGCACATGCTGGGAGGCATGACTTATTATTTTCATTAAGGTGCTTTTCTGAGCAAATTGAGGATGCTTACTTTTAATCTAAAACTCCACTTGTGTGAGTAATTACTTTTTTCAGTAGCAACCCCAGAAGGATTAAATGAGATAGTGGATTATTTTTACCGACACAGGTACTCAATTATTTTCTGTTATAGAAAAGATTGTTTATGTATGTGGGCAATAAAAATCTTGTGGCATGCAAGAATCCTTTTATCACTGCTTGGAATGCAGTTAAATGAAGGACTGGTTCCTCACAACCTGTGTTAGTTAGGATTATTGCCTTCAGTTAGACAAGCTGTAAGGGTCATTTAAGTTAAGCAAATACAGTTCGTTAGGAGTGAGCTTTTTTGGAGAAGTTCAAGGTTGCAAGACCTGACCTTGGATTTATAGGCATGCTGTAGTGGGCACAATTGATTTATAAGTTGTCTTGCTCTTTTTTTAGCACTTGAAAGAGGATATTAGTTAGGGGGATAAAAAAGTCCATACAGCTTTATGAGAGGAAAATTATATACAAAATTCATACTAAGATACTTTGTATCAATCAGTAGTCTCATTCATCCTCTTGAAGAAAAGCCATTCACAAGCCAAGATGCTACCTAGCACACAGAGCAGTTATGTAACTTACACAGATGCCATTTTTTTATTTTTAAGGATTGGAAAATAAGGCTTAGTTGTTTCTTATTAGAGCTTTTTATTCTATAGCCACATTGCTCATTATAATCAGGTGAAAAGGGCACTCTAATTAATTCTTTTAACAGAAACTACCTATCTTGAGATGGAAGAACCAGTGCATGATAAATTGCTGTATTTGTGCCATACTCCAAAGGATTCTGGGACAGCACTTCCACAGAGGACTAGTTCAGGGAAACAGGTATGAAAACTTACCTGTTTTTGTAATAGTGTGACTCTTCATAGTAACAAATGCTAGTGAAATCACCAAGCTGTCAGAAGTCACTGAGATCTTGTTTGCTGGAAGGCTGAAAATAGGTAGTTTATACCCATAGCTGCAAGCTAGCTAGGGTTTGTGGTGGGTGGTGTTGGTTTTTTGTCTGTATGTTTGCCTGTTTTTAATCTGTCATTTGCACTTTTCTCAAATCCCAGCTTTCTGGGTTGCTCTGTATGCAGAATGACTTTGTGACGTGGGCTTGCACTTCAACAAAGTCCATTGCTTTCAGTTTGCATTTTCTCTGTTCATCCTCGCATGCATTACAGTGATGCTGCCATGCCTAGCATCTGGATTTATCGCAGGGTAGGGCTAGTTTGCAAATTTTCCCTAACTAAGCCCTCTCTCCCATGTTTTAGTATAATTTCACAGGTAAAAAAGTTACATGTGGATGATAACAAGTAATTGTTAACTTATACTGAAGAAAAAAGTACCTCTTTTTAGATGCTTATTGGTGAAGGATCTCAAAGCATGATCAAGTCAAAATTATACAAATAATTCCTCGTGCTCTCAAGTAGACTGCATGTAAATAATAAGCTGGGTAAACAGTTCTTTGTAATTTGATTTTAAAAATGGTTGTTATGATCTTTCTGAGTTTGGGGGTTTTTGCTTTTGCTTATTATTTTTCTTTTTAGCCAATGAGTGCAGCTCTGAGGGAGCGATTAAGGAAAACAAGGCGTTCATTTACTGCTAATTTTACAGTACCAAAGCGTCTCAAAATAGACACTGAAGAAAAAGACTGTGCTGACTCTGACAAAGGGTGCCCACCAGAGGCAAGTACAGATTTTTCCAGATTACCGGGCAGTTCTAAAAAGCCGGAAGAAAAAGGCATTGAACGCACGTGTTTCGAAAGTCCCTTACAGGAGAGCGGTCTCTCTGGATCAGCAGAGAATTCAGATGTGCGACAGGCTGATCTTAGCCAGGAACAGTCTCTGGAAGAAAAATTAAGGCTGGTAAAACAAGTGAAGGAGAAGGAAGAATTACTTCGAAGGCTCAAACTGGTTAAGATGTATCGATCCAAGGTGAGGCAAAGGGAACCTTTGAAAAAAGCACTTTTAAGTGGAATTCGTGGTGCAGTCCTCATTAATTTAAGCAACAATACTGACTCACTTTGTGTGGTGTTTATTTTCTCAGTTTTAAGGCATTTTTATAAAAATAGATCTGCATCAAAAGACCCCACATTTCAGCAAGTGACACTTTTTTTTTTTTTATGTCCCTATTTCAGAACAACCTGTCTGAACTTCAGGCTTTGATAGCAAAATGGAGAAGTGGTACCCAGCTGATGCTATATGAGCTGCAGTCAGCCTTTTCTGCAGATGGCAAGAAAGTCAGTCTCACACAACTGATAGATACTTTTGGATTAGAAGACCAGCTATTACACTACAGCAGAACAGACGAAGATTTTGTAGATGCATAATCTGCATGTTGAAGCTTTTAATTATGTGCAACAGCAGAAAAGACTGAATTCTGATCACATAAGATGTGATGATCAGACAATAGACTTTATGTTTTGAGGTTAGGAGGTTTTCTCAGGAGATCCTTTTAAAGCTCTGTACTTCGATAAACGCCATTACTTAATGGAAAAGATCAAATTGATGTTGTTTTGGAAAACCTGACTGGATAATCGATTAGAAAATTGCTATTTAATAGAAATTAAAATGAAATTAAGAAATACTTTAACAGGTAGAAGGCAATGTGTTCTTTGATCAGTCTTTGCATGGTTACTTGTCTTGAAATAATGAACTCTAATTGTTTTTTCTGTTGATGTTCAGATAGGGCAGAGTTTAGTGCTTTGTTCATAGACACATCCTCATTTTACAAATGTCTTCCTGCAGTTAATGACAGCATTTTGCAAGTTAAATAAAGATAACTAATTTTCATGTTGTTAAAATTCTGAAATTACAATTGATGTTCTTGATAGCTTTAATTATTACTGAGGGAAATGTGTTATAATGCAACCATTTTAAGATATTGTTCCAGACTGTTGTCTTTAGGGAAGCTGTCTCAAGCATTCTGCCACAGCCTAAGCTAATAGAAGGGAAGGCAAGAAAATTGTAGCCAACATCTGTCTACTCTGCTACTTCATGTGAGAGACAAGGTGTTTTGTCACTTCAAATAAATAAGAAAAACAAGGCCTTGTGTAATGGCAATCCTTCAAATTCAGCGTTATAGAGCTGAGTAAAACTTCATCATTTCATATATCCTCCAATAAATGTTGTCTCTTTGAAATGCTTTTTTTTATCTTTACTTGAAATTGCCTATTTTCTCATCATGGCCTGTGCATATAGTGTGGTGATTTTTATATGCTTTTATTCTCCTTAAAATCACTGCTCATCAGGTGTACATAAATCTTAACTAGTCTACAACTCTCCCTGCTATGAATAGTAGTTTATATGCAGTCACATTCCTTACTGGTTATACATTAACTGTTTTGGTTTTAGGTGGCATTCCCCATTTCCTTGATAAGGGAATAATTTTTTTTACATATCTCAAGGGAAAGAAAATTAAAGATTATACAGATCCTTTCAACATTATTAGGGCTCATTAGACTTAAGTTTGCAATTTGCTTTTAAGAATACTGATTGTTGCTATCCACAGAGGTTTAATGAAGAAAAACCTCTGTTGCTGATTTTAAGTATTAAGATACTATTTTGCCTCTTTATGTTAGTAAAAAAAAAAAGATGATGATGGTGCCTGGGGGAGAGTTCTCTTCCCTGAGAGCCATGGCAAAATTAGAACTGTGCTGCTTCTAGGAAAGTTTCAGCAGGAAGAATGGAGATGTAATTAGAATCCTTACAGACCCTAGTTAGAGATGGTGAAGCAGAAAGTGGAGGTGGTCACAAGAAAAGTAGTTTTCCTTACAAGTGTTAATACTTTAACAAAATTCTAAGCTGTTAATGCTCTCCCAATGGAATTAATTCAGATTTTATGTGAATGTATGAAAGGAGAAGAATCTCACCATGGATGAGAGAAATAAAAATCTGTGAGAATGATTACTTTCCAGCAGTCAATTTTAGTTAACTGTTGATAAAAGGGTTGTCATTCTTATCTGTCTTGGAGAGATGTGACAGGAGACTAGACTACCAATCAATGTGAAGGGGTGGGAGATAGCAGCAACTATTTCATGAGGCCAGATGCTTCCAAACCTAGTTTTCTCGTGATTCTGCCAGTGGCAGCAGCCAGAGCTGCTGGTGGCTGTGGGTAATGATGCTATCATAAGCTGCAGCAGCTTTAGGGACTGGGCCAGGTAGCACACATGGTTATGCTGAGGCACACCTTTGTCATCTCAGTGACCTAGATCTATGCCATCACAGATGTATATTTTTAAAGGCAAAATGAAGTCAAAGGCACAGATGAATTTTAGCAGATGCAATCTCATAGATCTTTTGCAGCACTAAGGATATACAAACAGATCTGTTCTATCACTCTACACTTTCTGTACCCTTTGTTTTCTGTAATGGGCTACATAGTTTATATAATTAAAATGGCAGAAGTCTTATGAGCATAAATATAATGGAGATATAACTAGGTCAAAAATATACAAAACCAGACAAACATGCATCTTTGAAACTGAAATTATTTTTGAAGAAATCACAGAAGAAATCATTTATGGAAAGAAAAGTTCAAGAAGAAAAAAGCAGGCAGATGTTCAAGCTCTTTTTTTTAAGTCAAAACCACGGTACTATATACCAGGACCTGATTTTTAAAGAATAGGGAATGTTCTTGATCTCAGTCTTTGAACTTCTGCCTGAAGAATTTCAAACTGTTCTTCCTGTTCCTTTACAAGACCCCGTAGGTGTTTCTGCTTCAAAATCTCCTGGTAACGCTGCTTTGCAATCTCAGAAGCATACTTTGTGTCTGCATAAAACAAAATACAAGGGTTAGACTGTGCTTGTAGGGGATGCATAGTCTGTATACATACCAGACCTCCCCTGTGGTTATTCCAAATTCTGTATAAAATAGACAAGCATTTTTACAAAAGCTCACAGCTGGGCTTCAGAGTCTATAGTATTGAATAAAGCAAAAAAAAAATTCCAAAAGGCACTGGGACTCCTTCCTTTAGTTTCTAGCAAGTACTTGACATTTTGAAAATCTGTAACTGTCTTCCACTAGTGGAAAGATCTTGACAGTTTTCCTGTTACTGAATACCCTTCTCAGCTTCACTTTATTGCCTCTGTTCACTTGAAGAGGAGGAAACAAGTAGGTTGAACAGTTCTGGGAAAGAATGAAAGCATGTTGCCTAATTAGTGTATTAATTACTATAATATTTTGACTCCAATATTTTCAGCAATTTAGTCAATTAACTTAGGTTAGAAGAGCAACAATCTCTAGGTATGCTCTTAAGTAAACAATGTTAAATTGTTGTGGTAAAAAGGGCACTGCTAATTGTGCACATACAGTAATAAACAGGTGCTCCATGCCCCTTAGCTGATGCTGATGGAGAACAGGACTGTCAAGTCTTGGAGATGTTTTCTGAAAGTTCTTTGCTTTTGACTTAAAGTGCGTTACTGTAACTCACCAGCTGCCTCAGAGGTATGTCTCCTTTCTGAAACAGAGACAAGCATTTCTTTCAGCTCCAGGCTGAGCTCATAGTTTGCTTGGATTTTTAGATTGATGCACTTCTCCAGCTCTTTAATTCTTTTCTGAAGGCTCTTCACATTCTTCTTGTGCAGCTGTCCATTTCCAAATCAATAATGCAAATATATGAAATACAAAAGCTGTTCAGACAAACTTATCATGGAAACCTGTAATCTTATTAAGCAGGGCATTGTAGCTCAAGAAATATTCATGTACTTTGATTTGAGTAGCAGCACATTGTAGCTTTACATCGTATAGTGTCTTTCACACGCACTCGGTTTCAGTATGCTTTATGGGATTCTAATATAAGTAGCAGACAAGGAACAAAGAGGTATGGGTCAGGGGAGAGAGATACATTAAAAGATAAAGTCTGAAAAGCAAGGGGAGGAAAGGAAGTCAATGGAATCAAACATTCTTGGCTGCTAGGAGCTGCTGGAGAAAGAATTGTTGTGCTGAAACTATTGGATGGGTTGTAAAGGGAGAAGATAAATGCTAATGAGAAGAGCAGGCTGATGCCAGCTAGAGCATCCTGGAGAAAATCCAGTGGAATCACTTACAAACAAAGATAATAATTTGGATGTTGATGAGGGAGCCAGCAAAATCAGATTGTGTGTCTGTTACTTTGAATATAAGGGGGTAGTGGTATTATGAACAGGCTGGTGCTCCTGGAGAGAAACATTAAGCAGTGAAGACTGGAGGAAAGCTTCATTAGAAATGGAAGAGTGACTTTTATAGGTAGTGCTGTGTAAGAAGTAATAAGCAGATCTGCAGTCAGGAAGGAAAGCATTTCATTCCCATCACAGAGCAAGTAGATTTCTCTCCATAGAGTTGATCTGTGCCTCAATCCATGTATGATGACTACTTCCAAAGACTTTAGAGATCTGCTGCTGTAGACAATATAGCACAAGTTGAAGAAACTGCCAAAAGCCAGATGATTAAATACATGGGTGTATATATTATTCATCTGTGCTGCTATGGCTATACAGTCCCTGAGTTACCGAGCCTATATTGATTGCACTTTTTCCTTACAAACACGTTGCTAATGAAGGAAAGGAGTTGCATTTAAAGTATGTCTGTCTCAAATGTGGTGGTTCACATAGCAGTTACCTCATCCATGATGCCAAGACTCTGCTCCATCACTGAAATGCGGTGGGCGATGCGGCTGTTGTAGTTCAGCTCAGTTAGGAACTGAAGAATTAAAAGCAGAAAGAAACCAGCTCAATAAGCTTGTTTGTTCTCAACAATTCCACACTTCCATAAAGACAGTCATACTATGTAAAACTCAAAACCCTAGAATTTTTCACAGTGAAAAGTCTTACTAGGGATCATAAATGAGCATTGTAAAGATATTCTGGAATGCTGTGTGAATACTAGACTGCACAGACATTAAAGAGTGTTATCTATCATGTGTTAATGGAAACAAACACCAAGCAAATTTGTTGTGAGGTTGTCAAAAAAACCCCAAGCTATACTTTTGCTTATAAGGCAGTCTAAGCTAATATAGCTGGAGGCCAAAGTGCTATACAGTCTATCATTAGGTCAGAGACAAAAGTGATTATTTTCTGCCAATGGGCTTTCTCATAATTCTTACTTCTTCTACTGTTCATGTATCTGCATAGTAATTGAGGTTGCAGATTATTAAAGATACTTTCTTGGGCACACTGCTGCTAAAATACCTTTTTTCAAGTGACAGACAGTAAAACACGCTGTATGACCTACAATGGGCAGCAGACAGGTTTCTGTAGATGTAAATTCATCCTTCCAGAGTACTATCCCACAGATAAAGTTTTGTGGACAGCTCTAGTTAGAATAGGAGAAACAGGAAAAATCCTGCAGGCTCCTTGTCTCTAGTACCAAAGTACTTTCTCTTACTGCTTCATTAATAACCCTCTTTCCAGGTGTTGTCAGGTCCTTGCCTGCACACGTTTATCTATGCCACCTTTTTTTCTGTTCCTATTTCCGGAGTCTCTGTTACCTTTTCTTTCCTGATGTGGTGGGTTGAAAGTCCCTTCCCACATTTCTACTCAAAAAGTGAAGTAAAGCCAAACCCCTCAGAACACTGAAATTCTGGTTAAACTGGTATATCCCCTTGCTGTGGGCAAGTCTAACTCTGTCTGAAGGGCAAAAGTCCTGCTCATCAGTTTAAATGAAGTGTGAACTAATGGCAACGCTGGTAATAAATTTGCTACAAGAACTTTCCAGTGTGTTGTCACATCACCTCTCTGTAAAGATGTTTGTTGGTGTTATTTACATTGGCTGTGATTCAGAAATGAACAAGCAGTTTGGAGAGCAGCAAAACAAATGAAGCCTGAGAAAAACATATATTCAGGGTTTTCTTTTAATTGTTTGATTGAAATTCAATATCCTTACCTGCTCTCCAACATTCCTCTTTTTAAATGTGCAGTACCTCAGCCTACAGTATCCCTTAGTACAAACGTTTATGCTCTCCATCTTATCACCACAAAACCATCAGCTCTTCCTGCAGCCCTCTACATCCCATATTGCCATACCCTTGGGCTTCCCTACAACCTTTCTTCTTTCTTGATTCTTCTCCCATTTGTATCCTTGCCTCACTCCCACAGTTTTAATGAAGTTTTCTGGCATGCCAGCAGGGCTTGTTCAAAGCTATGTGGGTGCTGACTTACTTCTCCCTCTTGCCTGCCAGGCAGAGCCCACCCTTGTTCTGCTGCTGGGTCAACAAATGGAAGTGAGTAAGGCTCAGTGAAACTTCTGTAGGGGAACACGCGCTTTTGTGTACCGAGCCAAAGTTACGGTAGTTCTGCGAGATACCAGATGGGGGCACCTCAGACCTTTCACTTGAAAGGAAGTTACAGTGCTTGATTTAAAAGATCTGTTCCCTGTGGCTGCAAAATCCTCATTCCATACTCAATGCGAGTTTTGAAACACTAAGAGTTAGTGGTAATTTTGCCTTCATTTACAATTGAACATCCCAAAGAACTTAATCATCGATCAGTTTCGAGAGTTTCAAACCTATTAGGCACTGGCTCTTTCCATAGTAGCAAGGGATTTAAGAGGTATAAACTATCTTACAGATACAGGCAGCAAAATTTTCTGCAGTCACAATATAAATTAGAGAAACTCACTAGCTGTCGATCTCTTGAAATATGTAGTGTTACAATATCTCGAGCCTTCTGGTTCAGGTCTTCTATCTGCATTCTCATTTTCTTGTGTTCCCATTCTAACTGAAATATCCCTTTAGAGAAGTCTTTACATTCCACCATACTAGCAACTTTTTTTTCTCCTTGAGCCTGAAAAAATAGATTAATCTTAATTAACACACTTTACAGATTATGGAATAATTCTTTGCAATAAGACGGGCAAGCTTCTGAAGATATAATTTTAGTAAAGAAAGCATGCTATATTGCAGTCTCCCTCCAGTCTTTGCTCCAGATGGTTATCTTTTGTGGAATTTTGTTCCCTTTTATGCTCTGTGCCGCAGCCTTGGATCACAGAATGAGATGAGGAAAATTACAACTAACCTCTCTCTCTGTCTTTCTGTCTTATAAGAATGGGGAGTCATTTTAGCTCTACAAAATACAGCCTTGCTCTGTACGAGTTATTTTGCAGTCATTACTGAAGGCTTTGTTCAGTAGCAGTAAGAAGCAATTTCTGTACAGCTAGAATGCCTAGAAAAAGAACTTTTAATCAGAGTATGAAAACATTTTTAAAATGCGATCACCAGTTTCACTTTATGTGAAAAAGTGTGTTAATTTTTTTAATCTTAATGTAAGCTAGCATTCAAATACTTCTTAACAGGTCTGTAAGTTTGCCTGGAGGGGATTTCTGGACTGGTGCCCAGGCTGTTAGCATTTTCTATTTGCAGTGTGTAAGTGATGGTGTGTCTAAAAACTGGTGCCATTTCATTGATCTGAATTGTATTGATCAAACATCAAAAAGCAGTCTGTATTGCAATCTTTACAGCATGGTAAGAGACATTACAGAATTTTTAATAGCTTCTAGATTACAATTGAGCCTACTGGTGTGTAGTAAACTAGATGTCAAACTGAAGAAAAAGCAGAGCCATTAAGGGCAATACATTTGTTTTAAAAAGCTTACATTTCCATTGGATAAGGTAAATTACCATGATAGCACAATTGAGTTCTTCAATAACACTCCTATTAATGAGAACAGCATCACTGTAGTCTGGGATCTCAGTACTTTCTAATTCCACCTGTCCTTGTTTTAGCAGAAATTGGATAGTCAAATTCAACTGAAGTTTCACCTTCTCCTTCTGCAGCCTAAAATGGCAGAAAACAGGAACAATTGTTTTATAAATCCTCCCATGATTCTCAAAGTGTTTCATGTCAAGGTGACAGCCTGTCTTCTTTTTGCTCCCAAAGACTACAGAATCTGCAACTTATTTCCATACTGCTGGGTCCAGTTTAACACCCTCTAGTAGGTGTTCTGAGAGGGAGTGATGTACAGAAATCTGAACAAAATTTGAAAAGAAAATTAAGGAAACTCCCAACTAACACCCATTTTCTTGTATCATTTATCATGAGGTTTGTTCCTGAATGACAACAAATGTGAAAATTATGTCATGTACATGAGAAAATGAAATATTGCAGGTCCAAGAGCTCATTGAAATCAGGTGTCATGTGGAATATTGTATCTTCAGCCAGCATGACCAGTTTCACTGAGCTAGCTAGCCTATATATGGCCTTGAAGGCTTTGGGGGTTTCACTGTATGATGTAGCTTTTGAGGCAGTCAGTTTGCAGTGAAGTCCAATGCAGCCATCTTTACTGATATCATTACTAAAGATGGTAGATAAAGACTGGTTTGACCTGCTCACATGTGCTGCAATCACAACTCATTTCAGAAACATTGCAGGTCTTTTAGATGAATCCTAGATAAGAGTGTTGGAGAACACAGCTGTGTAATTCTGTATGTCACTTCTGGTTCTGTGTTGGTAGAGTACTAAAATGTAGCTGAAAATAGGAAAAGAAACAGCAAAATTACCAAGTGAGTTCTTGGAAAATGCCTTCTATTTCTAATGTAATGTTGTCATTGTCATCCACTCTTCTCTGGAGAAAGGCCTGCATTTCTGACAGTGTTCGGGTCTTCCGTTTCACCTAAGCAAGAAACATTTTGAATTTTATCAACTTTGTCACTATGTCAGGGCAAGACTCTCCAAGAACAGAGAAGACAAGTTCTTAAGAACACATAGATATGTAGAAATATGCAGTCTGGTTTTTTGAGAATCCCAGTAGAGCACATGAGACATAGAGGTTACAATCCTTACACTCTGCTCTGAAAATTATTCATTTATGCACCGTTTATTCACCTGGAGGGAAATCATATTTCCTTCTCTTTTGGTCAAAGGTTATATATCTCTGTCTCTCAACAATTCAGATTTACACCTTCATGATTTTAAACTGACCAAATAGCTTGCTAGGACTTTCTAGCAACACACTTGGTTAAGAACTGCTCTTCATGTTCTAGAAAAACAGGGGAATCCATTGCTGCAAACACAGAATGCTCATGGGAGAGAATGACTTCAATAGATGATGAAAATTAAATACCTTAACATTTTTTTTTGTATGGATAGAGAAAAGGAAAATTATTTTTTTATGAAATCATATCAGGATCATAATCATTCCCATCAAATTTATCCACATTAATATGCTATTTTTTCCTTTGAAGAAGAAGTAGAGCTGGTTTCCTTTGATGTAGTTTCTATTACTCTCAACAAATGTGGCTAGAAGCAGCTTTCAACCTCAAATGCAGCTTATGGATGCTTCATTGTCATTTTACCACTAGCTTGACCTTACACTTGGATTCCACAGCTGTTTAAAACCTGAGAACATCAAGAAGTTAACTGGCAAAATAAAGATTTTTACATACCAGCTCCTCACTCTTGATTTTGTTTCGTCTAGCCAGACAAAAATGTTCCCATACAGACTGGTCTAAACCATCAGGCATGTGCTCAGGACTATCCAGTTCATCCATGGCTTTCATTAAAAGGGTAAGTGCCTCTGTGTAATCTTCAACTGAGACTGAACAATCCCTATATGGGTTAGCTGTGTCAAGGAGCAGTTCTGTCTTTGGGGTCCTAGTGCACATACACAGCACATAGAGTATTTACATTTTTCTTGCCTAAAAGAAGCTCACAAACAACTAAGAAATTTCATACTCTCAATCTCTTGCAAACAGCAGGTAGGTAACATTGCATCTTACACATAATAAAAGTGTATGTCTTTGAGACCTGATGAGTATTGCATTTAAGATAGATTGTCTGGGGTGAATAAGGAAATAAAACTACTCAAAATAGCAATCTTTAATATGATAGGAAATTGTCCGTTGTTAACTATTCAATAAAAAGCAGGGAGTCTACTGATCATTGAAATAATTTAGACTGTTGAAATAAACAGCATTCTCATCCTTGACTCACAAGAAATAGTAGTATGTAAACAGATGGAACCAGGAGGGGTCTTACTTTGGTCGATGTTCGTAAAGTTGGGAAAGTTCATTAAGGAGATCCTCAGGTACATCAGCAAACTCCTTTGTAAAGTCACATTGCAGATCCTAGGAGGGAAACAGAAAGCTTTTTTGTTACCAAAACGTTCTGTTTAAAAAAGCCTGCCAATATCTTAGAAATATAGAATATGGTGCTCTTCCAAGCACTCCCAAGCATCACAGATATCTGGACTATTTCTTAAAGTCTTCTATGCACATATTCTCCTTTACTGCATAATTTCAGTGACCAGCGAGTTGAGCAGAACTTATCCTATGCTTTGAGTAAAGCATGTTCTTCTCATTATCAAGACACAGCATTAACTTTGTAATTTCTGAACATCCTTGTGCTGTTGAGAGTCTCACCTCTTCAGCTACTGCATTTTCATAGACATCTGCATAAGCCTCAATTTTACTTTCTGTAGTCTGGATTGTTTTTGCAGTCTTCACCTATAGCAAAACCAAAAGATTTCAGGAATGCAACTCAGGCAGCAGAGGCATTGAGGGTACATTCATATACACTGGCGAAGCTGATACTTTGTTATTTCTAGAGGAAGCTCTTGTGAGCTATTTTTACTAACAATATAATACGTTCTTCAGGGGTTTTACCTGTATGCTTGCAAATATTTTTAAACTTTGTAGGGATCTATGTTGATATTTCTTTTCACTCACATAGATCCCTTTTTCCTTTCATGTCATCACAGGTCAAAAATTCTCAAATGCTGTTCTGTGGAGCATTCCTCATTTTAGAATGCAGTTTCCTTGGTCTCATGACATAGTTCTGCTATGTGCCAGCATACTAACTCGTCTGTTTTATTGATGGCATTAAATGCTTATAGTCTGTCAGGGAGACCACTTTGTTCTGTTTGACAGTTTGTATGGACCAAAAGATACAGAATTGGAACACCTAGACATTTGAAAAGAAAAAAAAAGTATTTTGAAAAAGGTAACCTGGGGTATAGTAGACGTCAGGTAATTTTAAAACTAGTTAAGCCTATCCAATGGTAGGGGCTAGATGCTTGCTTTGGAACCTCTCCATATAGTTCACATATAAATGGCTGTTTGCAGGTCCAAACACAGAAGTCTGTACAGGTCAAGAAGGAGATCTGACATGAGGAGGCATTTGTACATCACCTGTGGACTCAGGAACAGCTCCACAAAGACAAAGTGGGCAAAAGGGAAAATATTGTCCCAAGAACCGGAACCAACCTGCAAACTACCACCACTTAGATCACCTAAGTCACACAAGTATTGGCAGGACACAGGAATCAGAACTGTCCCTCAAAACAATTACTATGGGCAGTAAGCATGTGCATGGAAATCCAAATCTACTACTTGTGTTCCTCAGTCTAATAAAAACCATATATATGTATATATAATGCATGTCACCTACACAAGTTAAAAAAATATCAGTGACCCTGTAAACTGTCAGAAACCCATGGCAAAATTTTTATTTGAAAAGAATAGTCTTCACAAGAAACTGTACTGTAAATACTATACTTTTCCTAAGAAGAGCATTCCAAATGATAACTTACTTTTTCTTTCTCCTTTTTCATAAGGAAATGATTAAGTCCAGCTTCTCTAGTGTCCAACTCCTCTTCCAACAGTAAGGCATAAATGAGATTGACTATTTTCAGTTCTTCCTGTGAAATTATTATAATAAAAAATGTTAACAGTGCTGCTTGTACAGAGGGAGAGATGAAAAAATGTTCTCTGCAATACCTGATAGATGACCATCTCTAATTTCACCTTCCTTTCAGAGAGTTTGCATACAGTCTTATCAAAATTTTGTGTTGTTTGCTGGATGGAAGCTTCAAGTTTCTTCAATTCATTTTTCAGTATCTGGGGAGGGGAAGGAAAGAGCAGCCCTATTACATCTGGAGGAACAAAGAAGCTCTCATAGTATATCAGATGCTGGAGAATGCACAATATGGAGCTGTATCCTTCAGCCAAAATGTCTCAGAAATTACTTGTTTGGAAGGACAGTGCTGCCAGGCTACCAATTTATGTTGTCCAAATACCACTTTGAAGGATAAATATGATTGTATTATTTGTGTATGCAACCAGCAGCTCTGTGAATGGAACCTGAAAAAATATTTTAGGAATACTGGTACCTTTGCGTAGGAAAGGAATATTAACTTAATATAAATAAAGATTGCCTTATTTTACCGTCTAAGCTAGGGCTTATTTAATATGCCACATGATCTTTGTTCTTCATTTATTCTATTTATTAGCATTCATTTTTAGAAGTAACTCCTAAGAAGAGCAGAAGCTTTGGTCACAAACACTGTGAATAAAACCATTCCTTTTCTTATTTTACTTTACCATTCTATACTTTTCTTTTTCTTCTTCCAGCTCCTTGACTTTTTCCTCATATTCTCTGAATATTTCCTTTTCTTCATCACTCCAAATATGCTCAGGCTTGGATATAAAAGAAGGTGGAGGAATATCCTGGAAGCATTGAAGAGAGATATCTTTCAAAGGCAATATTAAGTCCCCATTAACACACTAGCAAACTATAGCACAGGTCAGATTTAATAAAGGCACTTCTTGGTGGTAAGTAAGGTTCAAGCCTTAAGTCTAAATAAAATGTATATTCTGTTTCTCTGGTCTATTACTTGCACCAGTAGTTTTGGTACTCTTCTCTCTCACTTGCTTAGAGGAATTCACCTCTAAAATACAAATATTTCAGACATACTACCGTTGGTACAAGATATACCACATTTTCTGTTTCAGAACCCCAAATTTAACTCCTGATATTCTATACTCCTATACTTCTAATTCTTATATACTCCTAAGCTCCTCCTATACTTCTAAAGAGAGTTCTAATTTTACAAAACAGATCAATTCCAGTGAGCATGCTTGGGTTTGCCCTATCCTGCATCTGTGACTCTCCTTCCTTTACTTTCTTTACTTCCTTATTCCTTCCTTCACTACCATGCTTTCTCTGTTTGCTGAGACAGTGGGACACAGTGTTTTTCTGTAAGATCACTGCCATGGATAATAGACTCTTTCTCCAGGAATACAGCTGTTGTAATGGCAATACTCAATTATGTTCCTAGAATATTCCACTGTGATAGAGACAGGTCTTGATGGGTAAATCATATGCACACACTAGACATTTGTGGTCTCTTCTGATCCCAGCGTATGTTCTCTCATGGAGTCCATCTAGGCATAAAGCAATTCTACCATTCTCTAACTTCCTTCTTTTGCTTAGGCTGGAAATCATTGCTAGTTGAATTTCACATTTCCTTAAAATCCCACAAGCTACCTAAATGATATGGCAGAAATGTCACTCACGATTTTCAAGATGTCTTCCTTTTTGACTTCTAGCACTCCACCCATCATGTCATTAAGAGCACGCAGTCTTTCATTGTCCTGGGAATTGGCACAAAAATACTTTAGGTACAAAAGGAAGTGTAGTACTTGGAAGTTTGGGGAACAGTAATAGGGTAGGACTCCTCTAGATCACTGATACGATTATACTGTGTGTCACTGGTAGGTTAATGCTCTTTGGTGATGTGTGTAAAATATGCTTAATGTCTCAGGTTTTTTTTCTGGTGGAGACACGTTCATATACCAAAAACTTACCACAACTGCCATTCTGGCTGTTTTGGAAAGAATACATAGGCCAGTTGGCAGGCTAGGATGAAGGAAGTTATAGTGTCCTGTCTTATTGTATGTTTCTTTTGGGGACAGAACCATCTTTGGCTTTTCATGGATGGATCTGAAAGCCAGAGGAAAGCACTACAGTCTTCTATCCTGACCCCTGAAGAACAGAGGCCACTCAAGTCAACAAACACATATGAAGCACAAAGCTCTTGACTGAGCAGTAGCATGCATTTAGACATGTATCTAAGTCTCCAATCACCTGACACAGTATTTTCAACTGCCTCTAAGTGCATTTTTAAAAACTGTGAGCCTAACACTAAATCTTTTCTTCCCACAGTTGGTCTATCTAGTTCTGGTTATAAATTATAATAAGAAGAAAAAGGCACACATCATCATTATCTACCACTTTACATTTATTTTCCTATACTGGAATATTCCAGAGCAGCAAAACCTAAATGAACCTAACAAGAGACAAAAGTTTATTGAGTAAAAAGGGTACGACTTCAAGTACCGTATCAGCAAGGCGTCTTTCCATTTCAAGGTTAGCCAGCGTTTCTGCTTTCTCTCTCTCTTGTTCAGTCAAGTATTTTTCAGCTTTAATCTGAAGGAAGGAAATGAGGTTCGTATCAGAGTTCTTTCCTGCAAACATGATCACATGAAGAACATTTGGAAAGACAGTGTAATACCAATTTGTTGGAAAATTGTTCTTCTGAACAGCTCCAAAAGCTATATTTAAACACATTAAAACACAAACTACCATCAGTTTTGTTTATACTGTTCATGCCTTGTGTGTAACCTTTCTGACAGAGGAATAACACAAACTGATGGGGAAAGAGAGAGAAGTAGGGAAAGACTGACTAAAAGAGCAGATGAAATCAATGTGTGAGAAATATTATGGTGTGTCTTTATAAGCTATAATTTGAATTTGTAAGTACAATACTACATATTCTTTAGTACCTAGATACTTTGTTTGAAACTACTAAGTTTCAAAATGGTGCTCAGAGAAACCCTTACCTACGGAAGTTAAGTGTCACAGAATCACAGAATTAACCAGATTGGAAAAGACCTTTGAGATCATTAAGTCCATCCTATCACCCAACACCATCTAATCAACTAAACCGTGGCACAAAGTTCTTCATCCAGTCTTATTTTAAACAATCCCAGGGAGTAACTGCCATGGTTACTTCCATAGATGGTTTGAATCTTATCACCAGAAACAGGGGGAATTTCTACCTAATTTATGGGCAATTAAAAAATTTTAACAACAATAAATTTAGATTGTATGTATTTTATTTGTTTCAGATTGACTTATTAAGAGCTTTCTTCCTGGTAAGGGAAGCAAAAGAGTTAAAAAGATTATTTTAAGTACACATAGATATGTCTAAAGACACATCTGTTTTAAGGCTTTTCAATATTGACAAAATGTCTGGAAATGAGAAGAATTAAAGAACTATATTTGAGTGGGTGAAAGAGAAATATTTATTTTTCAGACACCTCTGAATCCTGAACAGTGAGTGCTTGCTCTGGTATCTCATCATCTGTGAAAGCTGGTTCCCACACTTCCACCTGGAGATCAAGTTGTGCCAAGATTTCTCGGATCCTTATGTTTCTTTCTTTCACTCGTGCTATCTCCTGCTTCTTTTGTTGTGCAACTATGTCAAATTCCTTATTAAAAGCAATTTTCACTTTGTAAATGATGTCCTGAAATAAAGCAGGATACAGCAATATTGTACAGGTCACATCCATTCAGGATCCTATATCCCTCCTCAATCCTTCAGAGTCATAAATGTGTGTACCTGCATGTGTGACAGGGAGATAAACTGGTAAAGCCCTTTTGTGAAAATCATAAGTGCAGGCTTATGATTTGTAAAACGAAGGTGGGCAAATTATAATAATAAGCTAGCATGTAGTAAGGCAGGATGGCAAATATGGTACAACGCTGCTGGGAGTAAAAATTCTGTGCATGATGCCTCATCAGCCAGCTAGCTTTCAGCAAGCTTACTGCATTGGCCAAGAACATTAAAGATATATCTACACTTAGATATAGAATATATGTCTTTAAAGCCACACAGGAGAGAGATCTTGTTACATCCAAGCTTACATCTAGAAATGCTCTTCCCCATCTACCTTACCCATTCGTGTATCTACTACTTGTTACGTTTTACAACGCATAATCTTTGAACTCTGCTACCATTTACAGCCTTAAAGAGCTCTGAAGAGGCAGTGCTTTAATAGAAGTTTAACTGCTTCTGCCCTCTTAGATCATCTTCATAAGAAGCCTATTCTGTAGTGTGTTTACTACTTAATAAACTGGCCAGAGCAAGAGAAGTAAAGAGAGTCTGATATGAATGAATGATAAATAATGGAAACATTGAAGACTCCAAATAAAAGAATAAGTAAGACTGGAGAAAAACTAAATGGTGTGAGGATCCAGATGATCTTTCATTCAGCAGCAAGTAACAGGGAAAGAGGTCATATTTTCACAGGGCATGCTGAGGTGTGCAAGCTAGCTTTGGCTATACAAACTCTTAAACAGACAAATACAGATACCCTCAAACTGGGTAACCAGTTTTATAGAAATGCTTTTCTTTCAGACCTTAGCTGGTAAATCCACATGGTGCTCTACTCCACTACAGGTATTTATCATCTTTCATCAGAGAAACTCAGAGACCTGTGGAACTCTCTGTTGTATAGAATGCCCAAAATGTAACAGTGGTTGTGATTACTATGAGAACCAACAGATATGACAGTATCACTGCAATAATATAAATTTAAGAAGACATCACCTTCAATAATACTATCTGATTAATTTTCTGCTCCCTGGTGTGTAAGTCCCATTGGTGGTATAGGATAGATGTGTCTCCACCATACTGAGAGCTCAGACTTCCAGTCAGGCAGTACAATGTACCATCATCAGCCATTACTTCATCTGCTTTCTCTCCTTCTTTATTAGATAATGCAGTCTCAGACTCAATCTCAGGATCTTTCTTCTGAACCTGAATATCACAAACACGACAACTGTGCTAATTTTGTACCTGATCCTGTGGCACATGTACGAAAAAAACTTTAGAGGTTGTATTTTGCAGTTAAGCTCAATGATCAAACCAAATTGAAATTATCATATCTGGAATATTGGGCCTATCTGTAGGTTGCCCAGAACAAGAAAAATGTGGGCATACTGGGGCAAGTCCACTGACAGGCTACTGATACAATTAAGGATCTCAAACATCTCATATGTGAGGACAGGCTGAGAGAGCTGGAACTTTTTAGACTCATAAAGGAGAAGATTTGGGGGAATAATTGTCATGCATACAAAAACCTGATGATAGGGAGTAAGGACAACACTGCCAGACTCTTCTCAGCAGTGGTCAGTGACAGATTGATAGGAAATTGGTATACATCAAAATACAGAATATCCAACTTAAACATAATAAAACACTTTTCCAGTGAGAGTTGTCAAACATGGGAATAAGTAACCTGTAAAGGTTAGGGAATCTTCCATCCTTGAATATACTCTAAACCTAACTGGACACAGCCCTCAGAAAATTGCTCTAGGAGGGCTAGTCTAGATCATTTTCTTTAACCTCAGTTGTTTTATGAGTCTTTAATACTAATATATTTGTTCTGAGTAAAACAAAATACTTTATCTTTTTAAATTTTTGGGACACAATTTTTACAGCAAGAAACTGGAACTTAGAAATATAAGTATGGAAGGAAGAGTTAGAAGTCCAGCTTAGAGCATCCTGATCTGAAATGCCTTTATGCAGTACAAAGAGACTGTACCTTAAGATCAGCTGTCTCAAGCTTCTTCAACTGGAGAACTTTCTCCAAAGATTTCAGCTCTTCTTCACTACGCTCCTTCAGTGGATAGTTCCTCACTTCACAAGGCATATGGAAGCACTTAAAATTAAATTTTGTTAAAATTTTAATAAAAGACAAGCAAATAAAACAAAGCAAAAAAAGTAAAAATTTCTTCAGAATACATCTATCAAGTCACTTGTTCAATACCTCAGTGCTAAACAGGAATAAAATTTAAGATCAATTAATATAGAAAATGTAGTAAAAATACAGAGGTAAGACAAAAACCACTTGACAGGGGCTTATTTATTTATCAACACTCTTACCCTCTGTAGAAGGTATAATCAGCCAGGCTCAGACAAAATAACAGAATGAAATCTTTGCATGAGGTCTGGGAAGAATTAAGTTTTCCCCCATACCTTATATAAGCAAATCACAATATATGTTATACTTCTATTTATTTTGTATCTGTTCCTTAAGGAATCAACAAACTACTGCAAAAGATGATTTAGAAAGGAGAGGTTACCTTAACTACACATCCTTTTACACACATAGCATCCCAACACTCTTGCTTGATGACATCCTGCAAATAGTGGTTGGCTAAAGTCTCCATCTCCATCTCCTTCCTCACCTTTCAAGACACAGAAAAGAAAATAACAAGATAAGGTGCAAAATAACAATATATGGGCAACCTGTATTTAGTTATTGAAAGAAACCTACCAGATTAAATAAATGATCAATATTTAATCATCTTAGACTATTGCAGTTATCTTTTCCAATACTACTGAAAGGCATCATTTTCTATGTGGAGAGAAGCAATGCAGAATTTAAGCAACATGTCCATGGTCACGGTGTCAGATTCATACTTTTTGGCACAGACCATATTCCAGTTGCCAGTGTTTGTGTCAGCAGCTTCACCTCCTTCAAAAAGTGACTTTAAATACTTTTAAGTTCTCAGCAGTGAACACCAACTTCGAGATCATCCTCTTTCTTCAATCATTCTTTTTCCTTCTCACTGCTAGTTTTAAAATGCTGTCCCCAATTCTATCATACCTTGGCCACTTCTTGATCAGCCTCTGCCTGCAGTCTTTCCTGTTCTTCCAGATCCAGGTTGAACTCCTGTTGCTCCAGTTTCTCAATGTCTGGCACCTGTTCATTTTCATGCATCATTTTCTGAATCTGTTTGTATTTAAAAATAAGTATAAGGAATTAAAAGTTATTATGAATGTCAATTGAGGAATTTAATATCAGAGAAAATTATTTTAATTTAATTTATTTTAATTTAATTGCCTCCACTTTTAACAACTTCGTGGTAATTGGTAGAATGTGCCAGTTGTTACCTATGTCTAATAATTCAGCAATGAGAACTGCAAAATCCTGCACCTGGGTAGGAACAGCCCCATGCACCAAGACATGCTAGGTGTTGAGGAACTGGAAAACAACCTTGCAGAAAAATAGCTGGAGGCCCTGGTGGACATGTAGCTGAACATAAGACAGCAATGTGCCCTTGCAGCAAAGAAAGCTAACAGCATCCTGGGCAGCACTGGGAATGTTGCTAGCAGGTTGAGGGAGGTGAGATACATGGGCATACTGGAGAGAGTCCGAGGAAGGTGATTATGGGATTTGAGCATCTCTCATATGAGGAAAGGCTGAGGGAACTAGAACTGTTCAGCCTAACAAAGAAATGGCTTGGGGAGAAACTCATCAATGTATATAAATACCTGAGGGGAGGGTGGTAAAGGGACAGAGACAGACTCTTTTCAGTGGTGCCCAGTGACAGCACCAGAGGCAATGGGCACAAACACAAGAGGTTCTGCTGAAACATCAGGAAAAAACTTCTTTACTGTGAGAGTGACTACATACTGGAACAGGCTGCCCAGAGTGGTTATGAAGTCTCCATTCTTGGAGATAATCAAAATCTGGCTAGACATAAGTCCTGGGCAGACTGTTCTAGGCAACCCTCTGCCTTACCCTCTTGCAGACAGCAGTTTTTTTATGAAAGGAAACAGAAGGAAGATGACAGGACAGTAGCTTCTATTATGGAAGGTTGTTAGGTAGAAACTAGCTTGTTGAGAGGATAGATTTCTCAAGGTGTAAGGGTGGTAAAAACGTTCATTCGGAGCAAAGGAAATGGAGAACCTGACAGTAGTTCCTGGCAGTTTCAGCATATAATCCCTGAAGAAGCACATCTTTTTATCACCTGTCTGCTCAGAGTTTGTGACAAAAATGTAAATGAACATTAGAGCTGATAGCTATAAAGGAAATGTACTTGTAAATAAAATGGTGAGATGAGTCATTACCCATGTAAGAAACTCACAGTTTTACGTAGCTTTTTAATCCCCATTTCCAGCTCTTTCTTCTGGTTACCAAACCTCTGAGTCTCTTCTATCATGACCTGACATACAACAATTGAGTTGTCACAAGAGAAAAACAGACAAGAAAAGATTGAAACAATCTAAAGGAATGTTATCTGTACAGAAAACAATAACAAAAGGATTAATAACTGAAACAGACATAATCCTAATTCAATAGGATGATTCTTAGAATTGCTTAAGAGAAGAAAAATTACAACCAGGTCACTTTGTAAATGGTTGTACAGCAGTAAAGCTTAAAAGAAAGAAAATATTAAAGAAGTAATAACAAATTCAATGATTACAGACACACTGAACTGTGTAAAGCCTACTGACAGAATTTAAGTGGTTTGTATCCCTTAGATTTTTCATTAAGCATTTCCAGTGGGATATTTAAAGATATAAGTAAGCTAACATCTGTTACTCATTCTGAAACTGTTAAATTTTCTTTGCTCCTACAGTCTTGCCAAATAATCTCTTAAGGGAAACATTTGCAGTTAGTCTGCACCTCTGGAATTTGCTTTCTAAAGTCTACAACTTTAGGAAGAATGCTGGCTTTTGATTGAAAGGAAGGAGTGCATCATTCTGACATTGCAAGTCAGGTGCAAGTCTCTTAGGACATTAATAAGCAGCTTAAAACAACCTAGGACCACAATGCTGGCCTTCAACCTTTGCTTCTCATCACTTGTCCCTAGATGACACTAACAGTTACCTAGTACCTGTGTATATGCACAGTCACATGAATTTTTCCAAAAAATCCCAGGAGAGACCCCAGAGCATTAACATAGCAGTTTCCAGGCACACAAAGCACTAAATCCCCTCTCTGTAGACAGATCTTTGATGCACTTTCACTTATCAAAATCTCTTTGTTACCTAACATACTCTCCTCAAATTGAATCTGAAAAACCTTAAGGGGTTTGTAATTAATGCCATATTGTTGCGTATTAATTTATCAGTGCTGTAGAATTTGTTATTCTGGCCTTGGGAAGAAGACAGCACCTGCTTAATTTCTAATAATACTCTTCAGTGCAACTTTTTACATTTACAAGAAAAAGGTCTTTATTTTTCTAAAGGAAGCAAATTAATTTCACTTGAATTTGTTTTTAGTTTACTTCTTGGGTAAAAGTGGTCTTTTTGTGTTAGAGCTCCTATTATGCTAGGTACTTTCTCTGATATGTTTATACCTTGACTTGAAAAGAGGTACAAATGGACAAAAAAAAGCTTTAGAAACTAGAATCTTTTACAGCATAGAATTTGGCAACTCAAATAATTACTGACTTTTGAATATTCTGTCTTTGATTAACACTTGTTTATGAAAGCACCTTCTTTATTTTCTGACCAATCCATGTCATGTCACTGGTACTGGCTGAATACAAACTGGTGACATTTCCATCTTCTTCTGTCACCTCTACATTGGAAGATTGAAGTGATGGCTCCTGTAATTAAGGATAAAAACATTCATCTCAGGTACTTAAAGAAAACAAGAGAGACAGAAATTAAATAAGAAAGGGACTCATGTTAAAAGCAAAACTACCACCACCAAATTCCAGTGTTGCAATTTTATTCTCTAAGTGGTCCCCAGATTTGATCTTTCAAACTCTTCCTATCATGCAAAGTCTTTTCACTCAAACAGGCTGCCTGTATTAATCTCTGCAATCACTACTTGGCTTGACCTCAGCAGAAGAATATATGACTAGTAACACACTCTGTATAGCAGTAACATCACACTGGCAATGACACATAACTTCATATGAGGAGAAACTGACTTTCACAAAGAGTTCTGTGCTTGAAGAAACCTAGTGAAATTGAAGATGTGAACATCAGCTTCCCATGACCATTCAATATCTTTGATGATAATATCCCACAAATTAATAATTAAGCATATTCAGCCTATCCTCAAGGGTATTTTACGAAAGTATCAAGAGTTTGTTTTGAGGACAGTTTTTATCAAGTGCAATTTTAAGATAATGATAAAACTTCTGTTCCCCATAAAAATAAAGAAAGCACCTTAAATTTCGCTTCTGGAAGTGATTCTGGTGTGAATTCTGCCATAGATTTTAAAACAATATTTTCATTTGAAGTAGACTTGTTCAGTATAGCAAGAAGAGATTGCCAGTGAAAAGCTGCTTCCTCAACTTCAATTTTCTTTATCTTCCTAATAAACAGAAAGGGAACTGATGTATTTTTTGTGCATTATGGAAAAGGGTGAAATATTAAATATTTTACATAACACAATGATTGTTTTAACATTCCTATTCAGTATTTTTATATATGATTAAACAGTGTTTGAGTTCTAGAACTGCATAATTAAGTGAGGTTTCCGCAGAATTAGGAATTCTAAAAATGGATTAGAAATATCTCTCTGGTGGAGTCATCTTTAATCTGTGCATCTACCTGACCTTTTTTATACCACAGAAAATCTGTAGCTTCAAGTGTCTCTTACACCTGATAACAGCCACAGTTGAATTCCCATTAAAGCCATGATATCTCATAACAGCTGAGTTAAAATAGTATCTTGTGAAATTATATCCCTTACATCCCCAGAGAAACCCTTCCACATGGTTTGAGTGATAAGCAGCTTGCTATAGGTAATACTTATCAGAAGACACTCCTATATCTTGTAGTGCAACCATAACCCAAAGTACAAGACTTTTCATGAGGTAGGGAGACCACCACTAAAGATAAGCAGAGTGATTTTATTTCTATCCAACTCTTCTCCTTACTTTGAAACTAAAAAAAGGAAGTCTAGAATCAGAACTAGATACAAAAATGAGCCTGCAAAGGAACAAACATTTACACCACTAATACTAGTCTCCAATGTTACACATACTTCCATTTCAGACACACCAGGGCACCATCACTTTCGCCATTAACGAGGATGAAGTTGCCATCCAGTGAAAATACCATGGATCTGATTCCCCCTCCTTGATATGAGTGACAATGCTTTTGAGCAAGTGTATCCTAAAGAAGTCACAGAAGCAGTATCAGCAAATGTGTTTTTCTAATGGAAAATATCTGTAAATTATGCTTTCTTATTTTTTAGATCAAAGTCAATCCAAAATGTCGATACAAAGTGCATAAGCCAATAAGATTTGTAAGTTTAAGATTTTTTTACTACAAATGGGACGGATTTGTGGTATATTGATTTTACAGGACATAAAAAGTAGCAAAATAAGCTATCCTAAGATTTACTGGAGAATAAAGTAAGTAGTTTGTATCATCATATACACATTCATTTTAAAAACAGCTGTACTGTATTGTGTCAGCTCATGTTCAACATACATTTTCTGGAACACACCTTATATTCATCTGAAGAAGAGCTTACAGTGAAGGAAAGTAGCTTTCACACCCCTTTCTCATGTAAACCAAACAAAGCCTGTTCCCAGATGCCTACCTACCATAGTAAACGTGTGGTAGATGGACAAAACACCATCCTTTGCTGCTGATGCCAGCCACCGGCTGTTGGGTGATAAACAGAGGAAACCTGATCCAGACTGATTGCTAGGAGTCCTCTTTTCTGATAAATATACTGATGGGTCTTCCAACATATTCTGCCAAACAAACAAAATGTTAGCAGGAGTTCAGATGATAGAAATATATGCCATTTGGGGAAGCCTAATGAGAGCTTTGTGGGTTATCACATGCCTTACAATTTAAAATGTTGGATTACTGAGCTCAAGAAGCAGCATACCATTGCTGTGCTGCCAATTTGCTTCTCTTCTCAGAATAGTCTGTATTCAGCACGTTTGGGCCTGGAGTTTCTTGGCTCAGAAAGTACAGGACTTGCCAAGTAGAAATGCCCACCATTGGAATTCACCTTCTTGCTTGACATGACTCTTAAACTGAGGGAGACCTATGAACTTCAGAAGGTAGTTCCTTCAATAGGTAGATATTCAGATCGCTCAGCAGACTGCACAAAAGCTCCAATACCAAAGCTGCATGAGAAGTGCCTGCAAGCTGTATGAGTTTTAAGAACTAGTATTTGGCTTCCTCTGTATTAGAACAATATTGCTTTTGCCAGGTTTCAGAGCAGGTGGTAGGACACTGACAGTTGATGTTTATGGATGGAGTAGGTATTTTTAATGTAGAGAAGCTTTCTTTACAATAATATCCTGCTACATTTGCTTCATCTTCAGCCTTGTTTAACCACCACCCAAAATAAAGAGAATTACCTCTTCAGAGAGGTGGTATTTACAGATGAAAGGTGCACAGGTACAGTATCCATACACAATGTTATCCTTCAATCTGACTGCTGAGCTCAAAGGGCAATCCAGATCATATTGCTCCCTTTTAATGGCACTAGCATCGAGCATTCCCTGTTCAGTAACATACTTATCATTGTCTAAAAGATTAAAAAAGGAAACAAAGAGGAAGAAGCATCACTACCACTAATGCAGGTGCATCACCTACCAAGTAATGAAAACCAATCTCAGCAAGGAGTCAGCATGTGAGTTTTCAAGGAGACAGGAATTAAGGCACTTAGCTTAAGGCTAAGTCTGTGGGTTGTGCCTCTTTGTGGCTCACATTGTGGTCATAATAATAACAACCAGTACTGGTAGTAGTAGTAGTAGCAGTAGTAGTAGTTAAGTGGTGGCTTTGTAATTCTGAAAGTGAATTATTTCTTTCCTTCCTTCCTTGGCTTTCCCTCAAAATATCATAGTCTTTCTGCTGAAATGATCAAGTTGACTATGTCTACAGCTTGCTGTATGAGAAATGGTCTCCTCAGAGAACATACAGCTGAGATGAAGAAAGGGATGAAGATTGTTAGGCTGTTTTGTGTATGTGTGTTACAGGGTGCCAATAATATGTTTTTGACTTGGAAAAGTATCACATAATATATACAATTCTTACCTGTTATGAGTGCTGAAGATAGAAAAAAAACTTCCAGTCTTGCTCTCTGGACCTCTGCTACATTAAGAAGTACCATTACTTCAACTAAGTCATTCTCGGGGTCAGAAACTACAGAAAGATCCAGCACTTCATCTGCCAACACTGAAGCATGTAGGGAACACCAATGCAAATCATTACTGAAGCACAGTAACATTCTTTTTACCAAGGTATCATCATGTGACACAAAACAAGATCCCTGTCCAGAACACATCTCAGCCTAACCACACAGTTTTGAACTTGCATTAAAACATCCGACAAGCCACAACCTGGTTTCAGAAAGTGCTGCATGCAAACAACTTCAGCTTGAGGCACTGGGTGCTGAGAATGATAAACACCAGAGTATTATTATTATCATATTAAAAATTCAAATCCGAGTTTACATCCAGCTTGAATTGTATCGATTTTGAGGCCGTCTGTTGATAACTGCCAGATAAAGCCCTCCTCTAAGAAGATGAGTAGGGTAGACATTTGTAATAGGAGATTGATATCATGATCTATAGTTTTTTTTTAGTCTAAATTCTCATATGGGGAGCCAGAAAGGTCTACAATTCTTTGCCAACACTACTATTTTTGTGCTGAAGTTGCCATCAGCTGGTCAGATAATCTGTTCTCTTCCCTGTGATTTATACATGGGAAATAGGTGGGAAAAATATGTCTAGTCCTAATTAAAAAAAAAAAAAAAAAAAGTAAAAACACAATGTAATTAATGTTGTATTACCCATGTATCCAAGGACTTGGAACAATTTTGAAGGCCGGGGATCTAGAATAAAGATATGTCCTTCTGCAGCTCTAGCAATGAGGAACTGGCCACTCTGATCATAACTAGGTGAAATATAAATCCAAGTGAAAGACAGTTCAATATAGTCAATAAAAATCATGAAACAATTCCTCTCCCATAACTGATGACTTCACTGAGGGCATAAACACAACTGAAATTTCAGTTTCTAGGTTTACAGGTTTAGGGCCTCTTATAAAGCCCAGTGCTATGAGTGAAATGTGTAGTTGAGTGGCTGGTGAGGCTAATGACACATCATAGCTCTTTAAATAATTTTATTAAACCTTTCTTTGAAGCTCACTTTTAAAAAATGAAAACTACTATGCAGATTTTAAAATTAGTTTGAACAGACATGTCTGTGTTTGCATTGATTTGACTTTGAGTAAGTTGCTTTTTGTATCTATTTTTAATGCTTTATCTTAGGTAACTAAAAAGGAGATTACATCTGAGCCTCCAAAAACCAGGCAGATTTCTATGAAAGTTTAACATTTCAAAACCCATTGTGGGTGTATTATAAAGTCGAAGTAAAATACTCTCAGATTTTTCAATACTTGAAAACACAAACAAACCAAAAAAGCCTTTTAGATAACTAGAGCTAATTACAAGAGGACTGTTAAATCCCAGAACTTTAAGCAAATGAATAATATAGTAAAATAGTAAAATAATACAGTAAAATAATAATATAGTAAAATAGTAACAGAAATCCACCACATAAGAAGGGATGATCAAAAGGCCCCAACTTAACTACACTAAAGCTCAAATTTATATTCAGTGAGAAATAACCCTTTAAATTCAGATATATGGAATTGTGTGCGACCTGCCCTGCTTTGCAGGGGGGTTGGACTTGATGATCTCTGGATCCAATCCCTAGCATTCTGATTCTATGATAATTACTGCATATGGTGACCTGCCAGGAAGCATCTCACATATCAGTATCTTCAGTGCTTGGTTAAACTTTGAAATACAAGCTTATGTATTTCTCCCATGTAAATCTCACTACTACTCCTTTTGCAAGTAATTCAGAATATGTTGGGAAAAGCTAAAGATGTTACTTCATCATTTTTAGAATTAAAATGTCAATTTCTTAGTTAAACTAACAATCTTACTTGAGCAACAAATTGGCAAGATTTCTGCCCTTTTTACTACATACTTACTGCAAAGACAGCACTGAAAATGTGGAAAGAAAAATTCTGTGAACAACCCGTGGAGCTTCAGCTTGGGTAACATCAAGGAAATAGATTTGACCTTTTTTGGTTCCTACAGCAACACTGTTGGAGGAGGGACAGCAAACCATAGCAGTTGCCTAGTTGAGATGTAAAAGATACTTAACAGTTGCATATATTTTTATATATTATGCTATATGTTAGCATACAATTTATTTTGCTATTTACAAGTCCTTAAATTTTGAAGAAATGCCAAGTGATTTATCTAGATATTTTTTTAACAAAGACATCATAGGAATTTTATCTATGCTCTGTATCTACATACCAAAAGCTAATTCTTCACTCCTCAGAAAGAAAAAAATACCTCAATGTTATATTCATGTAACAGATTTTAAGTGAAAGTTCTGCCTATATAAAACAGTGACTGCACTATTATGTATACTACTGCTATAGAAAGGGATTTTTTTCCTATATCAGGCTTCAGGATGTGAATGCATCTTAAATCAGGACAAAGCATTAACAGTTTGAAATACTTTTATCAACTCAGTTCTTATAAATTGGTTTTCATATAAGTCAAGGCATTTTGGTTTTACACACTTGAAACCTTTCTTTCAGTCGTGACACATTAAAGCAAAAATTTAATAAAGCAATATCATAAAAATGTAATTGTTATTTACAAATATGTGCTTAAAGACACATCGCTAGGACACTAGGTTGAAACGTTTCCTCTGCCTTATAGTCAAGCTAAATACATGACCAGGTCAAGGAAACATTCTTCAAGATAGTATTTATTCAAATGTCTTTCATGGGTTCCTCAAAGACATTACTACGCTTTCCTAACCACTGGTTGATCCAAATCTGTGGAATGTTATCCTGTGATTGAACAATATTAAAGAAAATTATACCTGACAGTCTCTCTATATGCTCCTGGTCACACATACCTCAATATCAAGATTTAGCTTGCTGAGGCAAGTTCCGTCTTTCACAAACCAAACTTGTACTTCACCTGAAATTGTTACAGACTGTTGAACAGAGGAAAACACAGTCAAAAGAGGGTGAAGTAATCAAATAGTCTGGAAGTGACTAGTGATCTCCTATAGATTATAAATTCAACTAATATCTGAGCATAGTAGATCAATGGTTACTAGATCAAGAGTTTTGCACAGAACTGTCTCGAGTTGCTCCCAGGTACACCTGCCCAGGAAATAATTTAATAATTTTTGTTAATTGCTGTAACTCCAGGAATAGTCTATAAGCAAAATAGGACAACCTAGGGCAAAACATGTAAGCTTGATCAATGTTGGCAGTCCCACCATTCAGCCAGCAATAGAAACACCTGTTTAAATTTTTCTGTGCGTAGGAAAGTGCTTAAAGGCAGGTCTTGTTTTTGCACACAAAAAATGATGCCTTATCATAATGGTGATTGAGTTCTTCTTATACCCAGGAAGTTGTTTGGTAACTCCACAGTAAACTACAGGTGGAGATCAGTCAACTCTCACATTACTCATTCAAAATCAGGTCAAATGTGTTGTCACAAGAAACAGATTCAGCAAACTTAACTGATAAAGACCCCAGGGTTCCTAGGCTGGCTACTTGAAGAATTCATGGCTGGAGATTAAAGAGACTTGCTGGCTAAAATATCTATCTTGCCAGAGTCAAAAACACAGGAGGAAGGCAAGGCATTTCTCAGAGTGAACAGATCCATGAATAAGACCTTCTTAGTCCCTGGGCCCAGGACAGAGGCATCTCTCAGGCTGTTCCAATTTGTGCTGAAGGTTGAAAAGATAAGCAGGGATTTCTTGTTTGAACATCTATAATCTGACTGAAATTCAGCTTTTGCTCAGCCACATTCCTAAACAATAGTGAGCCACAAAAACCAATAGCAGAACCAGTATGACATTTTAGCAATCCGAATTATTCACCCTGCATTCTAAGGCAAGTTCTGATCCTTTCATAGACCATACCTGAATTAATGCCATTTACTTCCTTACTGAGACATTACACATCTGTAACAAACAACAGAACAGTGCCAATCTCTGCAAAGCTTTTGATTTCATGTCTTAGCAGTATTATCTGGTTACCTGAGAACTGCCACTATTATACATAAGAAAGAAAACCATTTCTTACTACACAGTACTTGTTCCCTGGTGTAAGAAAATCAGCTGCCAGAAAACAACTGCTGCATGTGTCCAAGAGTTTGACAGCTTCTCCACCGTGGGCAGGTTTGTAAGTGTAGACTGTCCCCTGACAAACAAAGATAAATAATCCATCACTGGGATATGAAACTTTTTATTAAAAGCTTTTGATGACTTCAACAAAAAATACCAATTTTCCTGAGCTTCACTATCTTTAAAGTTTTGTATTTGACTCTAAACTGAAGTAAAAATTACCTAGTAGAATGCAGTTCAAAATTACTATCGCACTGCTGGTTTTAACACAGAACCTTCTGACTGATATACACACACAACCCCATGTCCATTTAAATGATTAAAGGTCTAAAAAACAGATGGAATTTGAAGATTTGTATCCTTGTGTAAGACTAGGCTGGTAAAAAAAAAAAATATCTTGGACTAGGCTCCCAGACAAATTCACATATATGTGCAGAACTCTACTGCACAGCTGCACTAGGTCTGCTGCCACACTTTACTTACTGTGCAGACACATGCTCATCCTCAGCAGGTCCCATATGACCTGGGCACACCGAAGACCCTGAACATTTTCCTCCACTGTACACACAATATATTTCTGTTAGAAAAGCTCAGCATTAGGTACTTTATAATATGCTATCTGTAGGAGAAAATCGTGCTGTGCTTCATTAAAAGTCTTTCCAATCTTTCATTAAAAATACAAGATGGACTAAGTATACCTCTGATATAATTTATTCACTTTTGTGATTACATCATAGACATTTCACACTAACAGTATCAGCATACACATATAGGATCACAGGAATGTATCATTAGGTAATACTATTCTTTCAAATACTATACCTGGTCAGTGACAAGCAGAAGTACAGTATAATCAGGAGAGAATATGAGGCTGGATATAGGTTGTAATATATCAGCACAGACTTTCATCTCATACTGCTGACCTTTGATGTGATAAAATAATAAAATCCCCTCCTGTGCAGAAAAGTACAAATCCACATGAAGTCTAGGTCATTTATCCTAGCCCAGTCTAGCAAACTGAACTGCAAGAACTTCCGAAAACCTCTAAAGTAACAGTGTTTAATTGTACCCCATTACAACAGTCTTATTTGCCTTTAGTATGTTTAAATTGAGATGACTCTTATCCTGGCTAATAAATCTACTGAACAATGGTTTTCTCTAATACAAGCTTTAGTAACAATCCATGTTTGATAACAACAGTCTTGCTCATCAGTTAATACTCAACATTTCATATTGCATTTTTATACTTTTATATTTTTATACTTAACAGTAATGTACAATGGCATTGACAGTACGGGTTAAATATTGAGTTAGATTTTGCACAAAAATCTTTTGGCCATTTTCTCTCCCTTCGTATTCTTTGTCCATCTTTCTTTTCTGTACCTCCAGAATACTTGTCTTTTGTTAAAAATAGGATTGTCCTCTTTTGTTGCTTTTTTGACTACAAAAATCTCGTCTTGTCTTAAACAACAAACAAAGAATATATATACAACACCAGAGAGAACCTTTATAGTTCTGAAACCCTCCACATTTTTTCCAACTCTTGTCTTTGCAGTGAGCTTTGCAAATACACTATATTTCAATCTTCTTTGATTTGCACACAGTAAGTTGAAAGCATAAAGGATGCCTTACACTTCCAGCTGCATACAGTCCTTTGTCATAAAATGCCATGGAAAATAAACCAGGTTTTTGCAGATCCTTTGGTTTGCCACCTGAGACAACAAAACCAACATAAAATAACAAACTTAGTTTATTGCAACGATGTGGCTCAACTTCAAATCTGGGATGATTTACAATTTGTTAGTAAACAGGCTCCAGGGGCTACTCTCTTGCCTTTTTTCACTGTGATAACGAAAGAGAAGGTTGGTATACATAATTTGGAGTGACAGTAATACTGTGGTCTGATGATCTAGAAATTAATTTGAGAAATCATTTGATTTTGTAAATAAATAACAGAATATTGTCAATAACAGAATCAGAGTCATTTATGTCAGAAGTCCTCTGATCTACTGCATAGCACAGAGCCAACTTCAAACTCAAGACCAATTTCCAAACTAGATCATGTGTTCCAGAGTCACACTCAGCTGAGGTCTGAATATACGCAGGAATAGAAAATCCATAGCCTTTCTGGGCAGCCTGGCCCAATGGCTAACTACCTTCACAGTCAGAGTAGTTTTTTTTCCCAGTATCTACCCATAATTTCTGTTGATTCAGACTGTGTCCTTTCCCTGTCTGGTTCCATCTTCTCTGTAACCTTTCATTAGGCAGCTGAAGCAATAGCAAAATCTCCTATTTCCTTTACCCCAGGCTGAACAAAACATAGTTCTCTTTGCTTATCTTTGTATGTCGTGTACTTGGACTCTGCAATAATCTTTGTGTCCCTGTGCTGAACTTCATCCATTATGTGAACATCTTTTTTGTACTGTACAGCCCTGAACAAAGTAATTGAAACAAACTCCTGAATCCTAACTCAACTAAATTACAAGTGATTGCAGTTCTAAAAAAAAAGTTACTAAAACTAAAAAGTAGGGAACCTGTTCTAGCATCAGTTATTCCAATTTAAATTAGAATGAACAGAAATTATTTCACTGCCAGTGTTTCTCCTGAGGCTATTCATTTGGCTGTTAGCACAAAGTAATTTGTCATGCAAACATATAAAAGATTGCTATCAGTGTGTCATACAGAGGCCAGTGAGAGCTGAGTTTTCCTAACCAGGGACTTCCAGCTGTACTCACATATTATTAATCCCAGACATTATTGATGCTGCCTAAAAACATATTAGCTTGATTTGAAGATGGAAATATCTTTCTTTTCCTGTCTTCTCTACAAACACAAGGCACAATGTCCAATATTTTATACATGTATTATGCATAAAGGAAAACAATTTATAACACCAACCTCATTTATATGTCAAAAGTGCAATAAAAGTCAGTTATACTCCAGCCTACTGAAGAAAAGACCAAGTTCAGTATTTTGAACCAAAAATGTGCATTCTCCCCAATTCTGTCCCCTATTTGTGTCATTTATGCAACTCAGCAGGCACAGTCTTTCTGAGATTCAGCTTACAGCTGTAAAAGGCAGATAGCAATACTTGGCATGGAAAGTGGTACAGATGCAGATGTATCAGTCTTCTTGTGATAAGTGCTGGTATTGCTACTTCTAACCATGATTCCTTTTTTATTTAATGTACTTACAAAGGCAACTTCAGTCAAGCTGAAAAATATACCCACACGAAATGTTGTGCCTGCTTATGATTCTGTTTGTGACACCATAACAGTACAACAATTTAGCACATGCTTAAAGTTAGACTTGCACTGAAGCATTCTGCTAAACAGATACAGACTGCAGTATGTTTCAAATTCAGAAGCTTCAGTACAATATTAATACAGGCAGGTTTGCTACACAGTTTTAGGCCAAGACTCACAGAAAAGTATACAGGCTGAGGAAAAGCCAAAATGGCAAATATTCTTGTTGCCTTCTACTGAACTGGAAACAAAATTTCTGGTCGCACCTCAGCCTTTTATTTGTTGATGATTTCCAGCTCTTGATTTGGTAAACTTAAAACTGATTAATTTCAAAACCAGAGACATAATTATGGCTTGTTTGTTTGTCTAAGAGCAGCTTTCCACGTCTTTGTTAACTATCAAAACTAAACAGAGGACTTTGGGAAAGTCAGGGATACTTGCTTCAGCTTAAAAAATAATGTATCACATGGCAAAGGAAGAGAACAAGATTATCACCAGCCTATTAACACTGATTTAGTGTTCATTAGAGGAACAGTTCTATGCTGGCCCACAACAGGTAATTAGCCCTTTCTAGTGCTAGGGAGAAGCATATTCCAGCATTCCTCTTTGACTTCAACTAGTGAACTTCATGTTCACAGTAGGACTGATGCCTTCCATCCCAGCAAAGGACAGTAGGGTACAGGTTGCCAACACCAGAACATTTTTGCTGGGTGTGTCTCATTGTACTCCATCTTAGGAGCCCTATTCATGGGCACAGAAAGGTAGCATGTAGCAGAAGAGAGACCTCATGGTTCACAGAAAAAAGAATGCATGGAATGGGCTGCTGTTGCCAGAAAACTTTAGTTAGTCACTAGCCTGCCAAACCCAACCCTAATGAAAAAAAGACAGGTGGGAGTATATATAGGACACACAATTGACCCTGAAGTCCTTTAGTTCAAGAATAAATTAAAACCATATTTCTTTGCTTGAAAACAAAGACATCTGTTCATTTTCTGTCCTTCATACTTTCTGCAGTAATGCCTGATAGTCTTTACAACCTTGTTTTCCTAAGAAAACGGTTTATGTAAGAGCTGACCTTAAGGTATTCTATTAAGCAATATGGCATTAGATTCAGTTGTGCCATTTCAAAGCTCATCAGGAGTCTTCAAAGATCTATAATCATAGAATCATAGAATCATAGAATCATAGAATCAGTCAGGGTTGGAAGGGATCCACAAGGATCATCTAGTTCCAACCCCCCTGACATAGGCAGGGACACCTCACACTACATCAGGCTGGCCAGAGCCTCATCCAGACTGGCCTTAAACACCTCCAGGGATGGGGCCTCAACCACCTCCCTGGACAACCCATTCCAGGCTCTCACCACTCTCATGGGGAAGAACTTCTTCCTCACATCCAGCCTGAATCTCCCCACTTCCAGCTTTGTTCCATTCCCCCTAGTCCTATCACTACCTGATAGCCTAAAAAGTCCCTCCCCAGCTTTCTTGTAGGCCCCCTTCAGATACTGGAAGGCCACAAGAAGGTCACCTTAGAGCCTTCTCTTCTCCAGACTGAACAGCCCCAACTCTTTCAGTCTCTCCTCATAGGAGAGGTGCTCCAACCCTCTGATCATCCTGGTGGCCCTTCTCTGGACATGTTCCAGCATGTCCAGATCCCTCTTGTAATAGGGGCTCCAGAACTGGATGCAGTACTCCAGGTGGGGTCTCACCAGAGCAGATTAGAGAGAGAGAATCACTTCCCTTGGCCTGCTGGCCACACTTCTCTTGATGCAGCCCAGGCTCTGGTTGGGTTTCTGGGCTGCAAGTGCACACTGATGGCTCATGTTGAGCTTCTCGTCCACCAGCACCCCCAAGTCCCTCTTCTCAGTGCTGCTTTCCAGCCAGTCCCTGCCCAGCCTGTATTTGTGCTTGGGATTTCCTCAACCCAGATGCAGGACCTTGCACTTTGTCTTGTTGAACCTCATGAGGTTGGCTTGTGCCCACCTCTCCAGGTGTTAGATAATAATAATACTATCTAACATATCAAATGATGCCAATCCAATATTTCAAGTAAAATAAACCAAATTATTGGCACTTAACTAATAGCAAAAACATTGTGTATATTGCGTATATAAAAAGCTGGTGTATATTAATAGCTTGTTAATCTATTAGGGCTAGTTAATAGGATATGGGGTTCTGGAACTATTGTTCACTTTATCATTTTGATGCATGCCCTGGTTTTGGCTGGGAGAGAGTTAATTTTCTTCCTAGTAGCTGATACAGTCCTGTACTTTGCATTTAATGTGAGAACAATGTTGGTAACACAAGGATGTTGCAGTATTTACTAAGTAGCACTTAGCCTAATTAAAGATTTTTCTGTTTCCCATGCTCTGCCAGCGAGCAGGTGCACAAGAAGCTGTGAGGGAGCATGGCCAGGAAACCTGACCCAAACTAGCTGAAAGGTTATCCCATAGCATAGAAAGTTGATTCTCCCTCTCTACTCTGCTCTGGTGAGACCCCACCTCGAGTACTGCATCCAGTTCTGAAGCCCTATTACAATTACCTTATTGTGGCCTTCCAGTATCTGAAGGGGGCCTACAAGAAAGCTGGGAAGGGACTTTTTAGGCTATCAGGTAGTGATAGGACTAGGGGGAATGGAATAAAGCTGATTCTACTATTCTCTGCTCAGAATATAAACTGGGGGGAGGTGCCCAGGAGGGGTTGATCACAACTCAGGCATCAGTCAGTGGGTGGTAAGCAATTGCATTGTGCATCACCTGTCTTTTCTTAGGTTTTATTTATCTCTCTGTTACATTCCATTTCATTACATTTATTTTTTTATTTTACTATTGCCATAATACGTTATCTATTAAACTGTTCTTATCTCAACCCATGAGTTTTACCTCTTTATTGATTTTCCTCCCCACCCCACTGGGAGGGAGGAGTGAGCAATTGGCTGTGTTTAGTTGCTGGGGTCAAACCACCGAAATAGATTTAGTGCCTTTTCTCTCTTTTGTTGCCAAAGAAAAATGAATGGGAAATTATTGAGTGCTAAAGAAACCCACAGAGAAGTTCAAAAGACATTCTTGAACATTTAACATACTAATAAAAGAAATATTCTACAATATAGCTTGACAATTTTTATAAGGTACATAATAGCATAACAGAAGAAAGAAAGAGGAAAAAAAAGCAACTTTCACCTATCCACTTTCTTCCCTACTTCAATTAAACACAAAGTGCAGCTATTTCTCACCAGGTAGAGGTTTTTGTTGAAGAACAGAAACACTGCATGTCTCAGCACCAATTGCCAAAATACTTCCCTCTTCACAGCCCACGTAAATTTCTGAGGTTGCAGTCCAGCAGTGGGCAGTAGGATGCACTGAATGCTTAATATAATTCCTAGGCTTCAACACAAAAATAAACAAGTTCAATCAACAACTGGAAAATACTTGTACAAGCAGTTACAAATAATTTAAGGCAAAAATTAAAAAAAAGAGAGAGAAATATTAGCTCACAGAGTTCGACCATTTGTATAACATCAGCCTTAGTTTATTCAATCATCCCTTCACCGAGGCTAGTAACCTGTGAAGCAAAGAATGTTTTGCATGAGAGTCTGTATCTGGAGACAATGGCAATGAACTCTCCTCTTCCCCTAGAAAATTGCTTAAAAGATTAATTATATTTATATGGAACAAAATTATATACTTTAATTTTTGAATTTATCTGGGTTTATTCTCTAGCACTTGTTTCTGTTTGCAGTTTTGTCCTCTAGTTTGAAAATCCATCTGGTATCTTCCCCACCCTTGCAAAGATATTGACTCACCATAATTAGGTCACCTCCCAGTTTTTTAATGAAAAAATTCTGATAAAAATCAATACATTGAGCCCCTAGAATTTATTTTAAACATCAGAATAGCACTGGAAGCCAAACAAATCCTTCTCAAACTGTTTTTCAGAATAGTCTGCTTTGTAGACATCGCCTATGCATGTGGTCATGCATACTTGGCAGTACTAAAATGCATTTTGAGTTTATCTTATCATATGATCTCAAATGCTCTATAAAACAGCCCTGTCAACCTTTGTGTCATCTGCAAATTAGTTCCTGCCACAAGCTTTCCATGTACCTTGCATTTCATTTCATTAAAATACATCTCATAAATCTGTCATCTATGGAATAGAAAGAACAGAATTTTTCCAACAAAAATTGTTAAAGATAGTGACCTGTTCAAATACAACAGTGACAGGGATTATATGACATAAATACTATAGAGAAAGAAACAGGTTGGAGAGGATTTCAGAAAGGGGAGATGGGAACAAAACACAAGAAAACCTTGGAAGAACATTTAAAAGAGAAGATTCAAGGAACCTGTTGCAGGGTGCTCCGTATCCCTCCACCTTCCTTCATTGTCAGCCGAGGTCTGAATAGGGGAGACAAAGGTGTGGAACGGTCTTCCCCCGCCCTGATGACAGCAATAGCCCCCTATTGTCCCTGCCCGGTGGAGGCCCCACAGGTATTTACCGGTGTGGGGAGAAGCCCGCTGGGATTTGGAAATGTGATAAGGAAGATATTTCACATTTTGGCCTGGACACATTGTCTAGTAACATATAAAAAGGGTGAGCAGAGAGCAGTCGGGGCTCTCAGTTTTCTGGCCCTCTCAATTTGACACCGCTCACCCGTGTTTTGGGGCCCGCTCACTTCGGTTCTGCCAGTTTGGGCGCTCATCTCTCGCCGCTCTTGCTCACTTCTCCCGGCCCGCCAGCCTTGGGACCTGCCTGCCACTGCTAGCCTGGGACCGATCCTGCCCGGGAACCTGCCAGCAAAGCCGTGACCCTGACTGCCAGGACCTGCCTGCCACTGCCAGCCTGGGACCGATCCTGCCCGGGAACCTGCCAGCAAAGCCGTGACCCTGACTGCCAGGACCTGCCTGCCACTGCTAGCCTGGGACCGATCCTGCCCGGGAACCTGCCAGCAAAGCCGTGACCCTGACTGCCAGGACCTGCCTGCCACTGCCAGCCTGGGACCGATCCTGCCCGGGAACCTGCCAGCAAAGCCGTGACCCTGACTGCCAGGACCTGCCTGCCACTGCCAGCCTGGGACCGATTCTGCCCGGGAACCTGCCAGCAAAGCCGTGACCCTGACTGCCGGAACCTGCCTGCCGTTTCGCTTCTCCCTGGGACCGATCCTGCCCGGGAACCTGCCAGCAAAGCCGTGACCCTGACTGCCGGGGACCTGCCTGCCGTTTCGCTTCTCCCTGGGACCGATCTTGTAAAGCCGTGAGCCTCAAATTGGATTACAAATCGGCAGTTTCTGGAGCCTGTCATCAGAGAGAGCGAGCTAGAGCCCGTCTCCAAATTTCTACTCCGATTTTCCTGAGTAAAACCGGCCTTCTCAGATTTCCCTAAGGGTTGGTGATCGGTCTTTTGATTTATAAGTGGAGTGAAGCTATTTGTTGCTTAGCTTTTTCCAGTCTCTGAACTCTCCAAATTGTATTAAAAACTGCCGTAAGCTTCCTGGAAGAATTCGCAACCCAATAGAACCTGTAAATATTTTTAATCAATTTTGTACATAATTTTAGGGCAGGGTTTTTGGGAAAATAAAAATAACTCTATTTTTATAATTCCCGCCTCGTTAATTTAACCCCAAACTAATACAGAACCGTGCATGTGAGCAGAAGTAGTGAGGAACACTAGACAATATGATAGATGAAAAAATTAAAAAGAGCCTAAAATTCTACAAAGCATCTGCTGTCTCATTGAAGGGTGTATAAAGAGAGGAAATGTGGATGGACTTGTGATGAAAACACAGGACAGAGATTCATAAACACCTAGATTTCATTAATAAAATATGCCAAGGACTTGCTATATGATTCTAGATAAGTAACTTACTCTCTGTTTATGCTTACAAAGCGTTTTTAATTTCCCAGGGAGAAAATGTTACAGAACTAAAGTATATTAATATTTACTTTATAAGTCAAATAGGACTAACAGTAGTAAATCTATTTAAAAATGTGTCTTTAAATCACCCAGAGAAACATTTAATAGAGACATTTTCTTCAGTTTTATGAGACTTGAACATTATAAATCTTTGGGAAAGTTGCAAGTGAACTGTGTGAATCAGAGGCTTCCCATGTAAAGACAATTTCTGTAATGTTCCTTTGTACCTGCTATCTTGACTGTCTTTACCTGCATACTAGATAAAATACGCTAATCCTCAGATGAGACTATGTAAATCCCCAAGCCAGGCTGCTTCTTGAATTGTGCATTGCTACAGTGGTGCATTATAATAATAATAACAAGGACATCACCTTTTTAAAAAACTTCTCTCCCTTTTGAGTAGCACCTCTTTAGGGGAAAAAAATAAATCCAGATGGATACTTGTAATGAAAAGTTTCATAAAAAGATAATGGAATAAAATTGCAATGGGGGACAAAGTGGATCCAAGGGGACTTGTCACATTGAAGTGTATTCAGAAAACTCAGGTCCCAGCTGTAAGAAATATTGAAACTCAACTGATCTAATGCAAGCAAGAAAAAGATTGAAAAGCTGTATGATATGGCAATTTCTTTCACACTGCTGCCCCGTTGTGGTTACACTTTGGTACATATCCAGCCTCAGTATCTTGTAAGATAAGAGTAAGGAACCCTAACATTTCAAAGAAGCAAACAAGTGCACCGGCAACGGGCTCATGTTTCTTACTTGCCTCTCACACATTCTTTCAGAGTGCACTACAGCCTCCAGGTAGCATGGATTACAAGATGAGGACAACTTGTTTAAATAATAGTCTAAATAAATAGTTCTCCACTTTGGATGCTTACATCAATGTGAGAAACATTGATCTCAACTGAATCGGATTTAATGATAAAGAAGAAAAAGCCTCTGTTGAGTTCTGCAGAGATGGGGAGAATTTCCTCAGGCCATGAACTATTTCCACTGCACATCATTCACCACCACAGGAGAAGCAGGTTGTTTCTTATTAATTGAAAAAACATTGATAACAGCGAGAGGAAAGTAACTCCAAGGTATTTACAAGTACCAAGGCATGGACATCTGTAGTAGCATACAAATCATCAGGGATAGTAACCATTGATACATCTGCCCTAGCAGCACATCCGCTTTTAAAGACAGTGAAGGATGGTAGTTCTAGCACCTCTACTTTGGACAGCCTGGTCCATTGCAGCAACAGCAGTCTGAAGATAGCTGCATATCTGAGGAACTCAGCAAGTTCAGTTGTTTCCAATACGTTGCATTAGATGCTTTTCAACATAAGGGTCTTGATAAAATAATATCTGAAAGATCCATCAATTATATTCTGGTCAACTCATGCAGAATTACTTTGCCAAAACCATATGTTCCATGTGCTTAAGCTGACATGACATGCAATCACTCCTCAGTGTTGGGTGAGTTACAAGATCTAGCAGTGGCTTAGCTTTTCTATTAGGTTAGAGATGGAGCATATATGCACAGGCATGTGTGGAAGGGAGAATTAGTGCTGTAAAGGACAATAAATCCAAGTCCTGCAAAAAAATTGCTCAGCTACCATAGTCTACAGAAAGGTGAAAATGTGCCAGAAATTGACTGAGTGCCTGTAGATGTTGTGTAGCACCTCACAATTTCATACACAGAAAATAACAGCACCACAACCACAGAAGGAACAACAACAGCTTGCATTTCTGCAAAGAACTTTCACTTCTAAATAACCTAATGTTCATTACTTTGTCAATATTCACAGTCAAAATATGCATCAAGGGAATCTGGACAATATATAACTATAAAAATATTTATCATGTAATTTGAAAGGAAAGGAAATTTTTGTCAAAGACTGGTAGAACAATCTCCTCTTACTCCTGGAATATTTGTATGTGTAAGGAGAATAAATCACCCTGTGGGTGCTAAAAAACATATACTGTTTCATTTTCCATGTTCTAACTGAAATATAAGCAGTTCATGTCTAATCAGCATCAGTAGTAGATGTTTGTTTGTTGTTATTGATTGTTCTAGAAACCAAGGACATCAGCAATTACACAGTTAAAAACCTCTGCAAATCTGAAAGCACAAAGCCATGAAAAGAGGAGAGGGTCAAGAAAACATTGTACCCTGTTTTTATTTGTTTATTCTGTTTTGTAAGAAAGGTTTTTGGAATAAATCTGTAGTGTACTGATTTGACAATACAGAACTCATATTTGTCTACTGATAAGGCAAATATGCATAGTAGTTTTGGTGTCTCATGTATATATCACAAGCCATGAAATAGAAACTGATGGTCTTAATCTTAGAAGGGAATCCCAGATTTGCAAATTAAATGCCTTCACACTGGCAGATGCTTCTTGGCTTGGTATTGAAGCCAAAGCAAATTTTAAACAAAATGAGAACACTTTTGAAGCCTCTCAAAAGAGGCATCTCAATGGAGGCTAACAACTAATGATCAAATGCAAATTAGATAAATGGGCAGGTACAGCACTGACAGTGGTATGGGAAAGTATTTCAGAAGCAGGTGTTGCCCTCTGGAATAAAGCTTTCAATGTTTCCATAGGATTAAACACTATGAGAGCCAAAGGGAAGTAAGGATGCCTGAAGGTTACTTATTATCAGTTTAGCATGGGAATAGGTTTTCAAGGTTTCAGAAGACTATATTAGCTTGGGCATGGTTAAATGATGACATGCCTATACTACTTGTGGGATAAAGATTAGTACCTCCACTGCACAGATACATTAATATGCTAGGACCTGTGCCAGAGCTCTCTACATTGTACTGCACTGTGTGTAGCAGCATGCCTTTTGAGTCTCCTGTCAAATTGGACTTCCAAAACGTTGCTGAGACCACAGATCTATGTACTGTACCTGTTTAACAGACATCAAAATTACCAATGTATTAACTAATAAATAAATAAATTACTAATTTATTAACACCTATTTGCATAAAAAGTATAATGACTTGGAATAGCAAAAGGAAAAAAATCAGTAACTACCATGAATGTTTGTGCTTCATCTCCTACCAGTCCAGCAATGGCTGAAACAGGCAAATCAGGACCATAGTATGAATCTTCACTGTGAGAAACTGGGAAAAACAAATCCTTATGAGGACTCACAGACCCTTGTTCATCAGGGAGTTCCACAGGGCTGTGAAAAAGCAAGAGACCGTGTTTGAGGAGAAGAAATGTTACCAATAGTAAACACTGATAAAAACTGAGAAGCATGTTGTCAAAACTTTGAGACACCAAGTCAGATAATGGGCTTCACCTCCACATGAGTAATGGAGGATTGCTGTAGATAATCATTCTACATGGCACATACCATTTCACTGAACAGGAATAGTAATCCACCACAAAAGAGAAATGTTTCTAACTGGCAGAAATGGATTGCCATGTTGTAGCTCAGTGTCTCTTCTTGTCACCTTGTATAAACAAGTATTCTGTGTTACTGTTATCAACCAGAAATAATAAAATCACAAAGTTAACTTGCATATGCTTTAAGGATTCATGCTTAATGTTTATTCATTCAGAGAGTTTAATGATTAATAAAAAGCAGCAGTAGTATTTGCCTGTTACACTCTGGTGTCTGAGTGCTGTTACAATGAAGGAATTAAGGATTCTATAGTTTACAAACTATAAAAAAATGTATGCGAAATAAACAGTTCTCAGTGGAGGTTTAACTTTCCCTGAACGGAATGAAAAGTGAAGAAAAAGGGGTATATTATGCATTCTCACATGTATACTCTATAATGAAAAAAGGCAAAAAAGCCTGCAGTATTCTTTTTCAGATCTCAAATTAAGGCCTTTGTCTGTACTTTCATTGGTATAATTGGGTCAGTGACAATATATTGGTTACATTCATAGCTAATGAGATTAAACACACTTGGGAACTGTAGAAGAGCTGCCACTGACACAGCATAGGAGTTATACTTCAAGGACTCCAACCTGAAAGATAATAAATACTACTTTTATACCAGCCTCACAAAACATTTTAGCATAAATCAAGTCTAGGTTTGCTGTGCTCAGTGATTCCATCAACAGAGCCACACCCTCTGGACCTGTAAATTGGCCATGCAAGCTGGAAATCACAGAAAACTGATACTGCTTTTGGTACGATTTGTGATTACAACAACATACTGTTTAACTGTGTTTACCAGGAAGCAACTTGATCCAGATTTGGCGGTTTCATAATTACAAAAGCAATGCTCCACATGCTGGAAAGCAGTTCAAGCACTACTTTAATTCAGTTTTGCAGCTTTTGATAGAGGTTACCAAAGCAGCTGACTAGTATTAGCTTCATGATGTGCATAATCTGGACATGTGAATGCTAAGAAATGAAATAATGAATTCACATGATTTAGCAATTATCAGTTGCACTTGCTCGGTGAACTACATTGGATTAACAGATTGAAAACAGATGTAGGTTGCTAGTCTTAGTTATTAAAATATACTTCCAGATTTTTCTCTTAACCTGAGGGGTGCTCCACTTACTTTAGCTTAAGGTGATGCTCATCATTATTCCTTTCAATACACCAGACAGTAACGGAGCTCTCATTAACAGAACACAGTTGTTGCCAATTCATAGGGTTAAAACTTAAAGAGGTCGCTGTTACCCCTGGCTGAGACTCACTGCACAAGAGAACATTTTCTTGCCAGTTCCTTCATTAAGGAGAGTAAAAGAAAATCCATTAAATAAGTAAAAATATTCAAGCCAAAGATCTGGTTGTGATTATGACTGACGTTTGAGATCAAGTTTGGAAAACACAGGCTTTGCCACTGACAAAAAAAATTCTGATGTCAAAAAAGTTAGGTTCTCTTAAGAATGTAAAGGAAGAACCTAATTATACACACATAAAATTATTACTGCTACAAAATGATTGAATAGCAAAATAATTTTGAAAAGTGACATTTTAGAAACATTATCATATACTTCCTTTTGTGAAAAGACCAACCAAGTCAAGAGACATGGTCTTTTTCCCACTGCTTCCACAAGTAACTACTTGAATAGGCCCAAATAATTAACTCTTCAGCACCCTGGACCTCAGCCTTGCTTTTCCAGTCCATAAAATAATGATTATAAGGCTTGCAGTTGGAAGGTATTATAATTAGAAAATAAAAACCAGACAGCCTGCAATTACCTACGGATGAATTACTCTGGTAATCCAGTAATTGTGTTGTGAATGCAGACGTAGAAGCTATGGCTACATTAACTAAGTTGAGCACAAAAGGGGGCAGAATTTGTGTGGGACTGTTATGTATAGCTGACAGAAGCCTAGGAATCTGCTTTCCACTGACTTTTCTGTTGTTCAGCATAGCCTGTTTTATGTTATCACCATCTAATTTGCATATTTCAGCATTATCTAGATTAATTCTCGAGTGTATTTTCATTTCTTGATGCTGTCCAAGAACTGGCCAACATCATTTGAAGAAAATCATTAAAACTTTTTCTTAATTTCTTGGACAGTATCTCTGACTATTAATCTAAGGAACATTTAGAGCTTTAGTTTTGTCACTACTGCTGAGAGGAAAAAACACCCAAAATGCATACACTGCTGTAAATGGATTTACTATAATCCTGTTGTTCTAGCCTCTAACAGATTCACCCCCAGAAGCAGATCAGGATGCAAAACTGGTTATTATTGATGGCACAAAGTGACAACTATTCACACACACACAGTAACTCTCATTAAAATTACAGAAAGCTGTAAGCTGCTGTTCTGACTTAAAAAGATATCACTGTAGTAGCTTTCTCTCAAGATCTGTCAGCATGTTCTTTTCTCATACTTCACAGATAGTGCTAACATACTTTTATAGTAGATAATTTATGAAGAGTTGAAACTATATGGTACATGTATCTGAAAAAGAATCTGGCGTTAAGCCTCTCATTTGAACAGAAAAGAATAAATATCTAGGGATAAAACACCTCAGATGAAAGACAGCTTTTTGTTATCCACAATCTTCCTATATTTTGAGACTCACATAACTTTTAAAACATCTCTTATACTTCTGATTCCAGCACATGAACTTTGCAATCATCAGATTGTAATGACACATTAAGAATACTAAACATTGACATTTCTTTCATCTGTACACATACATTTTTACAGCAAATGCAAAAATGAAGGTCCTGATCTCACAGTAAATTCTCACACTTCTGCTCCAGTTATTATACTTTCTAAGTTTAATATTGTAAGGTAATTCTATTTTGTTCCAAAATCGTTTCTGACTGGCATCTAGGATGTATTTTTAAATTAAAATTAGCTGCTGATAGTTATATCCATGATTCAAATAGGTTTAAATTGCCTGGCCTTGGAAGCTGCCACCACTTTAAAACATGTAAACGTTTCTAAATATTTTAATTTTAATGAATAATCTAGAAAAGTTTATCAAGATGGTGGGGTTTTGTGTAAATGCATACAATGGCCATGTCATTTCTGCTCTAGATGACAATCATGTAAGCTCTTCAGGCTAGTGAGGCCATCTTCTTGGTTTCAACTGCAATACAGAGACATCCTTCCTGAATGAATACATACATTCAGAGTTCACAGTGAACTTGTAAATTTTATTCTTCTTCATGGGGGATAAAGGAGAAACATCTCTAATAGTATCTACTATCACTACTAGATTTCTGGAGTTTGGGGGGTTGTTGCTTCTTCACTGATCATTGTACAAGAAAGCGTGATCATTAAATTGGGAGTGTACAGACTATTCCTTACACGTCCTGGCTTGCCTTCCTCCTACTCCACCCTCCCCATTTGTTTTGAAGCTTGCTGGCAACAAAGGCAAGAGCAGGATTATATTTTTACACAACAATAAAAAAAAAAATCCCTGTATCTGCACTGCACATATAATATTTCTTTTCATGACAATGAGCAGAAAATTATCATCTAAGCCAGTGACTCCTGGCAATGTAGTCACTGGAAAAAACTAGAAGGTCAAGCACAAGTAACTAAGAGAACCAGTGAACGGTCCAGAGTTATAAAAAAGTAGAATTCAGTTTTTGAATGCTTTTCCTCTCTTTGATAGGCACTTTCTCTTTCACAAACAGCAAGGTACTTGACTTCCAAGGGTGAACAGATTATTAGATGATACCGAAGACCTTAGAAATACTCCAAAACACAAAATTTCAAAGAAGGTAGAAGACAGCTGTAGCAAATTAACAGTCATTCTGACTAGTGGCTATTAATGCTAGAAACCAAACAGCAAGTTTGGTCCAGAAAGTTTGCAGGTGATGATCAATTAGGCAAAAAAAAAAAAAAGAGATGAGGTAACCAGTGTGTCTTCCACATTTGTTAATTTACACTAAAATAGCACACACACAAAAATATGAATTAAATGTAAATGGAATTAGAGATTATTTTTTATACTCTTACCATACTGAAAGAATGAATTCTGGGATTGAAGAGTAACTGGCTAGATATGGGCCTGTGAAACTAAACGCAAGTAAGGTGTAGTCCAGCTGAGCATTACCTGAAATTTAAAAACAAATAACATGGTCTTTAATTGCTCTGGACTTTATTGTATACTACCACAGACAGAAGACTCTTCTCAGTTGCTTTGTAGTCACTTCAACTTTTCAAAGATATTCTTCAGGCCTCTGATTCCTTTGCTTTAATCCAGAGTATTTTTTTCATTTGATTATCACTTCAGACTCAGTGATCTTAAAGGTCTTTTCCAACCAAAACAATTATGTGATTCTATAAAAATGTTCCCTATGTATGACTGCTGGGAATTTTTTTCTTTTTTTTTTTCAATAATACCTTCAATTTGTAAAGTATTTTTCCCCAAGTACCCTGAAATCCTTTGTAGTCCTACTTTCATTCATATACAGGAAATAAGCAAGTTGTGTGATCCTTATATAAATGGCAAGGAAACTGAAACAGGGACAGAGCAAGCAACTTAACTAAGGAGAGAAATGTTATGAGGCTGGCAGAAATATACATTAGATTCCAGACTCTCATATCTGAGATTTCTCAACACAGCTTTTGGCAGTCCACTGCAGTTCAGTTTTTCTGATTATATTTTCCTAACATGAAGTCCATCTAGTTGCAATTTCCCTCCCCCCTCAACTTTTTTGTATTGCTATATTTCTACATAGCTTGAGATCAACTGAAAAAGGGTGCAGTGGACACTTCCTTCTATTGCCTTCCATGCATCTTGTCACGAGGCAACTTCCTGTCCCACTGTTTCTCATGTCTTCCTCCCCCCAAAAAACTACCCCAAACTTTAGAAACTGGATAAGTTAAGTATGAAATGGTGACAGGAGGAGTTACCACATTATTACCTTTTAACTCTGTCAGTTTACTGAGTTCTGGAAAAGTGTAGATATATATGATGGGATTCAGCCTGCGGTCTGAAAAGGCCAGCACTTGACCATTCCCATTGGCTGCAAAGGCTCCCACCTGGCCAGTCTGACACTGCAGCACTGTAGTCTTCTGTGTTTCAATGTCCAGGAAGAGGATGTAATTACCACAGGGGTAGCAGGCAGTTTGATTGTTGATAAAGCTGAAGTTCTTGTTTGAGAATCCTTGAACCCAACTTAAGAAAGAGCAACTGAATGTTAAAAGATTAATCAAAGACATGTATTTCTCAAAATACTATGAAAAAGGGAACATTGTAGCCAAAATTACACTGGTCATGTGTGGGATGTTAGACATCCTCATGCCAATGTTTCAAAACCACAGTAATTTCAAGATCTAGCATTACGAATCATTCATTCTGTTTTCAAATATATAGGGTCCATCTTACCCTGAAAAAAAAGACTGTCATAAGAACATGGAGAAATGCTTAAATTTCTTTCATTTATTGCTAACAATTAAGTTAGCCAGTTCACAGACTCTGCTTTTTGTACTCAGGTATCATAGTAATACAGTATACCTTTATTCTGAAAGAATGACACAAATGCAATCCATGCTGGGGACCCAACTGTGTTTGCTTAACTGTTTTACACTTCCATAGTTCATCTCGTCACCACAAAATAAAAAATACAAAGGCATAGCTTGTGTTTATATGAACCCAATAGGAGGAGTGTTCTGCTTTAAAGACACCAGTACTTGGACATGTTAAAACTTCAGAATGTAAACAGGATGTGTTATGCAAGGACTGAAACAAATTACTCAAGGGCAGTCAGCTTATGAATTTACAATGTATCAACAAGGCCATAACTGCCTGCAGATTTTTTTACTTCCAGAAAGTGTGTGAATAAACATCAGGGTCCTCTTACCAAAGGGAGTTGCATTTACCAGTAGATGAATATGTCTCACTGAGACAGTTGGTACCATGGCAGAAGTTTCAGCCAGTGTAACAGATACTCTCTGTGTACAACACTGCTGTTAGCACCTTCTCTTCTAATTTCTATTCAGAAACTTCATTGCTCTTCTCTTCATTCAAACATGAGCACTTGACTAGAAGAGATCTTTGTTACTAGATGATCTTTGTGGTCCCTTCCAACCCTGACTGATTCTATGATTCTCTGTAACTGCAAGCAGCTTTTTTACACTCTTTTCATGAATGTGAGTCAGTCATAAGATCAGCTCAGCTGCTGATCCTCTGTACTGTTACTCTTCTCTAGACAGGAGGGGAGTAAGCATAGCCAGAGGGGAGTGAAAGCATGCTGACCATGTGCTTCTGCAGCCAAACTGAATACCATGGCAACAAAAAGGAGACATTTCAGATGATTAATATTTTTCTGGACCTTTTACACAAGAACTAGATGTATGATGTACCATGGAACATAAGAAGACCTGTATGAACAAAGTTACAGGACAAGCTCTATGGTTTTTTTCCAAGAAAAAAAGCATTCTGATCTGCATCAGTTGAAATGGTTTATTTGTAACTTGTGTTCCAGAGAGAAAATAAAATCTAGAACACGTGTGTGCAGGGATAAATTAATTTGATGCAGCACACTTTATCATCCTTACACAACCAGTAAATGCTTAAGGGGTCAAGGATTCAGGCCATTTCTGATGTCAGGTTTGATAATAATCATATAATAATAATCATAATCAGGTTTGCATAATAATTTTTGTCACTTTCTTTTGAAAGGAAGGCAAACTTTAACTTTTTTTTTTTTTAATGGAAATGGGCTTTGCTTCATATTCAAAAGGGCTTAATTTATTAGTTAGTCAGTTTGTATTATATGTTAATTTCATTGTTGTGCTTTCACAAAGCAGAGAACCTGGGTCACAGCTTTTCCAAGTAATACCAGTTTGTGCAAGGGACTTCCTCTGTGTAGCAGTGACATGCCTCAGAGTATTATTTCTTACTCTGCAAGCATCAGAGTGGTTAAGGCTGAAATTTCTCCTACTACTAGAAAAAATTACTAAAACAAGTAATATTCTTTCTGCTAAAATGTGTTGAACTCGCAATTATGTTGCTCTGTGTCCCACAGTAGCCATAAATGTTGATGAAACAGCTAAAACACAATGGGTAAGGAAGTTTAACCATCTGTCCCATTACATAGAAATGATGTCTAAACATCCTAGATTGCTGTGAAAGTCTCAAATAAGCTGAGAGAGGAAGAGTTTAATTAATCTACAGCTTCTATTTGTTCAGAACCAAAAAGCAAGTTATTGGATTACCAAAAGGTTTGAAAGAAATAAAATTTTCTATAATGTAGTGTGGGTTATGTTTGTTGGAAACGCAAATCTCAGAGTTTCTGACATGGAGGGTAAGATGCTGAGAAAGAAAGACAGGAGTAAAGGACTTAGTGTCAGGAAAATTAAGGGCCATGGCAGAAGAAGTGGGCTTTAGGGGGTACAGAACCGCCAGGGAAATTCTAGAGTCTGAAATAATCTGGGCAAAATGAAAGAGAGAGATGACCATGAACAGAACTAAACTGTAAGGGTTCAACAGGCCAGGTACTGAGAAGAAAAGCATGCTCTTGAGAGTTCATCAGGATTGCATGCTCCCAGAACCACTACAGAAGAAAAGACAATTCATACCGTGCTGCTTATCAACTCGTCAAGCTCCATCTTAAAATGAGTCAGGGTTGCTTACTCTCTCTAAGTGCCTCCCTGTGCTAAATGCAGAGAACACAAGTTTCTTCTGAACACACCAAAGGCTCAGTCACTGGTATATGCTGCAGCACCTGTGCTTCTTTCCCTCTCCCTCCGCTCTCTGCTGTCCTAACACAGACCCACAGCACAGCAGCCTCCCTTCTCTTCCCTGTTAGACCCGCTCTATTCTCTAACAGCTGCAAGATCTGACCCGGGGTGACAGGAGCTGGATCCCGGGAGCACAGGAAAGGACAGAGGGCACCCAGCCGGGGCCCAGTGGCTCAGAAGTGTGTGGCATATATGGAGGCCCGAAGGGCGCAGGCTGTCCTCGTCGGCCCCCACCTCACTTCCAGCGCGCTCTCCTCGGCCGAGGAGCGATAACGGCCACCCGAAGCCTCAGCGAGAGCCTCCATCCTCCCCACACCGGCGGCCTGTGTACACCGGTCCCTAGGAACAAGAACGGCTTCTACGATTAGCTGACACAACACCACCCGCCAGGATTCAAACAGAGCGCTGATTGGCCTGCTGCGGTGCGCCGGCGAATGAGCGCGGGAAGGTTTTAAAGGCCCAGCAGAAGTGACGGAGCAGAGCTGCAGTTTTGTGATGTGTCTGGTTACTGCCACACAGGCGCTGACCTGTGCCTAACGGGGTCATTCTGGTTGTGAGCTACTGATTTCTGTGGCCTGTAACGTGGGTAATTACCGCTTGGGTTACCCACCGTGGGTTCCTTCCCTGGGCTATCCTGCAGGTCCTGGCTGGGACCGTATGCTCGCTGCTCCTGTTCCAGCGATGTCTGGCCTTTCATTTATTGAGACAGCTAAATCTGTTCTTCTGTCACACCTTGTGGTTTTCCTTTCATGAGGCACTGCAGTTCTTGAGATGTGTAAGACAAGTACTCCTGAAGCTTTGAAGCGAGTTGACACTAGAAAGTGAGAGAAAGTACAGCTTCAGTCCTTAGCATGGTAAGACAGTGAGAGTCTCCAAGTATTTTAAGAGCAGAATGAGCAATAACAGCTCAAATTACTTTCTTGGGTTATTACTACTTTGCTGTACTGTGGCAGCATGTGTTTTTGCAATGCTGCTATGTACTCACAGTGCTAGGGAAGAATGATGAGGAGTGGCACTCCTGTCCAGAGACAGCAGGACAAGCCTGAACCCTCTCTCTTGTCTCCACATGTGCTCTATATGGCATGCAAACCCAAGATCGATGAGGAAATGCATTTGTTTTTCTGTGGTGTCTTTGAGGAACTATCGTAGTGTGCATCTTGTGATGCTGCTTTGAGCTCCTATGTGCCTGTCTCTGGCCTATGACTCAGCAGATTCCTTGTGTCCTTAATTGCTAAACGAAGCAGCTTCAAATGACTTTCCTTTTTTTTCTTGACCCAAAATTTTGCTGAATCTTTCCTAAGAGCAGGCACTCAGAGGAATGACAAAGATTTTTTTTTTTTTTTTTAATTGGGAAAGATCATTGAGTCCAACCATTGTCTAACTCTACGAAGTTTGGTGTGAAACCATGTCCCACAGCACCACAGTTGAGCCCTAACACAGGTTTTTTAATGGCAAAGAGCATCTTATTTACCAGGCATGGTAGGCTTGTACAATGAAGTTACCACTGCCTTTCACTGTTGGGTTGCATAAACAAACAGCAATGACTTTACAAAAATCATGTTCTGTTCAAAGGGATAATGGTGTCAGGTTCATGGTCATTTTACTAGCAGCCATCTCAGTGCTTGCCTGCAGGAGAAATCACCACTGAAAATATTGGTCCTTGTGACATGATGTCTGAGGCCCAACTCCAGTGACAAAACCAAACCAAAAGTCACCCTCAGGCAAGACTTCCCCATTGTGCAAGCATGGTTCCACTAACGAGACTAGAGTGCATCTATTATCCTACTATCCTTGGCAGTTTGATGGGGACACACCACTGGCAGGAGGGCCAGGACTTTCTCTCCCTTTGCCAATGGCTTCCCCAGCTGTCAGTGCCTACAAATGTGCTGTCTCTTAATAACGTACAGCTTTGCCTGAAGCTTGGGTGGAAGTGCGTGGAGCCTTAGAAAAGGAAGCATTTTACTTTGGAGACCACAGATTGACCTGAACACTGTGTGAAATGCCTTAAAAAAAGAAAGCTTCTCCATTTCCTCTATTATACCTCAGGAAAACCTGGTACAAGAAAGGTCCCGATGCCCCCAGCTCAATCAAAGAGGGGCCTGTATCAGGAACAGTGTTACAAATAGTACCAGGGAAGTGATTGCACGCCTGTACTCAGTACTGGCGAGGCCACACCCTGAGTACTGTGTTGAGTTTTGGGCACTCGCTATAAGAAAGACATTGAGGTCCTTCAGCAGATCCAGAGAAGAGCAACGAAGCTGGTAAAGGGTCTGGAGATCAGGGTCTTATGAGGAATGGCTGAGGGAACCGTGGTTGTTTCAGCTGGAAAGGAGGTGGTTGAGGGAGAGATTCTGTCTCTCCGCAACTATCTGAAAGGAGGTTGGTTTCTTCTCTCCAGTATAACGTGATAGGATGTGAGGAAATGGCCTCAAATTGCACCATGAGAGGTTTAGATTAGATATTCAAATAAATTTCTTCAGCAAAAGAGAACACTGGAATAGGCTCTCCAGGTAGGTGGTTGAATCCCCATCCCTGGAGATGTTTAAAAGAAACCAAGATACAGTGTTAATGGATGAGATTTAGCACCAGACTTGGTAGAGTTTGACAATGGTTGAACTCCATGATCTTAAAGATTTTTTTCCAGTTGAAATGATTCCACTATTCTATGATTCTAAAAGGGATGGAGAAGAACCTGGAGACATTCAAGCACAGGCTTGATGGGGCTATGAGCAGCCTGATCTAGTTAATGCTTACTGTCCATGCTTACTGCAGGGAGATTAGACTAGATGATCTTTAAAGGTCTCTTCCAACCCAATGCATTATGTGATGACTTCAGTCTGTGCTTCTGCTCTTTCTTTTGCTCTGTGCATGTACTGATGCTCCTACAGGTCATGTTTGCAGAAGCAAGCACAAATCTCTCTGTCTGCAAGGTCAAACTTTTGCTGCAGCCCCTTACCTGTTAGGTTATCCGTTGTCTCCTCTGGGTTTTCGTCCTGAGGCAGAATAGCTGCAGGAGAGAGGAACCATCCTTATTATCATCAAGGTGGGACTGGACTGGTTTTGAAGAACAACAGGAGATTCCATCCTGTCATCGAGAATCCCTGTCCAGGGAGGAGGCAGTAAAGGAACCGGAAGGAATCTTGATATGTTCCAGCTGCTGGAGGCACCATTTGGAAAACAAACCAAAACAGGCACGAGATGTTTTGCCAAAGGTTTACTGTTGAAAGGGGAATGCCAGCTGGGGGTTGGGTGGGGGTTATGCCAAAGCGAGACTGAGTCAGCATTTCAGTGGGGAGGACGCCTGGCTCATGGAGGGACCACCGGGGTACCCGACGCTCCTTGCCCTGAAACCCAAACTTGCCCCCTCCATGGGGCGTCGACGGCCTCCAGGGGTGGGCAGTAGGGGCGCACACAGGCCCACACGCCCCGCCCTGGCTGTCCGCGGCCCCCGTCAGCGGCCTGCTGAGGGGCGGCGGTTCCCGCCCTCCGCGCGGCCGCCCACGGCGGGCGGGGCCGCAGGCTCCTGGGCAGAAGCGGCGGTGGCTGCACAAACAAGGCATAGCGATGGCGGGCGATCACTCTCGTAGCCTGGGCAAGGGTAAGTGCCGGCCCCGGCTGGCAGGCCGCTGTATCGCTTCAGCCAGGCCTAGGCGGCCTGTGAAGGGGGCGCGACGGCTGTAACTGTGTGCTCTCTCCTCAGGCAGCGCGGCCCCGGGGCCTGTGCCCGACGGGCTGATCCGGCTCTACAGCATGCGGTTCTGCCCCTTCGTCCAGCGGACGCGCCTTGTCCTCCGCGCCAAGGGCATCAGGTGAGGCTGTCCCGGCTGGCTGCTGTGGCGCGGTGCGCAGCTCCCCGCCGGCCGCTCTGCTCCCTGCTTCGTCGTCCTCTTTCCCCGCCGCCCCCCGCGCTCCTGTGACGGTCTACCAGGGCTCTCACGAATCGGGGCGGTTCAGACTTCCCTTCTTACCTGAGTGCCTTAGGTGGCTCTTAATTAAGCATTTCCGAAAGAACTGAAAGAAAAGTGGTTTCTGGGGGTGGTTTTCCTATGAAGCTTGAACTACTTTAGACTTTTTGTATCAGGGTCATTTTGCTTAAGTGGGAAATAAGTAGTCTGTGTGTATGAAATCCCAAAGTAAACCCCTAGGGAAAACTCTTTAATAAAGTTTGTGGGGTTTTTTTCGTTCCTTTTTTCCCCCCCACCTGTTACCTTGAACGTTTGCAATAATAGCATATGAGCTTGTTCTGGGTAAACGTAAGTACAGCTGCAATGTATGATGTTGTTTGGGTTTGAGGTAAGCTGCAGTGAAAATTCTGAGACATGGGAATATTCAGTGTTATATGACTGTCTAGCAAAATGGAACAGTGAGTGGCCCTCTTTTGAGGGTATATGCTGTGTTCCTGTAACACCTTCTTGTTCTTGTCTCCTTCTGGCAACCATTCAGTTGTTTTAAAGGTTCAGCTGTGTTTAGCAGTGGGGTTACCAGGAATTTTCTGAGATTGCACATATAACACAGTATATAACTTAATGGTGTGTTAATATAACATATTTCTAATGTATCTTTTTTTGGTTTTGGCAATATTTGTTTGCCTTTATTTTAAATGGCTGTTCTATCTGAGGACATAGGCAGGGAAGATAAGTAGATGCAATGACCTCCTGATTTGCTCTTTGTGTGAAGTAAGGTTAAAGTTCAGCTGATTTCTTAATTGGAGTGTAGCTTATTTCCAATCAAGTACTTCTTTCTTGCTCTTGAACTTGCCTGTGATAAGTGTGCTTCCTTGTGAGCTTGACCTTTGTTCTTAGCATGATTGTAAGTGCTGCCTCTGTTGTGTGCTTGCAGATTGCTGGTGTGTCTTTTATTAGTTTAACAAAACACCCATTGGAAGTCAAGCAAAGGGAAGAGCTCCCTGGCAGTATTTCTGTGTTTGAAATATTTAGTCCTACAAAGGACTTCAAGGGGTCTGAGGATTCAGCCTCCCATAGTAGTGGAGTGTAATGAATGTGTTTTACCATGGTATGGAGTTGAGTGGACTGTAGAACTAAGCCTCTTTGGGTCTTGTTTCTTTTGCTCTTTTAGTCATGAAGTAATCAACATCAATCTGAAGAACAAGCCAGACTGGTTCTTTGAGAAGAACCCCCTTGGGCTGGTTCCTGTTCTGGAGACCAGTAAGGGCCAGCTGATCTGTGAGTCTTCAATCACTTGTGAATATTTGGATGAAGCATTTCCAGGGAAGAAGTTGATGCCTTCAGACCCATATGAGCGAGCCTGTCAGAGGATGCTGTTGGAACAGTTCTCAAAGGTACCGTGTGATCAGAAAGACAGCCAAAGCACGTGATAGTGTAAATGGCTCAGGCAGGACTTTGAACATCTTGCAGTAGAGCAAGGGTTAGTAGACCAAACCAGCCAGACAAGCGGCTTGAGACCTGGGCAATGACAATTGCTGTATTTTACCTTGAGTCTTTCTGTAAGGAAGTACTGTGTGAATGAGAAGAGTGCCTGATTGAGAGAGTCTACAGCCATGGACAAGAGATGGTAGGTGGCTGTAGACATGGGATGTTTGTAAGGAGACTGATTTTTGTCTCTCAGTAGGGATTGGAGGCAGGCACTGCAGCTGACAGGAAGTAACCTCTCTGTACAAGCATGTGCTTTGAAAGGTCTAGGAGCTGAAAGAACTAAGCTTGGATATGAGGTAGCAGAGAAGAGAGAGCAACAGCAGATGCAAAGAGATGTAGACAAAGCAGGGGAATAGGCAAATATATTTTCAAGCCATTCTGAATAGGGAGGAGGGTTACAGGGAAGCCTGTTGCAAGAAACTAAATGTACACTGAAAATTGGTTGTTTGAATAACAGAATCTTAGAAAAATGTTTGCCTATGAACTTTTAAGACTAAAATTTAGTTGAACTTGGCCACTGGGCAACTTTCTGGTACTGTATGCAAGCATAATTTCTCTGGCAATTACCAAGTTAGAAAATGCAGTTTTGTAGAAGTCTGCATATCCTGGACTATGTATCTCTTTATTAAAGTACCTTTTGTGTTGATAATTAAAATGCACTTGAATTTCAGGAATATATAACTAGGAAAGTGCCACTCTGCACCTTGCCTTTTTTGCTAGTGTGTACAAATGGGAAACATGCTCCTCTTGTCATTGTTCTCTTATTACAAGACTAAAATTCATTAGTATTTAAATTTGTTTTTCCTTTTAAGCCTTTGCTTACCTTTTCTGAGGTATAAAAGATTTTTCTTAATGGACTTTAACTCTTTAAAATTAAAGCTTTACCTTGCATCTAGTATCTTAACATCTTAAGCTCTGAGTGACTTGTAGGAACATTAAAAACTTCATCCTTTTCTTTGTATAGCTACCACCCATACTTTTCAAGTATTTTATGGCAGTCAAAGATGGACAGGATACCACAGCACTGAAAGCAGAGATTACTGAAAAGCTTGGCAAACTTGAAGAGGTAAGAGTAGCTCATGATAACGAGCAGGTTACCAGTTGTTGTACCATCCCTTTTTTCTTCAGTGCTTTGTCCTTTGCAGCTGGATCTCTTCTAATGATAGCAATGAATAATCTTTGAATTTACTTCCCCCGCAGCCTACAATGCAGAACAGCACCATTAGAATGAATTCCAAGTAGCTTCACCGAAAGCTTATCTATATGATAAAGGCTATGTGAGTTTAAGGAGTATTGTGGTTTGTTTTTTTTTTTTTTTTTAATTCCAACTGACTGCTGTTGTCCTAGATAGGTTTGTTGTGCTTTAAATGTAAGGAACCCTTGCATCATGTTCTAAGAGCAAGGACTGAGGAGTCTTAGCTGCTGAAAAGCATCTGTGCTGTATCTCTGCTGAAATCAGTGCAGATATGCTGGTGATGAAGTAAAATCTATTTTGTTCAAGAGCTTCTCTTTGGAGGGGGTGAGAAGAAGCAGAGTGTAACCTGTCCCTTGCTGAAATCTGGACTGTGTTCTGCTACAGTGGTGTAATGCAATTTCAGTAGAGCTCCATGAAGTATCAGGTGGAAGTCCCTTCCAACCCCTAACATTCTGTGATTAGCAAATTCACAGTCCTGATGTGGTGTCAGTAGTGGTTCTTGGCTAGCCTCAACAGCAGCCAGACTTTCCTTTATCATGATCCCATTCATTCTGTGTTTTTATCAGCCAGACTAATGCTTGTCTGGTTTGATCAAGAACCATTCCTCCAGAGTGTTTGTCTTGGTGTAAAGCTACCAGTAACTTTATAATGTTATCCTAAATCTCATGACAATCATGTGCATTCTGCTTCCCCACCCCTTTGAGCTGTCAAAGTAAAATTGTTTTCAGGGTAGTTTTGACTGTCTGATTAGGCCAGTGCTGGAGTGTGCAGATGACAAATGAGTTCTTGGGGGAAGTCATGTGTGTTTTACTTCCCTGAAATAAAGATCTATTAACCATTAACCTTCTTCCTCCTTTATTAATGCTGTGAAATACTTGCTGCTCCTTCAGTATCTCCATTTTACTATACCCTGAAGCATTTTGCAGAAGGTCAGCTGAGAATGGGAGGAAGGAAGAGAGCCATGCAAATTTCACTCAGCCTATTGCAAGAGAGATTCAGGAAGGGAAGTGTTTTGAAATACTTAGGAGTTTAGTGTGCTGCTGCCCGACAGAGGGAGCTGCGTTCCTGTGTTTGCGACTGCTGGCTTTATATTCTGCCAGGCACCTGGTAATTCAAACAGCTTGATGCTTCGTGGAGGACTGCTTTGAAATTTCTACTAGACCGTGGGGCTTAGGGGAGTAAATGCCACAGCAGTATAGTGTTGTGTGTCCAAAAAGACAAAAATTTATAAGGTTTCTTGAGTCCCACCTTTAAAATACCAAAGGGCTGTAGGACAGAGGAACTTGTACAACTGTGGCACTTGAAAGGTATTAGAAACTTAAATGTAACAGGAGAACTTGCTGCATTCTTTGTGGCTCTGCTTTCTGTGCTGAGTTGTGGGGATCCCTTTCTAGTGTATGTGCATGTTACATTTGCTTCCTGTTTCTTTTGCACCTGGAATCAAATCCAGTTCTAGAAGTAATGTTAGAAACACTTTCCTGACACGACTTGGTCTGAAGTGCCCTGGTAAAGGGTCCCTGCTAAGATTATGTTCTGGTTATCCTGGATGTTAAATATAGCTGTGTTTATTGCTCAAGAAATGCATGTGCATTGTTATGTTTGATTAGTGTGTGCCATTAAAGCTTTTTGACAAGTAAAGGAGTCATGAACTGACAGATGGAGAGCTACATTGCTTTATGTTTGTGCACAAGCTGCAGCTTGCTAGTGATTAATATTTTGTGACTGTTTTTGATCCTCTGGAGAAGAGCTGGACTGATAGCATATGAGATAGTTAAGTTTGGCACTACAGCTGCTTTACTGAGTAGCTCTGACTTGCCAGATTTTGTGTGTGCAGGAGAAATGTGCTGGATTTCTATTATATGCTGTTGATCCCATTCAACTAAGATGTGGGCTTTTTATTACTGTAGTGTTCTGTTGTGGTCATTTTGCTCCTGACTGCAGTTGTCATTTCTCACTTCTCTCAGGTTCTGTGCAAACGCAACACTGTGTTTTATGGTGGGGACTCCATCACCATGATTGACTACTGGATCTGGCCGTGGTTTGAACGTCTGGAACCATTCCACCTGAAGGAGTGAGTACTTTGCCTAGCTTCTAGGGTGTACTGAAGTGCCTCAGCATAGATATTCTTTCATACACTCTGTAGCAGTGAGCTGCTGAAGAAAGTTTGTATAGCATTAAACTTTAGGGAAAGAATGTTTAGGGAAGGAATGCTATCAAAAGTGATGGGATCTTCTGTAAACAAACGTTTGTTCAGCAGGTCTGTTTTCCTACCATATAACACTGACAGATCTGGAAGAAGTGATCAAAATACAAAACTTTCTCTCCATCCCTAACATCATAGATAAAAATGTTTTTCATTTGTAGGGGATGGAGTTATGGAGGTCTAGGTTCCAATTCCTTGGTCCAAAACCTCAGACTTGAAATGCAGTCTTACACTCTTCTTTGGAAATCCTAGGTTGATAAAGGAGAGTGATTTTGTTTCAAGATGAGGAAACAGTCATACCTTGCTGTAGCTAAAAGATCCATCCCTTTTGTACTAGCATTTTTTAATATGTAAATAAATGTTTGGTTTATTCTTCAACAGCTCCCGTTAGTATGGTATTGCATTAGGGTATAAGGAAATGATCTCAAAGGAAGACTGTCTTTATAGCTGGTATAAAATAGGTCTAAAGAGTCAACCTGTATGAAGAATCGGATGATAAAAGCAGAAGACAAGTATAGAAGAGTGCCTGAACGATTTGTAAAGAACAAGAAAGACACAGGGAATCCTGAGCATTGAAATGTCAGGCACTGTAAAATGACGGCTTTACTAATGCTGACTTACTCTATCTCCAGTGGGGTCCTTGAAAATACGAGGAGGAAGTATTAAAAGCAGTATAGGACCATAAGTCTAGAGTCATTAAAGTATTTGAATGACTGAGGATCTGAACCATTGTATGTTAAGAAAAGATGCTTGCTGGGTAGGAGTTAAGAGTTACCCAGAGAAGTTACACATTAACTAAACTCGGGAGTTGGAAATTGTAATTCAAAGTGCTGCCAGAAGAGAAGGAAAGTAGCAATTTACACTAAGTTTTCCATTTGCTACGTGGTGTTGTGTTTTTCGAATGTGAGTGGGTCTGTCAATTTAGTCTGTTAGTCGAATCCTCAGTTTCTTCAGACTGCATCTCCATTTTCAGTTGTTGCATTTCAGGGTAGTACAAACTGCACAGCTTGTCTCAGTAAGCAAGAGAGAAGATAGAAAGGGTTTGTAGGTTGTAGAGAAGGACTCAGTTACTGCACACAGCATTTGCTTCAAGAATCACCATTAACAAAACCTTCCAGAGGAAGGCAGTGGTGTGCAAGCCCCTACCCTCACCTCAGAGCAGATGATAAACACGAGCAGTGTCTTTTGCAGCAGGGGTAATGTAAGCAAAGACATGCTGATACCTCACACAATAAGTGCTCATTTGTGAGTTTGCTCAGCTTAGCAGAGTGCGCAACCTCTGTAAGAACTCCTTCACTTTCCAAAAGCTAGATTGTCTTTTATAATCTGATACATACTTATGTCCCCTCATCTGAGATGAGTATTGTGCTGGGAGGGAGAAAGCAACATAGGCAGTAAAATAGAACTGCTCAAGCTGTTTTGCTTCCTTGATGCCCTCCAAGTTTCCCATTTGTATTACTCAGTCTATTTTCTTTTCCTGTAGCTCTCTGAGTCACACCCCAAAGCTCCAACGCTGGATGGAGGCCATGAAGGAGGACCCTCCAGTCAAGGCTACAATGACTGACCCACAGATATACAAAGGTTATCTCCAGCTTTATGTGAAGAACAGCCCTGAGGCATGTGATTATGGGCTCTGAGGTGCCAGTAGGCACGTGCTTGCGTAAGTGCTTCTTTTCAGTGTGAGCTATGGGGGTCTAGAGTAATTTGGTGTGGGCTCTTCAGTGGTTGTTTCATAACGGGGACTAAATCTATGTTGAAAAGGCTAAGAAATTTCCTGTGAGCTCCACTCATTCCTGCCAGCAGGAGGATGTGCTGGCTTTAGGCAGGTCATAGAAAGTCATTGCTGGCCATTTATGTGACGTGAAGGGAAATGCTGGCTTTACTCAGACGTGATACTCTGTTTTCTCTGGCCTCTTTGCAGGCATTGCTGGTGATCAGTTCCTGAACTGACCTTGTTACTTGGTTTAAAATTGTAACACTGATGCCCTGGAAATAAATAAAAAGCAAACAATCTTGTCTTTAAACACAGTTTTTCCTTCCTCTTTCCAAGCAGCTGTTAGTCACTGATTGTACAGAGAGGAGTCAGGCACTGTAAAGGCTTAAACAGTCTCCGAAATAAAGATCCAGTTATCTGGTACAAGCTGTCCTGCTCTTCAGGCAGCACAACTGCCAAAGCACTGAATTTGCAATGTGACCCACATATTCCTGCTGAAGTGATATTTGCAGGGACCACCTAGTAAAAGGCTTCCGGATTGGGCTAGATACTCTAGGGGAGTGTGTGGTGTCCTTCTGAAGGACACTTATTCTAAGTCCTAGCTTCAACTATCCTAGAGGCTGGAGCAGGGAGTAAAGCTAACAGAAACCATCTCCTGAGCGGAAGGACTTGGATTTTCTCTTCTGCTTGAGAACTCTGGGTGTTGCTCTACATGTAAAAATGTAGATGAAGTCAGAGCATCGTTTACTGGTGGGGTCTTGCTGCTGGTGAAGGGATTAGTTTATTCTGTTTGAGCAGGTACATGCCAGGATCAGAGCTTTGTGGTTGGATAGTTTTTGAAGCTATCCTACATGCTAATACAGCGGAGTGGGGACAAGATTGCTTGAATCAGAAGTAGTCACAGACAACATTTCTCTCTCTCTTTTTTTTTTTTTTTAATTTTCTTTTATTTGCCCTTTCCACATAGAGGAGAGACCTCAGTCAGACCACTAACAACCCAAACGAGCTGTAATTCCAGGGAAGAGGTATGCAGAAATCAGGCAAAGCACTATGTTCAGGGAGGACAGGGCTGTAGTTCCTGTGATGCTGAGGCAGTTGACAGGAGATATGAAAGACTGTTCCATCTGTCTCCCATTGCAATGAGGTAAGGTAGCATAGCAGAAGTGGTCCACAGTTTTCCTGGTAACTGAGGCACTGAGTGATTCAGAGCTTCTCTGGAGGAAAACTGGACTAACCTTTTTTTAATCTTTTAATATGTTTTACCCCAGCACACTAACTCTGACAGGGTGCATGCTTGTGTAACTGATTGGGACAGCAAATAGAAAATACAGATTTGATGAGGAAAAGGCATTATTAGCAGGAGCTTGGTCTGTTAGTGATTTGAGGGGATTGTTACCAGCTTTGATTCAAACTATGCAGCTTTTCCCTGTTTCTTTATCTTTGTGGCTTTTAAACCCATGTGGTACTACTTGGAAAAATACTAATTACTCTTTATTGCTCTAACTAATACTAATTGTTCTAATTTCCCAAAATGCTGGGGTTCTTAAAAAAATTTCCCAGTCTAGATCTGATGCTGTACATGATTGTCATTAAAGAACCCAGAGGATGCACAAAGCTGTGAGGTGTATTGTCAGAACGCGGATCTAGGCTGTTTTGTTAGATGAAAGCAGGATTTGAGTGTGATTAAGTTGCAGTCCCTGAAATGGTGTTGGTGGGATCTCAGTGGCAAACTTCCAAGGATTAACTGCAGAACATTCTGGTTTTATTAGCTGCTCTGCTTTGTGTGGGGCTTGTTAAAACTGTTAGTATAGTAGGCTGTTAGTATAGTAGGCTCTAAGTTGACCTCAATAAACATGCTAGGAATATGTGGCAGTTTGCTCCAGTGTATTATTGCATGTGAGTGGGAGTTGTGACATGGGGAGATCCAATAATGGGTTAAGAGCAGAGACCAGCATCCAAAAACTGAGTGGGCTAGGGCCAGACCAGAGACTCTGTTGTCTGAACAGAAAGCTGTGCACTGTCCCCATCTTTAGTGGCTATGGAATATATCATTATAAGTATGCTGCTTCAGCAAAAAAAAGTAACATGAAATATTCCACTTTATAATTTACTATTAAGTATTGGTGTTCCAAGTTCCCAGGCAGACAGCTGGGGTCCTGAACTCATTACAGCACACCAAGAAATGCAGGCCTCAAGCAAAGTGTTTTTAATGTGGTAATGAGTATGCAACATTTCAGTCCAGTCTTCAAAAGACAGGAAAAGTTATGTGGAATGGATTGGCTCTCTCGGTTCATAGTGGATGTATGTAAAGGATCCATTGTATTAAAGAGGTCAAGGAAATACATCTCTTAAGCTTTGGTCAACAGAGGAAAAATTGTTGAAGTCAACAATGGAAGGATCAAGCAGGTGAGCAGCTCTGCCTTTTAGTCAGAGCTCTCTTTAAAATCTTCTGCGGATCAAATTGTACAGCAAGTGCTGTATTTATTTACCATCTGCTCCATATTTTGCCTGTAAAAGTTGTTGTTGGTGGTGTTGCTTTGAAAAAACGTTGGCTTGGTTTTGGTTGGGTTTGTGTTGTTGTTGGACCAAATATAACTGCTCTCAAGTAGAGGTTGAAAAGCCAACCAACCAAAACAAGACAAAAAAACTTCAGGTAAGCAAGACATTGGCCTTGTTCTGTTCTGTATTTGTAGCATGTCCCTCTATCTTTACTGATGTCCTTGAGATGGTTGTTGGTACCATAATGCAAGATGTGATCCATCCCCTTTTTTTATAATTTTATTATCACTTATATTGAAGCTAAGATCAAGGTAACAGGGAGCCAAGGTGGGGGGAGGATTTGGGGATCCCAGGCTATTTGAGTTGGGTATTTTCTGAGATTTGGCTAAGTAGAGTGGGACCTTGGGTGAAAGGAACTGGGGTTATGACAGAAGGTCCTTGCTTGGGTAAGTTTTTGAGAAGTGTCCAGGGAGGTGTTAGAAGGATCTGTGATTCTTGTGCTGAAAAGGGTAGTAACTGGAGATACTGGTATGAAAAGTGATGACAGAAACGCTTGTGTGAACTCCATATAGATGCTTGTGGCTTTCTTGCTTTTTCTCATCAGTTGAAAAAGAAAAGGAAATCTCAGCTTCTTGCTGTTTCACTTAATCTCAGCTTCTTGCCATACTTCATCTAACATCTGTCTGTCCTGCTCATCAGAGCTGTCTGGCTGTGTCTGAGTGCACAGTGTTATATATCTCCTGGGCCTGCTCTCCCCAGCTTTCCACTGTTGTGGCATCTGTCATGTTCCCTTTCATTCTCAAGGTTTGAAAACTGTTTCTTATTCTCTTGCCTTTCTCTGCTAGTAGCTCCATTATTACACCACTCTGTTCCTTGGACATTGATTTCACTTGAGAATGGCTAATAAAACTGGAGTCTCTTTACAGTGAGGAGATGAGATACAAGTTTACTAAATCATCCCCAACTTCTATAAGATGGAAGCAGTCTTTTCTACTGCTGGTTGAAAGCTAACAAGGCTGGCAGTTAACTGATTTATCTGAGTAAATTAGTAATGCCACATAATCTTGTTTGGATTTTTCCCACCTAGACCTCTTTGATTTGCTAAAACAGGACTGCTAAAACTTGTGAGATGCAGCTGTGTCTGGGGTGGAGTGTAACAGCTGATTATCGGTGTGTGCTAACACTGTATTTGAGTCCACCAGGAGTTAGAATGCAGGATGTTGAGGGACCAATGTACTGAGTCTGTTCAGAAGATGGCTGTGAAAGGCACAGATGTGCAGGAGGCAGTCTGTGAGAACCACAACATGTGCTTCAAAGCCAATGGAAAAAAACGTCTCTCCAGGGAAAATGGAGCCAAGAAAAGGGGCACTGAATAGCCACAAGCTGAGCAGGGAGCAGACAGTGTTTCCTGTAAGCCACAAACCATTTGCATGAGTCACTTATGTGGCTGCACAGCAGAGGTGTGGGAGGGCTTGGGGAAAAGGAGCAAAAAGCTGTCAGCTTCAGTCCACCTGGAGAATCAATGAGGATCATCATGGCTTAATGCTGTTCTTTCTGCACCTTTCTGCATATAATTTCCATCTCCCTGAAGAGATGCTTTTGTGCCTTTCCTCCTGTCACTCAAGCCATCTTCATAAGGGAGCTCTGAAAGGAAAGCATTCTGAGCCAGTCCACAAGTCTGAGTGTGGCTGGTTTTTCCCCTCTACGTTCATCACACAATGCTTTAACATGCATGTTTGGGCTTGGAAGCAGAGTCTGTCTCTTGCTCATCACAGCTAAGGCACAGTGATTAATCAGCTGTTTCTCCTTGTGAGGAGACAGGTCTGAGATAACCCATGCCTTCAAACCCACAGGCTTGGTGTCTCTGGATTCCTCTTCATATGCATTATGTAGCTTGGCTGTGTTGTGCTGGGGTATCTCTGCTCTGGATCAAACTTTTCACCTCCAAAGCTATGCCAGGTATGGCTCTGGCAGGAGGGAGTCAGTATGGAGCGGTTTGTACAAACCTGGATGTGAACTAGTCTAGTTTTGAATCCAGGAGCCTCCTCACCCTGCCATGATATGATAACCCTGAGGTGAACTGGCAGGAATATTGTGCTGACAGCACAGAGCGTCTGTCCCGTGGGAACGCCTGTGTGTGACAGGGGCTGGGCAGCGCCGCTGGGCATCACTTGTGCGTGCAGGCACAAGAACTGCCCAGGGCTGCCCTGCCTGGTGCAAGCTGGCAGGACTGAGACCTGGAGCACGATAGCAAACTAAGTACTATTTCCCTGTGGATTGGGGAAATACCTCTGTGCTGATTCCCAGCAGAGGGCTAAGAGAGCAAGACAAAGTTAAGAGCAATATAATGAATTTCTCCCTTGGTGCACCTGGGGAGGTGAAGTGATGGAGGAGTCAGGCTGTGAACAGTGTGGTTTACTGATCCCAGTTCTGCCTAGCTCTGCCCGCTGGGCCTGTATTGCATTGTCTTGGATCCTGAATGCTAGATTGACTGCAGAAAGGTGCTTAATTGGATTTCCAGTGACATTTTATGTGTCATGGCACTTCTGGAAAGCAGCACAATACAAACAAATTTAATTTTGGCTCCTTACACATAATTAAGTTTTTGCCAAGTTGAGACTGTTAATGACTGGGTCTGTTGGTGGATTTGAGGATTGTTTCACATCTAAACTAGACTTCCTGCAGATCACCTAAGATGCTTTTAAGAACTCCACTGAGGTTTTAATTGCCATTCCTCTGCAGTTTTTAAAACAATGCCACAGTCAGACATTTTACAAGTACTGAAAGGCCTAAACAGTGAGGGCTTTTTTTTTAACTTTAAATGTTTCAGCTCAGCACGTCCTGCACTTCCACCTCAGAGCAGATCAATGAAGCTAAGAGATCCAACTTCAAGACAGAAAATACTTTTTTTTTTTTTTTTTTCCCTCTAAAAGTTTGGATAAGCTCTGGTTTTAGCTAGTCAGATTCAGAATTGGTTAAAATCTCAGTGCTGTTATTCAAAGGCAGCACTTCTGCAAACAGTGACTGAAAATCTTTACTCTACAGATCCCCTCAAACCTCAGCAGCCAAAGGTTTTGCTTCTGGCAGCTGAGGGGCCCAAGATGATGCTCCTAAGTTCAACAGAACTAGAAAGTGAAGTTTCTTTTGAGGAACATTGTAACATAGTTAACGTTACATCTATTAACAGAAATCTGAATGAGCGCATTTAAGGGACCAGCCTTGTCCATTAGATAGGACAGGAATATCTTTGCCTCCTTCCTCTTCTCTAAAGGCTCTGTTATAAAGTTATGCAGATCATTCTGAGAGTAGCAGGAGTGACACAGCCTTGTTTCCTCATAGCTTATTCCTCCAGGTCTAGAAAGGCACAAGCACCAACTGCCTTCTGCTTCACAGGAGATATTTAAAAGATCTAGTGTGTGCTTTCTCAGCATTATGAGAGTCTCTGTCCTCTACCCATCTGCCTACTTGCCTCTAGTTTATTAGAGCTGAGTACTTCTGCGCTCTCTACGGGTCTTGTCAAATTTTGTTAAAGTTGTTTGACAGGTTCAGAAGTTACTTGGCAGGAGATGAAGGGACAGACACTCTTCTTCACCCCATATGCACGCATACAGTGACTGCATAGGAAACTGGTTAAAAATAACCTAGTTTTTATTGCCACAACAAATTCATCATTTTGGAAAAAGGCAAGACTGCCTGGAATTTTACTTGGAAGAGATACATGTTCAGTGTTTGGTTGGAGCCACTGAACCAATACCTTGAGAAATTCCCTTTTCTTAACAAACACAATCCAGATAAATACAAGATACATCTGATACTGTGCTAGCGACAGCTGGGGAGAGACCTGAATTAACTTTTAGACCTGCAAGCAAAGATCCATAACAAAGCATTGAGCAGAGAGGATGAAACCTGCTCAAGTAGGCAAACTGGGAGCAGTAGTCCATTTTAAGATCAGTGTTCCCAGTTTTACTGCCTGTGGTACCTGACCAAATTCATGTTAGCATGTCTGTAGGTCATTTGAGGTTACTCTCAGGTTTTTACTGCATAGACATTTCTGCTTACTTGAAATAAAGGAGATTCTGACCTTGCTTGTGGATATTCCATGAGCGGTCAAAGTCATTAGATAAATTATTAGCTGTGAATTATTCTCCTGGCTTTAATGTCCTGTCTGCCTCTCTGGCTGACTTAACACTTGAAAAGTGCTAATTTGTATCAACTCAAACATCACCCTGATTTGCATAGCAGCAAAACAACATTGTGCAGAGAAACTGGGAAACAGAAATACATTCCTGTGTGGAATAAATAATTTTTCTAAGGTCTGCAGATCTTTAATATTAGCCACACATCAGAATTATGCATCTGATTACTATGAAGGATGTGAGATACAGGGGTGACTCATGTCAAATCCCTAAGAATTGCCCAATATAAGTTATATATCCAGGCAGTGCATAGAAGGAGAACTTTTTGTTGTGCTTGTAGAAAAGGCTTCTTACTGTACTTGCAGGTGTTACCCATCCCAAGAAGTCTGTCACTGTGCTGGGGGGCCAGGAATGCAGACTGGACCTGCATTCATGAGCTACCTGAGTTTTCTCCAAAGTCAGGTACTGTGTAGGCATAACTTGATTTAATTTAAATGTCATGGGGAAACTCATGTAGAGACCAGGAGGAAGACCAGGCTGTAGCAGGTACAGCAGTTCATCATACCAAAGAGATGTGCTTACGAGCATCTATTTTGTGGTACATTCATCTAAATGCTGATTTGACTCAGCTTGGGCTTATTGGCAGGACAGCTACCTCAGAGAGCTCCTAGTAGACAGCAAGCAGCTGAAACAACCCAAGTCTGAAGGAACTAATCTGAGAGAGGTGTGTACCCCTTAGAGGGTTTGGAGAGGGTTATTAACGATGGACTTCAGTGAACTCTGATGAATTGGGAATTGTGAGAAAGAACTCTGAACTGTGTTTGCAAACGTTCATTACAATGAAAACTTTCCCAGCTAACATTACTTGCCATTCTTGTTTTATTTATTTCCAGGATTTAAAATGTTGAGGTTTTCAAATGAAGTGACAGTCAATGCCCAATGTCATAGCAACATTACAAGGCCAGATTGGAGGCCCTAACACTTACTGCAGAGGGGATTGGACTGGATGACCTTTGGAGGTCCTTCCAACCCAGACCATTCTATGACTATGACTCTATAGCACAGAATAATAGACACTTACTGTGACTTCTGAGAGAAGTAACAAGCTTAGAGAGACAGATAAAAATCAGAAAAGGTCTTCATAGTAAGTTATACTAGGAGACCTTATGGGGAAGTTTTATTGAACAATAAGGGAGGAGTTAAATCTCACTTGTATTCTTTCCCTGAAATTGTAAAAATCTAAGACCTCTTCCAATAGTTGAGTCAGATTCTGCCATCTAAAACATTTAATCAACATCAAAACAAGGCAGAGATACCCAGGTCTTTAAGGTCTGATTATCCACTAAACAAGGGCAGTGGAGATATTAATTCTGCTATGCATTAGTTGTTTTAATCTTGTGCTCACCCTCCCACACAGGCCTGACAAACATCAGAAGCCAAGAGCTACTGGAGGTTTTCTGGCACATGACAGACTTGATTTTCTGCATGTAACTTCCTCGTATTCAGCTCTTTATTCTCAATGTGCTGAAAAAAGTCACAAGTACACCAGCAGAGATTTATCTCTCTTCTCAGGGATTATTTTAAAGCAGTAATAAAAACTGAGATTAGAGGGGCCTCCAGCTGGAATAGAGAGTGCTGCTTTCTTAATGTAAATTAAAAAAAAATCAGCCTTTTCTTGTGAAGTTGCTTCTGGCAGTTTTGATTATAGAAGAAATGGAATGTTGAATGGGAGGGAGACCTGGAACATGCAGCAGCAGGAGGGTGTGACTGGTATGTGACTGTTTCCAGGTCCACAACACAGAGCGTTCAGTACACGAACCCTATTCTATGCTGATGGGGTTAATAAAAGGCAGCTGAAGTGAAAGCCAGTTGCATATTGATGGGACTGAGAGGACAAGACTGAGAGGTTTACTCAGTACAAGTTCATGTGCTCATCAGCCAAGCTTGGGATGATCTATCTCTTTGCTCAAGGAGTGAACAACTTCCCAGGCCAGTGACTTTACACACCAACCAAGCATAAAGAGAGCTATGTCTAAGTGTACCAGCTAAATCTGCAGCCACAAAGCACACATTTAAGGTTTGAGCTGCAGGGTGGGTGGTTGTGACCTCAACTTCTGTCCATCTCTAGAATATTGTCTCCAGGTATGGGAAGCACATTTCTGGACTGCAATGTAGATGTAATTGTATGCCAGAACTGAAGGCTGCCAGACTTCTGAGAAAGCTAGCACAATAGAATCAGGGCTTTAAGAAAGCCTGGAAATAAGGAAAAAAACCAATAATTTGAATCTCTGAAGAAAGAATCCAGTTCAAAGACTAGAGGAAACATGGTTTACAACTAGAAGAGGAGGTTAAAAGCAATTTTCAATGGCTGAGGTTGACCTCTATCTGCCTACTATCTGGCAGATAACACTGTAGTGTAATGGCCATAGCATGGACCCAGAATTTGCTATAGCCCTTCTGAAAAATGATTTTATATTGCTGTTAACCCTTCTGGTTTTTCAAATAGCAAAGCTGCATTAAAACAACCAGGACTGCTGATGATCCTGGGCTACAGAACTCACTGCAGCGTATGGCTGACCCTGGGAAATTGTAACCCCAGGCTAGTTAGACTTGTGCTGTAACTCTTACGCCAGCTGCTTCTCAGACCTGTTCAATGCTGATTCAGCTCCAGTGATTGCTGGAAGGCAGAGGTATTCGTTAAATGTGTGCAGAGCATTCTGGGGAGCCCCTTCTCTGAGCCTCCAATCTGGCCTTGTAATGTTGCTATGACATTGGGCATTGACTGTCACTTCATTTGAAAACCTCAACATTTTAAATCCTGGAAATAAATAAAACAAGAATGAGTGTCTTCTGTGGAAGGCATGTTGCCAAGGAAACAGTGATGGGTTTATTATTTGAATGAAGAACCAGCTTTTAATTTCCTTTCAGAGCACATTAGAATATTAACAAGGCAATGCCATTCTCTCAAACTAGGAAAAGGGGTTAAGCAGGAGGCTAAGTGGTGGTGGGTGGTTGCTTGAACTTGTCTGTGGATACTTTTAAAACAAGCAGGTAAAGAAGATTCCTCTAGCCAAACTGGAAATTCTGGGGATTTCTAATTCAGCCAGTAAGGGCAACATCTACCAGCAAAATTCAGGACTTGCTGCAAAAGGATGGTTTTTGAGCAGAGATATCCAGAGTAATTATTCTGAATTCTTGTGGATTCATATTCTTGGCAAGTCTGACATCCCTGGAATTATTCTGTATTAGCTATCCACTTAATGTTCACACTGCAGTCAGAACTGACAGCAACTCTTGCTACTTGGTTCACTGTGCTAGGATCATACTGGGTGTATCTCCACTTCATCCTTCTCTCTCAGAAACATTTTTGGGGGAACCAGAAATAGAACAGACTTCACACTTCTTTAGATTTTGTACAAGACTTCCTTTATTATAAATAAAGCTGCATGAACAGATCTATACAAATTCAACAGTGTCCTGCTATAAAAGCAGCAGTTTGAGTACAGCATTGTCCAACAGGGAAGACCTTTGTATGGAGAGTTCTGGTGTTATTGCCCATCTCAGTTGCATTGCCAAGATTGATCTTCATACTACAGTTTTGCTTCTGAGCTAACATATTACACACACACACCCCCCGCCCCTTAAAAAAAAACAAAACCAAACCCCAAAAAAGACAAGTAATAAATAAAGCTGTGTACTGTCTAGGATCCTGTAAGAGCTAACCCCTCAACCACCAGCAGCTAAGCTGCTACAGGGTGAAATCTTACTTCTTCACCACAGAGAAAATGTTGCAAAGACTTTGCATTAAAAGCATCTGGTGGACAAGCAGCAAATCCTGGTGCTTGAATATTGGATAAAATTTTGGATCCTTTTGTTAAAATACATCTTTATACCCCCTGTAAGACTTGTATAGAGAGCAATTCAGAGAGCTAAGCCAGGTTGTCACATACTAAAGACTGAATTCCCAACAGCTCTCTTTAGAAGACATTCAGCTCCTGAACAGCACTAATAACCTTAGACCCAGACATTTCCTAAAGGTAAGTAGTTCCTGAGGCTATGCTGTAGATCAGTGGCTGATATCAAGCCATCACTAATTCCATTGCTTCGACAGAGCCTGTAATAAAATATTAAAACCACCAGTGGAGGGTGGAGGGAGTGGTTGGGAATCAGCAGAAGGCAACAGGAGTTCATCTGTTAAATTCACCTGGTTACCAATGGCAAGAGCAGCACTGAGACACAAGAAAGTAGTTCAGGGCAGGCTGTTTACCCTTCCGTAGGTGCTCTCAGAGATGCAGGCACCGCCAAAGAGAAGTTGTGTGTCTGTCACACGTGTGCCATACGCTGTTTGGTTCCAAAAGAACATTATTCACTTTAAACCACAAACTACTACTTCCACCCCTTTAAAGCTGCTTCCTATGAATGGCCAGCCAGATTTCAGTCGAGGCAAAGCTAAACATGGGCAGCACTAAAACATCTTAGGACATTTTTACTGGCTGACAGCTAATGGACCTAAACTGTCTTACAAACATTTTTTATGAAATGTGAGTGCAGCCTTTTCTTGACAGAGCTAGTACTTAGTGAGCAAAGATTTAGCACAGGAAAGACAAGGAATGATGTGCCCTCCTTGTACCACTGCAGAGGTCTGAGTCAGAGTCATGCTGTGTACCCCACACCTCCTCTGATGGGACAGATACATATCTCTAGTACATATACTGGTATATGGCTTGCAAAGAAGATCTCTGCCCTGAGGCTTACTGGAACAGAGCTTATCACAGAGCACTTCTCCACCTGGACAGGTATGAGTGGGTTCCCTCATAGCCTAAATGCACAGAACAGATGCTTAAAAGGTGCTCAGGGCAAAATGAGCATATTGGAAGGAAAATTAAGCCAAGCAATTTGCTTTCAGGGGAATCAAATACCTAAATTCCTTGGTTCAGCTCCAGCTTGGGTTCAGCTAAACCCCATGGGAATGCTTCAGGGTCACTTTGGGTTTAAGAGAGAGAATAGGCACACCAACAAAAGATTCAATTCACTTATCAGTTTAGGTTCCCTTTGAATCTGAGCAGCAGTGCTTAGAGCTGTGTAAAGACGAGTTCAGGCATGCTTACCAGCCCGTAAGACTGGTGTTACCAACCTTTGTTCTGACATTTCAATAGGGGAGTTACCTTCTTCTGTTCAACAGCCTTTTCTTCTCATCCTCTCCCTGCTCAACTTTACATAAAAGCTATTTTTCAACCCTGAACGTCATTTCCTGAGAGACCTGGGTCACAAATTTGTTTCTGTTCTTTGGAAAGTCTAAATTTAGACTCTTGACAGGAAACAGCAGAGAAATTTTTATTTCTCTCTGGCTGGGCTGGGCACACATTTAGAAGCGGCTCCAGCCACAACTGCTTAGCGTGACCTGCCTGCCAGCAACACATGCAAAGCTGGATCTGCTACAGGGGCTGTGCAGGAAACCTGGGCATGTAAGAATGGCAAATTGCTTGGGTTTGCAAACAACTTACACAGCTTCCAATGTAGCCTCCAGACTCCCATATTCACTTACTCTCTGCACCTCAACTTGTCACTACCTGCTTGTCATGTCCCCTGAGATCATGCCTGCCCTCTTTCCTACTGGGGAAGGCTTGCTTGGTTGAGCTAACGAAAGCCAGGCGCTTACAGCACTCTGTAGCGTTAGCAATTAGTCTTGTCCTGTTGCTCTGCCAGCACTGGCAGTCTCCCAGGCATTCACTGCCAAGAGTGCTGAAGCAAGCACAGATGATCCAAGACTCTCTCCTACTGCAGGGCAATACCCACCAGCCTTCTCTCTCCCATCTCATTTCCTATCCCTTACTTTCTGCTCAGAAATATTCCTTAACCACCCTACAGCTGTGATGATAAAAGCTAAGTGGTTTGAGCAGAGATCCCTGTCCCCACCTGTGTTTGCTTAAAAACCAAGTGTGGGAGTTACAACTTTCTGTTTGTGCATGAAATGCCCCTCACTGGTGGAGAGGACAGACAAGAGCAGGCATCAAGGAGATAGTGAAATGGTTTTTACCAGGAAGCAGGAGGATATGAGACATCTGTGGAGAGTCTGCTTATCAATAGGCTGGGTGATAAGCTCCGTGCTGAATGCTGTCCCTAGAAGTGATACAGGATTAATTTTTCTCTCTGCTGCATGTGAAAGATGATTGATATAAAGGGACCTGTCATGGTAATATCATCCCTGATGGGTCTCACCACCCAGAACAACTACCCTCTTGTAAGCAGGATTCAAAGAAGCCCTAGTGTAAAACACTGCAGGAAATTCTAGTCTAGGAATATGGCAGGAAAGGCTCCTGAGCACTGGAGGCCAGGCTCCCATGACCAGCACAAAGCAGGTATGAACTGAGGCCTTAGCTTGGATCCTGTAGGAAGCACATGAAAGATGGTGAGGAACTGATGAACACTCTCCTCCAACAAAGTCACCTCACCAGGGCTGAGCAGTCCACTAGAATGGCACTAACACCCTGATTCCTGAGGGACTTTGGGCATCATTTCTGCATTAGGGTTTTTAGCACATGCCTTGAGATTGTCCCCTGGCTTTTAAGCCTGCAGAAGCTGTCATTTCCCCATCACTTTCCCACTTTCCTGACTCAGCAAATTACAGTCTGCTAGTAGCAGCTCCTCTGAGCCTCATCAGAGCAGCAGTCTTCAAAAGGATTGATGAGACACTATATAGAGGCAAACAGGTAGCTTTTGCTTGAGTATCTGGGAGCAGAAGGGGCATGTTACAGGGATGTGCAGCTGCAGAGACAGTGCTGTCAAGCCCTGCTACATGTGCATCTCTAACCCTGTGTACCACCTAGCAGGATGGCTCTAGCTCAGAGCCATCCTGCAGGCCTTGGCCTCATCAAAACCATGCTGGGAGAGTCACACTCTCATTTGGAAGGTGATTGTTCCCTCCTGTTACCAGACTGCTGAGATTGGCTTCCTTACAAACTAATTTTGGAGAACTGCTTCTTTTAGGAAAGCAAAACCCATAGTAGTCCTTTCTCTCTTGGTCATTCTCAGCCTTGCTGCCCTGAGGCAAGGAAAACAAACAAATCAACAAAAATGCCAGAAGCTAATAATGGTGTTTCTCTGTTTTATCTAAGGTAAAAAGGTTCCTGTCCATTTATCCATTAGCCATGTTACCGTGATAAAAATTGAAGACTAGAATGAAATGGTCTGAAGACAGACCAGCAGCTGCCTGCTCTGCTACAATCTCCTCAAGGAGAAGAATGTGCAGAGTACATAGGTGTTTCTGCAGGACAGGACAGGCCATTTAAATTATTGCTACAAGTCCTGTCAAGAAGGCTTTTTAAAGATAACTAGTTCCCTTTTATTAAAGAGCTGTGGTTGATTTAAGGATCTCCATCCAGTCCAGATCTTGTGCATGACCCTCCCATTCCCCACATCAGCACCGAGTCTTACATTGTGCTTTGCATTGGTCACAGAGCTTCTGCTGTCTGCAAGCAGACAGGCCCCTGGAATCCTAAGATCCTCTTTTTGATTCCTCCACCCTTTTCTTACCTCCCCTTTCCAAAGGAAATTAATTATATGGCCACCACCAGCGCTTGCATTGCAGGCATTTGAATAAATTAGTTGTATTTGTTGCTCACCACCACTGTAGTGTGACTGAGGCACAATAGAAAAATATATTCTTAGCTGTATAAACCCCAGCCAGCACACCAGTGGAGCAGAAACTCACTTTTATACCACACCTTCCAGTTTCTCCCCCCTATCCTCCTCCATCCCCTCTCCCCTACTGAAGAAACCATGGCCTAGGACCAGTTCAGCTACAGACAAGAAGTTGTACTGGCAGAGTCAGTTGTCTCCAGGAAGCTTCAAAAAGCTGCCTTGCGGACTTGTGCATAGAGGAACGGGTGTTTTCTGCCAGCCTTGGTTAAAAGGATTCCTTATGGATCCCATTGGTGTGTGCATGAGGAATGTGCACCGTGTACTCATTTATCAGTGCAGACATGTTCCTGAGCATCTCATGGAATGTGTCCACTGTTTTCCTGTAAACATCCCTGTGCAGCACGAAGGGACGGAAAAGGTTGAGAGGCTCAGCCCTCTGGAATATGATGGGGAAGCCCAGCTCTGCTGGTACCCTCCCATTGCCAATGAAAAAGTGGTAGAGCTTCTTTTCATGCAAACATTTCTCCAGAAATTTCAGCATGTCCTGTAGACGGGCCTCCAACTTCTCTGGGGCCCAGTCCTGACTGGGACATGCCTGCAGGAGGTGCAGCATCACTGTCTTCAGGTGGTAGTTGGTGAGTCCACTTGGACCTGTGAGGCTGCACTGCTTCCCATGGAGGAAGGAGAGGATTTGAAGGCAGCTGACGTGGCAGGCATTGGCAGGCAGCGTTTTGGAGATCAGCTGGATGAACCTCCTCTCATACACTGCGAAAGTGAGAAACCAGTGAGTGCTGGAGGGAAGGTCTGCTGCCAGGCCACTCCGAGGGAAATGAGAGATGAAGTAAACATCAGAGTTCTCGTACTGCACCACAGGGGTGAGGTTGAAGGCAATTGATTTTCCCGATCTAAATTTGATCTTCAGGGCTCCTGGCAAGTCCAGGAGGCTGAAGGAGAGGTCAAATTCATACTTGTGGGAGATTCTGTTCCAGGCCTTGGTAACTGCAATCTGGAACCACTTCATGACTTGGTCAGCATCCAGATACTGAGTATTTTTGAAGCACAGGAGGTCTTCCATCTCACTGCCGGGCCTGGTAGTACTGGCTTGGCTATGAAGGAGGCACAGCATATCTTCCCCTAGTTTAGTCTTGTCACATATGCAACCTGCCACATCCTCATCTGCCCTGCACACCTTGATAGTACCATAACCTTGTTCATCTGGAGGAAAAGAGTCGCCAGAGCACCAGGTCTGGGACCGGAAACAGTATGGCTCTGGGGGGGCAAAAGGCACTATCAGATCACAGACGAAAGGTTTGCGCACTCTCCAGTTCTCATACATGCTCCCCACACCCATGCAGTCCTCCACTTCCATGTCAGCATCCCGGTTACAAACACTCCTTAAGGCCTCCAGCAGGTCATCTGCAAAGCCTTCCACCATCTCCCGCATCCTGGCCATGTCTCCGGTGGTAGCCAGGATGCGCTTCTCATAGAAGCTGGCCAAGACAGCCTTGTCAGGGAAGGCCACTCCTTTAAATGCTTTCCCCAGGACAGCCATGTCATCTTCTTCTCCTCCTGTGTCCTGCCAATTTCCTTCCTGGAAGTCCTGCCTCCAGAGCTCAATCAGCAGGAAGATAACCATGGAAAGGGCAGTCCACATATCCCATCGGAACTTTTCCTCTGTGCTTTCCTCCACCACCTCTGCAGCCTTTTCCACGGTCTTCTCTCTGGCTTCTTGATCTGCGATTTCCTGCTCCAAGCGCAACTGCTGCAGCCGAAGGCTCTGCTCCCGCTCCTTCATCTTCTGGATGATTTCCTCCGCGTTCTCGGGAACAGTGCCATTCTCTTTAGGGAAGAGCAGCGGGTGGTTGACAATAGCTGTGATCACCACGAGGCACACCCGGAAGATTCCCACAGGCATGGCAGTTGCTTCCCTGGAAGAAAGGCAGAATAAGGCACAGTTCAGAGCATATTCCCTCAAAAATAAAAGTCCCCGCTTAAATAAAAGCTACGGCATCCTTCCTAGCCCTGGAGAGTCCAGAAGCTCCTAAGTGCATGCCTGTTTCCACAAGTTATCAACTAAGCTTTCCAAAAAGACTTCCAAAGATGGTGAAGACAGTGAGGACGAAAGTGTCCTGTTATCAAATGAACTTTGAAGAACAGAACTATGAAGGCACATGCTACCATCAACCCACTGTGATGATGTTTGGGCACTGTGGGAGGGCATGTCCTTCCCCCTTCCTTTAAAGCATTCCATAACAGAAAGGGAAAGAAGCAGGCACAACCTCCTCAGGTATAAAAAAGCAGGGCTTGAGATGAGCACTGCTTTGCCTCCATGTAAGGTTAATGCTGCAGACATGGCAACAGCATAGACAGGGCTCTCTTAGCCCCTTCCACACTAAGCATGTCCGGGTACCCACACAGCCAGCTTAGGTCTGGGCAATCTTCACTGCCAGTGCTGGTGTGTGCATCTGGGTGGGCACAAGCCTGCAGAGTTTTGTGCTTCTAAGCAGGCACTACAGGCAAAACTCTTCCTGCCTTTCAACACCATCAGGATCAAGATGTGGCAAATCCTCCCAGCCTTCAAGGAAGCCTCACGACTGAGGCTCCCAGAAAAAGGGCAGAGACAGAAAGCTCTCTAAACTAGAAAGGGTTTCCTTTAGCCCAGTGGTTTGAAAATCATCAGAGTGTTTATTTTTGGAACTTACTTCACTACTAATCTATGGAAGACATTAGTAAACATCATGGCTTTGATTTAAGCTATCTCCCTGAAGCACCCCCTTAAATAGTGTGTTTGCAGCCAGCTTGCTTCTATTTGAAGTGACCTCAATGTGGCTGTGAGACATACCCCAGATCTTGAGGTCTCAGTGCTTGCTGCAGGCAGCCATGGGCCAGTGACAGACCCACATCACCCCCTGCACAGGCCCCATGGCATAACCAAGGCTGCTATAGTGTTCTGTGTGGTTACTGGCTCTGCTGCTTGGACCTCACTCTTTATAAAGCTTTCTATGACATGGGAACCACGATGAAAGAATTTAATTGACAGCTCTCAGGAATACAGTTCCATTTCTGGGGCATCTGCCTGACCCTAATGAGGCCTCCCAGAGGCCTGGGTCAGATAGTGTCCAGCTAAATCTGGGCTGTTTCCTGGCAGGTGGCATTTGTGTTTTTGGAGGGCTGGCATCACTATCAAGATCCCAAGTGCCTGCTCAGGGCAGGACAACCTGAGTTTGTCACCCACTGCTGAGACATGGCAAGCTCTTTCTAGCAGTGTCACCCCCTCAGTCCCAGCACAGGGAGACCAGGACAAGAGGACAAGCAGGGGTATTTCTTCTTCCAACTGAGACATTTCAGTGCAGCTGCTTTAAGGTCTCAAAAGTGTGTTTGAGAGAGTTTTTGTTACAGAAATAAAGTCTATCACTAAAATAACTAATCAATCAGACCAGAAATAGTAATCTCATTCCTAACAAACCAACTCATCCTGCTGTGGGAATGAGGCTGTTTCACAGAAAACAAAGAGGTGGTGAGTAGTACAAGGAGATGGAGGGCTATAATTTTCTCCCCTGCAAGAGCTCCTTCCTGGTCTGAACCCAGCATGTTTAGGTGCCACAGCATTCCTGCTGTCCCAGCATCTGGGCAAGAAGCAGCACATCTCTGGCAATGGCATCAATACCTTCACAAGGCATGCAATAAAGATAGATCTATCCCAGTGGGCCTTGTTATCATTACTGCACAGCAAACTGCTGGCTTTTGATTGTAGGAACCTAGATTTCCTCAATGTGAGCACTTACTGTACATGGGAACTGTGTCCTTCAGCATGCAGTTCTCTTTTCCTTACAAGAGGGCTGGGACTGGAATAACAAGAGAAGGGAACAGGATTGAGACACATTGTCCAAGCAGCAAGAAAGTCCACATGGTGCTCAGGATAATGCTATGTGCTCCTCCCTGTGTAACATCTACTAACTGTTCTTTTTTTAGATCCCATGTACCTGCATAGATGAATGCCCTCATGCAGATGCTGCTCTGGAGATGGTTTGCAGGCCTTTTTTGCCTTTTTACATTAACTCTTTAATTCATCAGGCAATGAATTAAAGCTGAATTAATGCCCCAAGCTGGCTGTCCCAGTTATTCTGTGAGCTCCATTTAAAAATAAACTGGGTTTGCCCTGCATTGCAAAGGGCTTTATAAGTTTGCTGGGGCAGGGCAGGAAGCACTGCTGAGTTCCTTTCCTTAGTGCTATGCTCTTGCAGACCACGAGTGCTTTCCAAGCTTAAAAATAACATGGCCAGGGGCCAGGTGCCTCCTCTTGCAGGTTTGACCAGGATGATGGTGGCCTCTATCCTTGCAGATGAAATGTTTTACTGTTACCAGATTACTTCTTAGATGTGTATGGCTGAAAGAAGACAGCTTCCTTAGGATCTTTTTGAACCCTTGAAGAATCTCTCATGCTCAGCTGCCCATGAGCACACTGCTCCCACAGGTTACCTGCCCCAAAGCTCTGCTAGCACACGAGGCTAGGCCAGACATTCCCAAGTCCATCACTGGCTGGATCAGCTAGAATTCATTCGGGATTACATAGACTGTCTACCCCAGGTGGTTTTGCAAGAGTAGCTCAGAAAGCACACGCATAACTTCTTCCCTCAGCAAACTCTACAGGATCAACCTCTGGAAAAGAGTCAGGATGAAAACTGGAAGTGACAACATCTTCAGGTTGCATGAATTTGCAAGAGGCATGTCTACTTTCAGCCTGGACAGAGGAAGTTCTCCTGGTCAAAAGTGTCCTTTTGCTACTGTAGCTATTCACACCATAAAATGAAGTTAATCCTCAGCCTCAGTCAAATCTCATGGTTAATGATGCTTAGTTTCCAAGCTGGTGGAGCCTGGCCTTCACAGCAGCAAGGGTGATAGGGGCAGAGCGTTCCCACACCTCATCAGACACATCTTCCCTGGCTAATAGGGAAAGACTAAATAATACAGGTGAAACCAGTAGCACTGCCTGCTAGGGCAGTCCAGCCTTCCCATAACAAAAGCTGCTCTTCTCCCTTTGCTTTTAACTTAAGCCCAAGCAATTTAAGTCTGATAAAAATATTTATGCCTGCTCTGGCTGAGACAGCTTTTGTGTGGGGAAGAGGGAGAGATTCCAAATGTTTCCAAGGTGGAGACTAAGAAAGAGAAACATCATTGTTTCATCTATGCATCAAATTTAGCAACATTTCAAGTATGGAAAGAAAAAAAAAGGAAAAAAAATGAAGTATGAGTTTTTAAACAAGTCCCCAAAGCAACCTTCAACCTTTTCCAAATTCCTGTCTCTGCCAGTTTTTTCCCATTCGAAATACAGACAATGTTCAGACTTGGTAACAGGCTTACATTCAACTACTTTCTGCAGACCTTCTTGCAGCAGTCCCAGGGCTCCAAAGACCCCCTGAGAGAGGGAACCACAGTCCTTGTTGCATTGCAAGCAGGCCACCTCTGTGAGCAGCCAAGTCTGCTCTTGCCCTGCTCTCTGGACCAGGGCATTCCCAAGGTAGGAGAGCAGAGCTCCAATGGGCACAAAGCAAGGAAAGGAGCAGCATGACCAAGGAAAGCTGCACAGGGAAGGGAAGAAGGCTGGAGGGAAGTGTGTGGAGCCCCAACATCTTGATGAAAACTCTGTCTCTGCTCACTGCCCAGCATGTGATGTTGCTTGTTCAAACCTGCCGCTGGCATCAGAATTGGTTTCCTTCTGTGACACTCACTGGGTGCTTCACTGATTTTAAGGTTCATGATGGCTCAGAACAACCCTGGGAAGTGAGGGGGCAGGCTGGGGAGTAAGGGCTCAGGGAGATAAGAACAGCTGGTGGCTCTGCTGCTTGATTAGAAACCAAGATCAACTGCATCTTGCAGCACTTGGCATGTTCAAAGGCTTCACTAAGAGCACCTGCAGCCCTTCACCCTCAGCTCCCAGACAAGTTTCAAGCCTGAAGCAGCCTCTCTGGCTGGAGGATCCCAGTCAGACCCATACCAAGTCCTGGATGCCATGAGGAGCCCCAAGAGGGGATGGGGAAAGATGACTGAACTGTCATGCAGTTCAGGTTGGTGTTATAAAACCATATTGAGAAGAAGCTAACTCCCACACTAGCTGATCTGGAACCCCTCTGCTGCACAATTCAGTAATGTCTGGCTCACTCACTCATCTGCAGCATGGTTACAACAGGTTGATTTGCATGGAAAGGCAAGCAGCATATGAAGCTCACAGGTGCACAAAACCTCTGCAGAGCCAGGCAGTGGCTTGCCTAAGGTAAAGTGACAGCTGGAGAGCATCCTCTGCATGAGGATTTTGAGAGCTGACTGAAATCCTCTTGCATCCATATAATAAACACCACGGGATGAATGTGCACAGAGAGGCTTGCCCCAAAACTGCTGCTGGAAAAGCCTTCTTCTTTGCCACATTTGGCCAGCACCAGCTATGCCAAAGGCTGGAGAAGAAAAACTGGTGCTGAGCTCTGAAAACCAGTGCTTGCTATGCCTGCATCTCTTCAGTAACTGTCTCTACATCAATGGTGCTACCTAGGTCTCTGCAGAGTGGTCTTAAGGAAAATCATCTGCGAAGACTATTGCAAGACAATATAAAAGTGCTCATTGCACTGTTTCCTGACTACAGTCAGCCCTAAAGATGAATACTGCTTGCAGTGCATGCTAGTGCAAGCAGATTTGCTTACTGATGTTTCATGTGGCCTGGGGACATAGCTCAGCTTCTGCCTTGAAGACCTCCTCCTCATCTGTGAGCATCACAGAGCTCATCTAGTGTTGGTGTGGGCTGACTTGGGACAGCCACTGGGTGTTCTCCTTCTTCCCACCAGCCACTCTGCCACAGAGAAGTAATTTTCATGTATGAGCAGCAAAGTGCTTTGTAGAGATGATGATGATCAAAGCCACAACTAAGTCCTGTCCCTTCCAGCTAAAATGTGTTCAACTTATGATGTATACAAGCCTTCCTCACACCCTTTTCCACAGCACCTTCAGACCCTTTTGTCTCCTGCTCAGTCTGGAAAAGCCAAAGAGATTTATATGGCAGCTTGCAACTTGCTTCTGTAGGCGGCTTGTGTGCTCTAAGCCCAGATAATCCTCCATGTTCCCTGAAGACTTGGGAGAATATTTCCCTTCCATTAAGAGTCCCTTTATTTCCTCAAGAGTTCCCCATACAGCTATATTTTTTCCATCTTTTTATTCCCTTAGATTTTAATTAATGGGAAGCAAAACACATACTCTGGCTGGTGTTGCGCAATAAACCTGATCAGAGTAAGCTGAAGCTTTGATTCTTAACTTAGAAAACCCAAGACAAGCAACCGAACGTCATTCAGTACTGTACTGGAATACGCCAAGAGATCATTTACTACACACTTGATTGCTTCCTGCAATTTGGCTGACACAAAAGGCAGCGAATAGGTGGCTGCCTGTTTTGCTTTGCTAGGCTGCAAGAAGAGGCAGCTCGAAGAGGTGATAGAAACTCCAGCTGGTTGGGAGATTTATTCATTGAAAGCTGCCAAGGTTTTGAAATCAGAATTTTCGTGGGAACAAATATGATTTCTGAGGCAGCTTTTGGGAAGGTTCTTGAGGCCTGGAAAGGACTCTGCTGCATGTTTTCACTGAAGAGGTTGATAGCCCAAAACAGCCACTGACCTGAACTTGAGACTTTCTTACTGGGAAGATGTGAATTCAGGACCAGCCCAGCCATACTCCCTCATGGCTGAGCTTCTGAGAGCTCCATGATTCCTCTCCTTGCTGTTACAGAAAATATACTGCCTTTTGGCCTTTGAGTGTATAGTCTGAAAATGCTTCTGCTGCGCTTAGGAAGACCTACTCAAGGCAGAAAGTTTGCTGAAAGCTCTCTGTAACACACTATGTCCTCCTCCAAATTGCAAATACTGTTGTCACCTCTGCAGCAGAAAGAAGTGACATTTCCTCTTACTGCAAGCTCTACATTTTAAGAAATATTCACAATGGAAGAGAAACCAGAATTGCAGAGGTGGATGTCAGTATTACTATTCCCACCAAAAGCTCAGAAAGATGCATTTCATTGTCAACACCACACCATGAGGCAGTTTTTCTATGATTTACAGAGCAGTCAGAAGGCCTTGACTGGTCCAGAACAGATGGGAAGGGCAGTCTCCCTTCCAACTACTACATGTAAAGCCTCAGGAATAGACACAGCCTGCATGGATGCTCACGGAAACAGACGGAGGTACCACTAGAGAGAGCAACAACCTGATGAAGGTATCAGACTGCTCTCTGCCATTAATTGCTGGAAATTTGTTGTTCCCATTTTGACTCTTTTGTACTAAGAAGGATGAGAAAAATTTCATTTATGCACATATTTAAAAAACAGCACACGCCTATCCCCCTTGTAGTCTGATCACTTCCTTGGGATGACAGAAATTTCTCTTGAAGGCTCTCCTCCAAATTCAGGAGGGAGTGACAGTAATCTAAGCTTTGGTCTGCTTCCTGGCTCCTGAGGTTGCTGCCCTCATCACTTAGCTGCTTTAACTTCAATGCTTTGCTCTCCAGGCTTGACTGGGGATTTCACAGGGTTTGAGGGATTAGTTTTGGCAGTACTTCACTCACACCCGCCTTGTTCTTCAGACCATTTTTACTGAAGAAATATTTTCTGGAGTAGGCAGGGGAGGATGCCCATTTTGGTGAAGAATTTCAGACCACAAGTGAGCAATCACAGAATCACAGAATTAACTGAGGCTGGAAAAGACCTCTGAGATCAAGTCCAGCCTATGTCCTAACACCACAACATCAGCTAAACCATGCCACCAAGTGCCATGTTCAATCTTTTCTTAAAGACCTCCACTGATGGTGACTCCACCACCTCCCTGGGCAGTCCATTCCAGTAATGATTCCTCTCAGGTCAGTTCCATATTTGTTGGGGCCTGCAGGTTATCCAGCACCCCAGTGTGATGGATGCTGCCCGCTAAGCCAGCTCCTAAGAGACATCATGCCTATGCACTGCATCTCAAAACACGAATTTCCATGTTTATCTGAGTCAGCAAGGTGGGGCTGTAGCATCAGGTGGGGTTGGCAAGGTGCTGGACCTCTGTAGGGGCTGGAGGGCTCTTATAGATGAGCCCACATATCTGAGCTTACATACTGAAACATAACCCAGGGTGACTCGGGATTTATTGCATCAGTCTACCCTTCCCAATCCACTGTATATCCACCAGCACGTGTGACCTTGTCCAGCTTTCACGTGGCACAGGCAGCAAGAGCCCAAACACTCAGATGAGGCTCCTCAGATGATTTCTACCCTCCAGGCTGAAGACCCACTGCCACAGTGAGAACATATCTCCAGATGTGTAAAGAGCCATGAAGACTTCCCCACTTCCCACTCCCCCATCAGCTGTGATACCCAGGGATCACAGCACAGGGCAGCCAGGAGAGGCTCCTGTTCTCCCATGTCTTGAGCACACAGTCAGCTGCAGCACACACAGTCCAGCCAGGAAAATTAAGAGCCACAATAACGTCAGAGAGCCTGAGCAGCAGCAACTTCTGCTATTTTCTCACCCCCTATGAAGTAAGCTTGAGTACAGGATGAGGGTGTGATGAGCTACTGACTGGGACACAACAGTGCCAGCCACAGAAGCTATAAATCATGCTCTGGCTTGTCTTTATGAGTATTAAATTAGTGCTGAAGACAAAGTACCAAATTCCAGTTGCCAGCACAATCACAGTTGGTTCAGCACAGAGCTGGTGGGATTGGACTCCGGTTTTGGCTTACTCCCAAAGCCACCAGTGGAAAGGACTAAATGCACCAACACATGAGGTACAGAGGCCTGGATGTTGAGACTGGTATCACAAATGTTTAAAATCAGAACAAGCCAGCTGACCTGCCTGGGATGACAAAAAGATAGGTAAGGCAGAGCAACTGCCTTCCAAAACATGCCTGGAAGCCCCACCCCAGATGAGGTGCTGGCTACAGGACAGCAACTGGATGAGGCCCCTTGCCTGATAACTATTGTTTCAGCATTTGATTGAGAACACGTTAGCCTTTTGCACATCCGTGGACATCCTGTCCTGGGCCAGCTGCAATGCCAACAAGGTCAGTTGCACAGCCTGAGTTGGACATCCTGACCAACACGTCTGCCGGGGCCTTTCGGAAGCAATATTTTCCTGCTGGGGTCACCAGATCAGGTATTTCCAAGGAAATGCTGATGCTCATCCTGTGTACAGCACTAGGTAGCCCTCCCTTTCCCATGAACAGGCAGATCCACAGCAGACAAGCACGTGAGTGGCACTGACATTGCTCTGGAGGCAAACGCTCCCACACAGCCCCAGGCCCTAGTGAGGACTGATTTTGCCAGCATGTCTTCAAGCAGAAGAGTAATTGACTTGTCCTGGGAAGTACAGGGAGTCTCTCTCATGTCTTCGAGTCATTTACTAGCTTTGTCACCAGGTAGCTTTTTATCATGCCTCATTAATTACTCTCTTGCTGCAATTTGAAACCCTAATTTTACAATTACCACTGTTGGTAAGAGTAGGACAGATTATTTCTTTTCTTCTTGCAGTAGCACTCAAGATGCTCAGAGTTCCTCCCCTCCTGCCTTAGCTTTTGCTGCACATAGATGCATTTGCAAATTATGGCCTCCCTCACTCCTGAGCCTAGATAGTACAGTGCTTTCTTTCTGACTCAGAAGGAGTTAATTGCCCTCCAGAGCCCTTTTCCAAAACCCAAAGATCTTCAGTTTCATCAGCAAGTGGAGGCTTTATCTAGGTATTTCTAGGTCACCATTTCTCAGTGCATCAAGGTATCATGCCACTAACCTGAATGTGATTCTGGCCACCTCCTCTTGGCAGCCACTGTCAGAGGCAGCTGTAATAACCACTAAAAAAATGCAGAACCACATCATGCTCCTAAAGCACTCACTGTTTACTCACTGTAAGGCTGGACCCAAGACGGGGTGCCCATGGAGACCAGGAAACAAAGCTAATAGCATGAGGAGTGTGTTACTCAGTATCCTGCCCATTACCTGAGCATGGGTTTTTTCTTTTTTTTTCTTCTTTTCCTTTTTTTTTTGTTTTTTTGACTGTGCAGGCCAGCTCAGCTCCTGTCAGCAAGTGGCATGTGGGCAGTCTGTGCAGCACCTCAGGGTCCCACTACTACAGCTGAGAAGGGGTTTTACAAACTGGAACATAGTGCTGGCTGCGAGGGAGGCAGGAGGGGAAAGGTAGGAAATGTTCATGTGGTTCCCACCCACGTACTGAGCTGTTGTGGTAGGAACAGTTCCCAGCCAGGAACAGCTTGGCTTTTCAAGCCAAATAAATTTTGTCTATTAATTGTATGGAAAACAATCGGAATAGACTGAACTTTTGTTGATTTTTTTGTGATTTTTTTCCCCCTCGTGTTTTGTGTTCATTTGTAATTTTTTGCTTTGTTTTTTCAAAGGAGAAAAGGTGCACACCAAGGCAAAAAAAATTGCCTTACCAGCCTTGCCAGCTCCCTCTTCCTCAAATTCAGTGTGATGGGAGCCCAGGCAATAGCTCATTCTCTTGCACAATCTTTCATCAGCACAGATGGACAGAACCGCCCTGCTGCTTTACCAACAGCTTGATAGTGGCAAGCACAATGTAGGGGAGCAATGTCACCACACAGGTGCTCTCTGGCCTCCACCTGGTGCTCATGCTGGGACCCACTCTGGCTGTCACTCTCTCAGCCACATGATTTCCTCTTGTGCATACAGGCAACTACGGCTCATTGGTCTGATCTGGCAGCCACCCCAGGGAAAGATAGCAGGAATACACAAAGGGTTCAATTGCCAAAACGGTTGTGTAAATCTGTTCTCCTCTTCCTCAATTCTCAACAAGCTGAAGAAATTCAGGTAGTGGTTAGTCTGACCCTCTTCATCCTAACTTAAGTGTATGCTCTACAATGCTACACATCCAACTTTACTAAAATGTACATCCATTGAAATCAGTGTTTTGGTATTAAAATTGAGTTGGTGGAAACATTATTAGAAAGTTGATTTCCCAGCAGGGATACATCACTCCAGCACATCTAAGAAGAGTGTATGTGGATACTGGCACAGCTCAGACATGACTTGCAACAAGATTGTGTTTCACATGTGCCAATATGAAGTCCCCCTTCAGCCATATAACAACGAGCACTTAACATATTACAGACAGTAGAAAGCACAGTACAGAATCATTAAGGTTGGAAAAGACCCCTAAGATCAAGTCCAACCATCAACCCAGCATCACCATGCTCACTAATCTATGTCCTGAAGTTGCCAGACACTTCCATACTGAGATGCTGAACAAAAACACTGCAAAAAGATCCTGTCAGTGCAGCCTGGGAATTTGGTTGATCTGAGCTCTTATACTCCATCAGAGTCTTGATTCAGTTACAAAGTCATGCTCCCATGTCAGTAGACCTCAAGGCCCAAATTATCTGCTTAACAGGACTCAAAAACACTAGATGGGATTGGAGGTTTATGTGATACTGGACTATTGTGTTGCTAGCTAGTTAAAGCTGTTTGTTTTCTAACAGTTTGGGAAGAATAGTATTTAAAAGCTGGCTATTATAGACAAAACATCACCAAAGGTATTAAAAGCAATTCTTTATTCCAGTGCCTGAAATCCCAGCTTTTTTATAAATCAAAATACAGTTCCTTAAATAAAAGTAAAAAAACCCACCCAAACAAACAAAACAAAACAAAACAAAAAAACAGACTGGAAGCCACAGGGCACAGGGTAGAGGGTGTGGAAGGAAAAGAGAACAAGGAGCACTTTTACTGCAATACCTTGTTTCCCTGATTCTCACTAGGGTGATTTTAGACTGGACGGATGGAATGAGTGGTCAAGCATTGGAATAGGCTGCCCAGGGAGGTGGTTGAGTCACAACCCTGGATGTGTTTAAGGGTCGTTAAGGATGTGGTGCTTGGGGATATGGTTTAGGGGTGAACCTTGTAAAGTAGGGTTCTCAGTTGCACTTGGTGATCTTGAGGGTCTTTTCCAACCTGAATGTTTCTGTGATTCTAGACTAGATCTCAGCAGAGGCACTCGACATTACACACCAGTGTCTGCAGGAAGAATTAGGTCCTCTTATTCCATTACTTTGTGGCTCTCAAAGCAAACAGGAGAAACAACACAAATGCTTTGGGAAGCAGTAAGCTCAGTCTTGGCTCGCTAGTCACACACCTGATAATGCCAAGAGACACGCAGGCACACAAATATGTTGGCTGCAGAGTATTGCTGGCTAAGCCTGCTTTCCAAAATGAGTTCAAATAAATAGAAATCACCAAAAGAAAGCAAAGCCATGCAAGAAAACAAGCAGCTCCACTTCCATGCAGTACTCTCCCATGAGGCTCATCCTTTCAGCACTTGTGGCCACCAACTCAGAGCCATTTTCACCCAAGGAAGTGACTCAAAGACCAGCCTATTGCCACATGCACCCTTATTTAATAATTTTCATGTGCTCTTTGCTCAGTCCCTCTACTTACCAACAAAAGAAAATATATTTAAGCTCTTCCCCTCTCCCTGCCCCTAAGGAGTCTGTAAACTGAATGCTGGGAAGAAAAACTTTTGAAACAAAAAAAAAAAAAATCAGAGAGGGAAGAGCAGTGTCACATGCAGTGCTACAGCAAAAGTACCAAACACACATGTTAAGATTGTCAAGCCACGTGGCTTTCATTTGAGATGTGTAGGGTGAACACATATTCTTGCTTCCTTTGTAACATAAACACAACAAAGGAAGGCTTTGTTTGAAAGCCAAGGGATAGCCTCTCTGCACACTTAAAGGCTAAGTTAAACGTAATGGGAACTGTGAGTCATAGCTGTGGGGCCCCTGCCCATAGATACAAAATTCCCCTGCTGCAGCAGGCAAGAAGCTTAGCTTAACAAGGAGCAAAGATAGCTTCCAACTCCACATGGGAGACTGAGAGTGTCCAGGGCTAGCACCAAATACAAGGCTGAGCTGAAAGCAGATGTTGTGGATGACTTGTGATGCAAACATGTCCCTTTCAGGTGACATTTCTTCCTGCAACTCCTTCAGAGCTTGAGATCGTAATCCTGCACTCATTCCAAGAGCATGAAGCAGTCTTATGGCTAACAGGGAGGTGGGATGCACATCAGCCAAACACCTTCAGACTGTCTTTTGACTTTGACTGCAAAAGACCATGGCCATGATACTTAGAGCACAGCCAGCTTGCTAGGTAGGACCCTTGTAGAGTTCTGTGGCCTTAAGTCACTCAGTGTGCCAGATAATTTACATCATTGTGTGTTACAGTAGGGGAAAGTCAGCTGATGGCTTCAAGCTACCCAAAATACAGACACTCATCTCACCCTTGACCCTACTAGCCTGGGAGAAAAAAATAAGGCTCTTCTTCAGTTATCATGAACAGGATGCAATCTGCAGTGCGTAAGTGGTTGTGCAGAAAATGCAAGTGTTTTCTCTCACATTTCCAATAGTCCTGGAGTCTCTAGAGACCTTTAGATGCCAAACTCTGATCTGAAACCATTGGCAACCTGATACCTGAACATCTAGGATGAAATAGCTTATGATCTAAGCCCCCCCTGGGAAACACTATACTGTAAACACCAAGTGTCACAATTTAAGCTTGAGAACAACTCCTCAGCTACATCTCTGGTATATATTAACATTCTACCAGAGCATAAGAAGATAGAGACAAAAGAGGGCTGAAAAAGCAGTAGAGTCTCGCTGCTCTGCCTAGATGCACAGCTTACACTGTGCCTGGATGGCTTCTGGCAAGTCTTTTGTCTATTTTGTTCTGAAAAGCTTCCAGTAAACCTCCATCTCTGCCTCCCAAGGCAGTCTACACGATTGCTTAACTACCTCTACCTGTAGGAAAGTCTCTTTAATACTGCATGTGCTTTCTCCAAAACAAGCTATAAGCCCTGCTGGGATTCTGGCACACACAGGGAATATCATGTCTTGGGGATCTACTTCCCTCCCACTGAGCAGCGTGGGAACCATTTGCCCCCACTCCTCATCAGGTGCTCCCCAGACTTCACCAAACACTCTGCAATTTGGAAGAACTGAAAGCAGGGCACCCTGAAGTGGATTTTCCTTGTTTTCATTAGAGTTTGCCCACAAACTCTGTCTTTTCAATCGACAGCACCCACCATGCCTTGAGTCAGCCCAGAGCAAGATGCAGTTGGTTGCACAGGTGGCTCAGCTGACACCTTAGCTAATGTCACTTTTCTGCAGGCATTCAAGAATCTTCTCTACGTGCTATTCCCCCTGGTTTCTAAAGCAAATGAACACTATGTTTTCCTTTGCCAGGCAACTGAAATAACCATAGGAATTGGAGACTGTGCCTAACAGGCCTAATTTCTGTAACAGTTGGCCTCAATGGCCTTCATCCTTGCCAACACCATGCTTGGTTTTTCCAAGCCACATGCGTGGTAGTGGGGTGCATCAGATGCTTTTCTCTATAAATGCTGAAAAAGCATCTCTGCCTTGAGGCAAACATCACTGATATAAATAATGTGCTAGACAAGCCAGAAAAACCTGCCTCTGGAAGAGGGATAATAATGAAAGACAGTGGGGGAAAAGGAAAGGAAAAAAAAAAAAGCTTCATTTACACACATAGGATGGCTATGGGCCAGCTCTCACAGCTTTGATCAGGACTGGCTGGAGGAGCATTCCAGGGAATGCTGTGAGCTGAGCTTTGCTAGAGCAGACGTTTGAACTCTCTGGGATGGGAAGAAGGGGACAGACACCACCCATCACAGACACAGATCCAAAATAAATAAGAAAAAAAATTAAAATCGTGTGGAGTACGTGAAGTAACAGGTACTCAGAGCTGTAGCAGAACATTTAGCAGCCAGGACTGCTGCTCTGGTGGCTCCTGCTGCCACCAGCTCTTCCCTTCCCACCACAACTACCTGCAGAGTCTCCTGTCACTTGCTCACAGAACAATGGCACCAGACATCTGGGTTTCACCTGGCAGTTCTGTTTTCAGTGGGTTTTTCAGGTGTTTTCATACAAACATGAAAACTCTACACATTGCTGGTTTGCAAATGCTACTATTTCCCTTCACTCTGTCTGCCTGTGCTGTTACCCTCTAATTGTCAGCAGGCTGTCCAGGCACTCCAGACCTTTGGTCTCTCTCTTATACTTGGAAGAGAGGGAATCTAGTGCTTTCCCTATCTGGGTAAGGTACCTCTGGAATGAACTTCTGCATACCAACAACTGGAGCAGTAGCTGCTGTCAGCAATGCTTGGACCTATCTGTTCCCTTGCACCATCACTTTCTAACTAGACCCCAATTATACCAAGTAATCAGGTAAGAACAATTCTATACTGAATGCCAAATGAGAGAGGCTTTTAACAGTGATCTTCTAAACTGGAGCCATTTCCAAATTTAATCTTCAGAATATTGATGCTTTTGATTTGCAAGTGCTGACTGACCCTCTCTGCTGGGAACATTTACTAAAACACACCACCTTCCTTCCGGCATTTCTGCTGCAAGGCTCAAGATCCCCTAGTGAGAGCCCATCAAGAAGCTTTTTTAAAAAGTCACATCAGTTCTGGAAGGAAGACTGACCCCTGAAGCACCTACCTGCTACGCGCCTTTGCAGGTGCTCATTAAACCTCACATTACTGCTATCATGGTGCTGCAGAGAAGACTACATTCAGTCATCCACCACTGAAGCACAGGCAGGAAGTCTGCAAAACATAAAGAGAACGAATGAGGAAGTTCAGGCACAACATGGGTATGTAATGCAGTTACCTAAATTAGGATTGATTAAAAGAGAGATTAACTCACCCCTTACCTAATAAAATGATTTTAAAAGCTCAAGAGACTAGAAATAATCAGCTTTGAAGTGATCAGAGTCAAAACACTGCTTCTCCCACGGGAACAGCATAAATCACACTGCTGGTCTACAAGTGCTGCAGCAAGCGTGTCAGAGGAGGGACCTCCCTCTGACTCCATGCTCACCCACCAGCCCTCTCCTTTAAAATGGATTAGGGTCAAATTAGCAGCTGAGTTAAGTGCAAGGGCTGGGATAGTTTTGTCTGGGATTGGTTTGTCTCAAGAAAAGCAGCTCGCAAGATAGAAATACTTGCTTGGAGAGCTGAGTTTAGAGACCTAATGTTAGGAACAGAAAACAGAAAAGAGAAAAGGCAGGAAATAAGTCTAAGAGCATACAGGAAGATATGAAATGTAGAACCGCAGAAGATAAATTACCAATTTAAGAGAGAGAAGTTAGGAAATTTTAGGTTAAACAGGAAACAAAGAAGTCCTTCAAGCAGAAGCAGGAGTGGATAGGCCCACCTAGCTGGTTGCAGGCAGCTAAAGATGTTAGCCAGCTGTGCAGAAGCAGGAATCCACTACCCTTGTTTTGAGCCACGATCACCACTTCAAATCTTCTGTCTCGATACAAAGGTTGATGAAATCATGAACAGCCCTTTGATGGGCTGAGCTGGGCTTCAGATCTGGATCCTTTAAGGGCTCAATATTAGGCTGACATGTCCTTGCTCTCTTCAACCCTTTCACTTCAGCAACCACTGGGGAGGGGATGGCTCAGTCTTCCCCCCCTCCCACATACCTCATCTGACCAGACTGTGTGCACAGTTTCACTTCTGTCTTCAACTATGAGGCACAATTGGGCAAACAGGCTCCGTTCTGCCCAGCACCTCGCAGCCTGTGGGGCTGCTTGCGTCTCCATGCAACCAGCACTATGACACTACTAGCAGGAGCACAGACTGCTGAGCACAGGAACAAGACACCTCAATCCCAGAAGGAAAGGAGTTACAAAGTGCCACGCAGAAACTGCTGCTATGGGATGCACATGCCCTCACTTAGTAAAATAATTATTAAATCTCAAGAGAGAATTTAAATCAGGGTCTCCCTCTACTATATGTGTATAGATGCTGGAGAGATCCTGACTGAACCTTAGGAGATGGTCTAAGAAGGTACCTTTCAGCTTGTGGATGTGTCTGCACTGCATGACAGAATCACAGAATTGTCTAGGTTGGAAAAGACCTTTAACGTCATGAGTTCAACCATTAATCTAGCACTGCAAAGCTCACAACTAACTCATGCTACTGAGCACCATATCTACACATTTCTTAAATACCTACAGTGATGGTGACTCCACCACTTCCCTGGGAAGCCTGTTCCAAATCCTAACAACTTCACACACTAGCACAAATCACCTCTCCTTAGAGGCAGTCTGAGCAACACAGCAGTGTTCATTGTCAGCCACTCCTATGCAAGAAATCAAGCCTGTCCCTGCTCCAGTGGAGCTCAGCACCTAGTTTGACTTTTAGGTGATGGCAGTAAAACCTGTTTATTTTGCTGAACTGCTGGTCCAGGTTGGCTCACCCAACTTTGAACGGCCCACCTGTGTGTGGAAATCAAAACAAGGTAAAAAAAATAAAATAAACTAAGAGCTCCATTGCACACCTGGGCCACCTCTCTGTCCTTCAAAGCTGCTTGAAGCTTGGCTGCTCCCTTCCTATTGCCCATGCTGAGGTGTGAACAGGCAGCTGAGCTCACATCCCTGCAAAACCTGGAGGTCATGGTTAGGTACATGGTGACGCCTCCCAGGACACATCCTGGCCATGCTCCCTCCGTTGAGCCTGAAAACCAAAGTCTCTACCTCTTTCCAGCACCCAGCAATTACGTGTGCTGATGGAAAGTATGCCGCCTGGCAGCAACCTTGCTTTTCCCCCGTTATAAATGGATTATAATGACACTTGGGAGGCAAAAAGCTGATCCACCCAACAGCCCATTTTAAGGGGGATCTGAGGGAAAAAGCCAGTAGGTTTCTTTTCAGCTCTCTTCTCCATTGCACCATTGCTATGGACTGCAATTGCAATTCTGTGAGCAGAGCGTGCAGGACAGGACAACAAAGGACAGCTTAGGGAGGCTTGTGCAGACTCTTCATGGAGTTCAAGTACTTTATCACTGCTCCCCAGAACAACTGCTTCTTAATGTTCTTGTTGACAGTCTGAATTCAGCTTAAATTTTGCCACGACAGTTGTTTTAGAGGGAATGCAGATGTGTCAGAAGAAAACAATACAAATGGAAAAATAAACCACCCCTTTTGTTGTCTACTTATTGCACTAATTAAAGCTATAAGAGGGGGGGAAAAAAAAAAACAGTACACCATAACAACTCACTAAGCATGTTTACTAATATCACACCATCTGCATTCATTTCTTTGTAGGCAAGTTCCAAGATACTGAAATAGATGTCAGCAGGTAGACATCTGCAAAAGCCAGGCTAAAATTGTCCTTTTGAAAACCATAGTGTTTTAAAAACAAACTCAGAAATCAGATCAGCTTGTAGAACACCAGTGTTAGGTTTCTGTGGGTCAGATTCCCTCCCCCTGTTACTCATTGCCATGTAAGGAGGATCATAAGCATTGGCATCCCTCTGAGACCACCCTACAGCAAAGGCATATGGGAGCCTTTATTGCCATGGAACCAACAAAAACCAAAAAGGGAGCAGGACTTGCAGCTTTGGTGGCCCTAGTCATCCAATGCCCAAAACAATCACTCAGGAAAGCCACATCCCCCAGTTCCCAACCAGGGCCATTCAGTCTGACTTTTGGGAGGGGTAAAAAAAAAAAGCAATACTGCAAGCAACAAAAAGAAGACAACAGTTAAGTGGGGAGGAGCCACTGCCTGAGCTCTGGATAAACAGATAACATCTTTGTTGTGCACAGGTGACTTCTTCCTTGCAGATGCCACTGGTGTAAACACAGATCACTTAGTTCTGCAAAACAGTCATGTGAGAAAAAAAGTGTCACCTACCAGATGGTAGCAAAGAAGCCTTCAGGGCTGCTCCCAGTACTGACACTGGCTCTCTGACCTTTGGCAAATCAGTTCACCTCTCTACATCTCTAGCAATTACACTTAATATGTTCTTTCCCACATGGGACTAGCATGAAGCATCTACAGCACCAGAAACAAGGTTGAAGATAAGGCTTTTTAAGTTTCCATTCCTAATTACCATGGTTTGCTTTTTCTCAAGGACTGAAAGAGCTCCTGTCATGTATATTGAGGAAAAATAAGGGTTTAAAAGCAGGTGCTTGTGAAGGTAGAATCATTTCAGTCAGCGCTGCAGAAGAGCATTACCATCATCACTGAAATGAATTCAGAATCTTACAAGGCAAGTCATACTACACTACAGTTGCTGTCCTGCCCAAGTGCTGTCAGCATAGGTCCTTGCCTAGCAGCTCATGCCAAACTCTCATGCCCAAAGGAGATGTGCTGGATATGGTTTAGGCCAACAGCACTCATTACAAACATGCTAATAGCAATGTTCACTTAGAGACACTGCTGGTGCACATAACGAGACACCAATGGCAGTATGCTCTGCTTTCCCGCAGGATGTTAATATTAAGGCAATTCCCAAGAGACCTGTTTCAGTGGGAGACTGTCAAATTGAAGATGCAAAGGCCATTAAGTCTCTGGATCTGCGTGTCAGTTTTAGGCCGGCGACTTCCAGAATCCCAGTCCTGATTAACTCCAATTTGTGCTACAAGTACCTCTTGGCCATCTTCAAACAGATGCCCATACACATAACAGCAGCTCCACTAAAAACGTGGCTCCTTCTCTCTATACTCACTAGAGAGACATACTGTATTGTATTTCAGAAGAAAGGCAAGGAAGTTTAGTAACGAGCTAAGCCTGATCCACATAATACTGAACAGGCAGCAAAGCTCAGTGATGCATTTGGCATGGACTGTACATGCCCGAGATCACCACTGGCATGAGGACCCCACATGCTGTCTCCACCGCCGAAAGTGGCTGCGGGGTCTCTGCTCGATATGACTCGATCCTGCAGAGGTTCCCCAAGTGCTGCACTGAGGGACCTGATGCCCGTCCTCCTGCAGCTTAGGGGGCCCCGAAGGCGGCTGCCTTCTGTTGCCTGCCTTTGGCTCCTGCCTGGACTACTGGGAGGAGAAATTGCACAAACTTTGGCGGGCACAGTAATCTGCCTCGGGGGCCTGATTCGGCACTATGCCCGAATGCCCACCGAGTCGAGCCACTGAGGTGAGCAGAGAGCACACAATGCAAAAGTTACTCCGTAAAGAGCCACAGGAGTGAATCAACGCGACCTGCTGCAGGTAGACGCCAGCACCCCCAGCACCTCGTCCGCGACTCTGCTCCCCAAACCGCCTCGGCAAGCACTGGCACAGCCCGTCCCGCAGCACAGCGCGGGTACGTGGGACAAAGAGCCCCCCAGCCGCCCCCTACGCTCTCCCACCCTGAGCTCAGGTCTCCGCAGCACCCGACGGAACTTACCAGGCCGGGCCAGGGCTCGCCGGAGCCGCCGCTACCCGCGGCTAGTGGGCGGCGGCCGCTCCCCGGGGCGGCCCGCAGCGGCGGCTCCGCTCGGCGAGGTGCAAGCGAGCCCGCCCAGCCCGGCCCGAGCGGGTTTCCTCTTCTCTTTGTTTCTCTCCTCCTTCAAACCACCCACGCCAGCCCTAGGAGCCGAGCCATCCCCCGGCAGGCTGCAGAGTTCTCTCTCAGCTCCCTCCCGGATCCCCCATTAGCTTCCCAGATGGTTTTGCACCGAGGGCACAGGGACAAGAGAGGAAATGCGCTCATTTTGCTTCTCGGCGGTATTCTGACCTCCTGGTGGTCGTGCCTGAGAATCAGGGAAGCAGCTGAGAGATGTAACCTCGCTTGCAGATCTTACCAAAGCAGAGGAGTAGATCCCAGGGACGCCGAACCATTTTCCTGCTCAGAGCTGGCACAAGTAGAAACTTGTGGGTAGGCTCAATATCCTTTCGGGGCAGAGAAGTGTCACGAGTTTCCATGTAAGGGTGAGGGGGCTGGGGCACAGGAAGGTTAGCTTAACCAATGGAAAAGGCCACTGTAAGAGATTTTTAAAAGTAGTCTCCAACACTGCCCTCATCTTGCAGTTAAAGGGCGTCTCCTTACAGATCCACCAGAGAAATACATTTACTTGACAACTGTCACTTCCAAAGACGCTTAAGGGCACGAGGTTTGAGCACCAGCACAGTAACATAATCTCTCCAATTTCGGGGAACTATAGACAGATCCCTTTATTGAGCCCTTCCTCTTTCCCCCAGCAGTGCAACAACCATCTTATATTTCCACTGATAAGGCATGAGGTGTGCTCACCATCACTGCTGTTTTGGTTTTTATTAACCTCAGGTGGTGGGCATGTGTTGTAGTGGGAGCCAATCTCTGTTACGTTACACAGACTCTGCAGTATCAAGAAGGTACCAGACATGCAGTGGTACACCTCAGCACTGAAGCCGTCTGGCTTGTGACTGATAACTGGGACTGTTAAGTCAGCTTGTTCTCTGATTTTCTTGACACCCTTATTGAATTAGCAACAGGTTTAATGCTATTGAAAAGGTTTGTGTTCTTTGTGTGTATAGGTATTATTTCCTTAGTACCTGAACTGAGTTTATTCAGGTTTATTGGCAACCTAGGTGCTGGTAGCACATTTCTTTCTCATTATACCATAATCTATGAAAATCATCTCTAGCAACAGCCGTATTGGAGTCTCCTCACTTTTGTACTGCAGGACTTGGCCTGTCTTGGTGAATTATTTATTACCTCTGGGAATTTTGTGGCAGCAGGAGAAGAAAGAGAAAAAACCTCCTTCTCCTAGATAACTGCTATTCATCACCTAAGCCAAAGGAAATTGTCTATTTAATATCACCTGTATAAAGCCTGACAAGGAAGTAATTGCTGATTCTGCCTATATATTTGTATACACATTGGACAATACAGATCACTATAGGTTACAGTGACTATAATTTACATTCATGTGCAAATTTTCCCTGGGATACCGGCAAAAGGTCTGAACATTTTTCAAAGGAAGGCTCACAGCCCAACAGATTATATTACATATCCACCATCCCATTCAGGATCTACTTTCCATGCCACCCAAAATGGTATAAAATTATGATAACAATATGATACATATAAATGGAAAAGTCAAACCAGACACATTTATTTGATTTGTATTCTTCTTTTTGATGCAGTTCAGCAGTTCAAAAGAGGAGGGAAAGGTAAAAGCACACATCCTGACAACTCCAGCACATGATTCATTGTTTGAGTATTGCTGCACTGCAGAAGCCTTAAGATCATTATCTTGCTGAAAGTAGTAATTTATCTGATAATGAGCAAAGCTCCACTAACCTTACTGCAATGTTGGGCAGGACCTGAACAGTGGAGTAACAGTACCACAGTTCCTTGCACAGTGGGACATAGCCTGTGGTGCTGTCACATGGCTGCTACTACAGCAGAAATTATATATAGTATTAATTCTAAAATGGACTCTAAGATCCCATCAGCAGGAGAAGGACAAGAGAAAGATTCGGGCTGATAGTTAAATTCTAGATACCTTTCTCATCTGCTTTCAGACATCCAGGGAGACTGAGGAATTATTTTATTCTTTCCACTAGCACTTCTCATCTATTATAAAACTAGCAATATTTCCTTAAACTATTACAAGCAGTAAATAAAAGCCATAGTTTTGCAAGATCTACAAAGAGAGAACACAGATGCAATAGAGAGGCCATGGGTGAAACATGTTTTAGTGCAGCTTCCAGCTGTCACCTTCACAAGGAGCACAAGAGACAGCTGTTAACCTGTAGTACACAGGGGGATCCCATTAACACTCAACACAGAGAAAGCAGGAATAATAATCTTGCTCAAATCAGGCCTTGCTGGTCCCCTACTGCAAGCATTTGTGTAAGCCTAAAGGAGACAGTGTGACCCAGCAGAGCAGGAGCATGAGCAGACCAAGGGGAAAAGGAAGTGGGAGACTCCCTTCCATCCATGAATATTTCACACCTCCTAGGTACCACGCAAGCAGATGTGCAGGGAGATGGAGTCATCTCCTCACAGCTTACCATATGGTGTTCTCATCTACACCCTTACACCTGACCTTATGAACATCTTAAATCTCTGACATTTCTATAGCCTTCCCTGGGTATTACAATTTTTTTAACAGCCTCTTCCTCCCAGAGGACTCAGACAAATTTTCAGCTGGGGAAAGATTTGGTGGTTGAAAATTAAAAGGCTGAAGAATAAAACATGAGTGGAACACAAATCAGAGATTAGGGCATGGAATCTGCTGCTGGAACTGTATTGGAAAGCATGGTGGGAAGCTGTTTCTGCTAATGACCACATGAGGACTCCAGACATATTTGAAACTTTTTAAAAATACACTCAAATGTTGAGAAGACAGCTATGGATCAGAATGGGTAAGCAGCTAACAGAAATTGTCCACTGAAGAAACCTGAACGCTGTGCAGGGCAAAGTTCATCTCTGTTATCTTGTAGGCTTTTCTTCACAGCCTCTCTTAGGGATTAATGATGCTGGGCAGCTGGGATGGGAGGTTCATTTCTACCAGACTGTTCTTCCAAAACATATAGGAGAAGAGTGCCCACCCTGTTGCTCTGTAAAGCTGTAAGTCAGTGGGCAGTGATGGTGATCTGTGAAGCACTGCTTTTCTCCGTCAGTCTTGGAGAATTCCTGGGTTTGGCTCAGGGAAGGACAGAAGAGAGGAATTTTCTAAAAAGTATGGCAGCCCATTGTAATCCTAGTTGCAAAATTGGGAGTAAAAATTGGGGTGGAAAACTGTTCTGCACTTTCAAACCATGCTGGGGGATAGAAGCTTAGTTCCAGGATTATTGACTTAATTTTAGTTGCTTTCCATAATTGTAATCTATTTTATTTTTATGTAGAGCATGTAATTGTACGTTACACCCAGACTGCTTGTCAGCTTTAGCTTGTCTCAGAAATAACCAAGCTCTTTATTTGGGTGTTTCTATTAATCAAATCATTCCCATGATTTAACTTTTTATGAAAATAATAATGTTTCTTCCTCTTAAGAACACTGGCTCAATTCTACTGCCAAACATGATCAAAGGTTACTGCTATCTGAGATCTGTTGCTAGATCTTTATGAAGAAAGTAGAAAGCCTCAATCCAATTTAAACTGAATAACTGTTAACATTATGAATCTATCATTTAGTCTGAAAATAATAGAAGACATGCAAAAAGAATATAGTAAAAATATGTTAGCTAATTAAGTAATCAAGAACCACACAGCATTTCGCTCTCACTGGAGAAAAAGAAGTATTTTTAGCAAGCTCTTGTTCCTTTCCATTCTGCAAAACTGCAGTGAGTCTGAGAAAGCAAACTGGCTTCCAAGGCATGTCCCAGGACATTAGCCCACTGACAATGTCTGTAATGTCACTGGTGTGTGAGGCCATGAGGTTATGATGGATCTCCATATCACTGGGGAAATGACAAGACTTGCAGTTAGATAAGTAATATCTATGTAACATATCTGTAGTATATATAAAAGAATATTTTAGTATTAGTAAATTGTTAGATAAATTCTGCTTTCCTTAGTGGTAACCTCCCATCAATGATATTATCTAAGTAAAATGAGTAAAATTGTATGCAAATACAGGACTTCCTCCCTGAACACATGCACCCAACCATTATGTCTCCATGTATTAATATTTGTAACACGTTTCTAAACAAGAAAAGCTTAAGCTTGTAGGGGCTGAAAATGGCTGTTCTTGGGAGGAGTGGGCTGGGGGTTGTTTCTCAAACCACTGTGGTGGTGGAGTGCCACCTAGTGATAGTCTTCCTTAAAAGAGCATGGTGTGGAAGAAAACCCTTTTCAACCCCATCACTCTCAGGCTTTCCTTTATCACTTCTTCTTATTGTTACCTTCCAGTGTCCACAAGGTGCATTTTATGCTTTCCAGAAGACATGTATTGTCGTGGTACCTATCCTCAATTGCTTAGATTCTCCTGGGTGATGTTATAAGATTTAACTCTATTTATTTATATCTCTGCTGTAGCCCATAAATCTTCCCACTCAGCGATGGCTTATCAGTTTCACGCCACTACCGTTTAAAGCATGCATTAAATTAACTGCCTGAGGGTTGTAACCTCAAATAAATCAGTAAGCAAATATTTCTTCTCTAGCAACCCTTTCTGCACACATACAAACACACCCCACTGATGTGAACCTCTCTTTTATGCAGCTAGTGAAACAGGTGATTCTGCCTATTTACCATAAAGTCTGGGTGTCTCTTGAACAAAGTCAGCTATTCAGGGAGAAAAAACCCCAAACCAGTCTTTTCAGTGAACTGAAACTTTGTGGGCATGGCTTGTCCCTGCTATTACTTAGGGAATTATTTATTTCTATTTAATGTGATTTATTCCTTTTTTTTTGTTTTTTTTCCTGTGGCTGTTCAAGTTTTTTTTGCTCTTACTAGCAGAAAAGTTTTTCCCAAAGCTGGGAGCACAGGCTCAGCTGAAATGGTATTGTTAAAGAGTGATCCCACTTCAAGAGCTCTGCCTTGTTTAAGAGGGTCAATCTATGCAAAGAGTACATCATTTACAGCCATGACAGTTACAATACTATTGCAGGATGGCAGATGTGGTAATTTCCACTTTATTGATGAATATATAAAGCACTGGGAATTTTAAGTGGCTGTTCCCAAGCTACAGAAAGGTATTAAGGTCAGAAACCCAGATGTCCTCTTGATCATTAGTCTAGCTCCTTGGTCATTAATCTGTTGAGGCATTCTGTAGGTTTGGTGCAGAATTAATTAAAAGCAAATATTTGAGTCTTGTCACATATTTGTGTCCTGATAGCACGTAAAACTACGTGCAGTGAGTTGTGGTATTTTAAAGCATGATGACTGGCGTATCAAAAATGGGGTTTAGCATGAGTTATTATGGACTTCTAAAAAATCACCCTATGTCTGCAACTACAGTTAGAGATGCAGCTACCACGATGGCAAACCTGTCAAATTTGAATGATTTTAGCTCAAATGGCATTTGTCTGAGAGACCAGACTATGTACAGTTCACCCTCACAGGGTCTCACAGGACACAAATCACCATCAATTTGAAAAACGTGGAATAGAATCATAGAATCATATGAGTTGGAAGGGACCTTTTGAGGTCATCTATTCTAACCTCTGTGCAATAAGCAGGGGCATCTTCAACTAGATCAGGAAGCTCATGAGAATGTCTTAGTAAAGGGGTATCATTTTTTGTCACGTTTATGCTGTTATATGAGTGCAAACATTAACCCAAAGCACAGACATAATTACCCCCCTTCCTAAGTTTTCACTCCTCTTTTGTGGTCAAAGCCATAAGAAGTATAATAAATATCCTGGTTATGTATTTAAGATGTAAATTTGAAGGGATGTTTGTTTATCATAGTATTATTTTTTTTTTAATTCTGAGCGTATCGCCTTTCTCCATTTTGCTAGAAAATTTAAATCATACCTTTTGATATTTATTTACACATATAATAATTTTGTCTTAAAAGTCTAAAAGTTTGGCCTATTTGAGAATCTGAAATCCTGGAATCAAGGAATTTATCATGAGCATCTTCCTAGTAATTTCATTTTGTAAGAAACATCAGTACAAAAGGAATGAGGAAAAACACTGCAAAACTTAGGAACTTTAATGATTTTTTTTTATTTTAAGTGTGCTTTAGAATGATTGAAAGTATGTTTCAGTGTATAGGATATTTTTTAAATTTTTAAACATATAGAGAACACATAAAACGTGTATTATTCTCCAGTTCGAATGATAAAATCAGACCATTTGAAATTGCCTATTTTGCCATATAATCAGGAAAATGAAGCACTACAGTTCAGGCATCATTAAGCCAGGAAGAGAAAAAGTTTTCCATTGCCATTATTAAAGTGTTGCTTTAAGGTCACATCTAACATCCATTCTTCAAGGGAGTGTATATATGGTACAATGCATCCCCTGCCCTAAAAAGCTATGAAACTAACCAATTTCTGGCTCCACAGAGATAAAAGCAAGTATTTCAAGGGTTGGCTGGGAGTGGAACAAACAGCAGCTGCTGCTACTTGAGCCTAGCTCTCGAAGTGTACAGCGACTGGCCTGCCTTCCCTTTTCCTACAGCACATACAAATCAATCACATGTAGACATGAGCTAGCACAAATAGTCGAGTGCAATGAAATGACAGAAGCCAGGCTCCAAATGTCATTCGTGCAACAAACCTGCACAAATCTGCTCTTATCGCCTTCCACAGGGCCCTGCCTGCCTCCCTCCGTACCTTGAGGAGACACTTGACCCTTGCTGAGTTGCTACACCTCGCTGACCGCGCTGCTCTGCTCAAGGAGCTGCACCTGGCCTTCCCTGTCAGGGGGATGATGCTCCTCAGTGTCGTTGGTTAAAATCTCTGAAGGCACAATTTCTACAGCAAGATGGACGGCTTCGGGAAAAAAAACGAGGCCGAAGGGGCAGGGGGTGAACAGGGTGGTGGGCCGGGCTGCGAAGGCCTCTCTAGGTAGCCTGGGCCCACAAAACGGTGTGTGGCCCCGCCACACCGAGGGCCAAACTCGGTTTCCGAGTCCCACGGCTAGGCACAGCGGCCACAACGGCCCGGCCCGCCGCGGCGCTCCGGCCCCGCCCGCCGCCGTTGCTACGATACATCGCGGCGGCCCCTGTAGTGCCGCGGTCTCGGCCCTCCACGGCACAAGCACCGATCCCCGACCAGGCCTCCGCGGCCCCCCAGCCCGCCGGCAGCATGGCTGAGGTGAGCCCCCTCGCCCCTTCATTTCGCTCCTGTTTCTTGGATAGAACGAAGGCTGTACCACAGAATAAATAAGCTATTATATCAGCGATATCCAATAAGCCATTTTTACGTGTCGAGTTACTTTTGCCAGCATAGCTCAGTTAGATCGTTGTTGAAAATACGAGCAATTACGGTACTTGTACAAAGGCAGTAATAACACTTAAAATTGTAGGAACACCTGCTACTTTTAAGATTGTGGGTGTGAGTTCTTACCTCCCCTCCCACCCCTACCACTTGCTGTTACTGCTCCTCCTTTAACTTTATGATCACCAACGTAAACAAGAGCCAAGCTGAAGGTTTGATGCTGGGGAGGACGATGAAGTAAGATGAAAACCAAATTTGTTGCTGTGAGTGCAGGAGCAGATTTGAAGGGATCATGCAACAAACTTCATCCATGCCACATCCAGACCAGCCCAGTGAGGACTTTTAATGTGCTGGTTGCTTTTGCTTATTTTCTCACTGAACTTTATGCCAGAGAAAAAATAAATAAATAATCAAATCAGAACCTTGACACGAGGGGGGATTTGGAGCTGCTGCCTCTGCCTTGATGTACTCTGCAGCCTCACCTTTCTATCAAGTCATAAGAGTCTGGTTTTTACCCTTTTAATTTCAGGTTTTCCAGGTAGTATTCTCCTTCCACCTCCCCAGACAATGAAACAAAATGTCATTGTGCAGTCAGAATTTAATTTTTTAATTATTTTGCACAACTCTCACCTTTAAACTGTTGAAGTGGTGAGTAGGGCCCTGAACCATTTTTGAAACAGCAATCCATGGTTTGGGGGGGATGGACAGATAATGAAGGCAGATTTTTAAGGCCATAGGAGCTGTGCATCTCATTGCCTTGCCTTTGTGAGGGGACTCGCCATACATCCATGGCCAGTGCTAGCAGAAGAGCTGTTTACCTGTTGAAGTGAGTCCACCTCTGACATGATCATAAGGATATACCTAGACTTTAGATTGCAGCATAGAGACTTTCTGATCAATTTTATGCAAGCTTGAGTAAAGGCAGCAATGTATCTGTGACAGCAAGAAGCAACCTGTGGGCTGATTTGTCTTCCTCCTTAGATTGAGCTAACTCTGAGGAAGTGGCCATGCTGCTTCATCTTGGTACGGTTGTGTTACGTTGAAGGCTACAATGGAGGCTTATTTAAAGCTGTTGTGAAAAATACTGGTGGAATTAAGCGTTCAGCAACCAAGCTGGCAACGTGTGATGTCAGAACTGAGATAAATCAAAAATGTCTCCTGTGAAAGGTTTAACAGTAGTATTTCCTGCAGATGAAGGATTGGCTTGCATTGGCAGTACTGGAGAGTCTGGAGATTTCAAACATGCTTATCTTCAAGTGATTTGCTGGCACTATCTGCATAGAAAGCATAAGCTAATCAGACTTTAGAGTGCAGAGAATTGGGAAGAAATGAGGCTAAAGTACTGGCCTTCCTGAACAGTTGATGTATTGTTTAAACACTGTCACAACAATGATATTTTACAGATATTTTATAGAGTTATGGTACTCAATTACAGGAACTCTGTTAAAGAACAAGTTATTTCAGTAAAAATTGGGGGAAATCTGTTTGAAATATGGCCTGCAATGTGCATATCATATGCTAGCAAAAAAACCTGTTATTTCAGAAAATTTTGTCATGATTTCTTAGTAGCTGTTCCACACCCACCATATTGCGTATTATATTAGGGGATCGTTTGTGAGATGTTAAATTACTCCTGTTTGTTGATTTTCTCATTTCATACAGAACGAGTCTGACAACCCGTATCTGGAGGAGGAGAATGCATTTGAATCACTGGAAAAAGATTTCCAAGAAGTCATCAGTCTACTTAAGGGAGACAAAACTCTGGAAAAATTCCGTATAGAATATGAGAAGCTCCATGCTGTTATGAAGAAGTCTCATGAGAATGAAAAGCGTCTCATGGAGAAATGCAGGGCGCTGAATGCTGAACTTGTGGCAAATTCATCTAAAATGGCTGTACTCACAGAGCTCTCTAAAGATGATCAGGAAACAATATCATCATTGAAGGAGGTAAAGTTTTGAACAGAATTAAGCATGATCTGAAATTGTAAATGAAAAACATGGTAGTAAGAAAAGCATCTGCAAGAGCATTTTATTTTATGTAGAGAACTATCTGGAGGACTAAATATAGGGCTGGCATCTACAATTCTTTAACCTCTCCTCTATTACCAATTGCTTTACATCTTCAGCCTGTTGCTTTTACAGGTCTTAGTCAAATTCTGTGTTTATTTGCACTAAACCAACTCCAGCTGCTGTCAAGTACTCAGGAATTATTTTCGTTTATGCATTCCCTATGTAAAATAGCATATTTTCAACCTACACAAGTTTTTATTCATTAATATTTTTTAAGGGCTGCTTGCATTTTAACTGTTGCCAGAAGAGAAAAAAACGTATTTACTTGCTGAAATATGGATTGTAGACCAGGGAAGTGTCATCAACTCATATAAATAAATGTTTCATGGTGTTTTTGAAAAGGAATCCTATATAGCATTTCAATGTGATTTTACCAATTTACTCTGATGTGTTTCTTGTTCTTATTGATTTGAACTCTGTCAAATCAAAGTACCTGACTTGTTAAAAACAGTCACAGTGAGGTTTGACTACCAGAAACCTAAACCTTCCAAAAGATCAGAAGACTGTATTTTGACATTTTTTTCCTTCTGATGAAACCAGAAGAACTTAGGCTGTGGTACCTAGACAGGCTTTAATTTAACATTTAATTTAGAAACCTCCATGGCTTACAATAAAGTGTTTTGTTTCAGTAAAATAAATTCAGTGTAAGAATCCAAAGTGATCTGTGAGCACTATAGAAACAGGAGTTTGAAATGAAGTTTCTTGTCTTTAGAACTATGAAGAAAATACACTCAGAGTTAAATAGAAATAGCAGTGCTGCAGCTTTCAAGCCCACGGGACTGCTCAAAGCATCCTCAAGGAGTAGAAAAACTGTGGAAAATCTTGTTGATCTTCATTGCTGCTAATCAAAACTGGTAGGCGAGTGTCAGGAACTGCAATGATCCCTATAATTTTCTTTCTGCCATTACATGGCAATACTCAAGTGTGAACAGTAGCAGAGGCGAGCTGAGGAGACATTGTCTCAGTAATAAGATTGTCATAAAACTGAGGAACAGAAGATTAGGGAAAATAAGAGCCTTTCCAATTCCAGCAGCTAATTTGAAATTCAAGCAAGGTCTGGCTTGACAATACCACCTACTATTGAACCAGCTAAGGGACTTTGTAGTGAAAAAGATGCTTGACAATATGATCCTATTAGAAATGACACGCAATGCACACCATGTGACATTTAAATTCTAGTGGTGTGCTGTGGGCCAAGTGAATAGCACTGATACTTTTTCAGTTTGGTTATGAGAAGTAGTCTTTCTCTTAAACGTTCAGGAGTTATTTGGATATTATTTTAAATGTACATTTTGTATTTTGGAGTTTTGTTTGGCATACACTTCATATTTTATGTTGTTCTCCTTTCCAAATGGAAGTTCCATTACAGCTGTAGTACTTCACTATAATTGTACTAACATTTGAAAAACATCCTTCACAAGTGCCCAAGGTAAGTGTTGAGGAAAGTTCAAGTGCTAAAACAGCAAAGATGATGTTCTTCAGTGCTAAATTAAACAATCTCTTCCACTGTTGCATTATTTATAAAAGATAGGAGAATCCTAGTGGTGCTGTTCGTGTAAAAATTGTATAGGTGCTTCAAATTAAGCCCCTAAATCTTGGTGGTGAATTGATGGGTCATCAGGGTAGCAGGTGTACAGCCTTCCTCTTTGAGGTCATTGTTTCATATATAAATAAAAGTTGCAGAAGCAACATTTTTTTTTCCATGTGGAGCCTCGTTGTAATCAGTAATATTGGTTTAGGGGCAGGGGTTAACTGCACAGATCAGCGGCTGGTAGGACCCAGGTCCGTGATAACCAATAACTATTAAGTGTCTCATGGGTGTTCATTGCTTTGTTTTGTAGTTTTAATAAGAAGGACATAACAGTCTGCTGTTTAGTCATATCAAAGGAGCAAATGGCCAAGCTAAACACAAAGGGAATACAATTCTCTTTTTCATTGATAGGAATACTGATCCACAAGGCTAGAAGGAGATTTTATGGGAGCTTGTACCACTCTACTTGGAACTGCCAAGTTTTCAATTTCCAGGGGTATCAATCCAATATAGACAGAAAGCATTTCAGTAATTCTTATTTTCTGAGCAGTTAAAATGATGCAATCTATTGGGATATCTAATGAAAATAAAGTAAGGCAGTCACAGTTTATGAATTCTGCTTCACAATTTCCAGATTTCCAGTACTTCTCAAAGGATTCTTATTGCAAATATCCAGAGTACTTCCATCTTTAATTATATAACAGATTGCAATGTATGTTATCTACCTAACCAGGTACTGCCATTACCCAGTGATGCTGACAATTTGCATTCTTTCAGTTTCCCTCTTCACTAAGTAATCATTCAAATATTTGTACATTGGAAGCTTTCACCATCAAAAATTTCCTTTCTTTACTTCTGAAGTTAAAGGAAGCAGACTCAATCAAGAAACAGCTACAGTGAAGCCCAGTTTTGCTGTTGCTGAAATCTGTAGCAAATTAATTTTTAGATTTGCTTATTAATAGGGCCATCATCTGTTCCAACTAGCTTGACTGATAAAACCTGATTTTATTAATACAGATACACATCAAAAGAAAGATAAAGTTAAAAACCCAGAGCTTAGGCTGAGCACTGCTTATCTGAATGGCTGCCTTGAATTGAGGGGATCAGTTCTGCAAATACGCACCAGAACAAAACATTCACTAAAGCCACTGAGATCTCTCAAAGGGCATATTGATATTATTCACCAGTTCTATCCTCCAAAACTCCAATCATAATAATTTAATTCACCAATTTTAATCACAGTCTAATCAGCTGGCAAGAACTTTGATTTAAGTAATCAGCTTTAATCTTGCTTTCCATTTGCGTTTTTCTAGAGGTTGCTCCTGATACGTTGGAAAATTCGAAACATATTTATTTACAGCTATATTTTATGCTTTTCTGACAGTTAAGATGATACATGCTGTCTTTATGCCATTATTCAGCCTAGCTTGCATTTGTTTAAATTTCATAATTGAACATCTTAATGTAAGATAATAATGAACGAAACATTTATTATTTACTCGATGATACTTAATACTTTGTGCTGCATTTGAATGAAAATTAGAACTCAAAATGCATAAACCACAAACATGGATTTTAATATTTAAAACTGTTTAAATATGCTTGATGTAAGTGAAAAGCACATTTTTCAAACTAATGCTGAACTAAGTAATTTATTAAGTAATCAAAGTGCTGTTTGTAGGTAGTGAATTTAATTGACTGTAATCTCCTTCAGAATTTCTGAACAACTGTGAAGACCACTGTTTAACTCTTAATTTTTTTGTTTGTGTGTTTGGGGTTTTTTTTGGTGGGGGGAGGGAAGCAAACATTCCTGATCTTTGAGTTCCAGATGATTTTTCAGGTTTGGATATGCTGAACTAATAGAATAAATAAAATGAAACTGTATTCCCTTTCCATTTTGAAGAGACCATGGATGTTATACTTTGTGTTATTTTTACAGCGAACTCTAGTAGCCTCTTCTGCTAGTTCAATAGCTTTTTGAATTTTGAATTTAGGCAGTAAATAGCCAAGTATTGCATTTATTTGACTTAAAATAGGTCAATAAATGTATTAATAACACACCAAAATATAGGAGTCATCACACTGAATTTAATGTTAAATAGTTTTTTTTTTTTAGAACCAGATATATTAATTCCAATAAAGTACGTGACAGTCTTCATTGTGGAGGTGTTTTTCTTTTTGTTCCCCTCCTACCACATTTTCATATGATGCAGGTTGGAGTTGAAAGGGATATTATGGCCCAATATTGGTGGTGTTAGTTTAATTTACATAACTGTTCATTTAATTTATGTAATTGTTTTCCATTTTGTTCCTAGGAACTTGAAAAGGCCTGGAAAATGGTGGATATAGCCTATGAAAAGGAACAGGAAGCAAAAGAAACTATTAAATCATTGAAAAAGAAAATTGCCCACCTAACTAATTTAATGGAGCAAGAATCTGGACCATCCCTGGGACAAGAGAATAAGTAAGATTTCCCGAGGGAGGGGGAAAGCCTGATCTGATTTTCTGTCATTCTGCACCTTGTTTAGCCATGTAGACACCACAAAGACACTGGGAGAAAGAGAGATCTTCTTTGCCTTTCACTGTTCCCATGAATTTACATTTATTGCTTTATATGTTTATATGTTTATATGAACAAGTACAGAATCAGGATATGCTTGAGTTTATTCAGCATTGGATTAAGCTGAGAGAGGAAATAAAAACCAGTATTATGCATTTTCTCAGTATCTGCTATATTGCTTTGTCTGACTGGCATTTCAACATACTCTGTCTTTGAGAATAGGATCCTGCCAACATTTTTGCCTGTAATGACAGCAGGGTCAACTAGTTAAGTCAAGCAATCAGAAGGCTTGCTTTCTCTTCTGTTCTCAGCTTATAATAAGGCAAGGTCTTAAGTGAAGCCACTATCTGCTACAGTGTAGTAGTAATAATGATCCTAAGGACCCACTCCAAAGCCCTCCAGAAGCTGGTGTTTGTACTATCAGGTCCTTATGCTATAAGATTAAGTGTGAACTCAAAGCTGTTGAGTGTAGTGACTCTATGACCTGTGCTCTTTCTGTTGAGGTTGCTGATGGTTCTGGTTTGAAACTATCATGCTCTTTAAGGTGTTAATTTATATTATGCATTCAGGATATGTATGGGGCATGCTCCTCACACCTGTGTATCCAGCCTGCACAAACAAGATTTGTCTGTGAGCAAGGCCTTTAGTGTGATCAAACGCTTCCCCTCCAAAGAATGTGGCTCCACATTAAACCAGCTGAATGGATGAGAAATCCCCTCTTTCAGCTTTTGTCCCTGAATCTAAAAGTTTGTCATGTGTCCAGTTCTGGGCCCCTCAATTTGAGAAGGACATTGAGATACTCGAACGTGTCCAGAGAAGGGCAACGAGGCTGGGGAGAGGCCTGGAACACAAACCTTATGAGGAGAGGCTGAAGGAGTTGGGATTGTTTAGCCTGGAGAAGGGGAGGCTCAGGGGAGACCTGATTGCTCTCTACAACTACCTGAAGGGAGGTTGTAGCCAAGAGGGGGTTGATCTCTTCTCCCAGGCAACCAGGACCAGAACAAGAGGACACAGTCTCAAGCTGTGCAGGGGGAAGTTCAGGCTCGAGGTGAGGAGAAAGTTCTTCACAGAGAGAGTTGTTAGACGTTGGAATGTGCTGCCCTGGGAGGTGGTGGAGTCACCATCCCTGGAGGTGTTCAAGAGGGGATTGGACGTGGCACTTGGTGCCATGGTTTAGTAGTCATGAGGTCTTGGGTAACAGGTTGGACTTTGATGATCCTTGAGGTCTTTTCCAACCTTATTGATTCTGTGATTCTGTGAAGGCCTCTCCTGATACAGCTTTCCCTAAAGACAGCTCTCTGTGGCTGCTTTTTGCATTTTCGTGCAAGAGCCATGAGCCATTACTTTGACAGCTCCTCACTCCTGCATTTCCAGCTGCTGCCCAGGCTACTGAGATCTGCCTCCTTAATTTTTTTTTAAAGTTCCCTCTAAATTGCCCTTCTGTTCCATACTTCCCTACTCTGCCCAGTGACAAGACCATGGGACCAGACAACTCCTTTGCAGCCCCTATAGTCTTTTATAAATATAAGGCTGATTTAAGAGGATGAGCTTAAAGCCACACTGCTGGGAATTTCTTGGAGATTGTAAATATGTTCAAACAGGGAGTCTGATTTACTCTTACATCAGGTGACTGCATGACATAACCTAGTTAGATGCCCAGTAGGGTAAGCTGCAGAGAATCTGGTTACAACAAAGTAAAGGTTTTGGTCCCTGCATAGTTTTGCAGTAGGTGGAGAAGAAGGAATTTTGTTCCTTTTTACCTTTCTGGGAAACTGAACGTTTCTTCAGGCCCATGAGGAGGTGATATAACCAGAAAGAGTGATTTTTTTTGGACTAGGTTAGCTTTTAAAGCTGCTTATGTTGACAGTGACTATGATCACAACAGATTGACCATCAGAGCCTTAATCCAAAAAGAGTTTAAAATCAAACAAATTACTTTTAAACTCCTATTTCTCACAAAAGATCTTACTCTGGCATAGGAGGAAGAGCAGAAATGGCCTGTGACACTGCTTGTCTATTATTTTCTTGTTTCCAGTATCCAGGATTTGCTAAAACATAAAGATGAGATAACAAAGGAGCGCGATGAACTGTTGTCAGAGGTTGTGAAGTTACGTGAAAATCTAACTCAAGCCACAGAACAGCAGCAGAATGCAGAAAGGGAGAAAAATGAGGCAGAAGAATCCATTAAGCAGGTCTGTACAGATCACCAGCTAATGATTTTAGGCTTTGTCCTGAACCATTCTCCACTCTTACAATTGATCTCCATGAGTAGGATGTTACTACTTGTTCTTTCACATCTCAAACACTTTCAGGAGTGCTCAGAAAGGAGTCTCTTGTGAATGATTTTCACATATTTACCTACTTCTAGTCTGTGTCCTTTGCAAAGCGTGTTGTTATGTACCAGCTCCTTCCACAGCTTCCCAGTACCCTGAATGAGACCAAAGTTTCTTTGCCTAAATTGTAGTTACCTTTCCTACTGGAGATTTGGAGGTTGTTTTCTGGATGGCAAATCCTTATCCCCCCAGAGAAGCTCTTAGAACACAGACCTGGTTAGAGACCTCCCAGTTCCATTCTCACACTGATTCCTGCCTACTCTTTTTCAGTTGCAGTAATTTTTCACCTCACCAGTATCTGTAGAGAGCAGTCATATTCCATCTCAGCTTTACTTTTTTCGTCTCCTCTTCAAGTTAGTCTCTGTTTTCTGACCATCTGAGTAGAGAGTTCTTTTTTACTGATCAATATGTATAGCTTCCTTAATGTGTATAGCAGCTAGTAATTCAGAAGACTAAGGATCAATAGAATACCCACTGAATGGAGAGAAAGTAGAAAAGGATTGAAGGTGGGAGGCAGAAAGTGAAAATGTAGGGGCTGGAGCAAGCCAACAGGAAAAAGGAAAAGCAGAAAATAACATTTAAAGAACAGAGAGCAGACAGAAGAAGCATTTTGCATACAGTTGTTTATTAATCGCATCTAGGAAGGCAAGGATCAGCCTAGGTTTCATGCACACAACTTGTCTCTGTTTCTAAAGCAGATGGATGGGAATGTGTTACAAAAGAATAGAAATCTTTGCTTTTCTAACAGCATTGTGAGCTTAGGATAAAAGAGAGAGAGGATTTAAAGTCCCATCAAAACTTATCAAAATTGTTAGCCTTCCATCTTCTGATAATCACTTCATCCACCCTTAAATTTATGCGATTGTTACAGCGTTTGTAACCGCCTCCCATTCTCCAAGTATGAAATTATTCTCCACTTCAGACTGCTTGAATGACAATACCTTTTTCAAAGTCCTGTTGAAGACTCTGTCAATTCTGGTAACTTTTCATCTGAGGGTTCAGAGCGAGAGAAATCTTTAAGTGAAGAACATCTTAAAACTGCTGGTCTCTGGCTGAACTGAATATTTCCATGTCGATCAACCCCCTGTGTCTGCTATCAGCTGATTCTGCTCCATCACTTTTTTGGGAAGGCAGAGAGCAGCAGTCACAAGACAGTCTATTAAATGTGAGAGAAAGTTCATCTTTCTAAGTTCCTGCTGAGGAACTTTGAGAACAGAAGGACTGAGAGCAGTTTTGAAAATGAACACTGGTCTGACATCTCTCTCTTTCATTTAGTATCAGTGTAATAAGTGTTTTTGCTGGTGAGACAGAAAAATCAAAAGTCCTTTCAATACAACATCAAATCCAAATTGTTTTTAATGCTGCATTTGGGAAGTACCACTTCGCAAGGACCTTATGATTAAAGATATGTTTGTGCCTCTTTATCTCCAGAGCAATGCTGTTATGTCTGAAATGTATCAGATCCTTACTTCAGAGTGAACTTACTATGATGTGTAATAAATTCTTGTAATCAGTAAATAGCTTTCTTCATGCAGGACTTTTTGTTCAACCACTAGACAACATAGTTATTTCTGAGAAGATCTGGCATATTCCATAGAGTGGGGGTACAGTAGTGTGAAAGCTGTTGTTTCCATAATGAAGCATAGTAGAAGGAGAGGTGAGAGGCCTTGTTTTCCTGAATAAAAGGCTGGGAAGCTTAAAGTTTTTTGTTTGTCTATTATTATTATAGCTTCAGCAGGAAATACAGCTGCGACAGTATGAGGCGTCACAAGAGGCCCGAAAGAAGGTAAAAATAGAGAGGGAGCTGAAAAATCTTCAAGCTGAAATGGATAACAAGCAAGCTGAGATCAAGAATTTACAGCAACATATAGAGAAGAGCAAAGAGGAACAACTGAAAATGGAACATCATCTGAAAGAACAGAAGGTAGGGTAGATAACATACTGTATTTATCATGTCTAAGACTAGGGTGAGATGTCAAAATAAGAAAACAGATTTTTCTTGAGGGGAGAAAGAAGGAGGTTGTTTTGAGTTTATAATAAAGTTTATTATTTATTTTAATGTAACTATTACTTTACTAATACACATGGAAATCTTGTTGACAGATTTCAGATAGATTTCTTCACATAAATCAGTAGTGCAATGATATTGTTAGAAAACATCTTGAAAAAAATCACAGAAAATGGGAAAGTCTGTGAAGAGCATGGATGATAGGAGACTGCCAGGTTGGACTTCTGATGTATGTTGCCAGTTTTGCCACTGATTGACTGCAGTGGCATTGCTAAAGTTATTTTACCTCCAACCTCTTTCTTCTCTGTCACAATAATTTTTATCTACCTCTCAAGCCTGTGTAAGAGCACAGAACTGTCTTCATAAACCTTTTTGATTTATTTTCCCCATTCTGTTTCTAAAAACTTTATCTGGAAATGTCCTAACATAGTGTTCTGCAAGTGTTTGGATTTTCAGGTTTTCAGTCCATTTCCCCTGACTTTGGGAAACTCACAGAGAAGCAATTTCAGTAAATGGCAGGGGAGATCTCATCACTTTAAAACAGTCCTACCTTAAGGAAAATTTCTTAGGGAGTTGTGTGTTTCTTGTAAATTCATGACTTTTATGGCTATTTCTTCCTTTCAGGTGCCTGAATTTGTGAAGGTAGAGGCCTATGACAATTTTTTGTCAGTATAAGAGACCTAGTAGAATACTTCACATTTAGAGATACGCTGATATCACTGATTAGATGCATCTTTTGAGGACAGCTCTGTGATCTAAAGCTTGACTAATCTGATAGCCTTCTATGATGATGTGACTAGCTGGATAGATAAAGGGAGAGCCGTGGTTGTTGTCTGCCTTGACTTCAGTGAGGCTTTTGGTGCTGTCTGCCATAACATCCTTGTGGTTAAGTATGAGTTAGATGAGTGGTCAGTGAGGTGGATTGAGAACTGAAGGACAAAACTCAGAGGGTTGTGGTCAGTGGTGCAGAGTCCAGTCAGTCTGTGGTTAGACTTCCCAGGTTAGTACTGTGTCCAGTCTGGTTAAACATCTTCATCAATGACCTGGAAGAAGGAATAAAGTGTAGTCTCATCAAGCTTGCTGCTGATACAAAACTGGGAGGAGTGGCTGACACACCAGAAGGTTGTGCTGCCGTTCAGTGAGACCTGGACAACCTAGGCAGAGAGGAACCTGATGCGGTTCAGCAAGGGTAGAGTCCTTCACCAGTACAGGTTAGAGATTGACCTGCAAAAAGCAGCTCTGTGGAGAAGGACATGAGAGTCCTGGTGAACAACAAATTTGCTGTAAGCCAGCAAGTGGCTAAGAAGGCGAATGGTATCCTGGGGTGCATTAAGAAGAGTGTGTCCAGCAGATTGAGGGAGGTTCTTCTTCCTCTCTTCTGTGTCCTAGTGAGGCCACATTTGGAGTATTGTGTCCAGTTCTGGGCTCCCCAGTTCAAAAGAGATTGTGAAATACTAGAGAGAGTCCAACAGAGCGCTGCAAAGAGAATGAGGGAACTGGAGCATCTCTCACAAGGAGAGGCTAGAGTCGAGGTAGAGATCTGCAAAAGAAGGTGACACAGCTATTACGACATCATTGGATTGTTGTTTCTTAGTGGATTTTTACTTGGCTGCGATGTCTGCTCTTATTCCATTAAAATTTCTAGTAAAATAACCCTTGCTTGCATGACAGTGAAGATACAGCTACTACAAGGTTCATCCAACCCATGTCCAAGTCTCAATAACCCGGTGTTATCCTGACATTTGCAACACAAGAAACAGTATTCCTTCTTCTCACATTGCCTTTTCTTCTGCATGCATTCAAAAGAGGGTGATGCCCCTTCTCTTCCTTCAACATTTAAGGGCATGGTACGTACTGACTTCATCAAGCTGTACTGCTTGAAGTGAAAAATACTACAGTTGTTCTTTCCTCTCTTACGGAGTAGTATCTGTTAGGGGAAGTCCCATCCAGCAGAATAAAAGACCTGTGGCTGCGGGAGTGAAGTATATGTTCTATATAGAAACCATGAAACTGCAATTTCGGGCTTTTGGCCCAAGAAAAATGGTTGTGTCCTGATTTCAGAAAACCACATAGCTAGAAAAATGTTATCAGCAAGGCAATGTAGGATTTGCTTGCTAGGAAACAGAGCTCCCTTGCCCTCTGCTGATTGAAGTAATTTGAATCTAATACTCATTTTCAGTAATTATATGTAGCAAGTTGTGTTACTGATGCTTGCCAAATGCCTAACAAGAAGTAAAATATTTATCTACCACCTGCAAGAGAGACTTGCTAAGCTCCCAGAAAGAAAAAATGTGACACTGGCTGTGTTATTCATGAGAAATTATCATTTCCCCTATTCAGTTTGGAAATGTATCATATTTCACATGAGTAATTTCATCAGCTGTGAAGTGTGGTTTTTAAGCAGACAACAATTTGAAGCAGCTTTTATCTCCTGGGGAGATGGAAGATTCTGCCTTCATGTATACGCAGATCTTGTAATGAGATTAAAAAGAGTTAATAGGGTTGTTCTTCAACAGATCTTGAATGAAAAAGCTGATAAGGAACTTGAGCAACTTCATACAAGATACAGTAAGCTCATGCAAGAGAGAGAGCAGCACAATATGATTCTTGAAGAGGTGATGCAGGACATTCAGCAAAAGACAGCACAACTGAAAGTAAGTACAAGAAGGTGCATGCATACTGTCAGCTGTATCACTCTGACAGCAGTCTTACCACTTGGGGCAGGGATGACCTCAGTTCATGTACTGGCAGTTCTCTATTGGGTAGTTTTGGAGGAGATATGAGGAGTTTTAGATCTGGCTGTCACTGGATGCCATTCTTTCTGTGGCAGTACCATAGTGCAATCTCCAACCCTGCCACCTCTCCTGCTGGAGGAGCTGTGTTTCGTAAAACATAAACTAAAATGGTCAGCACAATGTTTATAAAGAATGTATGGTATTTTTCACAAGCATAAGGTCCTTCAATTCTGAGATCTTCACATAAGACTAGTGGTTAACATAACCTAAATGTTGCCAAAACCCACTGAAAAATACTAATGAATTATAATGACAGTGTCCTGGAGAGCTTCCACTGAAGGGAGTTGTTTCCAGCACTGAAACTTTCTCCCACACAGTATAGGTTGGGAAAGTTAAATGTAAGTAATGAAGATGGTGTTTACTTTCTGATCTAAATGGTTTTCTTGACTGATTTTACATTGTTTAAGAGTTGTTTTGTGCTACTCAGAAGCAGGTGAGTTTCAGCTGGGGAAGGATTGCATGATTCCTGCATAATTTTCATTTTTTAGGCTACTTAAAGAGCAATTGTGCTAAAGGGTAATGTATAGCTGTTAGATGTTATTACTCTGTCTATCATATCTTGCATTTTGTATCATCACTGGGGTTAAAATACTAAACATTAGAAAATTTGGGTAGAAAGTCGTTATCTTATCAAAGTTTAGTCAAGTATAACCTATGCATCTAAATAAAAAGGATTGTTTGCTAATAGAGAGTTGTTGTTAGTCTGAATGATAAAAATGACCCACTGACAAATTAAAAGCTTGGTTTATAACTAGTCATACAGATCCTTCTGATGTGGATCCTTAATGAGCTACATGGTAGGAGATTGTTTTCTGTTGTACTTTTTCAGGATGACTGGAAGATATTTTTCTTACCTATTTGAAATAAAAGTGCTGTCTTTTCCAGGTTAGCTGGTTTCATCATTACTTCTGGCAATGCCATTATTGTTTAAAACTTTACAGTTGTTAAAATTACTCACATTTGGAGTTCTAGAGCATGAAAAAGTGGATTTTGATTCTCTAATCTTATCCCAAATTCAAGATAAGTTGAGAATCATGCACATGGACTTCTCGAAACAAAAAAAAACCCAAAGATGCTGCCCAGTTAGTGATTAAGCCAATTGCTAAAGCTTCTAAGAGGCTGGAGCATCATGATCTGAGATGTCCCTTTGGTAGGCACTGTGCTTGCAGTTTCATCCTGCAGTGTGCTGAGTGCCTCCACTTTGGTGTTGGTCAACCCAAACTGTGAAAGTACACATAAATCTCATTGAAGATTATTGTCAGTAAGAATTGAGAAGATTCACATCCTCCCAGAGGATACTCACATAGTGTGATTTACCATCTCACAGAACCAGTATCTGAGGCTGTAAGTGGAACATTGTAGTCTGTGATGGTTGTAAAACCTAACAGCAGTGCTGAATTATATGAGGAAGTTATATTTACCTCTTAAAATGAAAGAGACTAGTTTCTGGTTTGATTATTGATTGTGTTTCCTGGTTACCAGTCACATGGTGTTTTGATTGATTATTTTCTCCCCTGATTGTATAGCAAATGAAATAAACTGCACATTTTGCCTTTTATTTTTAAAACCATAGGCTATAAAGGCGATGAGGATAACAGATACCTGCTGTTAGGGACATGGAATCACACCATACTAGAGCTGTCTTTCTCATCACAGTCACTGTCCCTAATACTTCAAAGGAAGTTAGAGCTGCCCATGTTCAATCTGCAGGACTAATTGGGTAGTGCACTGTGAGGCTTGCAGCTGGGGATTCTTTACTGATCATTTTCTAAAACATGAGATTTGATTATCATTTTCCATGCCCTATCTGGCTTTGTTTAAATGATTTTTAATATTTTTCAATTAGCTAATTATCATCTCTCGGGTTATCCACAGCATTTAGATCTTTGCTTCCTGAATTTAACCGAATAAATACATACCAAGTACAGAGACGTTTTCTTTCTGTTGGTATTTTTTCTCTCCTTTCCTTGTTGCTGTTCTGTAGGCCAGAGATGAAGAAGTGATTCAGATGCACACTGAAATTTCAAAGCTGAACAAAGTAAGAGATGTTCTCCAGAATAAACTGCGTGTTGCTGAGGAACAAAAAGTTGATGCAGAACATGAGAGAAACACCCTAAAAAATCAAATAGCTGGACTAGAGAAAGGTAGGTGCCTGACTGATGGGTGCATCTCTCTTCTGACTCATAATTTACAGGTACATCCTCCTGTTAGGATCATTCTCCTTTAGTGTTTGGTATGAAACTGTATAAATGACAGTTGGAATCTACAGCAGCATTTAAAAAAAAACTTGTAGGCTTACACAGTTTTCTTCGTGTAGCATATGTGGTGAAAAGGCCAAGCTGGATGGGGCTCTGAGCAACCTGATCTAGTGTGAGGTGCCCCTGCCCATGGCAGGGGGGTTGGAACTAGATGGTCCTTGAGGTCCCTTCCAACTCTGACAATTCTATGATTCTATGAAAACACAACAGACATAATTGAAGTTTGTGGTGTGCCAATTTGTGCCATGTCACATAGAGACTTGTCTGTAGTGCAGCTTCACTGCTTCACTGATTCTGCTGAGTAGTTAATAGCCTGGAAATGAGTATTTTCAAATGAGCTGATAAATTTATTTCTGGTGTGTTTCTGACTTCAGCTGGTCAGCGTGGCTACTGAAGCTGTCCAAATATTGACTTTGACTTCCTAGCAGATCTGAAAACTTAAAAGAAACACCTTTCAACATTTTTGCCAAAAGAAATTTTGGATGAAAATACCTTGGGTCAAACAAAATATTTTGTTTAACAGTATAAAATAACTTTTTCTGGTATTTTTTAGCATTTACAGCCACTTCCCTTTTTTTTTTGAACATTAAAATGAAAATAAATTTCAAAATCAAATATGCTTTTAAATATACACATTTTCAAAGTGATTTTCAGAAAGAAAACAGCTTTATGCTTTTTTTTGTGTCAATATCATGAAGTCACAAAGTATTTGAGTTGATGAGACCACTTTTTTGGGCACAAAGCCTCCCTTTGCTCCCTTTGCTATAAACTTCTTCACAGAAAGAGTCATCAGGCATTGGAATGGGCTGCCCAGGGAGGTGTTTGAGTCACTGGCACTGAATGTGTTTAAAGGTCATTTGGAAGTTGTGCTTGGAAATACGGTTTAGGGGGTGAACTTTGTAGAGTAGGGTAATTGGTTGGACGTGGTGATCCTGAGGGTCTTTTCCAACCTGAATGTTTCTGTGGTTCTGCGTTAGTTCAAGTTGATATAAATGCCTTTCCCTGCTCTTGTTTCTAGCTTGAGTCCTGAAGAGGTTGCCTGTATGAGAGATGAATCCTTTGATGTATGTCTGTTTTTCATATATCTCTGTGAGGATGGAAGAGTTTTCCCACAAGGTTTTTCCTTGTACTGCTTAAAGTTGTACTAGAAAGAAGAAAGGAACTTAAGAAATTCAAATCTGTACTGGAATGCCTGGAAGTGGCCACTGTTACCATGTCTTTTTGTAGTAGCTAACACATTTTAGCACTCCAGTGTACTGCATTGCCTGAGTTGCAGTGTTAGTGGACCTGGTTTTAATTATTTAAAAAATACAATGAAAATGTGGCCCTACTTTTAAATATCTTTTTAACAGTACATGTCCAGTGTTAACCTTGACTTATACCATGTAGTTCTAACTCCACTAAGCCAGTAGAATCTCGCTGCTTCCAGGGGAGCTAGATTTTATATAGAGGGATTAAAATAATTCTGAAAGTCCCTGGTTTTGAAAGTGCTTCAGGTTTTGGATGTTCATGCTGAAGCTTCTTAAAAGGCTGTTATTTTCAATGTGTTCCGTGCTGTCTGAAAATGTGACTTCTTTGTGGTATCTCTGTTTAAAACTCAAATACCATAAGCCCTCATACCATTAATTGCTGTGCCTGAGTTCTAAGTTCTTCTAAGTACCCAAATAAGTATTTAACATAATTAGCTGAGGTTGGGAAACCTGATCACAGCTAATTGAACTGTTCATGTAATGTTAAGTATTTTTTAAAAGTCCACTAAGTTCTTCTTGTATTTTTAACACCTGTGCAGTTTGAACCCAGTATTTATTCTCTTCCCTCCCTTTCTCTAGACTTGGAGGCTGCCAAAAAGCAGGCGGAGATTGACAAGAAAGCTGTGGATGAGCTTGTGAGGGAAAAGGATATTCTAAACAAGGTGAGCTTGCATTGGTAATCTTCATAAACAAATCTCACAGTTTGAGAATGAAATGTGTTTGTGGCTTAAAGTCAGCAACACTGAAATGTTGTAGAATAAATAACGGCAAGCAAAGCATTCAGATCTCCTTAAGCAGATGCTGACACTGCTTCTTTGCTGTGCATTGAAATAGTGTTAGTACCCAGGAACACACAGAAGATTTTTAACCTATGAATCATCAGGGAGTTTAAAAATGCTACCTGTATTCACCTTCATTGCAAACCCATCGTTTGATATCCAAAGAGTTCATTACACCTGTGCTTTTACACTGCATAGTATGTGGAGTTAAATATTAGTCCAAGCAAACTAGGTCTTCTCTGCTAAAAGAGCAAACCAAAATGTTGATGCACCACATAGTGTTTTGGCAGACTGTAATAGTAGTCCTTGCTTTCAGGATCATTTCTCATCCTGATCATTTTCCATCAGCCCAAGGTTCTTGTACTGCAAGATAGCATCTCATGTTTATGGGCATTCCTGAAGGGTAATCTAGTAAATTCAATGCTAAAATGTGATTTCTGAGGTGCTTTATTTGGTGTAGATTCACTGTCCTGTGTCTTAACTCTAGCAGAAGCTCAGACTTTGCAGGTAACAAATACCTAGTTTGTATAAAGAAAGACATTTCAGAGTGGTAACAGAAGGCTGATTTTTTTAAAGGTGATATCATGATGTTTTCTCTTTAATCCTTATGTATAATTTTAAACCATAGTTGGTTAATTTTCAGTTTGGACTTGCTATTTAGAATGTGAGAAGGAAGGGTCTTTGGATTATATTATTTATTTTTCTGCTCCAGTCATTAGTTATATCCACTTATAAACAGTCCTATCCTTTTTTTTTTTAAATGCAGACTAGTGTTTTAACTTCAAATCAGAAGAAGCACTATTTAGCAGCTCTTCTAGAGATTGGTTTTTTAACTTGAATTTCAATAGAACAAATTAGGTAAGGGGTAAGAATATTGAGAAGTCCATAATCCACTTATACAATGTCATGTTTTTGACATACTGATGGCAAGTGTTGCCTTTTCATCTCAAGAGCCATTATTTTGTGTTCCATGTAGAACTTGGTCAGGGCTACCACTGCCACTCAGAAGCAGATAAACTTGGTGAAGCTGCATGAACAGTCGAAGAAGATCTTGGAAGGAGAAATCCAAAATTATAAGAAGGAAGCTCAGAAGCAAAGGAAGATTATTTACCAATTGGAGAAGGAAAGAGATTGTTTCATCAATGAAATCAGTGAGCTCAAACAGAAGGTGGGGGCTGCTTTTTGTGCAAGTGGTTCTTTCCTGTCTTACTGTGATATATGGTATCAGTGCTATACTAATTTCCTGACATGCCAGCGGGAGGAAGCTTAGATCAGTGGTCATCACATAATTTACAAAGATTTTTTTCTTGACAGTTCGTATTGCCTGCTGTTGTTTCAGGTCTCTCTCAGGGAACCTCATCAGTGGGTGTGTATTCTATGAGAGACCTGGAGTACAGCCATGTGACAGTTTCAGCTGTCACTTGGAAAATGAAATTTGGCCTGGAGTTCAAACCAAGACCTCTGATTTCTTATACCTGAGTCTCATAGTGGAAACTCTTGTGTGCAGTTGGAAATTACTCTTTGATCTACAAAGGACCTTATCTTGCATACTATTGAATGTCCTCAGATTGAGGCCAGTGAGAGCTGGCAATGCTCAACATGTTTATAAAAGATTTAGCATTTTCATAGAATCATAGAATCAGTCAGGGTTGGAAGGGACCACAAGGATCATCCAGTTCCAACCCCCCTGCCATGGGCAGGGGCACCTCGCAGTACATCAGGCTGGCCAGAGCCTCATCCAGCCTGGCCTTAAACACATCCAGGGATGGGGCCCCAAACACCTCCCTGGACAACCCATTCCAGGCTCTCACCACTCTCATGGGGAAGAACTTCTTCCTCACATCCAGCCCAAATCTCCCCACTTCCAGCTTTATTCCACTCCCCCTAGTCCTGTCACTACCTGATAGCCTAAAAAGTCCCTCCCCAGCTTTCTTGTAGGCCCCCTTCAGATATTGAAAAGCTACAAAAAGGTCTCCTTGGAGCCTTCTTTTCTCCAGACTGAACAGCCCCCAATTTTGAGGGATTATTCACAGTATATGAAAACATCTAAATGTGTTAAAGCTAGTCTGCAAAATAGAGGTTTTCTGGGAAGAGGCAGAGAAGTACTGCATAAAATTTGTGTTTCCTGCTGCCCATTATTATGTACAACATTATTCCTGACAATATACACAGGAACATGGTTGTAACATCACATTGAAGGGCCCTCCAAGAAGCTCATTGATTAGCTTTCAGACTGTTTCAACTCACAAGTTATTTGCTATCTTTTCACTACAAAATTATCCTTTCAAATATCATGTGACTAAGGGCTTTTAAATAATTTTTGAATGATAGATGCTCCCTCATGGAATACATTTTGTCTTTTCCTTGGAATAAAATTCTAAGAAAATGTGATTTGTCTTTATTGCAAAGTCAAATTTTGCATCTTTCCTTCATTTCTAAATGTATAGGTATGAGTTAAGAACATTGTAAAACTAGGGCAAGGATGTAATTCATAACACTCAGAACTACAAGGCTTTTGCTTTCCATTCTGATTAAGGTTGCTCACAATATTTTGAGGGTGAAAATGACAAATGTTTGCTTGTTTACTTTACCTGTTTTTTTTTTTTCCTCTGCCACTTTGGGTGCAAATTTTCTGTCATTACTTATAAGACAGAGCTTCAGTAAATGGGTTATGACACTTGAGCTATTTGTATAATGATGCTTGCTTTGTGATTGCAAGTTTCTGAAGGACTTGCACGCTTTTGTGATTCACTAAAGGGACAGTTCCTGACTCAGCTTGCAGGTGAAGAGCAGCAGAAACAGTTCTGAGCACAGGAGTATGTGAGGCAATAGTTTTATCCCTGTAGAGGTTCCCTACATTAAATTATTCATTGTTTGATAGGATAAGACAGAGCAAAACACAGGATGGAAGGAGGACATAGGATCAGGATTATTATATCCACTAGGTAATAGTAGATTCACTGTTTGACCTATGCAGGCTTGAGAAACTGTGGCAAAACTACAGCTGCCATTTCACAAATAGTGGGGAATGAGCTGCTGATGGGCAGTAATCATACATCCAGTCAGTGCTCTTCTCTCACCTTTTATCATCAACCTGGCTCTGAAGGAACTCTTGTGTAAGAGCTGGTAAAGAGCCAAGCCCATCTAAGTCCAGAGACTTCTTGGAAGTCCTGCAAGGCAGACAGAGCCATGCTGTCTCTGAAAGCTGTCTGGTTATTTACAGCAGGACAGAATCTATAGAGCTGCAGAATTCCTTTTTCAAAGTCATTGCTTACTACTGAGTAACTGCTGAACAGAGTCCACAAGGCTATATCCACAACAGTAAAAGATTTTAGTGCTGAGAATTCACACTAGACTTGCTGTTCTAATTATTGGCCTGGCTGACTGCTCATTTGTAATGTTTTAAAGCCAGTGTCACTTGTTGAATAATCTTGCTTCCAGATTAGACAGAACAAATTAGAGAAAAATCTTGTCTCTTTGCTCTTTGTTGTGTAGCCTCTATTACTGAGCTACAAATGGTAGTGGAATATTTTTTGTTTGAATTGAAATTCTAAGATTATGAAGTCTTAGTTTCTGTGTGGAAGGATTAGGCTGCTGAAAAGGAAGAAAAGTATACCTTTCAGTCTCACCTGAATTGTTCTCTGACTGAGCCTTATGAGAAATCACAAAAATAGTCTCAAATTGTTTTTCTTTTTTCAAATTAGCCATTTAGAATGTTAAGTTTACAGTTCAACAACATATCCAGGAAAATCAGAAACACGTGTCCTTTTATAAATTCATATTATCTATGGCAGCACTTGGAGTAGTTCAATAAAAATAAGCAAAGAAGGATGCCACTGTTACTGAGATCTTGAGTGGGTTCACTGCACTACACAGGTACCCAACAGTAGATGATAGTTAAGTATACAGATAAAGACCTGTGAGTGTACAGAAGAAAACTATGAATACCTAATACTTTCTGCTTAGCTTTGGCTCCTCATTGTCAAATCTGAGAACTGTCAGCTGCATCAGGATTGAGGATGCTCAGCCTCCCAAGGACTCTGTTGGGAAACATTGCATGTATATTTTCTGCATTTATAAGGGCGAATTATTTGGGTTTAATCATTCCTGAAAACGTAGCGTCAGCATCCAGCCTGTGAGCACAACTCAGAAAACTTAGTTCACAAACTTATTGCACTTACATTGTATCAAAATCAAGTAAAAAACCTACAAATGCAGTGACCTACTTATAAATCTTGCTCCAGCCTATGATCACTGTTGTGAAGATAGAAAACATGCCTTATTGACTTCTCCTCCCTGCTATTACTATTGACAAGTTGTTTTAGCAGAAAAGGAAAAGTCAGAAGTTGGTTATAAACTGGGACTGTGTTTCTGTATTGCACTGTAAGCAGTTCCTGGGATCTTCTGCAGTCAGCTACAAATGTGCTGGAATTGTATTCCTGCTGCTGTAATAAGATTTTCTATATTTAACTATCCCCTATCTTCAAAGCTGAATGGGAGATACCTGGTAGAATGATCAATTAATTAAGCTCCTGCTCTGTAGTTAGAACTCAAAAGGCTTTACTGCTAAGCAAGGGGAGACACTGTTGACCACAGACTTTGCTATTACTGACTACTTGATGTAAACTTTTAATTTTTTTCTGTTTTGACATAAACTTTAGCTCAAACCGATACCTTCACAAACAGAGGCAAGAGAACAGGGCATGAAATACCATTGGTAATGGACTTCTTTCTTGGACTTTGTTCATGTGATTCCTTAGCTTTTTCTTTAATGCTTGGTCTTTTTCCCAGCTTTGGTTTCTCCCCTGAGCAGTGAACCTGAAAAATTATGTGCATTATCCTTAGTTTTCTTTTTATTTCTATTTCTTTTCATCTTATTTCTCTGAAGTGATGGATTCTGTTTGAATATTGCTTGTTTGTGCTCATTGATTTTCAGCTTTGTTCAGCAGGAGGGAAGGCTGTTAATTTAAAAAAATAATTATTAAGCCCATCATAATGATTGATAACTATTTGCATTTTTGATCCTTTAATGTGGTAATTCTTTTTTATTGTTATGGGGGTAACTGTTTTGTAGAATTGTCTATAATTTTTTGTATTTTTGTTTATGGGTATTACATGTGATCATCTTCCTACAGTCAGCAGTACTCCATTTTCTTTAGGTAACCTTCACATAATTATTTCTAATCCTTCACAGAAGCAACTGTTAATCTTGAACTGAGGTGATTTCTAATTATAGCTGAAAGTTCTTATCACAGGGATTTGAACTTGTCATTTTAGAATAAAATCACAGACTCTCCTCCATCTTTATAATTTTGTGTTAATTTCCTTCATTCCACTCCAGGTCCTCCAGCACCTGAAAGACAGAGAAAGATGTGAAATACAGATCTGTGACTATGAGAAGAAAATAAAAGAGTCTGAGATTAAATTAAAACAACAACAAACTGACTGTGAAACTGTGAGAACAGAGAGGAACCTGTACAGTCAACACCTGATTGAAGCTAAGGTAGAAGGCTATGTTTTTCTTTGTGCTTCTATCTCTGCTCTTGTTTTGTTGTTTTCTTTTTCTGATCTGATTTTGATTTGTTAAAAGGAAAGCACACTGTTTAAGTGACAGAGATGGTTTCTACATTCCTGTGTCTTCTGGGGAAAGGAATGTTTTTGGTCTCTGACATTTTACCTGGTCAGTTTGTATTTGGACTGGAAATAGGAGTCCATGGTCATCATGTGTCAATATCCCTACTTCAAACCATGCACAAAATTGTGATATGCTGGAGCTATGGAAACACAAACAATTCTATCAGAGAAGAAATTTTTTCCTTTCCATCCTGTCTCCATTTTGTTTTATCCCTTTAGGAGTTGTCTGTGTGTATGGGAAATAGGGTGTAAAGGGAATAAAATTTCCTCCTTGGCCCTGAATGTATATGCACATTACCGTGAGTCATGATTTAGAAGGCAGAGGGAACACTTTCCCAGGTGAAGCGGAATTCTCTGACAGCACTTAATGCTTCCACCTCTCTTCATCCTTTCAGGTAGTGTCATTTTTCTCGGATAATGATGCTCTCCATTCATCTCTTCCTCGGGGATCTCACTAAAAATACTAGATGAAGAGAACAGATCACTTAAGGATATGTTCTATTATTCTGCTGTAAAGATCTAAAATACAACACAAATATTACTGCACTTGGCAGAGGTTGAGACTTTGGATAGCTGTGATTTAAAGCCTGGGGTTATTTCAGAATAAGGATTTATAACATAAACATATATAGCAGATAATAAATTTATACTCTAGTTTGATTATGAAGTCGTTTTGCTTGAGAAGCAGGTGGGAGTGAACTGTTCAAGTTCCTATCAAACTGTGTGCTGGGTTTGGTTAGGAATGAACCATTTTGCTTGACCTCTGTCTACTTTTCATCAGTGGATGTGGTGTTAGGATTCTTGCTGCTCCCAAACAATCTCTCAGCAGAAAGAAGGGTGAAAAATTGCAACACTGATGATTTTTTTCCCCCCAACTATACAACATAAATTTACTTACTTATAAAGAACAGGCATCTGTGTGGCGAGCTACAAAATGACACCATGAATTCATCAGCCTTTTCAGGTTTTGTGAGTCATATAGTACTATACACAATGCTGTTCATGGGTACAGTTGTTAGAGGCTGGTGTTTAGACTTTAATACCTTATTTGGCTTAGCAAGTCCTGTGTGAGAAGATAGGTGCAGCCAACATGGTATTATGTGTAGCAGTGAAAAACGGCCATTCGTAGTTCAGTAACAGGTCAGCCAGCTGTGAAAAAAAAGGAAAAGAAAAAGAAATCAATTGTGTTAAAAACTATGGTCAATTCTTTTTTCCTTTGGGAAGTAAAACAAACCTAAGTATTTTTGGATTGCTTAATGTGGAAAGATCCCCTGCTACCCATCTTGCTAGTGGTCTCTGGAGTATCATAATGTTCAGCTCAGTAAAATCTCTTGGAAAAAACATGTTAGTAGGCTGTTAATATGAGATAAAGATCTGATGCTTTCATCCTTGGGGTTTCTTTCAGTGTTAGGAGCTTATTTGTTTAAGCAAGTTGATTAGGAGACCTGTTAGCAAAAACTATGTTTTTGCTGTTCTTCATTAAATGCAGATTTAGGAATGATTTTGGCCACATGTCTGGGCACCATATTTTTAAGCTCTCTCATCTTTAACAATATTGAAGAGATTTATGGGCTGTTCAGCAAAGATAGCTTTTAGTATGACTTTTGCATTCACAGAACTGGCTGAACAGGAGGGCTGGGGAAGGACTGTTTAGAAGGGTGTGCAGCAATAGGATGAGGGGCAATGGTTTTAAACTTGAGCAGGGCAGATTTAGGTTAGAAATAAGGAGGAAGTTCTTAACAATGAGAGTGGTAAAATACAGGTTGCCCAAGGATGTGGTTGAGGCCCCATCCCTTGAGACATTCAAGATCAGAGTTGGTGTGGCCCTGGGCAGCCTGATCTAGTTGGAGGTGTCTCTGCTCTCACTGCTGGGGGGTTGGACAAGGTGACCTTTTAGGGTTCCTTCCAACCCAATGCAATTTGTGAATCTGTGAACATGCAAACAGGTGAGCCTAATGACATACTGCTGCGTTTATTTCTTCTTAATTTAATTTGCCAAATAGGTGTGGAATGCACAGATTATATTTTGAGGGCTGTCAGACTTCAGTACTGTCCTTGTACTGTTTGTGAAGACTGCCACCACTCAAGCCCTTGCTTACCTATGTTAAGCATGTCGTGCAAGAGAACATCACTCATTTGTCAAGTGAATCCACACCTGTGGTAGACGGTACTGAAAGAGCTCTAAGCTACCCTGTTTTGTAGTGAATCAGAATGTAATCACATGAAAGGTTATCATGTCTGTGAGGTGACAGCCTCTGGCAGAAGAGTAATGACTTCTAAGGCTACTTTGATTAGATGCAGAAGAGCAGGTCTGTCTAAGCATCGAATTTACTGGCTTCCATTTCACGTCACAACATGTGCTGTCACTGCAATGAGTGCAAACAATTTCTTAATTTTGTGGGGACAGGTGTCTCTCTGCTGTGAGTAGAAGTGTTTTGAGTGATCTGATCTGTCTCCTGTGCTACCAGGATTTTTGATCTGTATTTGAGATTAAAATATATGCTAAATGTTCACATACCAGGGACTTCTCTTTCTCTTCTCCCCCTTGCAGCTATATGCAAGCTAGGGACAATAGACTATACTTCTTTGCAGCCATATAGGTATCTTACTTACAGACATACAGGATAACAGATGGATAGGATCAGAATCTTATGAATTTGTATTAACTGCTAGTTCTTACCAAGTGTCCACCACATTAAATTAAATGGTTTTATTATACTCATAATTGATAGTCATTATTTTTGCCAATGTGTCATTTAAAGGCATTTTTACTGCGGTGTCATGCTGACATAAACAGAAAATTGTCATTTAATAAAACTGTTCTATTCCTGTTGGATTAAAAGGTAATGTCTGGTGGTATGTACAACAGATCTCCACTCAAGCACTGTGGCTACATTCTCCAACACAGCCTGAACTCCCAATCACAAGCTTATTCTTTTCTGATCCCTCTTGGTGATCACACTTCCTGTCCTATTAGGAGGAGATAGCAGAAATGACGAACAAACTGAAAACTGTGACAATTCAGGTGGAGCAGCTAAAAGAGGAGATCACAGACAAGGAAGCAGCCCTTGTGAGAGCACAGGAAGATCATCAGCAAATAGAGAAGGAGAAGGAATCAATGAAAGTAAGACCCTTTACAAATACACATTATTACAAAGGATGGTTTACATGATTTCACAGACTGCATTGTGTTCCTGGTGTCTGGTAGCTGTTTTGTTCTATTTTAATAAAGTATTCTGTGATTGAAGCACAAGATCTCAGTAACCTTTAGAGGCTATTAGTTACACAAATTTTCCGTGTAACTGGCAAATCTAATCTCAGCCTGTGATTATAATCAGGAACCTGGATTGTCTGTTGGAAGCTTTCAATTTCTTGGTGACTGAAGATTTTATTAAAAAGTTCCATTTTGCTTAGAGAAATGTGGATTTTGGGGATAGTTTGATTCTAGCAAATTTTTTAGTACAAACCCTTATAATCCAAGGTTTTCTTTTTAATAACTGTTTTTTTCTTTCTGCTGTTTTTAAGTGCAAACCCCATTATGTTACACTTTACAATCTCATGTCGCTGTGTGACTAGCAAGCATTAGTCTTCTGGGACTTAAGCAGTGCCTTTTAGCAGGTCCCTATGCACAGAAAGTTATTTTAATTTTGTGGTATAAAGCAGCAAGAATCTGTTTTAAATCAAAGGAAAACAGAGCTTGAAAGCTTTGGTTCTTCTTTTCAGCACTGGTTGCAGCTCATCCTTAAATAAGTCATTGGATTTGTGGTTGGTATCTCAACCCAATCTGCTGTGCTTTAAAAGGATTTTAGGAGTTACTGTTCACAGCAGCTTTTTTTTTTTTCTCTTCAGTAAGCACTAGGAGAAAAAAACAAACCCAGAAAACAAGCACCACCCATCCCAACGTAAGTCCCCTGCCACTTTTCACAATGTTTTCTTTTGTCAGTTTATTGCTATGCTGCAGTGACTCCTTGAGTTTTCTGCCCCTCTCAGCACAAACAGTTATGACCAGATGTCAATAGAGCTTTGTAAAAAGGTGATGAATTTGTGTTCCTGTACCTGATCTGTCTCAAGAGTTGTTCTGTCAGTGATGGAGAAGTCAAATAGCATCTCATTTCTTGTGTACAGCTTTCTGCCTTAACCAGTCCCCAGTTCTGTCTCATCACCTCAGAACTGTCTGCCATCCATTTGACAAACAGATGATTGCTACACGGTTTACTTACTCAGTTATTCACTACAAAGTATGTCCATACACTGACATCACATTACTGACTAGCTTCAGGGCATTGTGGTCTTCTACCTGAGTGTCTCTGCTGAATACTAAAGCAGAAGAGAATTCAGAGAAGGGGATGATTGACACAAACACAAAAGAACCCAATTATTTCTCTAGCAAGCTGGCTTCAATTTTTCCTGTTTGCACTGATGTGAGGAAAGCAAGCAAGCCTGAGAAATTAAGAACATGCTAAATCATGGAGGACCGGGATTCATAGGAATGAGATTATACAGACATTATATTTATGCTTGCCTCAGCTGACATAAAGGCCTGTAATATGTTTAATCATGGTAAATGAAACAAAGGATGCCTGATCAAAGCTACTACAGTATATACCCTCTGACTTGTTGTTATGTCAGCATTCTGTATCCAGACTCAGTTGTACCTTTTATAAAAAGTATTTTCCTCTTACCTCCAGAATAAATAATAATAATAAAATCTCTTAGTTTATGCTAATATTTCTGAAACTAAGCAAGAAATTGGTTTGAGATACTGGCATAGGTCCAATATAAATTAGTCTTTCTTGCTGACTGTTCCTCAGTTCTTAACAACTCTGAACCAGCTTCAAATGAGCTGTGCTGATTTACAGCAATTTCAGACCTGACTGATTTTTTGCTTGCATAGTAACTGTGTTTATTCATTTCCTTTTTTCTTATCTAATGTACACAGTCCATCATACTGTAACTTTTAGCATAATTATTCTAATTGGAAGTCCTGTTAGTTCGTGGGGCCTCTGTGTGTCTTAAAAGTATTTATGTTCATTGCTGTACAAGGCAATTCAGATTTATTTTAACTTAGTGCATTCCAGTGAGGAGATTTGTTTGTATGAATGTTAGCTGCCAACACCTAATGCCACTTCTTGTTTACAGCTCATATTTTTTCTGACATAAGGAGAACATAGAATTTTGATATATATAAAAAATATTATCCGGCAGTGCCAAACACAAGCAGTTTTACATTTATAGACAGCTTTTGCACACTATTGATTGCATTTCAATGTGAAATGGCTTGCATTTTTATTTGGCTGATGGATTCTGATGAACATCTAACACTGAGTAAGAGAGATATGAGTGTGGCACATGGAAAAATGAAGATTTTATTAAAGCAAGTAAGAATGGAACAAGCTATTTTATTATGACAGTGGAACTGTTTCTGTCTTAAATCAATGTTTTTAAAGGTGCAGCCTTCATCACAATCACATTCTTTCAGCATTGGATGATGCTTTTTTTCCACAAGGCACCTTGAACACCATTCTTTATAAGGGTCAGAGCTGTGGCAGTCTCTAAGTCAAGGCGTGGAAGTTTTCATATCTGTGAAAATGGTCTGTAGTCAGCTATTTTCACTTTGACTCTATTGCCTAGCAATGATAGAAATTTCTAGTAATGCAAGAAGGCTGTGTTAGCTTTTATTGACCTAGGTGCCTTGTATTATAGAGTTCATGACAGTGGTTTAAAATTGCCAGGCACAATGCAGTGTTAGTTTATGTTAGTGAAGTGCAATCGCTGTAGCAGTGCATTTCTTCTGGTATTTAGGAACTGACCCTCTTTTCCCAGTCTTCCTCATCTACACATCCACTAAAAGAAAAGTGCTAAAGCTCTCTAATTTTGCTCTTCTATGCCTGGTTGCCATCTTCTCCACCAATTCTGTTATTCTAGTGTGAAACCTGTCCCAGGTTGGTGCCGATTGGCATTGCATAACATGGATTTTTGCCTTTTCCAGCAAGGTGAACTGTCCTTTCTCACATCCTAGACTCACCTTGAACTTTAAATAACAACTTCATTGAAAAGTTTTCCAGATATGACCCATCTAAAGTGTAAGAATTTTTTGTTAAATGAGGTCTCCCTGAGTTACATTGTCATAGATAAAAATCCACCAAAATGTTTATTGTCTATAACACAACAATATTAAAATACTGTTTGTAACATTTCATTAAGGATCTTCATACTTACTCGTCTTAGTGATTTTCTCAGAAATTGATAAAATATGTAGCTCTTAGGAAAGGAGAAAGATACAGGAAATGTTACTAAAATCCTAACTCTTCATCCTAGGTTTATGTAATGGGAAGATGTTACTATATGCTTTGCTGTTACCTATATTCTTTGACTCCATCAGGATGAGCTGCTTAAAATGAAAAATAAGGCTCTGGATACTAAACGTTTCATAGAAAATCAGGAGGCAGAAGAGAGGAAACTCCTAAAAATCATTGCCGAAGCTGATGCTGAGAGGCTGAAGCAGAAGAAGGAAATTGACCAGGTAGGGATCTCTGATTTGACTTTTTTTTTTTGACTAATTTGACACTGCATTCTATTCCCTCATTTGTCCAATGTATATTTAATGCATTGATCCCTAGCTAATGTGGTACTACTAAAGCTGCATAGTGCTGTTGAAACAAAATTATTAAGAAGTGAGGAGAATATGTAGTTTATACATTCAGGAGTAGGAAGATGATTATCCCCTTGAACTTGACGCTGGTGAGACCACACCTCAAGTATTGTGTTCAGTTTTGGGCACCTCAACATAAAGAGAGATATCGAGGTGCTGGAGCGAGTGCAGAGGAGGGCAACAAAGATGATGAAGGACCTGGAGAATAAATCTTGTGAATAGCAGCTGGAGGGAGCTGAGGCTGTTTAGTTTGAAAAAGAGGAGGCTGAGGGGACTACCTGAAAGGACATATAACTATATACTATAACTATATACTATAATTATAACTATTATATACTGTAACTATCTGAAAGAACATTGTGGTGAGGTTGGTGCTGGTGTCTTCTCACAGATAATTAGTGATAGAACAAAAGGGAATGGCCTCAAGCTGTAAGACTGACATTAGGAAAAGTTTTTTTCACAGGAAGAGTGATATAGTTTAGGGGTGAACTTTGTGGAGTAGGGTTATCGGTTGGACTTGATGATCCCAGAGGTCTTTTCCAACCTGAATGTTTCTGTGATTCTATGGCTGAACCCTTATAGAGGAACTATATATTGCCATATTTCTTTCACTAATAACAAGTGAAACTTCTTAAGGCACATGAATTGATTGATGCAAATACAGTCACGATGCTTTGGGGTTGTACTGAGGAATGGTAACTGAGATTATTGCTTTGCCTTGCATCCTTAGGTTATGAACGAGAGAGATATCCTAGGATCTCAGCTAGTTCAGCGCCATGAAGAAGCAGCTCTGCTCTATGAAAAGATAAAAATCCAGCAGTCCATCTTAAACAAGGGTGAAGTCCAGTACCGACAGAGAATGGAAGACATGCGGCTTCTCAAGCTGGAGATCAAAAAACTTCGTCGTGAGAAGGGAATACTTGGCAAGACTGTCGCTTATGTGGAGGAGCTCAGGTAGAAAAGCTGATTGAATACATTTCCATAGGACTGTGTCCATGAATTTGAGATGGAAAATACGTTTCACGTGTGGTAAAGATTAGTATCAACATTATACCTTGAAGAAAGGGATTGTTTGGTTTGACCTCAAACACTCACTGGATTAAATTCACGAAACAATGAAAATATGAGAAGGAAGAAAGGAGGGAAAAAGACATCTTGGCCAAAGTTGAAATAGTGCATTACTGCCTATGGGATAAACTTGACAGACAACAGCAGAAATAGTATTCATAGTTCAGTGAGCTACTTGTTGGCATCCAAGGCCCAAATTAGTGGAACTACTTTTTATTAGGCAATCTACAGAGGATGGGAAATACTTGATATATTTATAACAAACTTGATATATTTATAACAAACATTTTCAGAGCTCTCTCCTTCCAGATTTATATGCAGGCTTGCTCTCCAAGAAAAAATTATTTACATTTTCACTGAAGGTTGTGTTTCTTTAAAACAGAAATTTAACAGCCACAGCCTCCTCCTCTGGTTTAATGTTTCCCTTTTGTTTTTTAAACACTCCACTATTTGAGGTGTATTCTTTGCTGGTGGGAAACTTGTCATTTTCTATGGAATCAGTCCTGGTTTGTAAGGAGAGGCAGCTGTGTTTTTAGGAGATAACTGTCATACTAATTCTCTAATGCTACCAGAGTTTTGGGTGAGAGCTTTAGTTTAACTGTATCGATATAATTCCATGGCTTTCACTGGAGCAAATTAACTTCAGTCCGTGGTCAGTGCCATTGACTCCAGCGGAATTATGCCAGTTTGATTTGGTGTAACAGAAAGGAGAACTGGGCACGAAGCATTAGCAATTGCAGTTTTCATCGACGGACTGCAGACAGGAATAGGATTTGAACTTGCTGCCCACATGCATTCAGCTGAAAGTCTGTTACCGTATTGAAACCCAGTGATGGTAGTGAAGTATGGTGCAGTGCATGCCATGATGGGTGGATCAATTCTTGCTAACTGCGTCAGCAATCACATACTTTAATGAAGTCCAAAACCATCATGAAAACTGCCTGTCGAAAGACTCTATTTATCACTTGTGCTGCTAATTAGCTTTCTTGATTTGCCAGTTGGAGATATGGGGTTTTTTTCCACTTCCGTAACCTTGCTCAACCTCATAGTTAAGAAAAGGTCTTTTTCTCTCTACTGAGCAAAATGCAACTCTGAGCTTGGCAGAAAATGATTCAGGGGTGGAGTAGGCACTTGGTGATCCTGCACCCCCTTTCCTCATGGAGAACTTAAAAGATCTGCTCACTGAAGCCCTAAGGGTTGGACCATTGCAAAATGTGTCTTTTTTTCCTCCCCTCAATCCTGTAATGCCTACTTTAAAATTGATTTTAAATTCAGCAACAAATCACCTCTGAAATTCCTTGAGAGGTAATAAGAGTAAAAGAAATAAATCCTGGGTTCTCTAAAGAACAGTGTATATCATACTTATGTCCTAGAGTATGTTTTATTTACAGGACTGTGTGAGCCATGCAGATTTAAAGCCTTCTTTTAAACACAAAGTGTTAGATTTAATACAGGGGTAACTGAATGGGATTCCATAACTGAATCAAGTGTTTTGCTGTCCTCAATGTACGTAGGAAGATGTAGGCAGTGAGATCCAATAGGTTGTGGAGCAGATTCTCCAGGAACTGATGAAATGTCCCTTTTTTGAGGCATTCTTACTAAAGTGAATGAGGATGTCTAACCAACCGTGTTACCTTATGGTTTCACCTGTTCAGTGGTATTAGTGTCAACTATTAATCACAAGATTCACTTTGCCAGTGCTGTAGTGCATGGGAAAATGATTTGTTAATGTCCATATTAGTGCCTTGGTCACACTGATGTTGTTTCAATGTGGGTTTTTTTCCTTTTTGTTTTATGCTGGTCTTAAGACAGGAGGTTCATCACATGCAGAAGGAACTACTAAGGGAACAGACTCGGTGCAAAGTTTTGGAAGAAGAACTGGAGAATCCCTTGAATGTTCACAGATGGAGAAAACTAGAGGTGATATGTCAGCATTTCAAGTTCCCAAAGTCCATGTTACCAAATCAGTAACACATCACAAAGTCTATTTCATTTACTGTAATGCAAATTATCTGGAGAGGTAGGCAGACTGAAAATTTCCATAGTACCAGTGGAATGGTTAACTGCTGAATGGTTTCCTTGCACAATGCAATCAGTGTTATTTTTGTGTCATTTTCTCAATGAAAAATTGCGGAGGAATTTGTAAAGAGGCAGTCAAATGCTAAAGGGAGTGAGAATGCATAAGGTGAATTTAGAAGGGGGTGATTCCTTAACATGGATGACAAGAAAGAGGATGATAAGGGAAAGTTATAATTCTATCCTCACCAGTTAGGGAGCTGTATATGGAAGAAAGGCAAAATTACAAAGAGTCACGGAACAGGTAGACAGGGGAATAGGCCAGAACCAGAACAAGAGGACAGAGTCTCAAGCTGCGCCAGGGGAAGTTTATGCTTGAGGTGAGGAGAAAGTTCTTCACAGAAAGAATGATCTGCCATTGGAATGTGCTGCCCAGGGAGGTGGTGGAGTCATTGTCCCTGGAGGTGTTCAAAAAAGGGTTGGATGTAGCACTTGGAGCCATGGTTTAGTTAGTCATGAGGTGCTGGGTGATAGGTTGGACTTGATGATCTCTGAGGTCTTTTCCAACCTTGTTGATTCTATGATTCTATGAAGTCAGAAGGCAAGTTACGTTTATGAGAAGAGGCCCCCATGTAAACAGTGGTGGGCTTACAAAGCCCATTGCGTGTACTGTGAGTTCAGTTGTTGCATAAGAAGCAAGTCGAACTTTTCACCCTATTTGAAGCTGCCAGATGAAGGGGGAAAATAAAAAACATCTGTAAAGCACAGACCCAATATATGAACTTCAGGTGACATCACTGGGTATTTTTGAAGTCAGAGCCAGCTGCCACATGAATCTCTGATTTGATGCCAGCCTGGATTGCTCAGCTGCTCTAATAATGAGTGGTAACATGCTAGTACCTACAGAAGTGGAGCTGAGTATGTTGGCTGTGCTTACTAGCATGATAGTTAATTTCTGATCTCTCCATGCTGAGCTTGACACTGAATGGTGTGCTTAGCTATTCTCATGGAAGGGAGATAAAAGAGAGGATAATGCTGAATTAGGTTAAAGACACCTAGGGTACAGTTTCCAAAAGCATCTGGTAACAAAGGAAAATCAATCCAGTCAAAATATCCAAATATCCATGATCCAAATTAATGTATAAGGATACTTGTAATGGGAAATTACTTCTTTCCATTCTAGGTCACTTGTTTGTACTTGGAATGCAGAAAGGCCAGCAGATGGCAAGATTCTTATGAAATAATCCTGATGGGGTTTTGGTTCAATTCCTAATGAATAAACACCCTCATATCACTACAGTTGTTAGACACAAATTGACACGACGTTTGGGAAGGGCTATAAAAAATCAAGGACTGAGTGGGTCACAGGGACTGAACTGCTTTTTAGCCTGGTTTTCTCAGGGAATGGTGGTGTGAGCTCTGCATCTGTATCTGTGTTAGTGTCCCAGTTACACCTCAATCGATTAGTCAATTTAGATAAAATCAGACAAAAGATTGAGAGCTACAAGATACCATGTTTTTTTTATAAACTCAAGCAAATACACAGACAGCAGGACTTTTTTGGGACCTCTACTGCACTGAGTTTAATCCCTATGAGACCCCACATGAAAGGGGAGAAGCCATTGAATCCCTGAGTGGGGAAAACCTTCACTCAGAGTTTTCTCTTCATGAAAGGATTCAACAAGAGGATACAAAGTGGTGAAAAAGTAAGCTTTGCAGGCTGCTCCTTACAGAATTGCTTGTTTGCTCCTTAGAGCTTCCTCCAGATGCAATCTGTGACAAAAGGATCAGAAGGGAAGGAGAGACATCTGTTAGCTCTGTTAACTCCTGGTCTTTACAGGCTATGTATATAGAGGGCAATTATATAGTGCCTACACTCTGTCACCTTTTTAAGCACTTAATTCTGTTGAAGAATGAGAATCCATACATACGGACGTTTTAAAGCTTCATAAGAATTCACCTGTGTACCCTCATAATTTATTCCTCTTAACTTCTCTATTTGTTTCAAGACTATATTGCAGTTACTCTTTCTTTTGTTCAAAAGAAAAATCTTTCTCTCCCTAAAATTCAGCTGGCATTCACAGTCTTAAAACACTGTGAGGTGCTTGCCCTGCTCTTCGTTTGTCAGTTTCTGCTAAAATTTGCATATTAACCTCCTTTTTCTTCCTTTCCATGTGGTTCTACCAATCCTTGTTGACTGGGTTTTAAGCTCTGAAGGACTCCTATTTATGTTAGTTGTTTTAAGGAGGATTCATAAGGGTAATAGTGTTAAACATGAGCATGCTCCAACTGATCAGCAAGAGGCAGAGATTCAATTGATGGCTGTTTGTATAGATGCTATTTAAAAAAACCCCAACATTCCCCCCTAATTTTGTATTTGTCACCTTTGAACGTGCCTATATTATGGTTTTCATTTGCAAGCAAGAAACACTAACTTGTTATAATGTGTAATTATTGACACTGCTTTGCTCTTGTCTAGGCCAGTGACCCAGGTACTTATGAGCTGATTCAGAAAATACAGAGACTCCAGAAACAGCTTATCAGCAAGACAGGTGAAGTGATGGAGAAAGAATTGCTCCTTCAGGTAATGCAACATCATTATTTTGTTGTATCTTATCAACACATGACTTATCCTGCATTCTCTGACTACTCAGCTGTGCTTCCTGAATGTTCTCTAGATGCATGACTTCAAATTTCTTTTGCATGCCCCTTGGATAGCTTTAGATGGCAGCACTGACTCACTAAAGAGAACAAATGGCATCTGATTAGTTGATTTTTGTATTCTGGTTTCTGATACCTGGGCAACTCTGCAAAGTAAAATTAAAGGTTTCTTTCAGTTTATTCATGTCATAATTTGGTGTTAAGTCAGTGTTAGACCTTTTTACAGGGTTTTTGGTCCTTTTAAACACACCTATTATGACCAGGACATGAAGGAAAATCCTTGTTTGAGTCTGTCTGTGCTTAACTTGGCTTTTGGCAGAAAAGTTTCTGTGATTTAGATAGGTTGTTGTCTGGGTCACGTTTGACCTCAAGATCTTGGTGCTGAGTTGTGCCACAAAAAGCTAATTTTTGTGATAGCTTAACTTTTTTTTAACTGTCAGATGTCCCTTAGCCCTTAAACAGACTGTCCTTGGGTTTCAATCATAGTTGTAAAACTGGGAAGTTTATCTCCTTTTCTCTGGTGACTGCAGAGATAGCTACAATTTCCCAAATCTAGGTATGATTTTTAGCATTTTGGTTTTAAATACCCTAATAGTCTTGATGTCTATATTGAGTATCACTCAGTGGAGAGTGGAATGTGACCTGAATCTCCTGTCTTGAGAAGCAGCTCAGCAGATGCTGTTAAGGTGGGGTTTCTCTCTCTTTCTTTCTTGTTTTGTAGGAAAAAAATAGATCTGCAATTTTATTGGAAGGTAAGGTATGAAGTATGATGCCTTTGCTTAGAAAAAGGTAATCTTTCTTGCATAGCACTGAATAGCTGTCAGTGAAATAGTTTGTTAGCTTAAACAAAATGTAGCAAAAATAGCTTCAAAATTACTGTGCTTTACCTGTGCACAAACCCAATTCTGTTAGATTTTTATATAGTATCTATTGCACATCTTACCTCTTCCTGAGTCTGCTCCCATTTAGCCATTATCTTTATTTAGAAGTGAGGAACTGCGGTACAGAGGCATTAAATTGCCTGCCCAAGAAGATCTTTGAAATAATAGATATTTAAGACTATGGCACTATGCTAGCTGTTGCCACAATCTTTCTGTCTATGCAGCAGTTGTTCTGTGGCAACTCTATGGGATTTTTTGTTATTTTCCCAAATTTAGTCAGAATTTGGCTATAAAAAAGTCAATTTCTATATCTAGAATCGCTAATGAGGTCCTTTACATCCTAGGTTGGCTGCCTGACCAAACTAGTGACTGTCAATAATATAGTGACTATATCAGTGGATAAGGGAAGAGCTATGGATGTCATCTCTCTGGACTGTAAGGCCTTTGACAAGGTCTCCCAGAACATCCCTCTCTTCAAATTGTAGACATACGGGTTTGATGGGTGGACTGTTGGGTGGATAAGGAATTGGTTGAATGGTTGTATCCATGGGTAGTGGTCACAGCTTGGTGTTCAGATGGAGACCAGTGACAAGTGGTGTCCCACAGGGGTTTTTACTCATTCCAGTGCTGTTTAATATCTTTGTCAGTGCCACAGACAATGTGATCAAGTGCAACTTTAAGAAACTTTGCAAACACCACCAAGATGGGTGGTGTACTTGACACACTGGATGGATGGGATGCAATCCTGAGGGACATGGACAAGCTTGAGAAGTGGACCTGTGTGAACCTTATGAGGTTCAACAAGGCCAAGTACGGGGTCCTACACCTAGGTCACGGCAACCCCTGATATCAGTGCAGAGGATGAGGGGATTGAGAGCAGCCTGCAGAGAAGGACTTGGGGATACTGCTGGATGAAAAGCTGGACATGAACTGACAATGTATGCTCACAGCCTGGAAGGACAACCATGTACTGGATTGCATCAAAAGAGCTGTCACCGGCAGGTTGAGGGAGGTGATTCTGCCCCTCTACTTCATTCTGGTGACACCCCACCTGGGCCACTGTGTCCTGCTCTGGGGTCCTCAGCACAGGAAAGACATGGACCTATTGGAGCAGGTCCAGAGGAGGGCCACAAAAATGATCAGAGAGCTGGAACACCTGTCCCATGAAAAGAAGGCAGAACATGTTGGGATTGCTGAGCCTGGAGAGAGCTCCAGGAGACCTTCTAGTGGCCTTATAAGAAAGACAAAGATATTGACAGGGCCTGTTGTGTCAGGACAAGTGTAATGGTTTTAATCTGAAAGCAGCTAGATTTAGACTAGATTTAAGGAAGACATTTTCGACAATGAGGATGGTGAAACACAGGCATAGTTTTCTGAGAGAGGCAGTAGAAGCACCATCCCTGGAAACATTCAAGGTCAGGCTGGATGGGGCTCCGAGTAATGTGATCTGGTTGAAGATACTCCTGCTCATTGCAGGAGATGTTGGACTAGATGATCTTTAAAGGTCTCTTCCAACCCAAACCATTCTATGATTCTATGATTAATTCAGGCACCAGTTTCCTGTGCAAGAATGCTGAGACTCTGATGGTGAAGAGAAGACCATGCTCCACATTCTTTTCAGAGCTTTATCATCAAATTTTTGGAGCTCTTTTCTGTTTTGCCACAGTGTTTTTAAGTCTTCACAATGACTGTGCTCTTTCATAGCAGAGAGTAAGTAAGAAGATGTAACCAGAGACTGAGGACATCCCCTAGCTCATTTCCTCAAAGGGCTCTGTGTACTTCCGAATAGGTCATATACGTAGGGCTTGCAAGTTAAGTGTATGAGATGACCTGCTTCTGCTAAGTGGCTGGATAACCTTGTACAAGTAATTTTATTATTCTTTGTACTAGATTTCCTTGGTATGGTGATAAAATCTGTTTTGTGAAGTGATACTCTGATACTAAAGCAAAAATGCTCTGTAGTATTTTATGAATATGATCATAGAATCATAGAATGGTCTGGGTTGGAAGGGACCTCCAAAAGTCATCTAGTCCAACCCCCTCTGCAGTAAGCAGGGGCATCCTCAACTAGATCAGGATGGCCAGAGCCCTCAAGTCTCACTTTGAATATCTTCAGGGATGGGGCCCCAACCACCTCCCCAGGCAACCTGTTCCAGTGTTCTACCACCCTCCTGGTAAAAAAACCTGTTCCTAACATCCAGTCTAAATCTACTCCTCTCTAGTTTGAAGCCATTGCCCCTTGTCCTATCACTGCAGACCTTTGTAAACAGTCTCTCTCCATCCTTCTTGTAGGCCCCATTCAGGTACTCGAAGGCTGCTATTAGGTCTCCCTGGAGCCTCATTTTCAGGCTCCCTCAGCTCATCTTTGTAGCAGAGGTGCTACAACCCCCTGATCATTTTCATGGCCCTTCTCTGGACCCACTCCATTAGGTCCTGAGGAAGGCCATGAAAATAATGTTATTGTGTTCCAGATTCTTCTGGTGAAAGAGTGAGCCAGAGGAACACATCCAGCAGAAGCAAATTTAGTGGAGAGTAGTAACTCTTAACTTTCCAAAGGAAGCTGAGCTGTGGACACCAGGAAGGTTGCTTCACCAGAGCCCCCATCTGGGCAGTTTGCCTTATTCGGTGGAGTGTTGGTTTGGATCCTGACTGAAACATAGACTTATGGTAAACTGCAGCAATTTAGCTCCCATTTCTAGAATTTTGAATTTTTATCCCCTCAATATAATTTGTCTTGCCTACTGAGTTTGCTGTCTGGTCAGTGTAACAGCTACTGTATAACACACTGCTCCCCTATAAGCAATAAAGTCTGAGCATCCCTTTTCTTAACTTTTTTTTTTTTTTTTTTTTTTTAAATCCTGGTAAATCCTCTCATCCTTAAAGCCATTCAGTGTCTTCTTTTTTCATGGGTCTTTTCTGGAAGTCAGCTCAGTTCACTTCAGTCTCTGCTCATTTGCAGGACTGGGGGAGTTACTGATGGCTTAGCCTGTGACTGGCTGGGGTAAGTCTCCTGTATTTGGAATTGGATATTGCAGAGGCTGAGGGATACAAAGAGGTCTGAGAACTACTGCTTTCCCCATGCTGTGCTTTGCTGGCAAAAGTCACACCTCCTCACTCCCAGGCATCTTCATCCTCACCTTGCCCTGCAACAAGGGTACAGCCATTGTGTGTATCTGCTTTCAAATGATCTTCCTCTCTTGCTTGCTGTACAGAACCATTTTTCTGTGTGTGTAGTCATCGTGCTGGCAGATAGGATATTTGCTGAAGGTGAAGCTTGAGATTGTCTGTGTCTGTGATGTCTCTGTGTGTATATTATGTAACTTAAATTTCCTCATACTGAAGTGATGTAATAAAATAGAACGAAAAGCGTATGTGGATTGATTACCGTGTATTAAAAACAACTTTGGAAAAACCCCCATCTTTCCACATGTGGCAAGCAGCAACAGAACGAGAGGACACAGTCTCAAGCTGCACAGGGGGAAGTTTAGGCTAGATCTTAGAAGTTCTTCACAGAAAGAGAGATTGCCCATTGGAATGGGCTGCCCAGGGAGGTGGTGGGGTCAATGTCCCTGGAGGTATTTAAGAAAAGACTGGATGAGGCACTTAGTGCTGTGGTATAGTTGATTAGATAGGGTTGGGTGATTAGTTGGACTTGATGATCTTGGAGGTCTATTCCAACCTGGTTGATTCTGTGAAATGGTTGAGCCCAGTGTCAGCAACTTGCAGTTTGATTTGTAGGATGTTCATCTTGCTACAGTCTCATGCAGAGCCAGAATGTTTGTATAAGAAAAAAGAATTCCATTTGTATTGTATGTGTTGTAGTGCTGTTTTCTAGCTGTTACCTTTACTTTTTTTGTAAATAGTATTTTAAATAAAAGTTGGGAACAACATTTCAGAATGAGCTGAATATATAAATGGAAATTTTTGCAAAGTAAGGATTACAGTGTAGAGATTCATGCAGAAAAGCTTCTGCTTGCTTTACCAGCTCTTGATGTGTGTGTGATCGTATCCTTTTTACTTACTTTTCCACTATTTCTCACCTTTGGAAAAGACGCAGCAGTAAAAGCATGCTGCAATCTGTACTGTGTGGTTAAAAGAATCATCCATTATGTTTCACTCAGAAAATTTTGATTGCTGATAGTGTAGGAAGAACCCAGCTTGGCTCTAAAATCCCATACAAAGATAGCTCTTAACCTGTCAGCAGGGTGAAGTTTTTGTATCAGGCATTTACTGAGAGGTATTGAATATGCAACATGATGATGTTGGGTTTTTATAGAATTACCTTTCAGAGGTGAACACTTTAATAAAGGTGTAGAAAGATGTCCCATGGTATAGAAAATACTGAACTCTTCTTGTTTCTGATTTATCTATGCCCTATAGCCACAGCATCTTGTGTTATACCTGTCAGCTCTCATAAACCAAGCAAGTGTGGCCATCCTGAGACTTTGAAGAGTAGCTGCAAAGCAGCAGGTCATACTTTCTCCTTTAACTCAGACATTCTCACAGTTGTGAGCTGCTGTGCTGACAAAAAAAGCTGACTTAAAAATTGTATCGAAAATCAAAGTCTTGAGTACTTATGGTCAATAAAAATCCAATGGCAATTTTGCCAGACATAGGAAATGTTGTTTCAGGGTTAGCCAACTTCCATGTTAGAGGCATTACCTCCCTTCTGAATTTATGCAGTTAGAAGATAAAGCATATTTGTGGTTCTTCTTGAGTGATACTGCAGGACTTTGTGGAGGAATACATTGTATGTTAACCAAAGGATTTCCTTGATGGGCAAAGGACTTTGTGAACGCACGTGGTATGAACAAAATGTGTTGTATGGCCATAAGGATATATATAATTATTAATAACTGGAAGTGTTCTGCTGAACAAATCCTGACTGCAAAAGAAATACTTGCTCACTTTGTACATGGGGCAAATCCCTGTTCTGATCTGCTGCATACTGTACAGTGATGTGGCACACTCACAGTGGTTTGCCTTGTTAGGATTATGATTGGTGTGGTTTTACAATTTACCCTGTTAAAAGTGAATTATTCACTGCTTTGTTTGTTTCAAATTTAATTCTGTCTCTTCAGAGTGAGCCCCTCTAATTTGATTTTGTGTCTGACTGAGTGGAATTTTATTCAGCTGCACACCTCGGAATGGGTAGCAGCAGGAAGATTCACATTGTATGTCAGTTTCCTCTGTTGTCAGTCATCTCAAAAGGCTGTTCATAAGCGTAAAAGAGAGATGTGCAGCTAAGATAATTCATGGAGTGAGGCAAGGGCAAATGTGTCTCATTTAAACCTTCCATGTAGTAGTGAAACTATTGCTTTTCTGTGCATAGATATTTTTAATCACTATTGTTTCAAGTTCTGAGTCACTATTGTTTCAATTTGTCAACAATCACAAACCATAACTGGGCAGTCAGGATGTGATGCTTTCAGACTGTTAGAATCTTGAGCTCATAGTTTCAGAGTGCAAGGGCAAAAGGCATGATTAGCTCATATATCTGACTCAGAGATTACAGCCAGATGACACCCACATGTCCCTGTACTGAGCCAAGTTTTGAGTTAAGTTTCAATCCCCCCTAAAGAACTGATGGTCCCACTGACAGAGAGTGGGAGGAGGAGAGGGGATGCTGCTATCTCCAGTATAAATCAACAGTTTCATTTCAGGTATTGTAAGAGGCAGGGAGGAGAGAGACTAAGAGACTTTCTCTGTGACCTTGGGCAGTTTACTTAGCTTTTGCATGCCTCACATCAAGGGAAAAGAGAATAAAATAATCTCCAGTCTTATAGTGGTGTGTGAATGAATATGTTAAAGACATGACTCAATTTAGTAGTAACAATATCTAGCTAAACACTCAAAATAGGCAGATGTTTTATTTCGTTTGTGCTGACTTCATAGTGGAGCTGTTCTATCCAATTTGAGGTGCTTGTTGCTGTAGTGTCTGAACATATACATAACCATCTTTATTTCTCAGAGCTGGTACTATAGTTTCATAAAGAAATCTTCTTGTGAACAGTCCGTTACTATGTGGGTTTGTACGGGCTGACAGTTACTGAAATCAAAGTTTTCTCCCATCTAGTGGAGGAGCCTTGGGATCAGCTTCCATATATTCATTATACAAAAGTTTTCTGCCCCTTTATTATCTAAAATACTATTTTTTCAATCTTGTATAATTTTTTCTAGTCCAGTTTGTGAGAGCCTAGTCCTTTCTTTCCTTAGCTTGGCAGTTTCAGGAAGCATGCTTCTGCTAGGTTCTTCCTTTCTCTCCCAGTGCTTCATGCAGCTTCCATTACACAGCACATACCACAGAAAAATGTGCTCCAGTGCCCACAGATTCACAGAACATTAGGGGTTGGAAGGGACCTCTGCAGATCATCTAGTTCAACCCCCATGCTACAGCAGGATCACCTAGAGTAAATCATCCAGAAACATGTTCAGATGGGTTTTGAATGTCGCAAGAGATGATGAATTCACAACCTCTCTGGGCAGCCTGTTTCAGTGCTCTGTCAGTAAGAGATATTCTCATCAGACAGCCTGCTAAGGAAAATAGGAGAATATTTTTTTCTATTACCTGCCTTTATATTGGTATTCCTAAGGCCCAGTTCAGTTTTATCGAGCTATTATCTATACAGCTTCAAAATGGCTGGGATTTACTTTACCCTCTCAGATTTGGCATTTATGTATTTTTTGGTGCCAAGTACAGATTCTGCTTGGATCTGAGGGTGTGAACTACTAACTAACATGTAATGTGCAGGGTAGTTACTCTGAGTTGGGGACTTTTTTGGCAGAATTGTCTATTTTCATAAAAATAACTGCAATTCATTTCAGGAAACTAATGACTGTAGAATCCCTAAGAGTCTCTTTTGATCTGCCCATTATTGTTTCTCTGTCGTCTTGTCTTTAGAGGGATTTTACCAGAGGCAGTTTGGGAGAGTGCTTTATACACAGTGAAACTTACAGGTGAGCAACAAAACCCACTGCCAGAATACAGTCCTTTCTTGATTGCTCCTTTATAATTTATATATAAAGTCAGCCTTTTGAAGGGATATTTCCATCTGAAAATGAAAAGGTAAATTTTCTTTTTGGCTTTTTTTATTTTACTAGGACTTGGCTTTTTTCTGTCTCTATTTCCTGAAGGATTTGACTTCCTCTGGAAGCACTGGATTAACGTTCTATCTTGCAGCTGAAGCTAGCAGTTGTTTTAGCCCTCAATTAAAGGGGTGAGCATACTGAGCTTTAGGCCTTTTCTGTGCTACCATTCCTACTGGCAACCGCCCCCCCCTCCAACTTCTCTGGTTTAACTTATACCAGCTCTTGAATGGCACAAGACTTCAAGATGTCAAAACTTCAAGCCACTGAAAAAACGAAAAACAACAGAAAAAAAACACTTTCCTATCCTTATAAAATCTAAGGGTTGTTAAGTGTCTTAGGGAAGAGAGGGAAACCAGTACCTGGTCATGTGGATTTTGAGTTTATGACTCCAGTTCTGAGTTGGTAGCCTGAATTTTAAGGGATTTATGCTGGAATATAGAAATGAGAAATACGCTAAGGACTTGGGCCTAACATTTACTTTTTGGCTTTCAGCTGAGTATGAATCATAAGGAAAAAGTTTAGTTCCCCAGTGCCATGCAGAATTAGGCACTAGTGTGCCAAGGACGCTGCAAGAATCGCCTTAATTTAGAACTGGATTTCAAAGAGAATTTATATTCTTTTTTTCAAATGAAAAAAATAATGCATTCCCCTGAACTCTGGCTGTAACCCAGTTCTAACTAGTGGTGAACAAAAATTATCTAATTATCAGCACAATATTTTGGTGCACAAAGTCTACTAACTGCCATCAAATTAATTTCAGTCCGATGCATGAAATCTGATTTGAATGGGAGTCTCCCATGCAGTTGAAGTGAGATATGAGAGTATATAGTGCATCGACTCATCCTCTAGGGCTAGTTTTCCAGGTTCTTTCAGGTGCCATTTTTTTTTTCCATTTCCATTTTGTTGTGCTTGAAATGCTCACTGATTAACTAGGGCTTTGGTTAGGGATTTTAACTTTGACTGCAAGTGGAAATGTTCTGTGTCTTAGTATTGATGTTAAGCTGAAGGACCAGTGTCTTTTAGTGAGTCTATGCCTGGCATGATGATTTCTCCATACAATTAGAATTTCTCTACTGCCTTTTGTTCTGACACAGATATTGTTTTTCCAATTATTTAATTTTTTTTAAAATGACTGTATATACAGAAAAGTTCTTTAATGGTAGAACCACTCACACTTCAGCACATTGCAGAATCATTGTGTTCATTCTCAATACGACTTACCTGGCCTCATATCCAGGCCTGTGATGGTGTAATAAGTAATCATGTCTCACCAACAGGAAAGGCAAGAGTCATGTGTGTGAAGGTCTGTTGAGGGTCTACAGATCTACCTGAAAGTTTTGTGTAAGCCTGAAGAATTCAACAGTGATTTGAGGGATGTTCAGTTCTTGCCCTAGCTCTCCTCAGAAATGAGTTGATTTCTATTTCTGCAAATTTTGAATACACTTCGTGGCACATTAGTTTATTTTAGCTCTTCTAATCTCAGTCCATCTAGAATTAGAAGATGTTCTGTGCTATAGAAATTTAAAGCCTGATAAACTGCTCTTAAAAGCACACTGACATTTATGTTCTTTCCCTCCTCCCACATATGTTACAATTCAAATGGAAGGGAATAAAGTCTTTCCAGGAAAATAGCTTTGAAAAAACAGGTAGGAAAGGTGCTGATCACTTTAATTTCACTAGTGAAAATAATCATCTGACCTTTAGAGTAAGAAAATAACTTCCAGTAAAAATAGTGCAAATATATCTGGCACTGGCAAATGGGAAGCAAAGCAGATTACTTAGTGACCAAAGTCAGTGTTTTTGGTGAAGAATTTTCTTACTGGAAGTATTTGGTTTTTACTGAATCTTTCTGGAACTACACTGACCTCATAAACAAAACAGATTTCCAATGATAAATGGTTTTGGACAGAAGCAAGGGGCAAATTTATTCCAGACATTAGAAGAAAACAGATCAGAGTAACTTCTGAGAATCTGCACCATTTTTAGCTGCTCTAATGGTGTTTTAGTAAGAAATATTCAGATGGCATTTACAAAGATAAAGAAGTTGGAAGCGGAGTAAAAATCTCTTAGGGTTGATAGGTGACAAATGTTCCTGAATAAAAACTCTGTTGTTAATTTTTTTTTTTTAGGAGAATTGATATATTTGCTTGCGTTTGAGCTTGAAAGGGAACTCTAGAGGTTGTCATGTGCAAGATTGCCTCATGCAAGACTGATTTAATTACAGAAATACATCCTTGATAGGTGAATGTCAAATATAGATTGATTTCCTGTATTCTAATACACGTACTGCCAGTCCATGAGTTTTAGCATGTATGAAGAGATTGCCATCTTGAAGTTTACTGTGGTTTCTGGTTTTGACTTTTCTCCCTATTGCTGTAGTCTAGCCCTGCTGTTTCTGAAAAGCAAGGAGCTGATGTATTGGCTTACTCAGCATGAAGGAAGTTTAGGAGAGCAATTTTCATTTCTGTGTATCTCTGAGAAGTTTTAGTGAAGTTTGACAATTCATGTAGCAACTCTTTCTGTGTAGACCTCTTGTAGAATGAGAAGAGGATCACTGCCCTGGCTGGAAGCAGTGATTCAGCATAAGTACATAAATAGCCTTCAAATTCTGAAAAGAGGAGGTCATGTAAATACCCAAGGTACATCACTGTCATCTGTAATCTGCATCAGAAAAGTTGAAACTGTCATCAACAATGTATTTTATTCAAATGAGTTACATCTGGTTTGAACCAAGAAATGCTGAGCCTGGATACCTTGTGTCATTAGATTTAAAATATTTTGTGAAATGACCCTTTTCTAACATTGTTACCTTCAAAAATAATTTGCTAGAATAAAGCCTGAGTAAAAAGTTCAAGAATTGTTCCAGTAAATAACAAATAACTGAAAACAAATGTGTTTACTCCTCATTCCTGTATTCAGCATGTATCTGGGAAGGAAATAAATCTGCTGTGCACCCCAGGGTAAAGTATATTAATCAACCAGTTATCTTGTTAAGGGAAAGCAAATGACTTGCTGTGCTGACTGAATACATTCAATGCACAAACTTTGCAGTGCTGTTAGCCATCCAATACTGACTGTCGGCCATCCAGAAGCTGCTAGAGGAGTTAAGATACTGGAGGAATGCAACAGCAGTGTAGCAATACATTCATAAGCTCACATTGCATAGTGTGGCCCAGAGCTAGCTGCAGATCTTTATTATTAAGGTGTACCCTTTGGTAGGTGTTTCTCCACTGAGGCAAGGGTGTTCTGCTTGCCATCAGCAGCTAGATATGGACAACCTACAGCATCCCATTTGGTAATGGGTTACTATTTGGCATGATAGTTCCAACAGCAACAAGAAAACCCAACAAATAAAAGACATTCCACAGGGACAGGCTAGATGCAATCTATTTTGGATCACTTATTGTCATTCTTGTAGGAGTGTGAATGGTGCTGTCGTTGAGAGAACACAGGCAGAAAGATGCAGCTAAGGCTGGTTTGGAGCAGTTAGAGGCAGGCAGCTACAGTCTTTGTGTTGTTATTTTTTTTTAATAACCTTTAAATAAGACACAGGAGGGCACAAAAAGGTGTAGATATAACCCTGGTCCTCCATTCTTTGCTTGGAGACATCCAGACATGAGCTGCTGAGAGCATGGGAGTCATGAACCACCTGTAAGGCGACTCTCTGCCAAGTAAGGTGAATGAGTCAGCCAGTTGCTCCACCTCTGTGCTCAGAGCTCAAGATTCCCTGTGCCTGCCTTAGTAGATATAGCTGGAATCTTAAACAAGGGAGAGCACACTTGGGCACAGTGTTTGTCTTTACATGAATATTAGGATTTGCTCTCTTTCCTCTTCCTGAAATCTTGTTTCTGTTTCTTTGAATTTTAAGAAGCAGCCAAGGGGAGCTGAGACAGAATTCTTTGAAGGTTAATAAAAGGTCAGCTCTAATTACAGTGAGTCTGAAGAAAGCCATATATTAAAACATTAATGATTTCTGAATTGCCATGTGTTTCTTAGGTATACTTTTATTTCTTAATAGGTTCCAAAGTGTAACAGGAGACCACTCTTTCCTCCCTGAGGTACTTGGCATATGCAGGGAAACTCTGCTACCCTGTCAGAAAGGTTTTACTGCCTTCTTAGACAGGTATATGTAGGTTTAAGTGGTGGCTTGACTTTGAGACAGCTGTTCAGAGGTAGCAATGCCAGAACACCAAAGGACTTGAAGCTAAGTACTCTCATCTTTCAGGGTATAATAAGGATCTATGTCAAGCAAGTGATCGAAGAGATCTAGCTGCCTAACTTACAGATAGGTATTTCTACAAGCAGCTCTGCAGTTTCTCTGACCCTTTGAGGTCATCTGTCAGATCTGGGTCTGCTGGGAATTCCCATCCCAAGTCTCCACCTGCAGGAACAGTTAATCTAACAGCAGAGCTGTTATAATTCCCTTTGATTTGTTTGATATTTAAAAATCCAAAATGGCTATTGAATAGCTGCAATACATGGTGTTATACTGATGTTAAAATACAGAGGGTTTAGCTCAAATAGTCTACATTTGAAGAGGAGACTTTTGGGTTTTTTTGCTTGAAACCCTTTATATAGTAATTATTAGCCAGTAAAAGATTCCTCATTGTTTCCTGTGTAGACTTATTTACTTAGAATATTTAGATGCCTTGTTGATAAGATTTGTATCAACCTCTGAATCTCCTCTAGGGCACTTTTAAGACAACCTGCTACTATAATGTGAAACAAAGGTTTGTTTAGAGCTCTCTTCAGCCCAGGTGTCAAGCTGCAGACACTGTACAAATAGCTGGACTATTTTCATCAATCCATACCATGTCAAGGGTAATCCTCATTTTCAAGGAACAGCTCCTTTTCCTTTGTATATGTACACGTGCATGTGTGTTCCTGTTCACATATTGAAGAGCAGGGGATAATTAAACGATCATCTTCTGCAATATAAACACACTGATTAAATGAGGTACTTTGATTAATGATTGCAGCGAATTGCAGCTAGAGGCATCCATGCCATTTTTTTCTGATACTGTTATCCTGGTGTCCTAGAGTTCAGAAGTGGAAAGGAGAGGAAGATGTGTAACCTATTTGTTTGTCTGTTGGGAAAAAAACACCCTGTTTTCTCACACATTTCCTAAGAAAGATACAATAGTACCAGTGCCCAGCATTAGTAATAAAAATAAGTTCCAACTGCTCTTTAGCTGGAAATGTTGGTATTTTGTTGTTCCTGGAGGATGGTGTTAATGTGGAATCAGCTCTTACTGTTACAAAAAAAAAGTCAAGGGTGAAGACCTTAGAAGATGCTCCAAGGTGTTTTTGCCTCTCTCATTAAGCTGTTTTGAAAATGCCAGTCAGTTTGGTGCAGTCTGCTCTGTGCCAAAGGAAACAGATTTGCTCTTGAGAATCACTGCTATTGTAGTCATTAGACAGGTTTAATTTAACTCCTTCTAAAGTGATACAAATTTCACTCGAGGATGGGGTGATTACCCCAGCCTTTCCTTCAAGTTGGTAGCAGCAATTTAAGGAGAAAACCCAAAGTCTCTCATGCAGTGTTATGGTTGCCACGTGGTGAAAAGAGCTTCAGTGTCCTCTTTCAAACCTGAATTAATTAAGGCAATAAAAAAACTCACATTGGACAGCTAAAGGAGGGTCTAGATGATGATGAAAATACAAGCTGTTCTTGGGAACTGCATACTTGCAAAGGTGTTTGCTGATGGATGTGGGATAGACAAGAAAGAGCAGGAGCTTTTGAAAAGCATTGGTTGAAAAAGATTATGCTGTGCATTTCTCACAGTGCTGGAGGCAACTTTCTGCTGCTATAAAATTTGTGAAGGTTACCATATGCTATTTTTTTCTACATCTCATAAAACTTTTAATCATAGATGTCCTGACCCAACAGCTACTGTATTAGGCTTATATACACACAAATAAATGCGCAGCTTATACTGGTAAAATGATTATGATTAGATGTGTATGGCTATGTATGAATTTAATCCAGATTTCAGCATCCTGTGGAACACTTCAGAAAAGGAATCATGCCCCTTAAGTATGCTCTGCTGCTGCATGGTGTCATAAACAAAATGGCTCTGGAGTTCAGTATAGTGCTGAAATTTTGGTTATCACACCAATAAATAAGAAAACCTCTCTGTGGCACCCTGACTGGCTTGTTTTCCTCACCAAAATCATGATGAACTGTAGTGTGCTTACAGATTTACTGCCTTGCTTTTTCTGTGGCACCCTGACTGGCTTGTTTTCCTCACCAAAGTCATGATGTACTGTAGTGTGCTTACAGACCTACTGTGTTGCTTTCCCCACCTTGCTAATTGCAGTAAGGATTTTTGGCTAGGTCGAAGTGTTTTTAGGTCTTCCACCATACACTACCTTGCACACTTTTGCTCTCTATCATCTTTATTTGGGTTTTTTCTTAAACTCAGTTGCTGGAGACAGGTGCTAACAGAAATGAAATTTGTTCTGAGTCAAAGGCTTTGGGACTTTCTGTGTTTTGGGTGTTTTCAGTTTTGGTTGGTTGTGGGTTTTTTTTGTTTGTTTGGGTTTTTTGTTTTTTAGATAATTTTCATGCTAGAAAGCTTTTGTTGTGCAATAGGGTTTTGGACTTTCTAGTGGAGAAGGCTGTTGATGTTGCTGCTATGCCAGGTGAATTTGTTAAATTATCTACTTGAGAAGGCGAGCTGGTAAAAATGAGGGAGCTGGGACTTCATGGCCTGTTTCTGCTGGGAATGCATCTAAATTAAATGTATGACTCAGAATGATACCCACGGCTAAGAAAGAAGATGGATCATTTCAAGAGTTTCCTGGTGTCATGATGAGCGAGAAGATGACATAAAATTGAGTCACATATTTACAGCTAATACCAGGTGCAGTGGTCTAACCCAACACCAGCAGCTGCCTCCCATTCCTTGACAAAGTAGTGAAATGCTTTGGTGTTGCTTGGGAAATGTTGCTGATTGTCCCCCAGGCAAGCAAAACTGTGTGAACTGGACTGTGCTGGTCAGCAGCAATAGCTTCTTTTGAAGTAGGATGTCCTGGCAAAAGTCATTCTTGCTTTAGGCTGAGCCAATTAGTGACCACTGTGTCCTGAAGAGTAAGTTAAAATTTGCCATGGACCAGTCCACTGCAGAAGAAAATTATTTTTTCTCGGTTCTCTGTAGAACAAACAGGCCAGGAGAGCTCCAAATTCTGGCTGAGACAGCAGCTAGTTAAATTTGGAGGAAAACACTACTCACCTCTTGCCTTTCCCTGCATCTGAATTAATGGGTGAGAGACTTAGGGATACAGAAACTTATTGCTGTAGCTGAGGCTAAAGGCGGATCTGTGGGCTCCTCTGAGCTCCCCTGGAAAACAAATCTAAGACAGGAAGAGCTGTTCTAAAAATAATGGGAAGGTTTATTTACACAATTTTTACAGCATGTATTCACAGAGGTGCTGAAATTCTCTTTGGAATGCCTGAAATTTGACTGTAACCCTTAATCTAAGTCTCCCAGTATGCCCTACATGCACAAAATGAACGTGCCCTTATCGCTCTGTGGTGAAGCTGGTTGACATTATGGGCTCAGTCCTACAGTCAAACACCTGCTGAATTCCATGGGAATTTTGCCACGGGAAGGATCACATAAAAAGCTTTGGTACTGGCCGAGACGTGATATGAAGACATGGACATAACTCTTACCTACAAAGGCTTAATAGCATGGAGCTGCAGAGAGATCTGATGGACCTTCCTCATGAAGAAGAGTAGTGTCTCACAGCATGGTTGTAACTTGCAAGGTCCTTTCATTTCAAGAACATGTAACTCTGGCAAGGTGTATGTTGTGATTGCCACCTGGCACAAGGATGGAAGGCAATGTGATGGCATGCAGTGTGGGACAAGCCAAAGAAATGCATCTTGAACATGCTATAATGGATTGACCTATTCTTGCTCATTGGCTGTAGGATTTTAGGTAGCTTTTTCTCCAGCATCACCTGCACAGCCACCAACAGGAATAAATGTTTACAGACTTCTATTTTGGACAAAACAGCACCAAATAGATCAGCTAATAGGCACCAAACAGATCAGCTTAGCCTTTTGTTTTTGCATGACTGCTACATTGCTGGTCATCATTGCTGACTTATGATTTTCCCATAACTGTCAGGATACCTCATCTCCATCCAGCCCCGCTGGATTCTCAGACATTTTAAGCAATGTGTGTACATTTTACTTGTTTCCAAAACAAAACAGCAACATAGATCTGTCTTCTGTTGGTCTTAATTTGCACACAACTGAATGAAAGTTACTGTGGATACAACTCACACATCAGACAGCCCTACAGGGCTTTCTACCTGTTCTAAGCTGTATCTGATAGCTGGCTATTTATATCTGTATAAAATATGCATTGCACAGCTTGTCTGTCCTTTGAATGAGTGTGAGTATTGTAGAAGCCAAAATCTTTTTTATAAATTTGTGGCCATTTTTTTTCCCTGGCCATTCCTGATTTCTTATGTGTAGAGATAAAAGCATGAAGTACCTGCAGTGCATTTTTGATGGTAGCATCACATGTACCTTGTGACTAGCTTAGATTTACTCTAGTGGGTGCTGTTTTAAAATTAATTGAAATTAATTGACTTTTAAAAAATTATTATTGTATTCTGGGGTGAGCTGTCAAAAGTGATGTAAATGCCAACCTGTGAATACAGACTTCTGCTGCTGAGGAAAGAAGTACACGTTTTGCTGACATATGGTGCTTCTAACCTAGTGACAAATTAATTGACTAGATGTAAAAGAGATGGACAGCACTTAGCAAGGAGGGGCAGGGTATGCATTATAAGACAGCTGGTTCTGCCTCAGTTGTGTTATGGAGACAATATGCATTGGACAGCTAACGAGTCTCTGTTGCATAAGATAGATTCTCCTTATAATGGAATTGCACGCTTTGTCTCTAAATGGGGTTATTATACACACCATTGCACAGTGTTTGAAGAGCCTGGTAGGCCCTTCTAGAGGGTTAGAAGAGAAATAAATTGGAAAACAATTGCCCATAAGACCTTCAATCCATCAAGTGCTCCATATTTATCCAAATTACCATTACACTCCTCCAAAATAGAAATCTGTGATACATTCAGGGGTGGGATGTTAATACTGACCAGCCAGATTTTGACGAGGCAGATTTTTCTCTTGCTGTTTTTAACTTGCAGTTAAATCTTGCTTCCTCAGAAAGAAAAGGTGGTGGTGGAAACCACTTGCAGTGAAATAGCATTGCTGCATAGAATGAATTCTGAGTTCAGTATTTGCCGTTATGCAACTTTAGTCTGAGTCTCAGGAGGTTTTGATTTTTCCAGAGATAAATTGTGAACAACTTCATTTATGAGGAACTCTTTGTCAGTAATACTCAGAGTTTAAGGGCAATGCTTGCAAAAGTAATTTATGATTTGAAGTGCTTCCATTGTTTGGGTCCCAACTTGTGAACGTTATGGCGCATGGTTTTCAGAAAATGCTGATATCTAAAAACCCTTGGAGATAGACACCCAAAATTTTACAAGTAACTTTGGAAAGTCCTACCACAACCTCTGAGCAAGGCTAAATGTAGCAATTCTAGGTGATGCAATGACATGGTTTCCCACATGACAGAAGAGTTCTCTGGTAAGAGTTGTAGACAGAGTTTATATAAGCAGACAGGAAAAGGGATTTTGTCAAAGACAAGTCACCACCTGTCCTACCCCCTGCTTGGTGTTTTTGTCTTCTTCAGTTACATCTTTTTGACTACTAATCTGACTTTCTTTTTAATTCCAGCTCTCTGGGTACCAGAAAAGGATGGGATCTTGCCAAATAATGCTAATTATTAATTTAAAAAATAGTCTGACAAGGTAGATAATAAAAATGCTGCTATGTGCAAAGCTAGGAGCGTGGCTTTGCTCAGAGCTTTATTCCTCAGACTGAAAACCAGTACATCTCAAAACACAGCTGCAGACATCATTTTGGTACAAAAAGCTGCAAGCAGGTCCTGGAGTGGTTGCTGTTTGGGCATGGACATACTCAATTGCCACAAGTATACCTTTCCATCTTGAAGGAAGAAGAGATACATGACAAAGAAAGATTACTTGGTAGTAATTGTGTTAGTCATAGTTGTTGCTGTTTATAGTTTCTTTCCCTTTCCAAGGGCCCCCTGCAGTTAAACTGAAAGGTTAGATATATGTGTGACTGTATGTTTACTTTGCAGCATTTCCATAGCTTGCTTACATCCTGTTGGGTGAAGCTGTGATCCTTAATATAAGGCAGTGTGGCTTATAAGAAAGACTGCGATAAGCAGATACTAGTAATTGATTTCCCACCCCTGGATACTCTTTCAGTGACTGTTTCACATTCTCTGTGGCAGAGCATGTTCTCAGATGACAGTGTGTGAATATTTCCTTTGTGGTTCAGTGTAGTTGGCTGTTTCTCCTAATGAGCTCTCCCACTGCTATCACAACAACTTTAAATACCTTATGGCTAGGGAGGAAAAACTGACACACAGGCAGATTTGTTTCCGCAAATATCTTCCTGATTTGAGTTGCGTTTTTGGGTGAGGTTGATTTCATCACAGGTTGCAGTAGTTTTATAAGAGCTCTTCCTCTTGTCTGTTTCTTAGGAAAAGGAGAAGCTGTATGTGGAATTGAAGCGCATCCTGGCTCGGCAGCCTGGGCCTGAAGCCGCAGAACAGTTGCAGCTCTACCGCCGCATTCTCCGAGAGAAAACTAAACAGCTGAAAGTAAGAGATGCCCTCTGTCCCTGCCTGAGGGGTTGCCAGGCTTCCAGAACATCACCACTAGTGATCCTGGGGAGCAAGGCTTCAGGAAAATTCTCCATGTCCAGTGTGCATGCCTTAGTATATCAGATCAGGAAAATAAAGTTAATACCACATCTCCCCAAGGGAGAACCAACAGCAATAGAACTTTTTGTCGTGTTATTCTAGTTTGTTTCTTTAAAATAAGAAAAAGCCTTACTATATGAACATGAAGCACAATGCTTCTTTGTGCATAGGCATTCAGGGCTACTATCAGTTTTCCATTAAGCTTATTCTCCTTCCCTTTTCTTCCATTGTTAAGATCTTCAAGAAGCAAATCGAAGCAGTTTCATTTTCTTTTTAACAAATTAGTGGGAATATATTGAGAATCCAGTCTTAAAGTGTAATTTTTTCTGCAACATGTACATGTGTTAGACTTGCAACTTTCATAGGGATGACAGGAGTAACACATCCCAACCCCTTGTCACTAGAAGAGAGGACTTCCTGGTTCTGAAGAAACTTTGTGAGAAAATTTGAAAGCATGATATTAAAAAGGGATTATTTGATAGAATAAACTGGTCTTCCCTTGTTTCTTGCCTGCATGAATTATCAGTCTCCCCAGGAGTTCATCTACTTCTATAGCTTCTCTCTCTGTTGAAGTCATCATCTCCTGTTCACTGCATCATAATCACGTCTATACTAACCATGAGGAAAAAAAATGTGCAGGAGCAGATGGGCCCTTAGGAAACAAAGAGGCTGTTATGCAAATCTTAGCTTTCCATGGAGAAGAAAAACAATGCAGAAAATGTAAAATAGAAGCCAAAGTTTAGCTAAACTGAACGTGATTTGAAGTTTTCCATACGGTTGGCATTTGTCCTTAATGCAGTCAATTGCTGCTGTGTATTTCAGGCACAGTGTGCTGTGGTGCACTGGTGTGCCTGCCATTTTGTGGTGTCAGGTCAAGCTATTCTCCTTTTTAAGGAAGGAAAACACACTATGCACATTCTTACTTTCTTTAAAGTTTGCTGATTCACCTGAAAGCAGCATTGTAAGAATATTTAGACTGCCTGGTACTACTTTGCCTGTGTGGATTGAATTGCTTCAGATAACAAAGTGAATCTTGGTGAATAAACCCCATTATTATTAAATAAATCTTTGCTTTATTGTTTTTAAGACCTTCATTTTGTGTTTTCACCCAGATTTTTGTCCCAGAACATTAGGAGCTAATGTATGTATTAATAGCATTCCCATAACGCTTGAAGCATATTTTCCATGTTTTATTGTGATTAAATGGCATAGTCTTAATTTAGTAAATTGTCCTTAGGTGAGCAGAGGTGATCAAATGAAATACCAGATAGAAAATTAGATGTGATGGAAAATAGTGATTTCTTATATCATCAAAGGTGAAAGGAAAAAGTGCTTGTAAAAATACTAACTTATGTGTAAGTTAAACTAATATCTCCTGCTTCTGTTTTTTTGCCTTTTATGTGTTAGGTTTTGTCCTCAGAACTGAATATGTATGAATCACAGAGCCAAGAATACAAACGTGAAATTGAAAGACTTGCCAACGAGCTTGAGAATGTGAAGAAGAAATATCTGTCTCAGAAACGCAAGGAACAACAGGCCAAGTAATGGAAAATAACAGTTCTGTCTACGTAAATTTCTGCATGAACTAGACTTTTTTTATATGCTGCTTTACACTTTTCAGCAGAGGGTGGCCAAGTTTTGCTAGGGTGTTCTAATATTGTTGCTTTATTTTCCTGATATTATCCATCATATTATTTCAGTTTAGTTCAGATTTACTGTGATCTATAGCCAGGACAAGAATATCCAGCAGAGATGTTGCTGACATGTTCTGCAGGCCAGTTAAATTATTCATGCCAATGAGATAGTGCCCAGAGGACATAGATTAAAGTCTGGTCTCTTACATTGAATCATAGAATGGTTTGGGTTGGAAGGGACCTTTAAAGGTCATTTAGTTCAACATCCCCTGCAATGAACAGGAGTATCTTCAACCAGATCACATTACTCAGAGCCCTATTCAACCTGACCTTGAATGTTTCCAGGGATGGTGCTTCTACTGCCTCTCTCAGAAAACTATGCCTGTGTTTCACCATCCTCATTGTCGAAATTTCTTCCTTAAATCTAGTCTAAATCTAGCTGCTTTCAGATTAAAACCATTACACTTGTCCTGACACAACAGGCCCTGTCAATATCTTTGTCTTTCTTATAAGGCCACTAGAAGGTCTCCTGGAGCTCTCTCCAGGCTCAACAATCCCAACATGTTCTGCCTTCTTTTCATGGGACAGGTGTTCCAGCCCTCTGATCATTTTTGTGGCCCTCCTCTGGACCTGCTCCAATAGGTCCATGTCTTTCCTGTGCTGAGGACCCCAGAGCAGGACACAGTGGCCCAGGTGGGGTGTCACCAGAATGAAGTAGAGGGGCAGAATCACCTCCCTCAACCTGCTGCTGACAGCTCTTTTGATGCAATCCAGTACATAGTTGTCCTTCTGGGTTGTGAGCATACATTGTCAGTTCATGTCCAGCTTTTCATCTAGCAGTATCCCCAAGTCCTTCTCTGCAGGGCTGCTCTCAATCCCCTCATCCTCTGCACTGATATCAGGGGTTGCCGTGACCTAGGTGTAGGACCCCGTACTTGGCCTTGTTGAACCTCATAAGGTTCACACAGGTCCACTTCTCAAGCTTGTCCATGTCCCTCAGGATTGCATCCCATCCATCCAGTGTGTCAAGTACACCACCCATCTTGGTGGTGTTTGCAAAGTTTCTTAAGGTTGCACTCGATCACGTTGTCTGTGGCACTGACAAAGATATTAAACAGCACTGGTCTTCAATTTCGAGAGGGGGATGTTGTGGGGGACTATGTCAGAGGCCTTAAAGAAGTCCAGATAGATGACATCCATAGCTCTTGCTTGTCCACTTGTGTAGTCATTCCACGTAAGGGCACTAGATTTGTCAGGCAAGACTTCCTCTTGATGAAGCCATGCTGGCTGTCTTGAATCACGTCTCTGTCCTTCAAGTACCTTAACATAGTTTATAGGAGGATCTGTTCCATGGTCTTTCCAGGCATAGAGTTGAGGCTGACAGGTTAGTAGATCCCAGGGTCCTCCTTTCTGCCTTTTAAAAAAATGGGTGCCATTTATCTCTTTTTCCAGTCACCAAGGACTGTGCCTGATTTCCATGACTTTTCAAATATCATGAGATATCTACAAGTAGTATGAGGACTTCAGTGCATTTTACAAGTTGTAATGAAACAATGTATGACACAGGGGACAATCTTCAGGTGACAACTGCATGGTCCTGGTGTAAGAACAATGTCATTCCAAGATACCATTCCACAATGGGGTAGTTGGGACTGATGACTATCCCCTTCTGGTGGCAGGTAGCATTGCCAATGGCTGCAAGGAAGTGTATTCACCATTTGATTCTTGTTCCCTTCCTACATCTAGAAGGAGGGAAGTGATCAAGGCTTAGAGTCTGATTTTGTCAGATGTCTTACTTTTTTGATGGTAGAGCCTATGAATTTTCCTGTAGGTAGTTGTCATGTGTCCTTAACCAGTAGCAGTTTGATTTCACCTCCCTGCTACTCTCAGTCCACAGCTGAGTGTTCATCTTCTCTTGAAAGAAAATGCCCAATTTCTAGCCCATTAAAGTGGCCTAATTTGCAGTGTCTGAGAGATGAGACCATTCTGATAATGAATCTCCGAGTTGGAACACCAAAGCTATTAGTCACTTCTGCAAATGTAGTTATTGGACTTTAAAGAGAAGTTTCTTTGATTTTTGCAGTCAGATGATATGATGTTACCAAGCTTTTCTGTGTATGTTTTTTGTCTTTCCACCCTTTTCCATCCTCAGCCTATCCCTTTCTCACACACTGAAACCAACTGTTCTCTGCATTGCTGAATATAATTCAAAGCTGCCTGTATCTATTTCTTCCTTAACCATATTTCAGCCAGAAAACAGTTTTGATGACTAAATTAACAAAATAGTCAGTGATAAACAGTGATTTTTGTCCATCTGCAAATTGCATAATGTTACCTTAATGTTTGGAATTAGCAACAATTGTGCAGTGCTAATGGCCTTCCTGAAGCTTTAGGATCAATATGTGAGGCTGCCATAATGCCTGATAATCCATTTCCAGCAGATGAGTATTTTCTCCACAATAGTTTTAATGTTTCCATTTTGGACCTTGGCATCATGTTTCTTTCTGTTCATCAGATGAGAAGAAATTCATCCATGGTTTGTTGTTACATCATACCTAGAATTAAACCCTGTCATAACTATTGAGAAACTCCACACTTGTTAGGTTCATAATTGCTTTAAAGTAAACCAGAAATAATTGTATGAGGTGCTGGTGACGGTTAATCAGTGAATGGAAGTGAACGGAGTTTTGAGTTGCGGGTCAGTTAGTGCTGAACTCATTATACTGTTTATAGGTTCAAGGATAGACACCTGCCTTTAGTGCAGCTTGTCAGGTCGTTGTTCTTGTGGACAAGTATGGCTGCAGTCTGATGAACATGGCGTCTTTGTGACATCTGTGTTTGGAAGTACAATCAGATGCTGCTACTTGTCCTTCTGCAGAATAATAGTATCTCATTGCTCCCACTTCAGGCTCAGAAGCTACCAACACTGTGCTGTTGTCAGCCCTGACTTGCACTTCTCTTGTCTTTGTGGCCAGGTGCTGGCCTTTGCTCTCTTTTCTCCCTCATTCTTTTATTCCCCAGTCAAGCCTGTTGGAATACATCCTGCTTTGAAGGATGTGTGCACCCCAAGGTGTACAGGACCTGGATAACTGCAGCTTCTGAAATCCCTGTGATTTGTGTTGCCCAGCAGTAGTGCAAAGGAAACAGCCTTGCTGTTCTGCCCTCCTTCTCCAAACTGCCAGTTTTGTGTGACGTGTCTTTTCCTTTCTGCAACAGAGAAAGGAACCTGTGCAGCCAGGTTCTTCCCCAAGGAGTCTTTCACCCTGACATACATGTTGGTCCTGCCTCAGCCTGAGCAGGGCATGTACTGCCTGGTGTGTAGATGCTACTCAACGAGCTACAGCCATTTCACTTTTACAATCTCAGGCTGATCTAAATCCCAGCTGATGCAAACCTTGATCTCTATCATGCTGGCTAATGTTAACATCATGTCTGAAATAAATGTAGCTGGTTTTGCTAATACAAAGAGGATCCTGTCAGGACAATAGCATTAATAGCATTATTGACTACCCTCGTATGAAAGAGAGTTAATACTCTCAGATAACCTCACACAAAGGTATCATCTAAAGGTTTTATTGATTTGCTCAAGACAGTTCTGGTTTGTGATTTAAGGCCTTGATACTGAACTAATGCAGCTTTCCATGGGATGTTGAAGGAATATAATGAGTGACAACAGGAATTTAGCTTTGTTCTGTCTTCAAGCTGAAAATCCAATCTTTAAGATTCGGTTTTGAATTTGAAATCCTCTTTTACTGCTCTCTAATTCTGAGTGTTATCTTTCCCAGATATCCTGGGTTTTCTTTTTGTTATCCATCCCATTCTCTTCTGCTTCTTTCACCTTTTCTGCTTCACTGCTTTTCCTAATTGCTTCTAACTCTAGGGTTCCAGTTTGATCTTGGTCAGTATCAATGAGAAAATACAAAGCTTAAGTCCACACCAGAGACCAAATCGTGCAGTCCTATATAAAAAACTGCACTGAGGGATGTCAGTAGTAACTTGGGAGCTTTTGCACATGGCTGCTTGCACATTAATTCTGCATAATGTATTACAGTATTGAGCTGCATAGAATATTCCATACTGATGAGCACATCTGTTAGCTGTCTCTGTGGGAGCATGAAGAGAGAATGAGCATGGGTTCTGCATCATTTTCTCTCCCCAAAGTTGGAAGCCCAATAGTGAGATAGGATAAGCCATCTAAATATAGAATGTTAGTTTATAGTGAGCTGGAACTTCCAGTAGTGTTACATCAGTACAATTAAAAGCAGTTCTAAATGGTTCTCATGGTTAAATTAATCTGTGCCATCTTTTGCCTATTCTCTGATCTCCATATGGGTTAAATTTGGAAAAGGAAGCATAACTAGTCATCCTACAGGCTTTCTCTGAGCTTCTTCTTCTTCTGACACAGTTATTTGGTGACAAAGAGAAAAATAGTAATTCCAGGAAGTGTTTTGCCTTACTGGGGCTAAGAAAGGATGCTAATGTGACAAGACTAGATTTTGCAAAAGAGTGGTTGCACTCAGGTTTGTGTCTCAGTCTTGATGGCAGTAAAATGAAAGTAGTAGTACTGACTGTCTTTGTAAAGCCTTCAGACCTCTGCTGTTATGGTAAACTTACTAGTCAAGCTCCACTTGATTAATTTCAAGTATCTGAGGACCTCTTTCTGAAGCCTCCAGTTACATCACAGTGAGTCTGAAATACTGCACGTTGTATTTGTTCTGCTGTGCTAACCTCCCCAACCTCATAAGAGTGGAACCAGCTAATCCCTTAAGGCCATCAAATTCAAGCCCTCCTGGATCCTCAGATGGAGCAACTCCCTGGGATTATCAGTGCACCCACAGCACACTGTTGGTTTTCTGTAAAAAACACAGGCAGTGCAATTATCACTAGAATTTTGTTAAAATATGAAGACAGATAACACTATTTTTCATTAAAATTCAACAAAGAAAAAGCAGCTCCCTTTGATGAATGTAGCTGTTTGTTTGAAAATAGGCATATGCTTGCTAGAATGGTATGGTGATTAGAAACGTGGAGTCGTGGAGCCACATGTACAAGATTGCTCTAATGAGGTGTTCTAACCATTTTGGGGAGTAGCATGAAGTGAACTCATTTATTTCTGATTTTTAATAATTACAAACCCCATCAGTAGGCTTGTAATTAGATCCAAACAGACCTCTAGTCTTGGCAGCTTAAGCCTAACAGGCTTTAATCAACAATTTTTTAATGATGTCTCAATACGTGGTTGCATCAAAGAAGCTTTGGAGGACACGTATTTCCTTAGTTTATAAACAGAATGAAGCATGTATTTTCCTTTTCTTTCTTTCTGTTTAAAGGGAGAAGGAGCAATTCATGACTGACACGAAGCCTCAGTTTCCACACCACAAGTCTGATGTTCCTCACTTCCTTGGAGGGGGCTTTGCTCTCAACAGACCTCTGCCCAAAGTTACAGCGTAGGAATGGATTCATCGATTCGTTCCTGTTCCCAATTTCTTGATGGAACCTATTTGTGCCAAATTGGTTGAGTAAACATAATTTTAAAAGAAATTCAGAATCACATTTCCCTCTAAAATCACTATTGCCTTCAGGAGAAGGTGGTTTATAGTAGAATTAATAAAGGTTTTGGTTTACAAACTCTGGACCAAGTCTGCCCATATGATACCAGCAGAAACTTGCGCAGTAACTGAAGAGTGGACATCATGCAGATACTTCTTCAATACTGTGTCTCCATTTAGCACCACAAGATGCCTTAATGTGTAGTTATTTCCCCTTTATCTGCTTGTGTTGTAAGCACTCCGTTTATCTTCTGGCTCAAAACACCTGAAGGCAATGGAAAACAGAAGAAAAATTAATAAGCTGATGCTTCAAGCCCTACTGAGCAAATGCAAAATTAACAAGCCTTTATTTAGATGTACACATGTAGCAGTTCTTTGTGCAGGTAATATGTAAGAGGATTTATGCAGTGTTTCCTGCAGTTGTTAGTAAGATCAAGGAAGTTTGTGGCCACAATATGCATTATTAAAAACGCGATTCTGTTTACTCTGATAGACACAAAATGACATAATTATGTCTGTTCAACTGGAGAGACTGTACACACTGACTGGGACATGCTGTTCTCCCACATAAATCCTTCCAAGCAATTCAGACTTGGACTCAAAACATGGCAAACTTTACTCTTTAATTTCTAGACACTTGGGCGTTTTTTGTAACTTTCAGAAATTGTTTTTGTAATACAGCAGGAGCCCTCCAACCTTTTCAGCCAAAAGAGATTTAATTACCATTCATTAACAAGTGAAATAACAAAGTCACGGCATGAGGTGCTGAAGTATAGAAAACTTTCAAGCTTTAAACTAAAATGTTTTGAAACTGATTTGTACATGGAAGCTTTTTCTCAGCCTGGGGGATAAAAATACTTGTCCAAAGAGATAAGCTGATAAATATTTCACATGCACAAAAAACCCTTTGCAAAGGTTTTGTTCTTTTCTTTGGTGGAATACACAATTAAATATTAAAGCTACTGTGGGAAACTTTTAATGGAAGTATTTAATTCAAAGGAATCAAGTTAAATACGACAGGGATCTACTTTGCTTTTACACTGGGGACCAGAACACTTAGTCATCAGATCCATTGTATTTTTCTTTTGTTCCCAAAATAACTATTACTGCTTTTCCACTGAAAAAATTATGCATTATGATAAAGTTATAATTTTAGGGCAGTCGTGCTGTCTATAAACTGTGTCTTTTGTGTACCTGACATGTCCTTATAGTTAGAATAATTGACAGTAAATGACATAGGCACTTGAGTTTGATGGGATCCCAAGCAGGTTTAACTTAAGCTTTTAAAAGCTTGTATTTGCGGAGGTCCTGAGTATCCAACCTGGAACTGGACTCTGCTATGCTTACTGATTCTAAGTAATTTGTTCTGGAATGAATCATCGAAGTCACATTTATTAGTTCACATGAATGAGAGAGGCACAGTTAGACTCCTACAATACCATCACATTGTAGAGAAGCAATTTATTTGTTACACTTTGCACTGTACAGAATGCCCCCTAACTTACCCAGGGGTAGTCCATGTCTCTGTGCATATTTCCCTCTGTAATCAGGGTTTAGAAGACAAGGTGTTACAATAGAGAAAATGAAGGGCAGCCAAGCAGGTGGAATCTGTTCCCTAATTGCATAGATTTTTATGAATACACTAAGAAAACAGATTTCCTCCTCCCCTCCCCTTCCCCCCCCTCACCCCCCCCCCATCTTTAGATTTCCTTAATAGTATCTTTCATTGCAGAGGTTGGGTAAAAAACTCCATTCTTAATGATTCTTGCCCTGAGATTCTTTCCCAGTCTCTAATACAAGTGGAATAGTATTTGTCTAATGACTTCCAAAGGTGAATTCACTTATGTCTAAAAAGTGATTAGTCTTCTAGATAAAAAAACAACATAGAGGAGTCAAAAAGATTTGTGGTTTTCTCATACATATTCCTCCAGTCTGAAGGCCTGGGACTTGAATACAGTAAGTTCTACCTACAAAGTACAGGAGCTTTGCCCACCATTTCAAGCATCCAGATGTGAATGTGTTGGCTACCATCTCCAGGTTTATTGCATTATTTACTTGCTACCAGGGAAGCTAAATTCACGGGTTAATTTGGAAAAGAAGCAAAAAACAAGGGCAAGAAAATATAGTCATCAAATTATTGCCAGTAACTTTTAGCTTAATCAGGAATAGAATAACTGCAGCCAGCTTAATTTATAGTGCTAGAAAGTGAAAACCATTTCAGAGTTCATATAATAGAATGGATTAAAGCACACCAAATCCCTTCCCCCTTGGTCTATAAAAGTCAAGGAGCTTGAAAAATTGTTCTGGATGTCTGTGAACCCAGCTGATGCTGAGGTGCTTTTAGTGTTCAAGGATTTGGCTTGCACAGCAGGGAAAGGCAGAGCGTTAATGAGAGTATCATTTGTTCAGTCGCTTCTGCATTGTGAGCAGCAGCTCTGAAGTGCTTCTCCAAGTTTTGTTGCAGAAAAATGTTAATTGAATTCTGGTCTGTGCAAGATATAAGCCTGGAAGTAGCAAGCATATCTTTAACTTCTTGTTCCTGTAAAGATATGTGAAAAGATGGAGGCGAAGGGCTGTGATCCATGGCACTTAAGTTAGAGGAAATCTTTCTTCACTTTAATTGGTTTGGATTGGAACTGTAGTAGCTCGCACAGTAAATCTATCCTAGAGTCTTTTTCAGTGAGCAAAGTATGTAATGTTGTTCATTTTCAGAGGTCTTGCAATATGAAGATATTTTAAGCAACTTCGCATCAGACTTAAGCTCTGATCTTGTTTGGCAGGTCTGTATTGTATAAGCAGGACACAAGACACTGTACACTGAACTGTCAAGTTCAACGACAGGAGCACAATCCTTCTGGGATCACCTGTCAGCTACCAAAGAATTGGCACAAGAATCCTGTCCTTAATTTACACTTGCTTTGTGAATTTGGAGCAGCAGGAGCACACACTATGCACCCAGTAACATGCCCTGCTGCTCTAAATCTGGGAACCCTTTAAGTCAACAGCAGTGAAAAACAGGTCACAGCTCAGACTTTGTTGTGTTGAAAGTTACCAACTCCAGGGCTGGCTCAGAAGAAAAAGCTGAAGATTTGGCACCCATAGACTTTCACTGGCACCACAGTGTAAGCAGAGCATCAGGTGCTAAACCCTGGCCCACTAATGGGTGTAAGGGCCCTGATCAGCTGCACCTAAGCCCAGGAGAACCATTTAACAAGCTTAGTCCTGGAGGTGAGTTTATTGTGGTTTCCTGGCCCTTAGGGAACAGCTGGCTCTTGCTGCATCCTGACAGCAGTACAGAAGAGGAGCAGCCTTAAGTGCCTCTATCGGTTTAAGCTGACTGGCCCCACTAGTAGGCATGGTGGACAGGACTACTCCACCCAGTGGCAAAGATCAACAGAAGAAGCTGGATTGTATATTCTATGCCATGCTCACATCATGCTCACCTTATGACAAAAAAGGGATTGGCCAGGATTTCTGAGACTTGTAATGTATTCTGTAAAGTTTCCTGTTCTGGAGGTTTTGTGTCTCTTCTCAGTTTCCAGGCTGGGGTTCAGCCCTTTTTGTTCTGGTTTCGGTTTGCACCCAGTGATGGCTGCTTTTGTGGTTCCACCTGCTGTGTATGCTGGTACCTATTCCCCTGGGTTTTTTTTGTTTCCTTTTGTGCAATCTGATATCCCTGCAATAGAGTAGTAAACTGTCTCTATCTCAATGGACATTTCAGACCTACTTACTGCTGGGTCTCCTAGTTTCTCTGTGGCCTTGATGGCTATTCACTGCTCATCTCCTGCAATGACCCCACTGAGAGGGTGATGGTGAACCTGAATTTGTAAGTCATAGACAACTCGTGGAACTGTTTCTTACCCAGGGTGTGTTTGTGGATTTTCTGCTTATGGTCCTTCTTGTCTTTTAGTCTGAGTGCTTTTTGAGTAGTCTCCGTTGTTTTCAAGGAGGTACTGCATCCTCCAGAGATGCTGTGGGGCTGGCTGGGCTGACCTTGTCATGGCTCTTCAGAGCTTTTTCATAACAGTGAATTTCCTAGTTGCACATCCTGTGCTGGCTTTAAAGACAGCTCTGCTCCCTTTCTGAGAATCATAAATGAGATATTTTATTTATTTATTTTGCAGATAATGTCAGTATTTTTGTGCTCTCTCTCTTTTTTTTCTTTCCCCCTCTCATTCTGTGTATGTGAGAGTTCTTCAGCTTGCCTAACCAGTGAAAAAAGAGCACAAAGGTTGTTTTGAAAGATGTTATTTCCCTCCAAAGTGGCCACCTTTCTGATGGTGGGCACTTTAATCTTCCCAAGTGTGAAGTGGATATAAGAACTATGTTTTCAGCCAATCTCGACTGTTTAAACTTCACAGTTCTTCACAGCAAGAACCGTTTCTCAGGGCTCTTTCTTGGCAGAAGACTAAGCAGTAATTTAAAGCCATTTTAATCTGAAATGAGAATCTCTACATGGGGCTTGAATGCACTTCAAGTGGAGTATGTATTTGCAACTTTTGTTGATCCCTCTTAATTTCTGAGTGTCCCTGTAGAAACGAGCTATGTTGGTGTAGTGGCAAAACATACTGATAGCTCAGCCTCATTGAAAGATGAGGAGTGATAGAAGCAAAAATAGTATGGGAGTGGTGTTCTTGGGATCAGTACTGGAATTGAGTGGTTAACCATTCTTCCCTACAGAAAATACAAAGAAACTGGTCAACATAGTCCTGTCTCCCCTCCCCAGGAACAGCCTGAAATTTGATCCTGAGCACAGAGTATTTCTGTAGGAAGGATATATTTTGTTTAAAAATCAGAGTATTTCTGGAGGAAGAATATATTTTGTTTAAAAAAGAATATAAAAACAAATGTTCAAGTCCTTTGCCCAGCTCCTGTGGGAAAGAACAATTTTCTAGAACTGCTTTGGCAGTGATCATGGCAGGAGCTATCTCATGGCAGCTGAGATGCAAGAATCATCCACAGGTACATTCTTAGCTGGCCCCAGCTGCAGAGTTAAACACGTTTGCTTAAACAGTCTTTGTCACTTCAAATGAAAAGGTGCCCAGAGCAGCAGTTTAAATAAACTTGTTTTTCTTTGCAATCAGGCCAGGCTCTGAGCAAACACATGCTCAGCTACCACATCTCACCTGAAGAGAGTAACTGGCAAATTTGTGAACAGCATCAGAATTGCTTAGTTTTGCTCTGCAAAAGCTGTGCCTCTTTGTAGTCCTCTTTGAAAGATGTGTAGAGGCATGTGGCACAGTTGAATGGCAGAGCAAACTCTGGGGACTGGCTGGGTAATAAATGTTCCAAGTCCCTGTTTGAACTACTTCATCTCCTGCAATTTCTGTGCTATCATTCAGATATATTACCTCCTGGCAGGTTAGGAAAACTCATCAGTGGAGTTTTATTTTTAACTGAGCGTACACAAGTCTTCCAGAAATTACCAAATCCCTTGCTGATTCGGATGCTATAGAATAAAAAGACAGGTAGACCTGAAATGTTTTAGGTCAGCCCTCAGTTACTGTCCTTCATTCCTTTATTTTCTTAGTGGTCAGCCGTTTGCTGAGTCTTGATACTTGCACCAGTCCTCAATTTGGAGAAGCTTTTGCTAGTCAGTTCTTCTTGCCAAAGTTACCTTCCAAATGCCTTAAAACAATCTCTGTTGTGATTTGGTTTTGGAGCAGATCCTCTTGTCCTTGTTGCATAAATGAGTATTTCGACTGGTGTGTAGCACAGCAGAGGAGATACTAACAGAAAGTGAGCAGTTAAGTGAACGCTGGTTACAGGAACCAACAGATCTCTGCTGGAGTACTTTAGCTGAGGGTTTAGCATGTTTCCATTTGCACTTAAACAAGTGCAATTCCTTCTTTGCTTTTAATATGATGTGTATTTACTGGATCCAAGTCTGATTTTATTTTATTTTTCTGACTGTCACCATTGATACTGAATGTTGATGCTCTGGATGTCCTCAGAAATGAGGTGCTTCTGTTTTGCAGCAGTAGGTTTTCTGGTGGGCTTAGCTTTAGTAGACCCCATGGTGGATCCTGCAGTGGGGAGGTGCTAAGGGAGGCTTGGTGTTCAAGAGACTACTTCTTTGGTAGTTGGCTAGTGTTTGAGCACATGCTTGCCTCCACCTCTGCAGTTCTCACCTAGGTCTTGTGGTGCAGAAAGGTGTCAGAAAGATGTGATTTGTAAGTCTGAGTTATCTTGTATTTCTGATGGCAAATGTGATTTTTGCTTTTCTGATATGGGGCAGATGATTGATCCCACAAGGTATCACTGGTCCCTGCATGTCTGGCTCTGGTGGGACATGCAAGGGCTGGACAGAGCAGGGAGTGAGCTCTGTCTTCCCTCCCCAGATGTGCAGCCTCTCCCAGCAGCTCCGGCCACAGCTGGTGTGAGGATGCCTATGCCCAGGGCTGCAAGCTCTGCTCCTTCTGCATGGGAACAGATGCTTGCTGTTTCCACAGCTGTCAGTCATGTACCTTCACAAGCACTAAAATTCAAATCGGATGATATCAAGGGGAATTACATGCCAGCATCGCTTGTCTGATCAAGAGCTTCACCTTGTGCTCTTGGGGGATGTGTCTTGTAATTTACTTCTGAGAGATAACTGATTTTTTTTTTCTTTCCTATCTGCTTTAGTGCAAGCTGGCAGCAAACTACCCAAGCCCTCTGCTGCCTGGGCCCTCTCCCCTACCTGTTTCCTTTGCTGGTAGTGTGCAGGTTTCTGCTGGGCTTCAATCAAGTTTAGCAGACGGGGACTTGCTTTCTTCAGTCTCTTTTATTCCATGCGCTGGCAGGTCTGGTTTCCCCAGCACCATCTTGTGCTCCAGGGCTGCACTCACTTTGCCCTTGGTTGCCTCCAGTCCCTGAGATGATGCATCCAAACAGCCTGAATTCTGCCTGGGGGAAAAGTGGTGTCACTCACTGCTGTACCACGGGGCCTGGCCTCTGCTTTCATCCAGGCACCAGCACTGGCGCTTCCTGGGTTGGAGCCAAATTCGAGTAAAGAAAAACAGGAGGCGGTAGCCATGTGCTGCTTTTGGTGTTCTGCAGATGGCCATGGGCAAGACAGGTCACAGAGGTGTGTGTGTGTGTGTTTTTTTTTTTTTTTCTGGATGGAAATTCAAGACCTATAGTGTTAAATTCTGAGCTAAAATTCACCTGAGCACTGCACAGAGGAGTACTGGGGTCTGTGTTACAGCTGTGCCCTCTGGTGTCAGCCAAAATAGCCTTCTCCTGCTCCCATCGCACTGTACCCTGCCTGACTTCCCTCCTGTCACCTCAGCCCACAGCTTGCTGCGTGCACAGACAGATCCCCCCCCAGAAGAGCAGGGCAGGGCTACTGGCCCACTTGGCAGAGTGCTCCTCTCCTCCCCAGTTCCCCCAGCTTGTAAGGAGAGGCTGAGCTGGTTGAGCAGCTGGTGGAGTTTAATTAAACATGCTAAGATGTGGAGCTCCAGGACAGGCTTCCCTCAGTGGGAAGCTGCCTCTGGCAGCTGCCTGATGTGAGACAGCAGCAACTGGGACTCCTAGCGACAAAAATTGTCCCTTCCATGCGTTTTAGTGGACTCTTGGAAAAACAGTAAGACTGCTTTCTGAACAGTATTTCTGTGAGGAAATGCAGCCTAGCAAGCGTCGGCCTTACAGCAATATGTTGTGGGCAAAATGTTGTGCAGTGAGCAGGTGACTGTTGGGAGCAGAGACCCTTGAGGGTGGATGAGAGGCTGAAGAGCTGCCCCAGATTTGAATGTGTGGTAACTTCATCCCTCTTCTCTCCAAGCACCTGCAAGATGGAGAAAGTTAAAAGTGTGCTGCCATGCAAGGCCTCCAGACCATGGTTTGTGTCATCCCTGATCTTGCCCTGGGCTCAGGCTGAGGCTGAAGGGGAAGAGAATTGGGAGTACAGGTTTTGAGTTAATTACGTTCTTGGAGAATGGCTCTTGCCTCGGACCTTGACATGGCATCACCACCAGATTGTTCACCTGAAGCACTTGAGAAGCACTTGAGCTTTACCTAACCTGCCCACCCCACCGGAGTCAGCACTAACCATATAACAACCCTGCACAGGAAAGGCACCCACGTCACATCTTGGGTAGCTGAAAGCACCTTTCCAGTCATGTCTATGGCAGAGTCCCTCAGGTAAGTGTTCAAGACGTGCAGGCTCCTTTCATCAGGATCCAAGCATCTCACAGTTTTTAAGCCTTGCCTGGCCCAGCAGTGATGGGAGCAGGCCTCAGTCCTGGCACACAGACAGGGCAATGAGGCTGAGCTTGGGAGAGCAGCTAAGAGATGCTTCACAGCCAGGACCTGAGCTGGGACCCCCCTACCAAGCATCTTGGCCTCAAGCATTTTTCCTCTTTGATTTGTTCCTGAAAAGAACCCAGTTCCAGCACTGAGCCTTGGGCAGTCCCTAGCTGGATTAGGATATTACAAGCATAGCTGCGAATCTACCAGAAAGTTTTTCAAGTCGCTGCTTTCCCTGTGGAGTCAGCACAGCAAAAGCCATGTCTAGGTGAGATGCTTCATCCCTTTTTGAAGATTTTCATCTAATACCCTTGTCAAAGGCTTGCAGGCAGCTGAAGCTCAAATCATCTTGCGTTTTTCTTGTGATTGCTTTGCCTGATATCATGGTGAGTATTCATATCAAGCCAGTGCACGATAAATGGTTAGATTTATGCTGTATGCTGTGATCTGGGGGCATAAATGTATTTAAGTCACTTATTCAGCTTAAACACCAGCACTGTCTACTGCTCCCTTGTCATCATTATAGGCAGAGAGAGATAAAATAACAGTGGTAATTGTGTGATGGGAGTGTCACTGGCAAATAATATGAGCACAAAGACCATTTTCAGAGACTGATGGAGTATGACTTTTCTATCATTTCTCTTGAATCATTTTTAGAGACTGAAAGACCCTGGAAGGGAAGGGCAGCTGGGAGCTGGGAAGGGCTGGGTTCTTGGGCAAATATTAGGAGTTCTCAAGAGTTTGATGATTAAAAAAAAAAAAAAAAAAAAATCAAAGGCAAAGAAAGAAACCTAAAAGTGAAAGATGCATCAATTCCAGAACCATGAGCCGTTTCCTGAGGAAACTGCTCCCTGAACTGGAGTAGAGTTTAGTGAGAGCTGTGGTGATAAACTCAGCCAGCTGGATCATGGGATTGTCACCACAGCTCAGGGCTGGGGCTGTGCATAAATCACTGTTGTGCATTTATAGTCCTTTTATGCCATCTCCCTCCTGTAAACTTAATTTATTGTGCAGATCAGATGTCAAAGCCCCTTTGAACCCAGCTTCCCAGGCTTCCCTGCTCTGCTCACAGAGTTCAGAGGTGGTAGAAGCTGCTTGTCCTCCAAAAGGACTTCACCTCAGTGCTCATTTTGCTTCCAGCCCAGTGTGTCTGCCAAAGGGATTTGGGTTATCTGTCTTCTGACTGTCTTTAGTAGCTCTGCTGCTCATTGTATGTCATTTGATGCTTCCTTGAGGGCCAAGTGAGCTGTGCAGGTTTGTTGGGGTTTTTTTGTTTGGGTTGGGTTTTTTTGCCTTGTTTGTTTGTTTGGTTGTTTTTTTTTAGTGTGTGTGTGTGTGTGAATTCAGAATTTGTTCTCCAAGCTATGCCTGTTGCTTTGTCTGGTGAGTACCACATGGGAGAAGTTTCTATGTGGTTTTGGTAAGAGAGTTGTTTTGTGGACCCATATGTTTCCAGGTGCTGAGAGGACAGAAGGAGTGCATGGAGCCAGGCCAAACAATGTCAGCTAGGGGAAAGAATAAAGAACTAGAAGGGCAGGTGCCATTAGTCTTTCTGGCACAGAGTGAGCATGAGGGAGCAAATGTTTCCTCTGTGATATGTGGTAGCTTTTGACAACAGGATGACATTTTTGGCATGCTTGATGAGCAAGAGATAGAGACAAACTAATGAAGAGCTGGAAGGTTTGGGGATGCAAAGCCAGGGACTCCTGGGAGACCCATGAGGAACATTTGCATAATCTTAACATCTTCATGTGGCTCAAATCCTGTCTCTTTCTTGGGAACTTCACAAACTCTTCCTCTGAATGCTGCTGTAACAACACCCTCCTCTCTCTGCACTGTGCAGCCCCTCTTTGCACTTCTATAGAATAGCACTACTGGGTTTGTGCAAGGGATTACTGTTCTGCTTACTTGCTGCTGCTCTAAACCTGCTGGAGAGGTAGCAGGACTGTGCTTGTGACATAGCCTCATGCCTGCTGTTGATCCAGCTGTGTGTGTCAGGAGGCCAGGCTCTGGAGCCAGGGTTAGCACTGGCCTTGGTGTAAGCTTGGGTCTACTGGGGTGCTCTTAGCTGTTACTGCTCCTCTTTTGAGCCACTTGTGGTGGTGGTGGCAGGGTTCTGCCTGTGTAATGAGTGTCTTTGCCATTACACGAGGTCCTGAGCTGTTCAGCTGCAACCACATGGCCAAGGGCTGAATTTTGCTTGCTGGAGGCTATTGCCATTTCTGGATGGGCAGGTACTTGGTGCAATACCATTTTTTCTGAGTTATTCCCAAGCTTATGGCACTTGGTTAAATCACCCTTAGGTAGACAGATCTATGCCTGTCCTGTGCAATAGTTGAACTTGACAGTAACATTGGCAGGGACATGTTATAGGAACAAGTCTTGGCAGGTAGAGCACTGGAAGTCCTTCCCTGGGCAGGAGGGTGTGCAGAGCATGTTGCTCAGTGTGTGACATACCTGTTGTGGGCTGAGTTTTGAGCAAAAGACGAGTCTGAGTTTCTTGAAGCCACCCTGCACCCCTACATTTGGGCCTGAATTAAACCCTTATAGGCAACTATGCAGCCTATGACAGAGACACTGTGATGCTCCCCCAGAGGGTCCTCTCTCCATCAAGAGTGTCCTTAGATGTAACTGTGGATCCTTGAAACAAAGAGCACAATTCTTTATAATTAGAGAAATAGTATTAATAAGAGCCCTAAATGGTTTCACATGAGAGCTGCTGTGCCAGGGTAGCTTCTTCTCTAGCTCTGGGGTGCGCATCTCCCTGGTTCTTCTGTGTGGGTGAGTGGTGGTAAGTAGGGACTTCAAGGCACCAGGACCATAGTGTGCTCTCAATGAGAAATGATTGCACTCTGTGGATACCAGTAAGACGACTCCTCCTTGGCTGCTTGGGTGAGGGCACAGCACACCCTCATTCTGAATGCCACTTTTCTTAATTTAACAAAAGTGGTGTGAAGAATGCAAGGAAAACAGCACAGCTGTGCCAACGTGCTGCTCCTCAGTACTGCTGTGTTCAGGATGGGAAAGCTGCTCTGACTTACAAAGCTGAAGGTCTGTTCTCCCTTCTTCCTAATTTTATTTTATTTTGATACTTTTTTTTTCAATTATCCCCTTTGGGGCTGTAATTTTTGTTTAATATCTAATTCATTTTTAAAGGCAACGTCATTACTGTTTTGGAAGGTTTGGTAGGTTTTATTTTTATTATTTTACTATAGCAGCCATAGGCAATTTAAAAGCACTGCTCTGCTACATAAAACGATCTTCCCTTATGATTTGACATTGATACTGCAGCCTGATTTATTGTGGAGGACTGCAGCAAACAGCATAAACGTTTAAAAGATAATCATGTTGGTGATGGACATATGGGTAGTGTACACACAGCATCACATACATACTTAAAAGACAGGATGATAAGGATAGTGTTGTTCTGCTGCCAAGATTTCCTGGTGTATATGGGGTATAGTGGTAACTACATCGGCCTGGAGGTGTTGTGATCTTCCAGTCTTGATTTGGGTGCTTGACCCAGGGTCAGTCTGGTGCCAGGTTTAAAGCAGATGGGCAAAGTATTTGGAGCCTCAGTCATGGTCTGTGTAGACGGCACTAAGGGTTTAGCTTAGGCTCAGATGTGGAGGGTTTAGGGGAAGAGATGGAAAGGGTGGAGCTGAATGAACATGGAATAGCAGCAGTAGACATTAAGGGCTTTAGGAGCAACTGTACTTACATGGAAGGGCCCTGGACCTGGTCTCTTGCATCCTTCATTGCTTCCCATTGCTCTGCTGCCTTCTGGGCAGTAAGGCTGCCACAGAAATGCTGCATACGTGTGAGGGGCCCTCATCTGTTCTCAGGCTGTGTGTAGGACCACAGCCTTTTTGTGCCAGTCTTTCTGTGAGATGCCCATATCAAATGTGATGTATTTTATCACTGACAGATCATCATGTTCCTTCTATAATACAAAAATGGAATTTGACTTAGGGAGAGGAGCTTTTATTTCTGCATCAAAACCAATGTGGATAACCTAAGAGAGAGCAGGAAGACTTTCTGAAACCCAGCAAGCCATGTTCAGAAGCCAGATCTTGAAGTCCAGAAAGAAGTAGCAAGCCTGGATGGACAAGAGAGTTTTGGGTAAGGAGACTTCACCTCATTCGTTCCCATGTTCATGGTGCTTGCTGCCTGATAATCACCTCCACCACCTCCTACAGGGCTCCTGTGTGCTCTCACAGCCACAGGCAGTTCATTCTGCTATGCTTGGAAAGTGTAATGGGTTGTGATTCTTGCTTTCTTGCCAGTTGGGGCATGGAGTACCTATGGACTGGGCAGTCTGGATCAGTCTGAAACAGCTGTCAAATGCTGGGTGGGTCTGAGGGTGCAGGAGGAGCTGACTGAAGGAGATGTTCCTGTATGAGGTGGGCTGAGGTTGTCTTCTCCAACAGGCAGTATCTGAATGGCATCAGGCAGGACTATAGAATAGCATAAGTTGCCCAGGGAGCTGGTGGAGTTGCTGTCCCTGGCAGTATTCAAGAAACGTGTGGACATGGCACTTTGTGACAAGGTTTAATGGGCACACTGGTCACAGGCTGATGATTGGAGTTGATGATCTTAGAGGTCTTTTTTTCTAAGTGAAACACTTCTATGATTCTGGTGTCCTTGAATGAACAAGTTACTCTGCCTCCTTTCAGTGTTCTGGTTTGCAGTGAAGCTATAACTCAGTTCTGCTGTCTGGTGCTTCTGTAGTCCTGCTGCCGTTGCCCACCTCTGTGCCTAGAGTCTACCTTTGCCCATCACCATCAGTCCTGTGCCATTTCTCTGAAGAAGAGAAACGTAGATGCAGTTGTGGTGGCATCTTGCTGGACTCTCCTCTCCCTGCTCAGCTGAAGGTTTTCTCTTTGGATGAGGCCCAGAGGATGTAACTGTCTGGTCATTAAACAGACCAGACACTAGGGTTATGTTGTGCATTCAAGTGCCACCACCCCAACCAATGCTTTGGTGGGCTGAGCTGCTGTACTGTAATTAACATCTGATTCATCTGGGAGATAAATGTGGCTGGCAGCAGTTCTCATCTGTGCTAAAAATAAACAGCTTTTAGTCAATGATACAATTTTTGGGCTCTCACACAATGTAATTTGTTGGTGAAGCCCTGCTGCCAGTGGCGGTGTCCACCCTTCTGTCTTCTCTGTATGGGCAGGAAGGCTGGTTTCATTTGTTCCTTTTGGAGCTGGACCCATGCCCTAGTTTTCTGTCTCTTCTATCCTAAAGGTATAACAAAATATAGTTCTGTTGAAGCTCCCACAAAGAAGATATCACAGGAGGAGAAGAAAAGAGATAGTGTGAGGTGGGGGAGGAGAGGATGGGGAATGGAAGAGCAGAGAGAAGCAGCAGGGGAAGAGAAGGGGGTGAAGACATGTTTAAGTGAGTAGGATGGCTGATTTGTACTTTTGCAGTCTGACTGGAGAGATGGTGAAGGAGACCAGCTCTCCAATAGTGCTGCTGTTGATTACTGCTGCTGCTTCCAGGGTAGGGTTGTGTTACCACTGTGGCTGGGAACTGGCTGTGGACCAGCTCTGCAGGGTTTCCCTGGCCTGGGGAAGGCTTGATGCTCTGTCATTTGGTTCCTAGTGAAGTTTATTGTGCGGTTTCTGGAAGCCTCTCAAGTTAAGATTTGATTACTTTTTAGTTATTTCATTTTTTTCCTCCTGGTGGATGAAATGCATGCTGGGTGATAGATGTGCTGGTGATGTGCATTTTGGAAGTCTACATCAAACTTTTTTTGGGATGGAAATCTCAAATCTAGGCTTCTCTCTGGCTCTGCTTTCCCTTCTCAAGCTCATCAGCCCTAAGCATCCACTGAATGGAAGATCTGTGCAAGGAATTGATGTGTCTCCTGCTATTGACATGACCCGAGCAAAATCTGTTTTATAGCACCTTTAAAAACTTTAAATGTTTGTACAAATTCAGGACTTCTCCACTGGAAACAGTGGATTTGCATAGGGCAGTAATAGATACTTCCTTGTCTTTGTAGAGGATTTATTTTTTAGTTTTGAATGTCTCAGACTTTCACTGTGATAAGGGGCAACACTATTGAAACAGAAGGACGAATTCTTGGCTGCCTCCCTGTGAGGTGTTTCAGGTTCAGAACAAACTGTTTAAGTAATGGGACAGCTCACACAGCTGCTTCATTTTCCTGACTCCCAATGAGGCGAGACAGTGAATACCTCACCAACCACAGAGGCTGTGGAAGCCTAATGCAACATATCTAGGGATGATTAATCTGGAGAAATAGCTTGGCCATTTAGCTAACTCAGGTTCCAGTTGTTGCATTGGTTTGTCTGGTTATGTGAAATGTAGTGCAATGGCACTGTAGGCAGGGCAGGATGCTTGGTGCTGGTGTCAGCACAGCTGACTTGCATCAGCATAACTCCAGAGCAGAAGGGTGTTGGTCAAAGAGGGCATCCTGCCCAGTGTCCTTCCTGAGTCAGCCCAAGCACAGGAGCTAGGACAAATGGTAAGGAGCAGCCCATGGGGGAACGTGGAGACCACTCCTGGAATACTGTGTCCAGTTTAGGGCTCCCGAATTCAAGAGAGACCAGGATCTGCTGGAGACAGTCCAGTGGAGAGCTATGAGGATGGCTGCAGGACTTGAGCATCTCTCCTATGAAGAACACTGAGAGACCTGGGGCTGTTTAGTCTTGAGAAGAGAAAGCTGAGAGGGGATCTGATCAAAGTCTACAAATATTTGAGGGGCAAGTGTCAAGATGAAAGTGATTGTCCTATCACTGGGCACCACTGAAAAGAGACTAAGAACAATGGGTGGAAGCTAGAACACAGGAGGTTCCACCTCAACATGAGGAGACACTTCTTTATGGTGAGGATGACAGAGCACTGGAACAGGCTGCCCAGAGAGGTTGGGGAGTCTCCTTCTTAGGAGACTTTCAAAACCCACCTGTCTGCATTCCTGTGTGGCCTGCCCTAGTCGATCCTGCTCTGGCAGGGAGGTTGGACTGAACGATCTCTGGAGGTCCCTTCCAACCCCTAACATTCCATGATTCTGTGATTCTAACTCTGTTCTCTTGCGTGCCTTCTAGGGGAGCTGTTGACAGATGAAGGCTGAGGTGCTAAAGCAGATGATTTCATAACTTCTGCAGGCAGAAGCTTGCTCTTTGATTTTCTCCACCTGAAATATCTCCCTGGAGGGAGGCTATTCAGCTATTTGAACCGTTGTTTTGATCTGTTGTGCCAATGCCCGTACTGATAGCTGTTGTTTCTGTGATAGGAGTGCAGAGAGAAAGCAGAAACACTCCTCTGCTTCCCTCTGCAACTGACTAAAGGAAGAAAAATGCCTCCATCTAATTACCAGAGACAAATTTATTCTCTGTGCTTGTGGAAGTCTTGTAAGCTTCTGGACAGTCCCCCATATGCATTCACAGAGATCAGGAAGGCTTCAAGTGAAATAGGAGCTGGGGAAAATGGAGTGTGGCAGGGTAAACCTGCAGGCAGGGGCAAACTCTGGAGAGGAGACTCTGCCACTAAACTGGTGTGTGCTGGGGTATGAAGAATGACAAAACTGCTTTCTTCAAGCTGTCTAACCGTGTTGCTTTATTTAATGACTTAACTGGAAGAGCCTGCTGAAAGCATTTGGATGCAGACAGGAGCTAATTGTGCTGTTTTTCTCCCCAGCCCACCTAATCTTTTCAACTGATGCCTCTGAAGCCTTCTTCTTCTCTTGTAAAATTAAAGTTATTGTTTTTCCTGTTGAGGAGCTGCCACTGAAGAATGCAGTCTTGAAGGCATATAAACTTTTCTCCATCATTTTCTAACTTAAAAATACAGACATTGTTTATGAATGAAAAAGCGTGCAACATTTCTGTGAAGCTTCTATTACAGCAGGTTAGGAGTTTTCTAACTAAATGCTTTTTAGCAGAGTATGTCAAAACAAACTCTTCAAATACATACATTTATATTAACAAAACTTGCAATGGCAAGGTGCTCTCAGCACTGTGACAGAAGTTCTGGCTAGAAATGGAGGAGAAGGTGCTGGAGCAGCTAATAATGCCCTGGTGCTGGGATGTTTCTTCTGATGGTGGATGCTCTGGCTAGACGAACCACTGCAACTATGGATGTCTTGGGGAGCTGGCTTGGTGGTGGGTGAGAAATGTCCCCTCATCTGTCACTGAGCTTCAGTCCTGCCTCATGCCTTATCTCTTCTGCACAGTGTCTGTTGGAATGTGAAGATGAACCAGGATACATCAGTCCCTGGAGTCCCTGCGGATCTTGTGGGAGGAGCAACCAGTGGGTTTCGTGCAGCTGCGTTGCCATGTGCCAGTTTCTATAAAACAAAGACGCTTTTTAAGGCCAAAGTAAATTCCCTCATGAAGGAGGGATGAAAAGGAGGCAGGGGGCAGCTGCAGAGAGAATGCCTCCGGAAAGGGTAAACTTTGATTTGGGGTTAAAAGCGGATTTCTGTGCATTTCAGCTATGAGCCCTGTTAAGTGCAGCTCTAGACAGCCTGGAGTTGTGACAAGCACTAATTTTGAGAGATTGTTCTTTGCTGGTGGACAATTACAGACTGATCACAGCAGGAATCTGAGCATGGCTAATCTAAGTGGCCTGGCATTTTGCTATTCGGGAAGTAACGTTTCCTGATTTGTTAATGTTATAGAGCATTTACCCTGTACAAAAAAAACTTCCAGATGTTCTCTCCAGGTTTCATTATTACTCAGGTTTACTCAGTAAAGTCAGGAGTGAAATACACTGACAGCAATGTTGTTTACAAGTAGAAGAAAACTGCCGCTTTACTGTAGCTAACCACTCCTGTGCATGCCACCTTCTGCACAAAGTCTTGTCCTGGTCAGTCTTGAATCGCTAAGTCTCTGCACTGGGCTCTGCTGAGTCCTACAGACCAAGAGGACTTGCTGATGGCTGGCAGCCCGAGGGACATCTCAAGCAACAAGCTCTTTGTGAACATGATGTCCTTGGGACTGCATTTGTTGTTAGATGGAAGCTGTAGGGTAGGTGGCAGAAAGAGAAATTAATATGTACTGAGGCATATTTTCTTCCTAGTAATGTACCGAGGGAATGTAGAGGTTCTGGTCAAAGGTCTAACTGAGCTGTTTGGTGGCTGTCTGTCACAGCTGAGAGCAGTTATGACATTCAGAGGTTGCTTTGCATGCAGATAGTACCACTTCTCTCACTCAACAGCATTGCCCAAAGGTGTGTGCCATCTGCCATGAGTGCAAGACCTCAGCTAGCTTATGATGTTGTTGCTCAGTGCTGTGAATTCAGTTGCAGAGCTCACTGATATGTGGGAGGTATTTTACTGGACAGTTGCCTGGAAATTAGCCCCTCTTGTCTGCAGGGAATTCATACTTTTGATCAAATGTATGAAAGTTTGGGTTGAGTTTTTTCTGGCCCTGCTGAAGGTGATGATAACATTTGGGGGTGTTTCACTGCAGGATTAGCCCCGGATCCTCTGGTGGCAAGCGCAGGAGCAATGTCAGAGGTGTCTAAGGGCAGCTGCCGTTGCACTGCGCAATACAGTGTCTTATTTGTACTGCTGCTGCATCCCAGCACTGGATGAATTGGGATCCAGCATCACCACACATGATTAAGCAGGCCAGTCAGTAAATCCTTGGCTAGTGTGAAACAGCTGACTTCAAGCTTAATTCCTTGCACCAAAGAATCCAGCCATGAGCATCCAAATTCAACTAGAGAGCAGCTTGTTAGTAGCACCTAGATACTACAGTAACTGGTGAGCTATAAATACCAAAGACAGACATGATATTAAACAGGCTGTGTCATCAATTAGCTAATGACAGAAGCATAGAAACATTGGATAAAAATAACCTGCACTAGCACAATCCTTTCTTTTTAGCTGCCTCCTACTCCCCCTCATCCAGAAATGAGTGGCTCTGGGATAACTCATTTTTTACTATTAATAATTTAGGAGCTGTAACATTCTGTGATGAGCAGTGTCTGAGCTACAAACAATTCACTTTTTCAGATATCTTTACACTTCCAATCACTTGAAAGAAGCAAAGCTGGTAAAACCAAGAGGATGTGATGAGCAGAATCCTTTCAGGTAATGTGTTGGAGCATGTGGTGCAGCTTCTAAACAAAATTTTAGCTCAGTGACATTACAATGATGGCAACAGCTGCCCAGCATGCCTCAGTGTGGCACAACAAAGAGTGTGCACAGACACAAGGTGTAGAGGGGGCCTCCCAGAAAAGAAACTTAGTGTTATGTAAATTCCTAGTTTTGCATTTGCAACTATGGATCAGACTCCACAAAAAAAAAGCTGGACTAACCCTGTTAGAGCTGATGCAGCATCAGAGTCCACCTTGTTCTTTGAGTGTATATTGCTCAGCAGAGCCCCAGTTCACTGTCTGGTTCTACAAGTCAGCAAATACTCCTGTGGGTGGGGGAAATCTGGCTCCCAGCAGAGCGCTGACAGTAGGCTCATTGTTTCTCCTTGCTCATGCCTGTACCCCTGGGCAGAGGACAAGGCTGTGGTTCACACATCAGCCCTGAGTTTCCCTGTGGCAGTTTCTTGGTCCACAGAAATGTAGAAGGATGAGAGGACTGACCTACTCATCACACAGTCATAACTGCACAGCGCTGCTAAGGGCAGAGAGCAGATTTCCTTCATCAGTTTTGTTCAAAGCTGACTGCTTCTAATGATGCTCTACCTTGGATGGTGTGTGGCACCATAATGAAAGCATCTCCTACTGCTCTCTGCTCTGCCCCAGATGGTTTTGTTTTGTTTGTTTGACAGGGCTTGCAGCAACAGTTCAAGATTTGGGCCAGCCCTGAAGCAAATTGTGTGACACTGGGGATGGGGATTCACAGAAGCAAACTTTCTGCTGTTCTTACTGGTTCCTTTTGTAGTCAGAGAGCCTCCTCTCCAGGGTGATTCAGAGAGGCTAAATTAAGCTCTTTCTCTGAATCAGCCTCCTGGGCAACTCAGTTTGCAGTTCTCATCTCTACAACAGCCTCCATCCCTACAGCTGGGCCAGAGCTTGAAGACCAGAGCTGGCAAGAGATGCCTGTGAGCAATGGGCTTTGAGGTGCTCCAGTTCTGTGGGGCTGGACCGGCCTGAGGGAGCCACCTGGCCCCCAAGGGAGAAGGCCTCTCCACTGCTGTTGTCTCTGGTGCATGCTGGCAATTTGGTGCAAGTGGGATTCCCCAGAAAACCTGTGATTTGGGAACCTCCTTCTAATTCTGCTTTATGTCTGGGAGTAGTTACCACTTGGGAAACTCCTGGAGAGCCAAATGCATGTTTCCATTTAAATAACGACATTGCATTACAAGTATTGAAGTTAAAACATTTTGATGTCTTTTTTGTCACCTCTTCTTCCCCCCCCCCCCCCTTTTTTTTTTTCTTTCTCTCTCTCTTTTTTTTTTTCCTCCTTTCCTCTTCAGGCCATGAAGATTAGGATAGGGTTTGATGGGGATATCCTGAAATACCTCAGCTTTTGAAAATGGAAAGAAAACTGCTTTAATTTTTGTTTGCTTGCTTATTTGGGAATTTCTGTTAGTTTTGAGAGAAAACAAATGAATAATAAGACATCATGCAAAGCTTCCAAATATTCAGCACTGAATGCTGTATTTCTTCTTTCCCCTCTGGGTGTAAAACATTCGTTGTGGGCAAGAAGCAAGGTCTTTGTGCAGTTGCAGGGAGTTTGTGCTCACTGATGGGCAGGCTGGAAAAGCCTTTCAAGAAAAGCTCTAACTTGTGCTGTTGGGAGAATATTCAGGCTCATAGTGGTTCAGAGTGGAAAGGTGGAAGCAGCAGTGGTTAAGTGGGAGAAGAGAGCTGTAACAGGCACAGTCAGTGAGGATGAGGGACTAGAGCTGGTGCAGAGGGAAGGCTGGGAGAGAAACGAGTGTGAGGAGCCCAACGGGAGTCCCCTCTCAGCAGCAGTGGAAGCTGCAGCTCATTCCCAGGTGATCAGGTGGTAACTCCTCTCACTGCTCATCCTTCCCACTTCTGGCTTTTGTGAAGCTCCAGAAATTGCAAGTGGGGGTGATTTAGTATGTCATTGCTTAAGATAGGAGGCTTTGTGGTAATTAGCTTAGTGCTAATTAGGAATATCTTTGGAAGAAAACAGCGATCTCTTTATAACAAGTTACCACTTGCAAAGCAGTTACCTGAAATATGGTGGGTTTTTTTCCTGTTTCTATATAATTAACTTAAAAATAAATTTAAATCATAATATGTCAAAGATGCCTGTCAAGAATGATGGTCTTTCATTTGAATGTGGTGAATATACCTTGCGTTAATTATGTTAATTTAAAAACAAAACAAAAAACCCCAAAACAAACCAGAAAACAAACCCAAACAAAACCAGAAAAAGAAAAACCCAAACCAAACAAAAAACCCTCACCCAAACCCAGAAGCCAAAACCCAAACAAATACCAAAACACAGAAGGATGACTCAGAGTATAGAATGGACATTTTGTTTTTCTAAAACAGTGACAAACTCCTTAAATCTGAAGGCTTTTGTGTGTACACACTTTCATGTAAATACCACATCACCTGTGGATTTTTGCCTTGTTATTTTTTTACTGCTGCCTTTCATGACTGGCTGCATGTACAAGTGGTGGAGGTGCCTCTGGTCTCTACCTTGCTTGGTTATGAGAAACAGGTTTAACATAGGAGCTGCTCAGGTGTGATACTTGTGACCTTTGGGTGCCCAGCTTGTTGCTTGCTGTGAATATTGGGCTTTTAAGCTATGAATGTTTTATATAGAGCCAAGAGATAGAAATGGGGCTGATGCCAAAAGTATTTTATGTGCAGTGAATAAAAAGTACTTTAGTGAGCTCTTATGGTGAAGCAGAAAGCAACAATTGAACCAAGAGAGATTTTAAGGAGCAGATTTGAGGAAGAGATGAAAAAGGATCTAAGATGTTGTGTGCACAGTGTCTGAGCCTTATGTGATCTCAGATAATTCAGTCTAGGACAAATGTCCTAATCACAGAGGCCTCTACTCTGCAAGTCACTGTGGTATGAGGGTGTGGTGTGAATCTCCAACCTGTCTGCTTCTGGTAGTAAGTTGCTACTCCTCATTTTTTTCACGGTCTGCAGAGCCAGTCAGAACAACAACTGAATGTTTGGTGCAACTCTCACCCTCTGCAATCTAAGCAGAGCAAGAGAGGATGAGTTTTGCTGAGGTCAGGGATGTCTTATGTGCTTCAAGCTCTACACTGAAAAGGCTGCTCCCTGTGACTTGAAGGGAGGAAGTTAAATGCCATCTTGTTTTCCAAACCTTTCTAGCAGGGATGATGGTGACCGTGGCTGAATAAATTAAAATACTTGAGAGCTTAAATGAGTATGAAATGTTACTTGTATTTATTTTGAAAAATACATATCACTTTTAACAATATTTTCATGGTTTATTAAGTTCTCTTTTATTTTAATTTTCTTTTTAGAAACTGGAGAATGTGAAGCTCAAACTCAAAATGGGATTTTTATCTGTTTAAAATATGCTTCCCCTTTTCTACCCACCCCAGGGCTTAAATAGCTTATAAACAGCAACAACATCAACAAAAATTCTGTTATTCAAATAAGACTTCCTTTCCCCACTGCAAATTCCTTCCCACAAACTGAGTTTTTAAACAATAACTGCCTAAAGCTCTCTGACTTTTCTTCCTAGGCAATCATTCTGGCCAAAACCAAACAAAATAGGGAGCCTAATAAACTAGAATCTGTTTTGCATACACCTGCAATAATTATCTAGATATACACATCAAAGTGAATAAGCTGTTGCACAATACAATTGATTAATTTTGATTATGGAGGAGCATCATCCTACTGCATTGCTAAAGGATTCTCTTGTTTGTGGGCTGGACAGTCACAGATTAAATGTGGGCAGGGTACTTCCCATTACAGGATGGGTACTTGTGAGATTGCAGGGGTTTTTGCCATCTGTCCACAGATACTTTTGGTACTTTCCTGATTGCTATTCAACTGCCTGTTCCTAGAGACTCCTTGGACATCACTCCTGGGAGGCAGATGGGCTTTCCAGTCTGTTAGGAATCAATGGTTGTTTTCTCTCTACCTCTGTTGATTCTACCACCAACACGTGCAGGAGTTGCCCTTACGTTGTCCTGGAGAGGGTGGCTGATGTCTCAGATTTTCACAGGAGGGAAATGGCACAGTCGGTGACTGCTGAAAGAAAAGGCCTCACCTCAGGCAGTGGAGTTGCACAGCCTGGGAAATGGAGCTCTTCAGCTTTATCCCTGCCAGTTGGCATCTTTTCAGTATCTCCTTTAGTGCCTCAAGTCCATCAAACATGCCAGCCTGTCTGTTGTCCCACAGCCTTTAATGGCTGGCATGGTGGTGTGAAGTCACACGCACTGAGGGGCTTTGGTGGAACTAGCAGTCCCAAATGCCAAGTTCTCTGCTGCTTGGTGGCTCCCTAGATTGACTGTAGCACTCGAGGAGGGAGTGGTGAGAAAAGAAATAATCTTGGTGTTTATTCCACTACTGTACAGAACAGGGCTGGAAGAGGCCTTGGGGGTCATCTAAGTTCTCTTGTGCAGGATCAGTTTGACCTCAAGCACCAGCTATATCTGAACTGAAACCAAGTTACGTTTGCATATAAAAAGAGCCTGCTGAGAGCCAGAATTTCATTGTCTGAAAGCAGGCAGAGATCCAGATCTACTTTGCTGAAGAAGGCAAACTGTTTTTAAAAAGATGTTCTTGAAAATGTAGGCAATTTTCTGAACATTGTACAGTGTCTGAGTCAGTGTAACTTCAAAAATCAATTACTTTCTTTTACACTAAACAGTGATTAAGTTGTTTAAACCATGTGGCAAGCAAACAGCTGCAACATCTGGAGAATGAGAACTTCTGGAAAGGACCATAGTGATTGCTTAGATACTTGGCTTTGATTAAATTAGAAATACAGATATTTTTCCTCCCCTCTTTCCTCGAGTTCTGAAATGGGTTATGCAAGAGGCTCTAAACTCGTATTTCACATTCTCCTCTACCTCCAAATCTGTAATAAATATTTGAAAGTTTGACTTAAACTACTCCAGATGGTTTCTAGATTCCTAGATGAAATGCTAAATCGCCTAAAAGAGGAGCCTGATGAAACAAACTCTGCAGTAGCAAAGCAGGCCTAAAGATTACATATTTCAGTAATTGATAAAAGTTCTGTCTTTTCAGACCCTTCATAAAAGAATCTGTGTATTAAAGACCCAGATTATCTGGACAAACTCCATAGCCATAGATATTAAAGGCAAACTGTCAGTTCTCCCTCTATTTTCCACTCCTTTCCAGGTGCTGAATTTATCTTCAAAAGGAAACTTTTTTTTTTTTAGTCTTATGAGAACCTAGAAGGAAAGCCTGGAAAACAGATAGAATTTCATATCCTTGATTTGCAACAGAAAGAAGCTGGGGCAAAAGGCAAAATACTTAATTCGTGCAAGGATGAACAATCTGCAAGTAGCAGAGTGATGGTTTGCCCAGACATTGGGAAAGTCATAGAATCATAGAATCAGTCAGGGTTGGAAGGGACCACAAGGATCATCTAGTTCCAGCCCCCCTGCCATGGGCAGGGACACCTCACACTAGATCAGGCTGGCCAGAGCCTCATCCAGCCTGGCCTTAAACACCTCACTTTTAAATTACTCACCATTTTGCTTTCTGGTCTGGGAGATGTCATGTTTCTTTCCCTTGTGCAAGAAGCTTGCCTTCCTCTATAAATCAGTTCCAACCTCTTTGTAATGGATCATTTTTTTGAGCACTATGGTTGTGTACATTTTGGTTCACATTGAGCTACAAGCCTGGATTGAAAATTTAGGTAGAGCAGCTCCACATATAGGAGATGTAATAGCATGTAAGAGCACTGCTGCCAAGGGGTTGGGGCAAAGCTTGGGCTGTGGAGGGGAGGTTTTTTTTTTTTTTTGGAGTAACCTAGTGGAGATGTGTCAGTTGGTATTTGTGTCATGGGACCTGTCATTATTAAAATGCAATATGATCTCATCCACAGGCTTAATTGTTGCTAAGAGGCAGGGTCTGCCTTTTCAGGGCATTTTGAAAGCCCCATTGCTGCATATGATCTTGCTACAGAAGTCTTTGAGACTGGTTTTCTGCTACTTTTTATTACCTTGCTGGTCTCTAGCAACATGGGGTGTCCTGTGTGGGTGCAGCAGGGGTTGAATGCAGTGAGTTACACAATGCCCTGCATCCAGAGGGGCCAGCATCCCTGTGGGGCTAGCTGCATGGGACAGCCAGATATTTATGCTCTGCATGTGACAACCAGCCTGATCCCCATGCTCAGACTCTTTGTGGCCTCATGGTGCCTTTTTGGGGTCAGCCAGAGGGCTATCTGTCCTGATATGCAGTTTAGAGCAACCTTGACAGCAGAGCATAGCTCTGGTGGGAAACTGGGCCACAGTAGAAGACCCAGACCCTGTACAGTGGTGCCTGATGCCTGTGAAAGGCAAATGTGGTTTGGTTGTGTATCACGTGTTGGTGCATAGCCCTCGAAAGCTTATTCTTTTTGTCAGGTCTTTTTTCCCCCCTGGGTTTTAACTTCCTGCTGCTACTGAACTTTGTAAAATTATAAATGGCAAAAAATATGTTCTTAGAAACTCATGCCTGAGGCTGAGGCTTTTTCTAAGTAGTTTTGACTCTTCAGAGGGAAGCTACTACTAAGCAAAAATTATCATAATTAACCATAGTAAAATGCCTGCCATTTGATGTCTCAGACTTAAAAGCTTCAGTTGGGATCCAGACAGTTTTTGAAGACGAGGCCTCAATGGCCTAATTAAATGAGAAAGGAGAGAGGAGAGCAAGAAAGACCAGCAGTGAATCTAAACAAATCACAGTGAGCTGACAAGAGGAAAGGTAAATGAAGCCTCACCTCTTGGTCCAAAGATACATCCTGGGAGGCCTGGATTTCATCTTCCTCCAACATACTGTGGCAGTGCATCCAAGACACCTTCCCCATCCTGTGGAGTCAGGATGGGGGTGAAGATCAGAAACATGGGAAAAGAGGTAAGGAGGAAGGCATCTCCCTGCCTTTCAAGGCTGTCAGCTGACACCTGGGGTGCTTCCCCCACATCATGGGCCACCAAAGACCTGGACAATGCAGAACCTGATGCTGATCAGTTTCTTGCCCTTTTTTGACATGTGGAATATGATCTGTGGCATTTGTGACACAGGACATTTGGGCCATGAGCTGATACAAAATGGGTTTGGTAAAGTGCATGAGGGGCTCTTCCTGGGATTTTCTCCTCCACGTCTGTGGACCACACATTGCAGTCCAGAAGGATTCTTCAAGAAACAGAGACACCAAGAGGACTACTCACAACTGGAAACAGCATTGTGAGTATATTTTGTAGAATCACAGAATGGTAGAATGGTCCAGACTGGAAGGGACCTCCAAAGCTCATCTAGTCTGAGCTCCCCACAGTCAGCAGGGACACCCCCAACTAGATCAGGCTGCCCACAGCCTTGTTGAATCTTACCTTCAATATCTCCAGGCAAGGGGCCTCAACCACCTCCCTGGGCAACCTGTTGCAGTGTTTCACCACCCTCATAGTGAAGAACGTCTTCCTGATATCCAATCTAAATCTGCCCTTCTCTAGTTTGAAGCCATTGCCCCTCGTCCTGTCACCACAGTCCCTTGTAAAGAGTCTCTCCCTCTCTTCCTGTAGGACTCCTTCAGGTACTGTAAGGCTGCTATTCGGTCTCCCTGGAGCCTCCTCTTCTCCAGGCTGAGCAACCCCAACTCCCTCCCTGTCCTTGTAGCAGAGGTGATCATTTTTGTGGCCCTCCTCTGGACCCTCTTCACCAGGTCCATGTCCTTCCTGCACTGAGGGTTTCAGGCCTGCACACAGTACTCCAGGTGAGGTCTCACCAGATCAAAGTGGTAGAATTTGGAACCTTCCTATGTCTCCAGGGAATACCTTCCCTTGTTAGTAGGAGTGATATACTGCTCTTGGATTCTGTCATTTTCCAAATACTCATCTTTAACCATTTGTACCTGTTCCTATATTCTGGGAGATATTGTTCAACCAAGCAACCAACCTGCAAATACTATTTTTCTAAATTTGTATATGAGATACGTGGGTGGTTGGATTTCTAAATTAATACAATCACTGATATTTTATTAATTCATGGCCTGCACTCCTTTATTTGTAACACATGCTTTTCCTCTGATGGCAATGGTCCCTATTGCTCTGGACCCAGTTCTAGATTAAGGTAATTTTGGATCAGGGCATTCTCTGAGCATGCAAAAGCAACACAACCCCTTTAAGATTCCAGTCAGTAAGTTCACCTGAGGCAGCAGCAGCCTTGTGATGAATGTAGGCAACACTGATATTTGTATAGCAATTAACTGTGTGGTGCAATGGTAATAGCACAAATATGGGTTTAGTGATAGTGCTTGGGGCAGTTTAAATTGGGGCTGTAACTACACTGATTTTCTGGGAAACAGTGGTATTCACACCAGCAGAAATGCTCTCTCTGAGCACTTTTAATGCTACTGCCTTGGCTGAGGGCTAGCAGGTCTCCAAGGGGCAGTGCTGATAGCACAGGCACATCTGCAGCACAGCAGAGGTCATGCATATTGCAGCAGGGAAGGGTCTTCCCTGCTCTTCAACAAGCTCAAACTGCTTAGCTGCCCCTGAAATTTGAGGGGGTTGTTTTCTAATTGCTTTCCAAGTGCTCTGACTGATGAAATCAGTTTGTGTTCTGTTGTTGGAGAGGATTTCCATACCTATGTAAATAGAGAAGCTTGTGGATCACTTCCTCAACTTGGCTCCCAGTCCCAAAGGGCAACACTAGCCCTGATGTGTGTCTGCACCTGGTTGAAAGCATCATTCAAGGCCCTGAATTGCAGAGTTGCTGGAGCGTGATTGTATGTCTGGCTGCTTTGCAGGAAAAGTGCATCACAGAGGGAGTTACCACTAAAAATAAGGCTGTTACATGGCTGGGGACCTTGTGGTACCTGCTCATACTGCTATGTGTGGAGAGAGCACATCTGCAGACTCAGGCCTCAGGGGAACAGGGGAACCTAGAACAGTTATACCAGTCTAGGCTGATGGTGGTGACCTTGCATGGACAGAGCTATTCATCTGTGCAAAGACATCATTTTCTCTCAACAGCTGGCTGCTTGTTGAGAAGGAAGCACTACCCAAAGGTGCAGCCAGTATGTGGCTGCCCTGGACAATCATTTTAGCACAGGGCCTGTTGTGATAGGACAAGGGGTAATGGTTTTAACCCAAGAGGGTAGACTTAGAGTAGGTAAAAGGAAGGGTATTTTGCAGTGAAGATGATGAAACACTGGAACACATTGCCCAAAGAGGTGGTAGAAGACCCATCCCTGGAAACATTCAAGGGCAGGTTGGATGGGGCTCTGAGTAACCTGATCTAGTTGAATATGTCACTGAGCACTGCAGAAGGGGTGGACTAGATTACCTTTAAAGGTCCCTACCAATCCAAACCATTCTATGATTCTCAGCAGCAGCACTTTGTCCCAGGCCACATAGCAGACATAGGGCTGTCCTGTGACTGTTTACATCATGCCTATGAGTTGGAGGTTTACGACTTGCAGGCTGATACAAATAAACTGTGTCTCCTAGGGAGAGCTCTGCCTTGAGCTCCCTTTGCAGCCTTCTTCAGTGCTGCTGCAAGCAAAGATGCTGGGAGGCATGTAGGGCCTTTACATCCTCACAACTTCTGGTTGAAACAACATAAGGAGTAAAGAGAACTGCTTGAAGGAGTTTGCACTTCTAAAAGAATAATCAGAGTTTGCCCTCAAGGAGGAAGTGCATTGGATTACAGCTGTCTCCCTGACCTGTTAATGGCTTGGTATTTCCCTAAGCCTTTTAACGAGAGTAATTGTGCTCAACTTCTCAAAGCCCTGGTGCAATTCTGGGTTTCCTGCCTGTCCCTTTTGGCATGTGGTGTGATGGGGGAAGCAATTTATTTTCCAACTCCTCTCCAGTTGTGACTGTCTGATGTACAAATGAGCTTTTGAGTTCAGATCCATCGATCCTGCTGTTCTCTCTAAGTCCACGAATGAGACCGTATCCATGGCAATTCTGTTGCTGCTCAGACAAACCATCAATGTGGAAGACTCTCAATATGATATCCTTAAAAGGAGAGCTAGAGCTTTCTTTGAGAGCTCAAAGTTGAAGAGAACGAAGGACTCAAGAAAGGCTTCTGGCTACTGTTTGACTGTGGCTGCAGAGTGCCTAGGTTAGATGTGAGGACAGACCAGGTGGATCAGAGCAGAGATCTGTGACAATGCTGTGCTGTGGCCGGCAATGACCAACAGCAAACACCTGTGCAAGAATAGGGTGAGCAAAGAGTGATCTGCTTTCCTCACCTCTGTACTGTGCTTCTGGTGATCTCAGAGGCTTTTAGAACCAGCTGTGGTGTCTTTGTATGCAATAGCTCCATGGAATGTGTTGTCTCATTCCAATAACAGCAAATCTGCAAAAGTTTTGACAAATGTTTCAAGCTGACATTTACCTATATGCTAAAATCCTGCACCAGGTTATGGTTTCTTAAAGGCTGTGGAAGTCCAGTGTGACTCCACTTACTAAAACAGGATCACCTTGGCAGTCTTTTCCCATGCTGCTACGAGTACAGATGTCATAGTTGCATCCTGCCAAACTTCCTTAGGGCAAACTCCGAGCACAAATGAGAAAAAGCTACATTTTTTTTGGCCAGTAAAGCCAAGTTATACAGCAACTAGAATAAACTAGACCAGTGAAAATTCTTTCATCCTGTGAGCTATAGGACAGAAATTAGCTATTTATCTAATACAAGGAAATCTAAAATGAGATGCTCCATGTTTAATGGAGAGCTCAGTTCAGTAATGCAGTTGAGCTGATCCAGTGTCTTTCTGATCCTGAACGTTCTTGCTTTCTGTTTGTTTGTCCTTAGTGATGCAGCTTTGATTTTGCTTTTGCTAGTCAGCTCCTGCTGAGATGATTCAACGCATTAAATTGTCAGGAAAATAAACTTGGCCAAAAGTTTTCCCCCAGGATAGAATAAAGGAGGCACTTTCTGTCAGATTAGTAAACTGAACCGACACAAGGAAAAGGGAGGGATTGGGACCATGTGGCTAATGATCAGGTTGGGAAAAGGGAGGGTGAAGGGTAGGAAGACAAGACTGACTCTTCTGGTGGCAGAAAACTTTTAAATAATCTCGTGTGCAGCTGAAACATGCCATTAACTGTGACACCTAACATAATGAGAGATTAATCCTGGCCACAGATGTTCAGCCACAGTGTTTGGGTCAGAGAATCTGTGTTAAATGCAGTTAAAAAGCCCGGTCTGAGGACAACATCTCTGCTTTCTGGGAAATGGATGTGCTTGGATTTATGAATGATTTTGTCACAAATTTCTCCCAGAAAGCCTCTACAAGATTGTTTACATGATTGTGTCTTCTTTAACCTAATTATTCAGCAGAAGCCCCATGCGGAGCTGCAGCGAATGCTAGCAGAAGCAGAGGCACTGCTGGTAGACCTACTTTACCTCCCTGAACAGCATTAGACACGGCAAAGAAAGCTGCTGTCTATGTTACAGTTGTTACAGGCTGTTATTCCTGCCTCTTACCTACCCTTTGAGATGATAATGTTTGCAAAATGCTGCAGTACATACACAGTATTTATGTGCTATCAATTGCAGTGCTTACTGTGAAGCGTGCTCTGGTGATGAACCTCCCTTTTCTTGTTCCCATCTCTCTGGGAGATGAATTGCAAAGTTTGGTGGAAAGGCCCAGCAGCAGCTTACACCTGCAGCAAAAATTTCTCCCAGGAATCCAGACACAGCTACAGATTCAGTTTCTTCTAAATCAGTAGCTGGAGAAAGTACTTTGATGTGACGTTGGTGTTGAAAACTGCTGAAGACTTATGATGGCCCTGGACCCTCTAGACTACTCATCTATTTTTGGGATGAGTCAACCCTTTGGACCTGCCTTTATCGTTGCATGAAAAACAATACAGTCTCCTTGTTGCATTTATGCTTCCTTGTGGTCCTGACTAGCTGTCTGGTCAAGAAGGCCCTTCCATAACTGGTAAAGTTAGTGCTGCTCATTCTGACCTCCCTTGATGGCTGCAGAAATGATTAAGAAGGCCTTGCAGTCTGATGCTATTGTCTGAAGAAGGATGGAGGGGAGGGATATGTGCTGGTAAACCAGTGGTCCAGGGGGCTGTACAGGCAGAAGAGGTGTAGTAGTAGGTACTCCTGGGATGCTTTGAGCATGTTTCCCTAATGATGTCCTTGTTGCTGGAGGGAAATGGACATGGGAGTGAGCGTGACTCTTGCCTTCTCCTCCCATCAGTTGTGTGCTGAATACGTTTCTGTGGCTATTACTCTTGTATGCTTACAGCTTCAGGCTGCCCAACATGTGACAGGCAGTGTCATGAGCCTTGTGGGATATCTGTGTGTGATCTTGCAGATTAGATGTTCCTTGGGTCTGTCCGTAAGATCCAAACGAGGCACCCAGAGGTGAAAATGTGGCTGCCACAGGCTCCATACAAATGCAGTGGTGGGAGAGGGGCCATACCTTCAGCAGTTTGTCCAGGCATCTAGATCTGAATAGGCATCAAATGACTGTTCATTGTAGCAGACTGTTGGATGCACCTGCAAATACAGTGCTTACCTGGCACCTTACTCTAATGCTCCATGCCTTGCCTTAGAAGAGGATCCCTCTTCTGCATCATGCCAGAAAATACCAAATTACAGCAGCAACACAGCATAAGCTGCAGGTTATTGATTTCAACTGCCTGCAATTTCACCATACTTGAAACTTCAGGACCCAGCTGCTGGGCTGCCTTCTCCACATCATTCTGCCAAAGCACCTGCTTGTGAACACCATGTCTTCCCTTCCCTGGGACCTCAGGCCAGAAGTTTTGCTGTCTGCAACTTCTGCAGCAGCTCCGTATGAGTTTCTGCCCCAGCACCTCCTCTTTCTCCTCTTCTAGCTTTATGCAACTGACTGTCCTTATCTTCTCTCATAGTGCTGCTCTTCTCAGCAGCTAAAATAGCAGGAGTGAGTGGTTTGTGAACTCTGGCTGAACTGACAGGATCTCTTCATAACACTCCACGTTTCTGCAATTATTTGTGGATTTTTTTTTTGTTTGGGTTTGTTTCTTTTTTTTTCATTTAATTTTGTTTATTTTTATCAAGCTCTACTCCCAGATTTACTGAGCTGAACGCAGTTGCTTAACTTCATTATTCTGATGCAATAGGTCTGCTGGTAGGTTTATTAAGCAATAAGGGATGAAAGGCAGCAAGTTTGTGAATTGTTACGGTGTGTGTTGTGTAGTGTTGATAAGGCACAAAGTTGATGGTTCACAGCTTTAATCATGGTAGAAAAACACCCTAGAGAGACAGGATCTTATTGGTATAATGACATGGAAGTGAATCATAAAAAAAGAACTGCTATAAAAACTCTCCATTCCTCTTTGCCTGGAGAAACTTGGGAGAGATCATTTGTAGAATTGCTCTAACATCACCTCTATAGCTATCTTCCTCTCAAGGATTATGGACCAAGTATGAACTTGAAATGGAAGTCCCTTGAACCAGTTCCTTTTTTCTTTTTATCTGCTAGTAAGTGAGTGTTTCAGATTCATGCTGAGGGGTTTTCTCCTCCTGCACAAACCCTGGAGCTTTCTCTGTCTGCAGAGGACTTGTCAGATCTTGTGAAGTCTGACAAGCTGCTGCTGGTGGCCCCACCAGTGTGGCTATGGCTGTTGCATCTAAGCTGCTGGGATCCCACAGGCGTCCTGTGTGATCGTAAAGCAGTGGCATCTTCTTTGAGCCTGAGTGTAGCTGAAGCCATACTGGTTTGTACATGTGGACTCTACTTCTCCTAAACAGGCTGGTCATGGACTATTATGTCTCATTTTTGTTGTCCTTATCTACTGGTGTGAAATCTGACTTAAAAATCTCTGCTCATGTGTCTATTTCATCAGTCATCATCACTGTGATATTTGTGAAGTCATGTCATTGCTGCCAGACTCATGGCCTTACACACACCTGCTGTATCAGGCTAATAGTAACATCCCAACACAATACAGTCATTTCAGGGTGAATTAACACATTTTGGAGGATTAGGGACATATCCTTTAGAAATGTTAAGTAATAATAGTGTCTCCCTGTGGAGGTTATTAGAAATTGAAAGATGACATCTGAGGGAAAGACAGGGTTATAACAATGTAGAAAAGCCATATGGGCAAGTGATCCACACAGCTGATGTCAAGAAAACGGGAAGCATCTGTCTCTGTGGGGAGCAGGAGAAATAATTAATGTATCCATGCACAGCCTGGGAGATTGATAGCTGTAATTGAGCAGTGGCTCTTCAGCACTTTTATCAGCAATGACAAAGTGGCCTGCAATGTTACCTGTTTCTTAATCAATCTCTTGATTGCAGTATGGAAGGGGCTGGAGTTACTCTCTGAAGAGAGATCCTATAAAGTGAAGCAGTAGTGGCATGCAACCATATGGGAGACCATATGTGAGGACAGTGAGGGCTTCATCTTTTATATCTCTTTCCTCTCCTTCTCATCTTATTTAATTGCAATGGGTTATTGGATTAATATGCAGATCAGCTCAACAGCCATAACTAAAGAGCCCAGGACCATGAGTTGGACTCCTGTGACAGGGAAACCTGAACAGTGAAGTCCTGTGAGACTGTCAGGAGTAGTGAGTTGCTAATTTCATGCCCAAACGTGCAAAACCTCCCTCTGTTGTAGGGGATGGAGGCTGGAGGGGATCTGTGCATTACCTGCTGTCTTGTTCAACCTCAGCTGGCAACGAAGCCCCACATAGCTGCTGCTTCACACCCCCTATGTTGAGATGGGGGTCAAAAGTGAAAGATTAAAAGTGAGAAAACTCATGGGCTGAGGTAAAGACAGCTTAGTAGTTAAAGTAAGAACTGTGGATACAAGTAAAGAAAATGAGGAACTCATTCACCACTTCCTGTCAGCAGGCAGGTGTTCAGCCACCTCCTGGAGAGCAGGTCTCCATCACACTACTTGGGAAGATGGCATCACTTTCAATGCCGAGGAGTAGCTGTAGTAGAAACAAGGATGGAGCCCAGGCCTCTGAAATCCCATACCTGTGCTGCAGTCCTTGGAGATGTCTTTGCATCTGGAGAAAGGACTGAAATGATGGGCTGAGGTAACTGAGGGGAGCTGGGCCCATCAATCTATGAGCCGTGCTTCCTTATGCGGCAAGTGGGTTATATCTGACACGTTTTATCTCTCTGTGTCCTTTCTTTTGTGGAAGTCAGCAGAGAGCCTCACCTTTCACCTGGCATTGCCCTTAGATGTGAAATCCAGTGTGGGAGAGAGGTGTTAATGCTTTGTAAGCCTGACTCTGTAGCCCTTTCTTGTTCTGTTCAACTTACTGAAACAGATTTTCATCTGGAGTAAATAATGTAACTGTTCCCTCCAGTGAAACTGTGATGATTCATACCAGCTTGAGTTTGGTTCCAGTAACCTTAACTCCTCAGTGCAATGAACTAACATAATTGCCCTCTCATACCCATGTTTCACATCTTTGAGGCCACTGTGACAATTTTATATAACTTGGGATAAATTCAACCCTGATAAAACTTCCTTAAGGTTGTTTGTGTCAGGGATAGAGATGTTCCTTCTATCCTTGTAATTTGTGATTACACCTGGCCAAGTGCATAAGGTTGTTTTAGTAGTGCAGTGGGTACCAGACACCTCTTTACTTTAGGAGCCCTGATGCCACTGGTAGCCTAGTGTGGTTCCCAGGCTTTAGCACCATTACTCCAGTGAGAACTCCTAGGGAGGGCTGTGGTGATGGCTCTCTGGTTAAGCTGTGTTGTAGACATCTAGGTGGAAGGCAGTTTGGAAACATCCACAGAACCTGAATCTCTTCCTTTGGTCTAACACTTTACTGCTGTGGTAAAACTGCAAGGATTTTTGGACAGGTGTTAGACAGAAATGTGGACATTCACCCGATGCTGATCATAGCAAGATATCAGGAGCTAACAGAGGGTAATGGGGAAACAATGTTCTCTGGATGTGCTTTGAACAGGTGCTGGAAAAGGTGTATGAATGAAAGAGTGAGGCAGGGAGTGAATTGATGTTATGGTAATGGATACTTTATTGCCCTATCATCTGGTTCCTGCATCCTTCTCAAGGTCTAGTTGTTCATCACACAGCCCTTGAAATGAAAGCTCTCTCTTGTCACATCATAGTGTGATGGCATTGTTGCACAGTGAAATGTACAATGAATCCTCCCATGACTGCTGCTACGGTTCTGGCCAAGAGGCTATGCCATGGTCCTCATACCCCTAGAAGTGAGCCAGGGAAAGGAAATGAGTCCCAGTAAACTGAGCCTGTGATGCACTACAGACCTCTCTTCACTGAACATCCTCCCTTTGCTTGGGAAGGCAGAGTGGTTTGATGATGGATTTCATGGAATGGGACACCTAGGAGCAACAGCTGTTCAAATATAGAGGGGTGCTTTATAGAGAGGTTACCTTTTTGTTTAAGCCTGCTTCAGCGTTGAGATGACAGCTGTGTAGAGATTGTGTGGACAAATGAAGTGAGAGCTAATGCTCAGCAAGAGGAATGCAGACTTCCCAGGGGGTATGGATTTGCAGTACAACACAAAATCAGATTTCAGAGATCAGCCATGCTGAAAAAGTATTGACTGGAGATAAAATGCAAGTAGTTACCTGCTCATTTTCTGCAGTGCTTTACTGTTCACTTCTGTTTGCTTTTGCACTAGGTAAAAGGATCTTCACCTTATCTCAGGCAGAGCTAGCCTTTGCAGGCCCCCAGAGCTCATTGCTCTTTCCTCACCTAGGAAAGGCTGAATTACAAAGGAGAAGGCAGGGTTTCACTTTCTCAGTGTGCCAATAAACAAATTTTTTCATGATTTGGCCACCTGCATGAACTAATGCAATCCCTGTCACTGCTTCTGGCTTTTTGGTCTCATTCTTCAGTATGGGGTGAGAGACTAAATGAGGACAAGAAAATGAAATGGCCAAGAGCTGCCAGTTGTACTGTCCCTGTCAACACAGGTCCCTCACCCACCCCATGACTGGGTACTGTAAAGGGAGCTGTGCAGTTGCAGGCTGTTCTGTGCCACAGAGTTCCTAAATGGTTGACTTGGTTTAGATGAAAATCCAAAGCTCATGAATTCTCTGGAGGGCCCTGAGATGATCTGCTGAGGAATCTTTCCCTTGCATAGGCAACCACAGCTATGTGGAGACAGTGTGGCTGTTAGGCAAGGACCACGATGAAGGCAGAGGCTGGACTGCTATGGATTCAGAAACCAGGAGTGACAAACTGAAAGAGGGACTTAGGAAATTCAGTCTTTCAGGTTTGTAGCCCTTCACTAATACTCAGGTGTGTGAAAAGCAGGAGGTTTTAAGACCTTTCCTGTTCCTATCACAATTTAGTTGAAAAAAAGAGAGAAAATTAACTGCCTCATTGGAATGAGCAGATAGATCTTGTGGCCCTATGCTGCAGAATTGCATTCCTCCAGGAGAAAAAAAAATCACTGTGGTTTAAAGCCTTTCTGCAGCCTGTGTGGTCCACTTCAACTCCTTGTGATAAATTTCTCTTTTCCAAATGCTCTTCGGGTTGAATGAACATGGAGATTGAGGTTGTCCCCATTGATCAGAACAGGTAGACAGGATGGACTAAGGTCATCCTGTATTTCTGTTGTAAGGACAGGAATTGGTTCCTCACACTTTCAGCAGGCACTTTCCTGTGCCAAGAAACTACCTTTGTAAAATACTGGGGAAATGCAGACTAGTTGCTACTTCCTACAGGTTGTGAAGTTAAACTGACTCTGTAAAGCAAAGCTAAAATATGGGCACAGGTAGTCAGGTGGCTGCAACCTGCTCCCTGCCTCTTCAAAGGCCTCTAGGTGAGAAACACACTAAAAGGGGTCCAGAAATCCAGAGCTGCTGAAGCAGCTATAAAGACAATTGTGTGTCTGTATGTGTGTGCATTTTTTCTCTGCCTGTCTGCTTCCCTGGATTTGTCCTCCTTTTTTTTGTGTTCAGAGATGGTTGGCTAACAAGACTGATAACAACAACAAAACCCCAAACAAACAAAATTATTTGCCAATTGAAAATTACAAATTATTTATGTGGAGAATGTAATTTGTGTCCTTCTTGAGCTATCCACATTGCTGGAGAATGGATTTGCCATTAAATTAATGACCTATCAACAGTCTAAATGCTGAGGGGGCACTGCCCATGAGTGCCAGCAGGAAGGGTATGCACTGCAAGTGAAAGGGGAGGTGAGAGCAAAGTAAAAAAAAAACACATGAAAGGGTGTATGATGATGTGCTTAAGTGATTATCTCACTATTTGTTTCCTAAGCTTTTAAAATGATTTTTAAATTTAGCCATATAGACCTAAAGTATTTTATGTATATATATACTTGGAAAACAAATAAGCTGTGGGAATCTGCCTAGAGAAACTGTGGAGAAGTTGCATCTGTAACAAAATCCTTCAGGTTGGGCAGACGCATGGCCACAGTATCACATAAATATGGTTGTTTCTACTAATGTTCTAGCTTTTACTGCACAAGGGACATGTACATCCCCAAATTCCTTGGACAGTGAGATCAGCTGGTAGCTTTCCTATCTGGGAGATGGAAGAATGGTAGCTGAGACTAGAATCAGCAGCATCCTGATGACACTGGTGGCAGAGCTAAGACATATCTCTAGCTCTTTTTCCCCTCTCCCTGGGCTACTTGACTCTCTTTCATCAGGGACAAAAATGGTGTTCATGAAGGTTGTATCACAGGACACAGTCTTTCTGCAGCAAGGGAAGTTTTTGGCTTTTGGACTGTGAGATCTTTGCAGTAAGAGCTGTAAGATGTTCTGGGTCTCTGGTCATCCTCAATGTGCTCATCTGGGAAGCGCAATTCCTTGACTGTTTTTGCATTTCAAATCCCACTGGAGCTGACAGAAAAAGTGCCATGGCTGTATTTCCTTTGAAGTTGAACGAAGGCTCCTGCTGACCCCAATAATAGTCGATCACACACTTTTTTATGTTCCTGCAGACAGGGCTTTCACCTGCTTTTCCATAAATAGAAAGCACCAACCACCTTAGAAAATCCTATCCCCACTCTTTACAGCCAGGGTCATGCAGGACTCATTAAAGAAAGTAAATAAAACATGTGGGCAGGTCTGGCAGTGACAGCTTTCTTGTGGTGCCAGCAGGCCCTCTGCCAGGTAAAGCCAAACTCCCAGGGAGGGCTTCTGAGAACACCTTTGGGATGTGTACAGAAGAGTTCTGTGGTGAGATGAAATATGTAAAACCTCTTTGGGTTGAAGCGAGGTGGAGGAGCAGGAGCCTCTTTAATCTGTGCATGGTTTTAAGACTGTGTGTGAATCATTGATGAGGAGGGCAGAATGTTTCTAAAGCTCTGGCAGGTCATTAAACCTGGTGATGGACTCATTAAACAGGGAGCTGCACAGAAAGCCCTGGACAAAAGTACTGGAGTATTTCACATGCATTGCCCAGTGGCACACCAGCAATTTTTACCTGTGAGTTTCAGGGTATCATTGCAGTATTGATTAACAAAGCCAAGTGTCTTAGGCCACTGCATTGTGTGGTGAAAGAGGAAACATGTTAAGGTAGCTCTTTGATCTGTCAGGCAAAAAAATCTGAGACTCAGGATGTTTCTAACCTTTTAATTGTATTGCACCTGGGGATCAGGGAAATCACCAATGCCATCTCTTAACTGGGACAGGGATGGCAGGGGAGTTGCAATGTTAGTGCTCCCATGGCTTCAGTGGAAGAGAAGTAGAAAATGTCACTGTGCCAAGCACTGTCCTCAAACCCATGTGTGTTCACAGCTTCTGCTGGCCTCAGTGCCCACACCAGAGTGCTGTTTGACCTCTACTGTACCTGCTGTTCTGTGCCTTAGGCTTTTCCTGACCCATCTGCAAAGATTGTACATGCTGTTCAACGGGTTGGATTATTTTCCAGCCATTGCAATGACAAACACAGTGTCAGATCATCCTTCAGCTGGGTTCAGTTTTGTTCTCTTCTGCGGGAATTTTGCTTTTCAGTAAAACTGTGCTTGAGTGCTGGCCATAGACCTGAGTAAACCTGGCCTCATTGCTTAGAGCCCCTGTGCTTCATCTGTAATTGTTAATTACACAGACCCTAGATACTTGGATGGTATAAACTGGCATTGCCCTCTTGTCTTCAGATAGGTTTACAGGATTTGAACAATAGCCCCTGATTGTCTTACATTTACATAGCTGTGTTCCAAAGCACTGGGCAAATGTCAGGCAGAGGAGATGATGTGTGCCTTCCTCAGGGGGCTGGACATTGTCCCACAGCTGGCAAGCAAGCAGCAAATGCTCTTTTCTATAAAGGCCACAGCTGTGTGCCCTTGCTTCCCTAGCCCTCAGGAGAGAGTGGAAACAGCTGCAAAGGAAAATATCCTTCAGGTTTGAACTGTGGAGGAGGAGAGGGGATTAGCAATATGGAGGATGTTTCTGGGTAGAGAGCTCAGAGTTCCTCTTCTCTCCTTGGTTGAGGAGCTGGTGGCAACTTAAAGGAAAGGCTTGTCTGGCATGGCAGAGGTGTGGGAATTTCTTGCTGAAACGCTGGTCTTATGGCTCAGGTAAATTCATACATTTCTTGAAGCCATAGGTGATGGTGAGGTGGAGAAAGACTTCCATCCACTTTGCTGGGCATTGTAGATGCATTTTGATGTTTATGCTTTCTACTTAAAGTTTTGCTGGGATAGTTTACATCTAGAATGCAATTGCTTCTGGCAGAGTAGAAAGATGATTACTACTTACTGTTGCTTAGGAATCCAGAAAAGGAAGAGAAGAATTAAATATGAAATTAGTCTTCTGCTGCATTCAAATTTACCAAAGCTACTCTAGTTTTCTTTTCAGGTAAAGAATAATGGAGTTGTTCCTTTTTATTTGTTTGTCTGTGGTGGTTGTTTTTTTTTTGCTTTATTGCTTGAATCAAATAAGCTCACTCATGAATGATCAGTTTCCAGAAACGCTGTAAGCAATGTACTTAGTGAAGGTGGGAAGAGAGGTGTGTGTGAGACCTTGGGAATGCACAGCTGGGAACAGGGAACGCAGTGGAAAAGAACAAACAAATTCTAACACTGTAAGTGAAGATTAAGCAGTGAAGAGAGTACAGCTTCAGCTGGCAGTTGTTGCATGAACAGCTTGGAAATTTCAATAATCAGTTTAAAGTTGAGTTTATCAGGCATGCAAAAAGCTCAGCTCTTCAAGGTGTGTGGTTGTAGCTCAAAGCCACTGAAAGTCAAGAGAGATAATGATGATGCGGTATAAAACTGCATTAATGAGGTATCTTCTGTCCATTGGTGGAAGAGGCATTAGCTGGCATAGTCAGGAGCAGATTTCTGTTGCTTGTGATCCTAAACTCCTGTTCAAGTAGGAGCAGAGAAGGAGGAAGATGTTATTTATCCTCTGTAGAAAACTCAGTCACTACCTGAGGCTGAACCTCCTTTGGACTTTCCTAGTAGCCTGTGGCTCTCCAGTCATATGAAAACCCCTGTTTTTTTTTCTCCTCCAGCAGAACATAGAAGCCTGAAGTGGACAAGACACAGTAGGATAAGTCCATTCTCCTGCTCATCCTTGCCCACATATGCCCTGACTGGTGCATGCCACTCCCTCTGAAATCAGTGGAGCTGTAAGGAATGACTTGTGTGGCTGTGCTCACCTGGCCAGACTTTCATCAGATATAAATCTCACAAGCTTCTTGCTTCAGTGAGGCTAGAGTAATTTATAGTGTATTTTGAAGTATCTCTACTCAGGCAAGTCAGCAGCAATTGCTTTGAGATCTGTCTCCCTTAGGAGTCTTTGCCTGGGGATATTCATCAGCTGTGCTGTGATGTCTGCTGCTCTCTGCCTGTAATTACAGGTGGCAGCTCTGTTAGATGCTGCACTAAGAAATTGTTCTTTATATCCCACTTAAGCAAAACCAGAATTAACAGTTCTTACAAGATATTTTTGGGTTCTGTGGTATGCAATCCCTCCTCTTACCTTAAGTCTCTCTCTGATTTCCAGCCCTCAGATTGAAAGGGTTGTCTCCACCAATTCCTCCAGTGTGCAGCCAGTCTTTAGTTGTGCTATTTTTTTGGCATCTAGCAAAGGAAAGCCCAGGCCCCTCACTGCCATCATTTGTCCCTCAAATGATTACTGCAGCTACACTCCTCTTCAGCATATGGGGCAGCTGAGACCTGCCCCAGAAACAGGAGTGGTGCTTTGAGATCCAAACCTCTGCTGTAGCTGGATGTAGTAATAGTGTCACTATGGAATTGTTTTTTTGATGTGTTCATGCTTGTGTTTTTGATCTGTACCAGAAGGTAGCCTGATCCTTCTGCTAGGTAGGCAGAGGTGCATTCAAAGGACAGCTTTTATTGAGAGAGGAGTGAACAGCTTCACCAGAGAAGAAAAATAGTTGTGTTATATTTTCCCCTGTAGAAGGAACTTGGTGCACCTGATTTCATGCCATAGTCTGCTGTGTCTTTTTGTCCTCTCTCTCTCAGCAGAGCCGTGTGCCAGTCTGAGCTTTTCAAATGTAGCAAGATGGAATATAGAGACAGGCAGGAGAGAAGTTCAGGGAAGAAACATCCCAAAAGAATCTACCACTTTTCTCCATGTGTAAAGGGCTGGAAGAAGATGCTTATAAAGGATGAAAATGCTGGATATAGTTTCTGTGGTTGGGTATAAGGGAGGATGCATGTATACATGCAGAATGCCTGCTGGGGAATGGCCTAAAAAGCAGGCCACAAAAGGTTGTTGAGTGCAGTAACATAAAATTGACAAAAGGGGAAATGGTAAGCTGGAAAGAATTGAAATTGTCCTGGTGAGACATTTTGAACAAGCTGTGGGTAATTTTATCAATGAAAGTGGTGGGTTTGTTTAAAAAGTAAACTGGAGAAATTGTAAGAAATATGCTCAAAGGACTAATCTTCTGTCAACTGTATGAGTGAATGATTTAATTGGTCCTTTGGTTTCCTTCCATTTCTCATGCCTACTGTTCCATAAGCAGCAACTTCTAGTCATGAGGAATAAGACTATGTAAAACAAGTAGTGTTACTGAAAATAGTAACTTTCTGTCAGTGAGTTGATCTTCCAGACATCTTGTCCATGAGAAAGCTTTCATACTGTAGAAGACAAAATGGATATGGGGCTTGCATTCTTCTTGCCCTATAAGGCCTTGAGTTGTTTCTGTCTCTCTGGCAAGATATTCTTCTGAGACCTGGCCTTGCAAACTATTCTTACAAAGCTATGGAAATTCATGGTCACTCCTACACCTATTAGCTGGGTTGTGCCAACCCTCTCTTTCTGTGTGCTCCTTGGGGCTTTTTAAGGCACAGCTGAGCAGAAGGATTGCTTTGACATCAGGTCTCATGGGTTTGTGCTATCTGGTGATGCAAAACAGGTAGGAAGCTTTGTGAATATCCTTTTCCCTTACTTGTGTATTTTCCATCTATCAAGTTTCTTGTGCTGCTTAACTTCCCAAATGTCCTATCTGGAAATCAGACACGTGATCAGAGAAAGAAGGAAGGCATGATGGTTTTGGTTTGGTGTTCTTAGTGCCTAGAAATACTTTCCATTGGAGGAAAGTGAAGTATGCTCGAGAGATTCACAAGATCAGAACCTTCCCTGTACTGACAGAACATCAAGGCAGTTTGAGGTAAACACAGTGAGACAAATACAGCTGGGTCTTGCATCTCTCTCTTTATATCCCAGTAACAATGAAGGACATTCTTTTCCCTTCCCATTCTCCTTGACTATTCACACTTTCCTTCGCTTCTTTCTGTACCATTTAGGATATGTGGATCATTGCTACCTCTATAGTGCTGCTATCCTTAGGATTTCAACTGCTGAGAAAACTTTCTTCCTATAGTTTCTTTGTCATCCCATTCCCTTTGTACATCTGCTAGTAAAGCAGCCTGGCAATAGACAAAACTTTAAATACATTAGGCATGCATTTGCATTTGAAGAAGGGGGGGAAAAGTGCATGACTCATCCTAATTCAGATTTTCAGATTGTTCCCAGATTACCTTCCTGAAATTGGACTTTGACTTTTTGAAACAGTTTTAATCACCATAGATTTTGTTTTGTGGGTTGGGTTTTTTGTTTGGTTGGTTTTGTGGGTTGTTTTGTTTGTTTGTTTTGTGTTGGTTGCTTGGTGGGGTTTTGTGTGTGTGTGGGAGGGGGGGGGTGTTGTTTTTTGGTCTTGTTTCCTTTCAGAGTCTTCAGATCTAGTCCCTGTGAGCTTCTGAGCATCTTGAGTCCTTCTAACCCCTAGGTGGGGTTGCATAGGCTGAGCCTTGGAATTGGTCCCAGTGAACACAGCTCAGCCCTAGTCTTTATCTTATTTTCAGTGGTTTCTCTTCTCAGACTTCTTACAGGAGTCTGTTCCCTTGGAGCTTCTTAGCAGATTGCATTTACTGCTTTTAATTTGGCCAACACAACCTTTGCAAATGCCACTTGAAGCTGCAGCTCCTATGACTCCCCTAATGTTTTAATGTTCATTATTTCAGTGCTTAAATGTTCTGTGCAGTATTACCAGCTTGTCAAGTTACCATAAGGAAATGGCACTGGAGTAAGACCACTGATCTTCTATCTATAGGTCAGGCTAAACTTATGTTCATCGGCATTATAGAGCACAAACTTTATGCTGAAAGAAGATTTCTGCACACTGCATCCTAGCCTGTTCAGTGTGACACAGGGTTATGCATGCATGGGAAGGGGCAAACTACTGCATGTCTTGGAGTGCTCTGAGAGAAGCAGTAGCAGAAATTTTAGCCAACAAAGCCTAGTGATGAAGGGAGATGGAACTGGTGAATGAGTGATCTGATAACTGGAAAAATAACAATGTTTTCTGGAAAAAAAAGTGAGTTGCTTAGGAGGGAATGGTACATAGCCCTAGTGAGTGGTGGACAGCAATCCCAGTCTTTGTTATCTCCAAGTAACTAGGAAGGAAATTGAGGAAAGAGTTTCTGATAAGGAATGGAAAAATTTACTTCAGTAAATCTGGAAAGGTGGTGAACACCCAGTGTCCAAATGCAGTCCTTTCTCCAGCTGCTAAAAATGAGGAAAAGTAGGAAGGCTTTCAAAAGATTCATTGGCAATTAGAAGGGAAATATCTGCTGTGCTGTGTCTGTTTCCCTTCACCACTTCCACTTAATGAATGTCCTTAGAATAGCAGCTCTGCTACTGAGCCAAAGCAAATTCTGCACTGTGTTGGCTAGTAATGTGTGCCCTGTGGACAGAGAACAAAAGTGCTAATGCATGATTTATGTATCAAAGCAGCACAGTAACTTTAGTTAAGATGGGCGGTTAGCCTGTTGAATACAGACTGCATTTCCATAGGCTGAAGCGCTTCTCACCCTGACTCATCTGCTTTACTGAGGTTGCTCTAGCTGTTCCTCCCCTGGCCTTTGGAGGTGAAAGCATTCTCTGTGCTGCTCCTGTGAGGCGTGAGCACAGGGAGGAAAACTGTCTGTGCTCAGACACTCTACAACAACCGTGATGGAACATTGTTGATCACGGGTGTCATTGATCTGGATGTACCTGTTGAACTGGGGGATGCAAGGTGGTAACAGAAGTGGTGTCTCTAGACAGGTTTATGGCAATCAGTTCCTCAGTGATGTGAATATGTCCATTTGGCGATTAACATTTCCTTTTAGAATGTCATAGTAGTTTTTCTTTTAGAAACATCACAGCAGGTTTGTGGTTCTCCCTTCAGGATTCTAATAAGGCCTGGCTGAGCAGGACTAGGGAAAGGGAAGAGATTAAATCAGAATTGTAAGTGTAAGAGGGGTGGGGACAGTTTGACTCACAAGTTAGGTAATTTTTCTTCTTGTGATTTTTTGCATTTTTGTGCTTTCAGCAGAAGCCAAAGGCTGAGAAATGTACACTGAAACAGGAGTCTGTTCTGAGCTTGTCTATAGCTCTTACATCTGTGTGCAGGTGCTGCCTCTTGGAAATGCTTCTGGGATGTGGCCAGTTCTAGGCTGTCTTCAAGCTGTGTAGGTTTGCGTGGAGGGTCAATAGTACATGAGATGCCAGGAAATGGTACGAGTACCAGATGGATAACCTACTCTCTGTCTGCCATTTGGCTAACATAACAGCTGGACTGCCCTATAGAGAAATTGAAATGACTTCTGGTAATGGAGGCGTTCACTTGCTCTGTGACCTTTGTGTAGAAGACACATTATCTGCAAGGATATGCTGTTTTCCACAGACACTTACCTCTTACGGTTTTATTTCTATTGTTGATTCATAGTGTGAGGCTTAGGAAAGTCATGTGTAACCCAGCAGGGGGCTGTCATCTTTATCTTTCTGGCAAGGTGTGGCAATAGACAAATAGGAATGATCTCCTCTCTTGATTTAAGATAACTTCTGTTCAACAGAATATACCTCTTCCTGACTGTGTGGTCCCTATGACCCCTTAACAGCGGTGATAGTGAATAGGAGTATCAATCCTAGCTGTCAGGGTGCCTCTTCTTTTGAAATTCTGCCATTGTGCCATGTTTTTAAAAATGTGAATGCTGTTCTTTAGTGCCCCCAGCACCGTGATGGCTCAGTTGGAAATCTTGGCTTTGGTAGTTTGTCCACCTGTGAGTGGAGAAAATGCAGGAGGAGGGAATAGCTACAAAACATCTTCCTCTTTTTGTGATACGAGGATGTTCTTTGCTGTGCTCACTCACTCACCACCCGGGGTAAGCTATAGATTTGTTCCCACCTCAGCTGAAATGGGACAGCATTGTATAGAGCTTCTTGATCAAGCAGATCTTCCTAGTATCAGTGTTGGGATGCTATTTTTTGAAGCCCCTCAGTTTTATTTTGTAATGCCCTTACAATGGTTGTCCCTGCAAAAGAGCTATGATGTGTTTAGAACTGGCATGGTGCTTTTCATGATCTTAAGTGTGCCTATTAAAACAGCAAAAGGCCATATTGAAAATCAATTTTCTCCTTGCAGATCTTGAGCAATTTTGTAGGATATAATAAGATGAGCAATCTGGTTCTGGCAGCGATAAGAACAGATGCCAGGCTATAATTTCCATCACCAGCAAATGATGCAGAGTCACTTTGTGTTGCAGAAAGAAGAATCTGTGTTATTAATACAGTGTAGTTAAAACTTGGAGTCCTGAGAACACACACTTCATCTAGTCTCTAACATACAGAGGATGTTAGGCAGAGACATATCCTGGTCAGCCAGGAGAGGGGTAACAAGATGTTGGAGCATAAGAGGTTGTTTGTATCTTGACAGAGCAGTGGAAACTGGTTCAGGTCCCATAACACCAAGAGGTCATGTTTCCAACTGTAGGAACTCTTGCTTGTCTGTCTTTAAATTTTATTTATTTTATTTCATTTCAGGTCTAGCCCTCATGGAAGTTGTCAGAGTGTAGCTGACATTATGAATTAGCACAGAGCTGGTAGCTGTGGGACCCTAACCTGGGTCCTTTGCAAACTTCTCAGCTGAATGGATTCAAGGAATTGGCCAGAAAGAAATTATCCCTTAAGTGTGCTGAAATTTGTCAGTGTGAATACATTCCTTCTCTCATCTCTAGAAATATCCTAGGTCTGTCACCACCACCTCCTTGCCAAGGACAAACAGCAGCCACGTTCTGGAACAATACACTACATGTCTGAACTTATTTTGTGAATACAGATGTGTATCACTTTTAAAACAGGTGCTGGCTGGTGCAGGGTCATGAAGAAAATTCACACTTGAATTTACAGCATTTTTATATCTTTGAGCAAGCAAGCCCTAACTCATCTTACGAGTCTTCAACTCATTCCCTAGTCTGTTCAGCTCTCTCATCTCTTTATCAGAATTGGTTCTTTTATTCTGGAGGTTGTGACAGAGATAATATTGCATTCTCAGCATCATCAGACTTGTTCTTCTTTATCTTAACTGATGGGCTTATGCTTTTCTTTGCTCTTCTCTTATTTTCAGTGTATTTATAGAGCATTCTTTGTTGCCTTTATGTCCTTGTTAGTTGTAATTCATTCTATGCCTTAGCCTTTCTGATTTATCTCTACATACTCCTGCTATTCCTTTATGGTCTTTCCTAGTTGCCTGTCCTGGTTCGCTCTCTCTATACAGTTGCTTTTTTCATTGTTCAGTCTTTAAAATGTTCTTAATGTAACCATACTGGTTTCAAGCTATGTTCACTATCTTTGTACTTGGGTTAGACTGTTATTGTGCTATTGATGCAGTCCCTTTCAGCACTACCAGTTCTTCTGCATTTTTCTCCACCTTAGATTATCTTCTGAAGAGGCGGTGCCTTGGAGTTCTAAATGGTTTTGCTGTTTATTTGGTTTGGTTGTTAGTTTTTCTTCTTTTTTTTTTTTTTAAAGTCCATCATCCACATTATCCTGGTCTCTTTTCCCTTACTCTGCTGCTTTATGATCACTTCTATCTTTCAGTACTTATTAGTTTCTCCTGGTATAGGTGATCCTGCTTTTGCAGTGGGGTTGGACTAGATGAGGTCCCTTCCAGCCCCTAACATTCTGTGCCTTTTATATTTTGTCAAACTTACCTTTTTTACTTCCAAATCGATTGAAGACTGTTCTTCCATAATTTTACCTCTCTCTTCTTCTCCTGCCTCATTTGCTTTCCCTATTGGGAAAAGGGGGAGAGGGGAGGCAACCTAAATCTGTTCCATTTTGGGCCCTGAGAAAAGCTTAAACCACACCAGCAACAAAGTAATATGTCAGCTGCCTAGGGGTCTTTAACCTCTGGGGCTGACAGCATGAGGATGGAAAGAAAAAAGCTTTCCTGTTAGAGCAGAAGGGTCAGAGAAGGCCCGTGTATTTACTAGCCATTATATAAAATATCCTGCATCTTCAAATGTCAAGGCACATGTGCAATTAGCTAATAAACTCTATATGAATAATTATCCATCAGCAAAAGCCAGAGGAGTAGAAGCATGCTGTCTACCTTCTTTTCTGTCTTGCAGGGAAGAGTGCTGTGTAAATTGCTTGTTTCAGTGAGAAGTTGGTTATTTGGTGTTAAATGGCATAACAGCATTTCACACCTGGCCCCAGATTTGATGTTTTGTAAAATGCTGGTGAGATGTATGTTGGTTGGAGTTGTATGGTGGTTGCAGCATCAGTTATTTCATGTGGCCTGTGTTTGTATACAGACGGCCTGAGAGATCTGAAAACAGAAGCTGCTGCTGAGCAGCTACCTGGCAGTTCTCTGCCCAGGGAGGTTAGCAGCCTGGGAATGTTTGTAGGCCTGGATCAGGTCCAGATATGCAGAAGGAAGGTTGGATTTTTGCCTGTCTTGCACTGATGATGTGAGGATTACTCCGCCATGCTGATTTACACCACCTGTGATGTGGCTGTGGATTTGCGCTCAGCTTGCTGTGCCGAGTTATTGCACGTCAGCTGGGCTGCAGTCACTGTCCCTGACTGATGAGTTGAAAGAAAAATAATGCAATTCATTTAACTTCCATTCATTGCAGTCTAAACTGTGCTAGAATATCACCTTGCTGTGATGTGAGAGTGCTTCCATGGGTGTGTACAGTACCTTGGGTATGTTGTCAGTTAGATGCCTGTATGAGCCTCTCTTGTCTTCATAATTACTGAATCTCTAGAAATAGCTTCCCACTAGAGGCATTAATGTTTCTAGACTTGGTAAAAAATGGGAATTACATAAATAGAATCAGACACAAGGAAATGAAACCCTATTTTCATCTAACTAACTCCCTAGTTGAGGAATCTTCGAATCAAATAATATAGACAGAAAGGTATTGATTGTCCTGTTCAGTAATCTAACTGTGCCTAATAATCTGAAGTGTACTTACTATTTTGTGCTCAAGGAGTGGGCTGTTGAATGAAATTATATTTGCTTGTACTGTGTTACTCAGCCTTTAGATGTCTTCTGCTGCTTCAAACAGTTTGGAAAGGGCACTCTATGGTTAACAACAAATGAAAGAGCAGATGTTTTTCAGAAGCTTCCTTCTGTTACCTTTAATGGGCAGCTTTAAATGTTTTTCAGAGAAAATCTCTAATTCCATATATCAGGGCAGCTAACAAGGGTGGGTAGTGATGCTTATAATTTCCAAATCAGTTCACCCATTCCTTCCTAAAGCAACTTCTTTGAATTTTGAAGCTTACAATTAAGCCTAACTATAACACTTCAAGTGATGTGTATTTCTAAAGTTTGAACACATGGCAAGTTATTAATGGCTATAGAATAGCAAAGCTATAGAATAGCAAAGATGGTTTTTAACATTAGATTAATTTGTGCTCTAGAAGAAAAAGCATTGAGATGCTGGATGTGACTTCAGAATTTGCCTCTTTAATAAGCACATACATCAAATTGATTTCATATGTGTTAGCTGTTCCCCTCAAATAATCCTACAGCAATTTGCAGATGGATGTACTAAATAGAGCCAGTGAAAAATCAAATGCTCAAATGCAACCTGACAAGTGCTAAATATCAGAAAAATGTGTATAGATTTTGAAAAAAAAAATGTAAAGGATTGCTCAGCAATTGTTTTGAAATGACATAGGTTTTGTTTTCCAATCTCTGTTTTGCATAAAATTATTCTTGCCAAAAATGCCTTTTTTTCTTCCAAAATTTTTCTTAGAATCTGTTGTATTTATTCTTAATTTTTTTAGTTCTTCTCCTTCCTTTCACCACTCTAGGAGTCAAAACTGGAGGAAACACAAGATCGTGGTTCACAAGGTTAAGACCTGTTTGGGAGAGGAAGGCTTATGCCCTGCTTCTTTCAATCAGTGTAGGGTTGATACAGGATTAATGATCTTGACTTTTAGTTTGCAGTCAAAGGGTAATTAATTTCTCCTACCAAACAGTTGGTTTAGAAGTCACTAAATTACCTTCAGAATCTCCAGTGTTGTTAGAGGCAGCGATGATTAAAGTTGGTGGACAGTTTCTGGTTGGAGTTGATTAGGTAATTTCTGCAGACCACTATGTTTTTAGAAAATTCTAAAGCTTTCTAAGCAGAGAACTTTCTCAATATATTGATGAAGAATGATCAGTATAACCTGGTGGAAGGAAGGAAGTGTAGTGGGCAGAAAAGAAAGTTCTTCCCTGAAAAACAATGTGTACCAGAACCTATGAGGCTCTTAGTCAAAATCTTCAGTTCTACTACAAGGATCTCAGCTTCACTGTCCCCATATATGATGTGCCTGTGAGAACATAGTTTTCATGTCTCGGCTTCTCAAATGTTTTCCTTTATATGAAGAATCAGGCAATCTCTATGCTGGTTCCTCAGGCCAGTAGTTCAAGTATTTATCTGCAACAACAAAAAAAAAATAAAATAAAGGCCCAAGTCTGAAATGGTCACAGAAGAATGCTCAGCACAGATTTCCCACACATTCCCACACTACCCCTGGTAGGCTGTGTGATGTGTTGGCATGCATGTCTTGTCTAGATGTTGACTGAATCGAGATAAGCTTCTTCTGAAAAGAAAAAAAGTCTGAACGAACAAATTTTTGTCAAATAGAGATTTTTTTAATTAAAAAACTCCTGCCGTGCTTTAGTTTTAACCCATCTTGGCTTGTGAGATCCAGTTCAGTCAAAGTACATACTGACATGGCTGCAAGCATAATATACTCTGTGGTGAACCTTAAACTGTAGAAAAGAAAGGGAAATGATTTTTTTTTTCTTTTCAGTAGGCTTTCTGGAATGCTTTAGTATGTAAAATACAACATTGTTCATAGTAATTTCTTATCCTCAGGGTGCCAGCTCCTAAATTCTGGAGGCCTTCAGAGACTTCACACAGCAGTGTTTGATATGAGACACTTCCTTATACTTTTAGCCTGGGCTCCTCCTAATTTTCATTTTGATTATCATGTAAAATAAAAGGAAGGGGAAAATCCAAGCACTGACTTCACTGGAACCATAGAGGAGGTAATGGCAGAAAGCTTTATTGTGAAGCCTTTTGCAGGCTACTGAACTTCACAACTAAGATGGAGAGCCCTTGGTCTCACTCAAAAGTAACTAGATTTATTTTTCCTCTGTGCTACCCTTCAGTATGAAAGAAGTCATTTGGATTCAGAGAGTAAGGAGAGAAACAATAAGACTGTAGTGCACTGAATAATTTTACAAATTAAAGGAACATGTTCTTGAACCATACAAAACAGTATTGTCCGCTTTGTATCCACAGCACTGCAGTGAGAATTGGCTGTGGGTTACTTTCTTGTGAGTTACTCTTCTTAGATATTTGTTCAGTGCCAAATGTCTCTCTTTGTATGGGGATGTTAGGCGTGGAACAAGGGAAGTTTTTAATGAACCTCACTGGGAGAAAAAAACCCAAACACTAAGAAAAACCCTAAAAACCAAAACCAAAGTACAAACCAATCAACCAAATAAAAACCAAAAAGCAAACACCACCAGGAAGAAATATTTGTCATGGACAGAGAAATCGTTCACTCTTACACTTTTTTGTATGAAGTTTCCAGTATCAGTCAAACCTCTGAGGCTTTGTGAAGCACTGAAACTATTGTATAAAAGAAAAAGAGGGTAGAGTAAGGGGATTCTCTAGAGCCATGAACAGAACGAGCTAAATTTTGACTCTTAGTTTTGAAGCAAGCTCCTATTTCAAGGTGCCAATCTTCACTGGAGTTATAAAGTACTGGAAATCTTACAGGAGGGACAGTTCCTTAAAGGGTTTTGATCTAATTTACCCTTTCAAAACCTCTGGAAGAAGATCTATTTCTAAACAACTTGAAGGATGTGATTTTTAATGCCCTCAAGAAACATTAAGTTCTATTGGGATTGGTTTAGAATAAAGTGGTCATTCCTGAGGCTGCAGGAAGAGATTAGTCAAGGGACTTGCTAACTGTATTATCTGGAATTCTTTGTTTACCTCTCATTACATACCATATCCAGAGACGTGAAAGCATTGGAATATTTGTATCTTCTCCCTGGTGACTGTTTTTGGTGGGGTTTTTTTGTGTTTAATTCATTTTTCTCATGTTGTGCAAGATTAGTACAAAGAACCACATTACTACATTAACACGACCTACACAGAAGACACATTACACTGTTGAAGCTGTGCCTGTTAATTTGTCTGATTTATTGTCTTAACTTTAAAGTTATCTTAAGAGGCATTAAATGCTAATTTAAAATTACACAAACAGAGATTGAAAGTAAAGAGTAGCTAGGTTAGTTTATCATAGTTTTCATGGCAGTTTGATCTTTTCTGTTGTCTTCCCAGTAGTTTTGGCTATATTGGAAAACTAATGTTGATTCACTGCCTGTGCCTTATTGCATAGAGATTTGCACAGTTCTGAAATATATATGTAGAGAGAAGGAAGAATTCATGCTTAGAAAAGTCTTCACACAATTTAATTTACCTTGCCTTAAGGATGTCCAGACCAGTGTTCTCAGCTCAGAGCTGCTAAGATCACGGAGTGTGTTAGGTTTCCTGACGTTACTTAGAGCCACAAAAAGTTAGTGAGTTAAAAGTTGAAGTGGGACTATTATGCTTTGAAGCCATAAAAATAAAAAGCCTAAGAGAACTTTTAGGAGTTCTCTCTGGGGTCACAACACCAAGTAATTGTATAAACTCAGTGGTAGGAGAACCGGGTGCTTGACAGATACACTGAGCTGCATTAGATCAACAGGTTTGTTTCTTATTTTGTGTCCTGCAGAAGTCAGAATGGGTATAGATGTTTTCACGCTGTTTTTCTGTGTGGTGCCTGACTAGTCACTTAAACTTTGTAATCTCCTGGCATGTGAAGAATTGAAACTGCCCTTTGGCTCAGATCTCTGTCTAGAAACCAGAAGTTTGGGTCCAGATCTTGACCACATTCATGAATGTTCCATACAGCTGGTCCTGACACCTGGGTACTAAACAGAAAGATGTGGAAGCTTCAGTGTTACCCACACGTGTTGAGTGATGTGTTGATTCTACCCTCAAAAAAAAAGCACTTCTAGGTCTGACCTGGGGAAACGTGTAAGAATTGCAAGAGCTCAATGTCCTTCCTGAACAGATTCGAGAATGGCAGTCACAGGCACTCTGAATGGGAGTGTAAACAGCATAAAGGCAAATGTCAGGCAACTGATGAGCATTATATGTGCAGAGATGACAACAACAGAGCCCTGAATGTTGATGTGGGAAACCTCTTGTAGATAACACTCTACAAGTTTTTATAGTTCAATACTTAAATTAGCAGCGAAAACAGGACTGGGCTCCAAACCTCTTGCCTCCTCTAGTCCCCAATTTATGAAGGAGGAAAAGAAGAAAATGTTTCATCTTGGTCTTATCTCACTCTAGCTTAGTGCCACAGGTGGCTCCTTTGGTTTCTATAGTGTATCTTGTTGATTTGGTCATGCACCATTTCACAGGATTCAGGTGTCCCAATCTCATTTTCTGATTGGAAGAGGTTCCCAAAATTTTTAATTTTTAAAAAATTCATCATTCCCTTATCTGTCTAGCTGTAGGACAGTCATAAAAGCCTTAGTTGAGCTCAGCCTATGGCTTCTCTAATTTACCTTAACACTACTTTCCCTTTCACTCCCAGCTTGTGGATCTTAGCGCTGATATTAAACAAAAGACCACAGATGAAGATGAAAGTCCTTGGAATACTGAAATGGCTTCATGTCAGCCCACACTCAGACTGCCTGTGTAAATTGGGTTGCATGAAGAAAGCAGGATGAGACCTCCAAGGTATTAAGCTAGTGCCATGCTTAGGGAATACAAACCTCTGCAAGTGATTCTGGAGACTGAGAAACTAGTTGCACATCACATAATGCACCACACGTGCACTCTGCTGTTTGCTGACAGAGCAGTTCACAGAGATGACCCTTCACTCCTGACCTCCAGAGAGGCAAACACAGGATAGAAAAATATTGCAGCAAGAGATACTCAACAGAGGCCCAAAGCTCCAGCTGCCAGAGGAGATCGCTCATCTTTGCATTGCAGCAAAGAGAGATTTGCATTAAAAGAAAAGCTCTGGGAAAGAGCAAGTCTCAGTGGCTTCAAAAGCTGTGCTTCCATGAAGCTCCTTACAGTGTTTTCAAGGCAAGTTGTCTTAGGCTATTTCATGCATGCTCATCAGCCCTGAGAAAGTTTCTGGAGAAAATTTTCTGCCTAAATTGCTGCATTCTTAGTCCTTTGGTTGCAAAAGTCCTGTAAGAATGCCCTTGGAATGCTTTTCTGAGAAAAATGAGGCTTTAAAATCTCCAAGAAAATGTAGGAATTTATAAATGAAGGAATTACTAAAGACTTCAGATAGCTATGTGACTGGACCCTTTAACAAACCCCTGTTATGGCAATAGCCTGTCACATCTCTTCAAGAATTTTTGAGCCTGTCTCTGGAGCTTAGTGGGAACCCATCTGGTGGTTGAATCCCTTCTGAGAGACTGAAATGACTTGTTTTGTGTTTGTAGGCTTTTGACCACTACTAATGGTCAGACGGCAGGGAGTTAAGAGCAGAATGGTGAGGAAGATGCAGGGAAAAGGTCTTTCACCCTGTGTTCCAGAAGTTGCCTTAATTAAAGCCCAAAGGGCAAGGAGGTTTTTTTTCCCTCTTATGTACTATGAAAACAACTGCTTGTATGTGTCAAAACCATTTCATTCCCTTTATGGCTTTCTCTGTGTATTGATTTACTCAATTAGTAGTGCATGACATGTTTCTCTTTTTAACAAAACAGTGTGGGATTTTTGACATTTGAAAGACTGGACAATGCACATTACACACACATGCTGTTTAAGGCAGTCTTTGGTATAAAGATCTCTCTAGGTCTTTTTTCATCAAATAATTGCAAATTCTACAAAGCACCCTACCCTTCCTGGCTTTGCAAAGTGTTGATGGTGACAGAAACAAACTTTGGGTCCTGTAATTGATGAGACCCTTTTAATGCCACTAGCTGCAAGGAAAATAATGAACTATATATAGAAAAAGAAAAAAAAAAAAACAACAAAACAGCTTTAGTTTGTTTGGGGGTTTTATTGTTTGGTTTTGGTTTGTTGGGGTTTTTTCTGTTGTTGTGTTTTGCTGTGGTGTATTTTTTTTTTCTGAAGCATTGACATCAAATACCAGACATCAAATGAAGTGAAACAAAGCCCCTAATGTCTTGGGTTTTTTTTTTTTAAAGCTATAATGATCTCTCCCTTTCTAACAGGCAGTTTATTTTCAGTCACTTTCAAAGCTCTATTTCCCTTGCTCCTGGTAATGGGAGGATGTGCCCCTGAAATGTGTCTGTACGGAACAAGGCTGGAGTTTGAACTGAACAATTTAAGAAGGATAATCAAACATTTGTGCTGCGTGCTGCTGTGTTTTTCTGCTCTGCCAACTGCAAGCTAGAGACATTGCTTGATTAGAGCACAAGGACTGAGGTCTGGCGTGCTTTCGGACTTAGTGATTGCATTGCCACTTTGACTCTATCATACTATCATTGTGTGCCTCTCTTTCCTCCTGTAATGTTGGGATGTGATTTGCAAGTTTTTCAACCAAATTCCACTGGAGCTTTCCAGACTCCTCTGTTTAGTTTTCCTTGCCCAGACCTTGATGGCTTATAGGATTAATATGGTTTCAAACTGGAATGGGCAAAATGTTTAAAGAAGCAGCAACAAACATTGGTCATTCACGCTTCCTTGTTTTCTTTGCTGTATAGGTTGCTCATTTGGAAACTCGTATTAGTGGAGGGGTGGAAGATGGATGTTTCTGCTCTGAAAAGGCAGGCACTCTATCAGACTAAAGCAGAACCTAATACAGCCCTTAGTAATATGAGGGCTGTGATATTGCTGCCTGTAGGAAACTATGCTGACAGTTTTCAATGTGGCATAACTCAATAGGGCTGGCCCTCTGTAGTAAAAAGCCTGCGTTACTTGCTAAGTAAATTTTATCTCAAGGTTAAAGTGCCAGATTCCATCAGAATTCAAATACCTCTTCACTGGCATCTTTTGAATATCTCGGCCTCAGTGAGCCGTTGGGTAGCTTCCACGTACTGTGTGCTGTTTTACCTTTCTAATGTTTTAAAATAAAATAGACTGATGATCATCAGAAATGAAATGCCCAGTTTCTTGGCAGAGACATAATGATCAGTGGTTTAAATGTTTTCCTTGAAAGAAAAAAGAAAAAAAATTGAAATGTAGTAAGCCTTTGTTAAACAAAGCACAAAAATACAGGCATTGGGGGAACTTAGCTGGTCCAGTTTGAGTCCTGTTGGTCTCATGAGGTTGGTCTGTACCTGGATTATTAGTTCTTGGTTTGGTCAGTGTTTAGTCAGTCTTAAATATAGGACCATGGAATGTAGAAAACAAATTTATTTCTAAGGCATTGTTTAGGTGGCATATAACAATTTCTTTCTTCACACTTAGAATAACTTTGTCTCATCTGTTTTTACTGTCTCCCTGGTTTTTGTCACAATAGACTGAATAGTATGTGGTCTCTGACAAAGCATAGGACAGAGTTCTGTTATCATACGAGCTGTGAAGGAGCCCTAAAATGAAATTATAGGTAGAGCAGTTGCTCACTGCTAATTGATTTCTGCCAGCATATTCAGAAAAAGAATACATTTATTGGGATTAAATTCTTCATTCCTACCTTCCCTTCCTGTTCTTTGAAAGAATGGTCCCTTATATGACTGCTGAAAGACAGCACTGTGAAATAAGGGTATTAAGTGTGGGAGGTAGATACTTGCCCCAATTTTCCATCTGATAGTAACAGCTGCTTGAATGGGTTTCTCTTGTTCATCTCACCACTCAAAGGGGTCCCTTTGTAAATCTGGTTTAAAGCAGAAGGGATGAAATCTTATATCTGCCACAGTTAGGGTGCTTGTAGCAGGACCCTGGACAATATTCAGGATTAAAGTGGCCTTAGACATCTTACAAAGGCCATATCCTAAACTTCTCTAACTTTTTGAGAGTCACTATCTGATTTATGACACAAGGATCCACCCCATTCTGTGATCTGGAGGGTATTTTTAGCCTGGTGAATGTTCATAATATGACTAATTCATACAGAAGCCCATGAACTGCTTCAGCAGAGCAAGTCATGTTCTAAAAAACAAAACTGTCCCCTCTTTAACTGGCAGACCTGATGTATAACACAATGACCCTGATGCTCTTGCGAAGCTTCACTCAGTCTTCTGCTAAAGGCGACTATTCGTTCACTCTGCAGCATAACTGCCCTATTTCAAGGCTAGAGCTACCTTCCCTTGGGACAGGTTTCACCTTTGCTCAGCTGAGCATGTGTGGGAGTGATCTACAGGAGCACATGAAAAGCAATTTAAAGCAGCAAATTCCCTGCTGCTTTTGGAAACTGTTAAATCAGGTAGGTCTGGAGTGAATTGAGGATACAATACAAGAAATTCTCCCATTCTGAATGGGCTTTCTGTTGTGAGCTGACATAGCTGTTTTTCTCTAATGCTAAATTCTTCCAATATGAATTTTTCAACAAGGATTTTCTTTTTCCTTAAAAGAAGTGATGAAACTCCATGGTAAAGGTGGGAATTTTGATAAATGTGCTGTGTATTTTCTCTAGCTCAATAGATCTGTGTTAAAAAAGAGGTGTGGATACAGAGGACTATTATTTTTCCCACTTGTTTGGCACAGATTGATGGGAAGGCTACATCTGACTGTATGTTCTGCCTGTAATGACAGAAATGGGTCATGAGAGAGAGTGAAGTTAATAAACAATGACAGGTACTGGCCAAATTTCTGCATGTATCCTCCCCAGTGAGAGAGTTTTAATTTGGGCAACAAACAACCCCCTCTGATTTGCCATTGACTGCAGTGGTCTATGCTGGTGCATAGAAATTCTGAACTGAGCTAGTCCAGAGTTGTTAATGTGGGAGGGGAATTTCAGCCCACCACACCACAACATTGACTTACAGAATCAGGCATAGTATGTTATAGAAATTAAGGTCTTTGCTCTGGAGCCTGCTGTAAGGTCACAGTGGAAGTGGTCCTCAGACACTGCCATGGTGAACTCTTTGTATCATTTCAGAGTGGTCAAAAAAATCTCTGTTAGTTGAAGGCTTTAGCACCCTTCTGTTCTGGGGTTATTTGTGCCACTGAGATTCTATTTGCTCTAGTCCTTGGTTAAAAAAACAGCTTCCTAAGCCTCTGTTTTACTACTTACTACACATGCAGCGAAGTCACAGAGCTGGTTTTATGCATTGCCTGCTGGGTTTAATAGGTCTGGTTTGGGGGGGATTTTGGAATATTTGTACCAACGTGAATTAACTTTTTTTTTCTACTCTGAGCTTCATAACCATTGCTGCTGAGCTTAGGAGAAATACTGCAAATAGCTTGAAAACAGCTGTTTATTGAGAACTAGTTTTGGACCAGTTGATACTGTTCATCTGTGATCAGCAGATAGAGAGCACTTTGTAAGTGAGTACACCCTGTGCTCCTTCTGGAAGGCTGTCAAAATCATCTGATGAATCTTTTTTTACATAAAATTCCCAGGCAATTTAACAGCTATGAAACCAACAAAGTTCTGTGCAAATAAAATACCATACATTCTTCTCAGCTTTAATAGAGGAAAGAATCATCTTTGTTTTGTTTTTTTCTTTATGTTTTGCTTGCTGATAGTGAATATTGCAGATGTCTGCTCTAAAATTTGATGTAACGATATTTTCTTTCAATTCCTTCTAAGTTTTCAATCATGAAGAGTTCATAAACAATGTTTTAATTAAATGGTTGTTAAAATGTTATCTTTCTCTCCAGCAGATCAATAGGATCTTCTTCAGAGGTGGGTGTAGCCACCTGTAACACACAGTGTTCATGTTTATAATAGGCTTGTGGTGTCCAAGGCACAGCTGCATTTTCTAGCCCATTTGCTAGCCCAAAGGTACCAGATTATATCTGACTTCTGTTCTCTGTCTGTACCATAATTCTCCCCTTCTTGATTTCAGAGATAATAATTTTAGTTAACCTTTTATAAAGAAAGCATTAGCTGAGGATTATTATAGTAAATTACATATGGAACATTAACAAATATCGTGTGATCTTAATGAATTTTGTGTTTCTTACAGAGTCATTTCTCTCTTTGTTCTTCTGCTAGTTTCAATCATTAATATACTCAGGTCATCTGCACCTTGCAACATGGCAGATCTTGGAAAACCCCTAGCTACCAGTCACTGGAGAGAGACAGTTAACAACACATAAATTAAACCCTACAGTATCTTCTCATTCATCATTCTTTTGATTTTAGACACCACAGTAGAACTACAATAATTTCTTTGCTGCCAGAGGAGGCAGGGACCCACTTACAAGAAGCCAATGTTACAGCAAGGAGGTGAAACTTGTTCTCTCAAGTCATTGACTGATGGGCTTATAACTAAGAGCTTGCACATGTTTGTGTAAACAACCAACTTTGGTTCCTGTTTTCCATCTTACAGACAGGAAAAAGGAGGTTCACAAATGAGAAGTAATTTCCCCAAAACACTGAAATGTCAATGGCAGCGCCAGGACCAGCTGCTAGCTACAGAGAGCTTTTGATGCAAGATGTTGTCTTGCTGGTTTTGAACATGTGCAATTAAAACTGCTCTGAGCTTAGAACACCTTTCTCTTTTGTCTCCATTATGTGCAGCTTTCCACTGTAAATGTTACACAAATTGTCAGCCTGACTTCTTTCAGAGTTCTTTTTGGAGGATAATGTTTTCAAACAGACCAAAAGTCTGTAAATTCCTGCTTGCAAAGCCCTTGGAAACAAGAGTGGAGTGATACTTGTCCATCTGTCTTCCAGACTCCCAAACTGGGTAACTTGTCATGGGAAGCTGGTACAGGTGTGTATGTGCTCTTATCAGCATGTACCCAAACCCCAGGGGGATGTTGCACCTTTGCAGTTACTCTCACAGAAGGTGTCTTGACTTTCAAGAAGTTGTATGAGGAGCAGCAAAAGATATGAAGACTGCTTCCTAGTGTGGCTCTGAATCTCTCTCTCTCTCTGCCGTTCCTATCTATATGGCTGGGGACAGGGAGAGGAAGGGCTGAATAGAAAACAAGAAGAGGCATTAATTTGGGATTCTCTCCTGTGTCCTGAAATTTGTCCTGAAACCCTTTTGAGGGAGTTCATATTTCTGAAGCCTCTACTGGTTCAAGAAAATGGTTTGAAAATGACCATTAATTCAGAAGCAATAGAATGGGTAGCAGGGACAGCTGATAGGCACTCTCTAAGGGATTTCTAAATTGGGATGTGCATGTCAGAGGGCATATAGGTGGGTCAGTTAATACCATTAACCTCTGCTGCTCAGAGTAAGATTTGTATGCAGAGATTAGGATGAGAGAAAACGGCCTCAAATTGCCATTTGAGGTCAAGGGTTCAGACTGGATATTAGAAGAAGCTTCTTCACAGGAAGAGTTATCAAACACTGGAATCTGGTTTGTCCCGAATTTCTTACAGCAGACTTCTCCCTTGGCAAGGTTTTTCTGTGTTCTTACAGGGATTTGATTTGTTTTTATTAATTATTAATTTTTGTGTTTACTAGGAGTTATTTTATTAGCAGCACTGAGAATTTTTCTGCTTTACCCTAGGTTAGGGACAGTGTTTAAAAAATAAAACAGAACAAAATCATCAGAGCAGAACAAAAGTAACATGTTCACACTCAAAGGGCAGAGACAGTTGGCTTACAAGTTTTGCCTGGCACATTGAGTTTTTCTGACTGCCACTAGCCTGTTAATCTGTCTAGAAATAATGATCTTGCTTCCATGTCACATCCTGATTTGTGTCTGTGGCTCTGTTTGGTAAGATACTGATGGACTATCTGATACCAGGCTTTGAGCCCAGGCCATAACATTCCTGTGTGAAATGGCTCTTATTCCCAGCTCTTGCTGGACCTGGGCTTTGCTGCCTGGCTATGTGCGTGTATCCTGCAACTTTAACCTAAGCTCTGTTAATAAATGTAGAACTTCTGCTTATTGTCCTTCAACTCCTTATTTTCTGAACTGTTTTTCTTCAGTGCATCTTATAAATGGCATGCAATAAAAGATTAGAAGCACAGGTTTTAATCACTCCCTGATTTAAAAGTTAATACTCCCAGTGGTGAGCAGTTCTGTTTCTAATAAATTGGTCTTACTTTACTTCCTGCTGTGTACTCAATGGATAATAAGCACTATTTTCTGATGACCAAAGTGAAACTTTTATGATAATGCCCTCAGCAGCTGTGTGTCTCCAGCTAGAGGAAGCAGGAACTTTGCGGCACTGGGGTTTGATGAAGCTTAGCAAAACATGTGGAGGGCAATGGTCGCTCAGATAAAGACTTGAAACTGTAACAAGTTGAGAGAAAAAGTTACCAAGTATCCCACAGCATTGCTAGCAATGAGGTGAGTGCCCACCTGTGTAGCAGCTCCATAACGATACTGTGTACTGGCAGAGTGCCCCTGGAGTGAATGTATGACCAACAGTGCACTCGTACAAGGAGGAAGGCAGAATCCCAGAAATGCCCTCTTTGCTCAGTAACATACTGTTTGCTCTACAGGTGGCTGTTGTTACTGCTCAGCCAGTCTATGGGGCTGGAAAACCATCTCCTCCCATGTTTACAGATGGATAGATCTGCTAGGCAGGTCAATCTGCAGCAATATGGCATGAAAGAAATCAATGCAACCTTGACAGGCACAGGGCCTGGTTAGCTGCTATTGATTCACTAATGACATGTTGTTGCATAATCCTCTCCTTTTGGATCTGATAGTTTCTTGACATCATTGATTTCAGTGTTTCCTAAGAAGCACGCAAGAAAGAAAGGATATAAACTATTCTGTGAAAACTAGTTCTTGAAAGTAAGAATGTCTTAAACACTAGAGAGGAATTCTGTAGCAAACTGGCAGACTCATATATTCTTTTCTCATACTATGAATCTCGATGCTCTCTTAGGAATATGTGGCTGAATGGTCATTAAATCCAGTTGCCTCCAGTATGGGAAACATGTTATAGCTAAGTTCTCTTCAAGGATGATGGAAGACCCACTCTTCCTTCTCACCACATCTCCATAAAGACACCAGTTCATTGTCACACACTTTTGGTACTAAATCCTAATGATTTTTTTTTTTTTTTTTTGGGCAAAGTGTCACAGAACACTTGGGACCGTAAGGGCTTTGCTAAAATTCCATGTCCCTGCAAAAGCCAGGAACTGAAAGTGATCGAAGGACTTCAGTATGAGGATAAGCTCTTATTTAGTGGAGATTCCTTCTGGCAAGGGACTAAGCAAAGACTGGAAAATGCAATGGCCAAAGGCTCTACATTCTGAAGATTTCCTTTCTGTTTACCACAGCAGATTCTAAGAAGTTTCTGCTTGGATTATATCAAACATTGTGCAGGACCTGGCCTGGTTTAACAGTTCTTCTCCTGCTGCTTTGCCTTGTACAGTTTGAGGAACATGGAACTTGATCCATTATCCAGGGTATAATCTTTATTCCTGAACTACCTGTCAGTTTCTTAGTTTTTGGGTCGTGTTTTTGAGGAAACTCCTAGTTTAGACTTATGTGGTCATTTATCAGGTAAAGGATATGGATGCAAAATGCATACGGAAAACAGCTTAATGTCTACCAAGTGGCTCGTTCTTTTCAGGCACCTCATTAAGACACTGTTTCCCAGGCCTGTATGGTTTGCACCTCTGGATTGCTCAGATTTGTATGCAGACATGTTGGGAATTCTATGAAGCTGGAAAGCAGCTAGTAAGGCAAAATAAAATGAAAATATGTCTGTAATTAAGTGTTTCCAGTGTAACCAGAATCTCAAAAGTGATCACCTGCAATCAGTGCAGAATTTCTCTGTCTCTATAAGAGCTGAAAAGAGCCCTTGCTTTCTCTGTTAAAGCCCCACTTAAGGCATTCTTTATCAGTGTGAGACTTCAAAGTAAGTAGGAATGGAAGAATTACCTCTTGGCTTAAAAAATTCATTCAAAATGGGTTTCAGTCTGTAAAATATTTAAACATTTGCCAGCACTTGTAGGAATACAAGAAAAATTGTGCTACTGCATGAAGATCTTATGAACTACCAGTGAAATGGAAATCTAGATGCAACTTCAGTTTAGTAGATGACTCATGTACATAACTGTTAATTATATTGCTTACTGACAAATGCTTTATTTTATGACAATTTCATAATGGTCATGTAGGAAAGAAATACATATTCCTACACACACATAGATAATGTTACTATATGCAATATCCCACAATAGATTTTTGAACCTGCCACAGCCACACCAGGGCTCTGCTTCCACCAAACTTCTCTTCAGCCTTCCACCTTCCTTTTTACCTTCCTTTTTGACCTTTGACCAGGACTGTAGTTTGTATGTTTTTGTTATGTATATAATTTATAACTTCTGTTCTGCCAGCAAATGAAGACTTCTTCTGTTCAGGAAATTATTCTCCAAGTACTCCACCTTTTTGACCTGGCTCAGTTTGTTTTTCCAAACAGCTTGCTTGCTACCTAAACATGAACCTGAGGGAGCAGCAGAGTGTGTAGGGGTTCGTTGGTTTAGGGTTTGATGTTGTTGTTTGTTTGTTGTTGGGGTTTTTTTAAGAAAAAAAAGTCAGCAGGTGTTTTTAGGGAGCAAATATGCCAAGAAGGCATGGTCTGGTAGGAATTTTGGCTGAGGCAGGCAGTTAAAACACCATTCTTTAAGGCCTTTCTTCTTCAGATCCCAGTGACCTAGGCCACGTTACTGCCCAATGGTTACACAGTGGCTGGAACTGTCCCAGTCCCCAATGGCCCAGGATGCATCAGCAATGTGGTGTGGCTGCCACATTGGTGCCAGGTGTGCAGTTGTGACCCTTGGGAAAGGCAGAGGTGGAACCCTTCCTACAAAACTGTGTGTACACATTTGCAACTGAGAGTCCAAGCAGCTGTGGAGGTCTGCAGGGCAAGAAGCAGGCAGAGCAGGGTGTATTAGTGCATTCGTGTTGTTCTAGTGCCCAAAGAGGCAAAACTAGGATGTGCTAAAGTTTCTTATCTGTTGCTTATGACTACTGCACTACTTCTGTGTAATCAGCCAGAAAACTATCTTAGGAAGCCTTATTGTGCTTCTCTTGATTTTGAGAAGAAAAATCTCATTTACAGCAGTGATACAGAAACAGGAAAGAGCAGATACTGGAAAAGCATAATTTGAAAATTGTCTTGAAGAGGGAGTGAGGATGCAGAAGGGACTATAGAATAAATTTACCAGGTTTGATTAAGTATCTGACACAAGAAGAGATGAAAATTAATAAGCCTTTTAAGAAGGATGCCTGTAGGACTGTGAACACTGAAGATGAATTCCTGAGGGCTGGGAATGACATTACATTAAGGTTTGAAACACAATTAACCTGGGTTGCTTAGCAGATGCTGCTGGAACTTACTGACTCTTCAGTAATGTTTGTCTGTATAAAGATGCCACAGGGTTTAAATGTCTTCTCCCAGCACGTGCAGGGATCCCATGTGTAGTGACCAGCAATCTCCACTAAGTATTATGTCTGAACACCTCAACCTTCCACTGCTTCAGCCCCTGACAGAAGGCGTTGGGATGGGGGTTGCAGCACTGTGCACAGCTGCTGAGGGCGAGCATGCAGTTATTTGCTATTTGTCTCCTAGCTGGTAGGTCACTCCAGAGTGACACACTTAATGTATAACAGCAGTGAGGCTCCTGGAAGAACATTTCTTGCTATGTCAGCACCCAGGCTCTGTCAGATATCCTATGCTTGTCCTTGTGTGGCTCTAGAAGAGCCTTCTCAGGATCTGTAGCACGCTGCCTCACATGTGTATTGTGCTGACACTGTTGTTTCTGGCTGGGATGAGAGATTAGGAATGGGCCCTGGTGAACAGTCCATGCTTCCATTAAAGTGGGTGCTATGAAGACTGCAGCAAACAGAATGGTTAGTGAGGATGCATCACAGTCCTGTTGTCTGCAGCTGATGCAATTCTTGGTGGTAATCTGTAGGCTTCTCTCTATTCTTTACTTTTGGTTTGAAAGATTATATTTGCAGTTCCACCAGGAGGCAGTGTCTGGGCACCCAAACCTGTGCAGTGCAGCTGCTGAAGGGTATCAAAACTCTTGCTGCTGTCAGTAATGGCCTGCTCTCTACCTTACAGACTTCAGCTGGGCCCTCTAATTTAGTGGAAATGGTGAAAGGCTGGGAATTCATGGTGTCCCTCTCCTGCCATGCCAACTCTCATGCAGTTTGCAGGTGTGCTGCTCTGCCTGCTGAGTTGTTTTCATGAGACCTGTACAAGGGCTGTTCTACAGGTCTGTAACTCTAATTTTAAAGAAGCTGGCTGTTGGTTGCTCCTTTGATGCTTCCACCATGCTTCATCTTCAGTGGTGCCAAATGCACTGAAGCATGGAGAATTAAGTGACTGCTTTTAGCCATATTACAACAAGTCACATAGCATCCTGGATTCACAGTTGTACTGTGGTCTGCTGCAAGCTTGAGAGAAGCACTGACTTTGCTGTGGATCTCTTTCTACTGTGAGTGTTATGCCCTTGTCTTGTCTGCCTGCTCCTGGGAGCAAGGGACAGTTCAGCTGCATTGACTTATAGTTAACTTTTCTCAAGGCCTTTTAAATACAAGTAAAATGCAACTCCTGGGTCTCCTGGGGATACATGTCTGATTTTTTAGGTTTTATCTTTGTCATTGATCCCTTTACAGTTACTTCAGCCAAGGGTGAGGAAGTGATGTGTGAATGATGGATCAGCTCTATTTTGTACCTAGCCTGTATGAAAGGGTCAGTTGTTAAGGTGAGATTCCTACAGAAGCCCCAGAAACAGGTTCTCTCTGCTTTTGTGCAGCCAAGACTGTTACTCCAGGGAGAATGCTCTTCAATGCACTGAATTTGCCTTTTTGCTCTTATACTTTTTTCTATTTCACCTCCTGGAGAGTGAACCGGACAAAGACTACATAAGGGATGTATCCTGTGAGGTCAAACCCATTGCAGATATTTAGTATGGTTTCCACAGTAAGAATGGCCCAACTCAAGCTGTATAAAAGTGAAACTAAATTACTCCTGTGTAGGGTTTACTTTAAACACATTTGAAATTGATTCTGAGCTGGCTTGAAATAGGGCATAGGTGAGAAGAATAAATGACGTTTGCCTTCATGTGATAACAGTTTTCAGGTCATCAGGACATAGTAAATGGGCCTCCAATTAAGTGGTGAACACTAACAGAACAGAGGAAGCCTCCTGTCCTTAGTTGTCAGTGGCACAGCTAGAGCTGCTTGTAGTTACTCTGTTTCTTTTTACATAGTTGTAACTTGGGCTGATAAAAGTCCAATAACTTGGTGGACCGTTGATGGCAGGACATACCTTTCATGGTGCAGGCTGAAAAGAAAATTAAAGTTTTTACAGAAATTTTCAGGACATCATTACCCTGTCTGGGACTAATATCCTTCTTGCATACTTCCAAATTCAGAGGAAAGAGGTATAAATAAATGCACAAGAAAGTTACCATTCAGTGGTAAGTTTCAGGTTTCTTTGATTAAGCATGTACCACACTGTCTGGATAATATTTTGGATAAACCTTCGTTTCAGTTCTAGGAAACACAACTGCCAGACTTCTGAGCATTCTAAAGAGAAGTATATGTACATAGCTGATCCTGCTGAGGCCAGCCTTCCTAAGCAAGTCTGTCCTTGAGAGGGAAGGATCTAGACATGTTAGTTTATTGAGGTTTTTTTGGTGGATGAGATTGACTCCACATTTTCCTACTAATAAAAAATCCATAACCAATTAGGGAGCTGCAAATGTGGGATGGAGGAAGGTCCCTGAACATAGATGCTTCAAGAGATGTAGAGTGTCTTAATTCAGTGGCTACTATAGATATCAGCAGAATGTCAAACCAAATGAGCCTGTGACTAATTCCTGTTTTTTTTTGTCTTTGTGACTGGTTCTCTTAGATGCCCTTTAGTTTTCAGCTATGAAGATGTAATCTGATTGCTAGGACCACCTCAAATCCCTCCATTCTTCTGTATGTGGTGGAGTTCTTCCACTCCAATTTGTTCCTCCCACCCATCCTTTTGTAGAGCAAGGCAAGCAGCCTCCAACACAATGTGCCCAAAAAAGGACTGTGCAGTTGTGAGGTGCTTGTCACCATCACACCTCGTTCATAGCAGGGAGATGACTCAGATGCCACCCCACATTGCTGGGATGTGTCACCAAGTGAATGATGACATTTTCAAATGCAATGGAATTTGGAACTGGAGTAGAGGGGAGAGGAGGAGGTGGACTATGAAAGGACACTGAGGAACAATGGTTGCCAATAATCTGAAGGTTTTAGTTAAAGGGATATGCAATTTAGAGATGTATAACACTGTCACCTGAGCTTGTCATCATCCATTTTATTATTTTACAATGAAAGAGAGGTTGGTCCAGTAGTTTGTTTTGCATGACTTGATGCATGACTTGAGCTCCCTGCTCTGCAAGTAAATTTCTTGATTATTTCTTACCCCAGCTCTAGATGACACAATCTGGACTACAAGTAAATCTGTTGTTTTTAGATGGTACATAGAAAAATGTTCACATGCTCAATGCTCACATGCAAACTAATGCATGGAGGCAGCTTCTTTTGAAAGGACAGGCTACTTGAGTGCTTCAGATACTAGAGATGGTGAAATAGATGTTGTTGACACCCAAGCAATTAGTCTGGGTTTCCGTGTAGAAACACTTTATAAGCATGGGAGGTTTTCACTCCCATGAATAAAACTTCTTTATTTCTCACAGCTAAGGGCAGCTTCATGAACAGCTAAAGGAGGAACAACTAGAATGTGTACTGGGGTTCAATCCATCACCTTCCAACAGTTAGATAATGAAAAAAACACAAAACCACCACAACTAGAAGTCCTTGAAGTCATGTCTGTGGATTCGTTTGTGGTTTGGCTTTCTGACTGGCACAAGCAGAACAGGTAGAATTTTACTTCTTTCCCATGGAACTGGTGATTTCACCTCTTCTGTGCATATTTCTGTTGCATTTAGTGAAGGATAAATTTAGTAAGGGATGAATCTCCTTGTGTTCTAGCCAGCCCTCAGAGGTTAGAGGAGCTAGGTGCAGCTGGACTAATCTCTTAAAAGATTTGTCAGTTATTATTGTGACTCTGGGTCTGACCCCAGGTGCACAATCAGCCTGTCTGCTGTAGGTCCAGCTACGTTCAAAAGAAGCAGTTGGGTGCATGAGTACAGTGACAAAACAGCACAGACTGCTGGAATGCTCTTCAGCCCCTATGCCTGCTGCAGTCAGTATGTATTTATAAATATTATTTTCATGCTTTTCCACTGTTTTGGGAGTCTGACAATTCCCAAAGATTGTTTTGACCTTATTTTTGTTATAATTTTTCAGGAAAACTGAGGTAGACTGCATATTTTCTTTTGTGGTTGTTTCTCAGTCACTGTAAATCTTTACCTCATTTTTGTTGTAGGCCCTTTTCTCCCTTGCTTTCCTGTCAAACATGGAAAAAAAAAAAACCAAACAACCCTTTCCGTGAAGTCCTTGGTTTCCATTTCTTTTGCCACATCTGATCCAGTTGGATTTGGGACATGTATTGTTTTGTGCATCTGTACTACCTGATCCTGGGACTCACTATTGCTTCTTGTGTTGTTCCTGAAGAATGTGTTCATCCAGCTGTACCTAGAACTCTTCTCTTTGAGCCTTTCTCCTCTCTGGGGTTAACTGATCCAGATAACCCTTTTGCCTTCAGTTACAGAACCTGATAAGGAGTCAAATTCCTGAGTTCTCTGACCTTGGTATCTTTGCTCTTTCTGATCTAGGTTGAGGTGTCCCTGTCCACAGCAGCGGGTTGGAACTGGATGATTTTTGAGGTCCCTTCCAACCCTAACAATTCTGTGATTCTCTTTACTTTTCCAAGCAAGATGAAGAAATGTGGTGGTTTGGAAAAGAAATATGCATTGACCCAGCAGAAGGTTATGTGAGCCTGTAGTATCTTGCACCTAAATAAAACAGTCTACTTATGGAAGAAGGATAAAGCCTCATACTTATGTGAGATCCAGTGACAGGAGAGATAGTTTCACACAAAATACCAAATGAAGTATGACCAGAGAAGCCTTCTGTCTGCTAAAAGGAGAGACAGGAGCTGTCCAACAGGATGAGCATAAATCAAAACGCACTGAGTTTCCCTGCAGGTGAACCAGCAGCAGTGTAGCAGAATTGCCTTAAACCCTTGATTTCTGGTAAGCTTCCACTGCCGTCCCAGTTATTTGGGGAAGTTTCTTCTGTTATGCTTTAATTTGAGCGGGAAACGTGAGAGTTGTCACTTCACTGGAATCCATGCATGAATCTGACAGTTGGAACAGCCAAGGAGGAACGTCAGTTCATTCCTTTCTGCATGCAAGAGTTCTCTTTGGTTGCTCATTGTGCCATAGTGACTTGGATCCTGAGCTGGCATAAACTGGGAGGGGTTTGCTGATATCAAGGGAATTGTGCTGCTTTACACTCATAGGTATAACAGATGGATGTATTTACCTTTGTCTATATTGCAGGGCTGGTCCAAACCTGCAAGCAAATGTCGGGCCACTGCTTAACTTTTGGAAAGTCTCTTTGACTTTATCATTTTGGATGATGAAGTAATATTTTCCAGATTAAGAGTGTTCAGACTGGGGCATTCCACAGCAAAACAGTACAGATACAGAACAAAAAAATCATAGAGAAAAGCTGTAGCAGACAGGGACTCCCTATTAAACTAAGCAAACACACAACATTGTTTCCATATGCAACCTTCATTGCTGACCAGCCAGACTGAAAAAGGAGTATTTGTGAAAAAAAGCTGACATGAAACAGTTGTGTTATCAGTTACTCTCTACCTCTGACATGTTTAGGCTCTTTCCCCTATAACCTGAGTTCATTTGTTGTCTTTGGGTTTAGACTGTAAGGGGGCCTTATTGCTTCATGTCTGGACAGTGCCTTACACAATACACAGCTGTCTCATTGCTCGAGCAAGCATGGGAGGACAGAGAAGAAACATTCTATTATGTAAATTGATACAGGGAATTCTAGCAGCTCAAGACAGGGAGCTGTGGCTGCAATATATATAATTTCATTTTTCTGGTAGGACATTTTTACTTCAAAACTTGTCATAGCTGCTGAAATGCTGTCCTTGGGTTGCAAATTACAATGCACATACTCCTACTGATTACTGCTCTCGTTGATAAAGATGCTCTGTGGACCCTGAACTTGAAGTAACACATGATCCTCTCTGATTTTGATTTAAAAAGAGAAAGACTACAGGTGATGTGCTGCAGTGCTGGTAATTCCCTCCTTCTTTCCCCTTCCTTCAGTGTAAGCAGGTCACACTGAGACACTCTGTAAGAAGATTTACAGAGTATCATCTCCACTGTGGGATAAACTACCTCATACTTACTGTAAGATGAAAGTGTGTAGACAGGCAACAAGAACAGAGTAACCAATGATCCACCTGTGAAAATTGGCTTCTATAGCCAGTGCACCAAACTCATGCCTCCTAACCTCTACTTGGCAAGTACATTGAGAAATTAAATAGCTGTGATTTTGTAAATGCCTGTCAGCTTAACAGAATCAGTTATAGACATGGGTAAAGAAAATCTGGGAGGTACAATGTCACTATTTTGGCTGTTTTAATCTATAAACTACTCATCCTAGTTTATCTATGTGTTTGTCTCTCATTAAGAGTGCTTTGCTTGTGGAAGAGTTTCCATCTGGTTACATCGATCACAGCACATGTGATGAATGCCTGATGGGAAATGAGCAATGACCAGTGAGCCTGGGGCTCCATGCTTCACACTTCACTAGCAGTTCCTCTAGGTGAAAACCATACAGTTGGCTTGGTGTCAGTGGAAGAAAGGATGTCCAGCAAAGAATAAAGCCTCTTTCAGGTGCTCTCTTGCTCCACTCAGGGTGGAATTCGCTTTCAGTAGGAGACTCATAGTGGGCTTTTTTGCTCCTTTTGGTGCTGCTGCAGGGATGAAATTCAAGTCTAGTTCCTCAAAATTAAGGATCATTCAGGACAGATCTGGATCCAGAACACCAACAACATTGATGACCAGTAGCCCTATTAGTAGGACAGAAAAATGATGGCTCATGCGAAGGAAGAGCTCTGGTTTTGGTGGAATCCTACCTTATGTTCCTGCACTCCGTACTTAGCACAGCTATTCTTGGGGATAACCCATCTCTCCTCTGTGCTCCTACTGATAGGAATTATCTTAGTCTCTCTACACGATTGTCTTTCAGGAAATGTTTCATTGCATCTGTTCTCTGATGCTTCAAATTGCATGGCACTATCACTCTTTTTAGGAGAGCCTCCAAGACAGCAGTTCTCTTTAGCTCATGTCTGTCCCGTTTTGCTCTAGTTTATGCCCTCTGGCGTATTTCTTGGAGCCTTTGCAATCCTGATACTTCCTGATGAACACTATCGTACTGAGGGGGAAATAAAAGAGCAGGAGAGATACTTAGACTTCTCTATACCAATATGCTGTGCAGAATTTCACAGTGGATCAAACTTTACCTTCACTGCCTTTCTGTGTACACGAAAGGATGTAGCCTAGCAGCTTGATCACTGGATGGAGACTAGAAAGATCTTAGCTCTTCTGATTTTTGCCCAGGTTTTACACCAGCTTGATGGGTGACCTTGTATAAAACAAGTCACCCTGACTGCTCTTCTACAAAACTGAGCATTTGCAGTCTTGTCTATAAACAGGCCTATTCTGAGACAAAAGTCACACAAGCCTCTGGCTATACAATGTATTCTTAACAATGAAGTCTTCAAAAATGTAGTGAGGCCATAGTTCAAACTAAGTGGGTGCCATACTCCTATGAATTGAAGTAGAGGTTAAGTGTTTGCATGTTTCCTAGGAAACAAGGCCCAGACCTTAGGAGACAAGGGATGTGTGTATGGCACGGCTTTTTGAAGAAGGGAAGGCAGCATAAGGAAAAAGGAGAGAAGGCTGCTGAAGGTAAAGATTAGGGTTAAGATTAGGGTAAAGATTGAGAGATTAATGAAGATGCTTGACCTCAGCATGGAAGAAAACACATTGGTGACTAACAAAAGACAGTGAAGAACTTGAAATTTGTAACCAGAAGGCTTGGAAAGCAGATGCACATAGTCAGTCTGATCACTGGAATTCACCCTGGAGATCTGGTCATGTTTTTGCACATTATCTCCAGTCACAAGGTATCTTTGTTATAAATCTTGCTTCATGCAGACATAAAAATCAGCCTCAGGACTTGGACAGTTCAATCAAATACAATCTTCCCACCAATGTCTGCCAGCACCTTACCATGTATCACTTCTTCATAAAGACAAGACCTTTACTACAAGGAAGCCAGCAACAAGGCAATGAGTCATTTCTCAGAGTGAAAAAGAAAAAAAAAAAGGCAAAAGAAGTTTTCCTGACAATTGCTGAGGAAGATTGGCATTGCAGTATAATAATATGTAGCCCCTGCTATATGCTTTGTAGATTCAAAAAAGTTTTAAAGATGTTTGTGTGTTGTCAAATTTCCTCAACACCAAACTTCTTGAGTTTCAAGCTATGTGAGGTGTTCAAGAAATGATTGGATGTGGCACTTGGAGCCATGGTTTAGTTGTCATGAGGTGTTAGGTATTAGATAATAGGTTTGACTTGATGATCTCTGAGGTCTTTTCCAACCTGGCTGATTCTGTGATTCTGTGACATGTCTGGGGGAGTAACTGAGGAGCTTCCAAGCTAAGATAGGTTCACGTACACACAGCATCCTGACTGCCAGACTTTGGTGTCTGCTAGTCAAAATTCTCTGATGGAAAACTTTTTGTTGAATGGTTATTTTCATCAAATTTTCTGGGGAAGTTTTCAGTTGCTTCTGAAAAAAAAAAAAAAAAAAGCAAAACCAACTCAAAATGTTGTTTTTTTTCACAAAAGCTTTTAAGTTCTCATTATCTTCTGAAAAATATCAGGTTTTAAACCTTCTGACAGGGATGGGAGGAGTGAACAACTATCATGCTTTGCCTACTCTTTGTGTAAATAGGAACAGACAGCCAGGAGTGGGGAAAAAAATGGAAAACAAGAAAAACTTGTAAAATTATTGCTATCTTTAAACATGCATAGCTTAGTCATGAACATTCTTTATGGGAAAACAAAACCACCAATGGTTACAAATTTGAAGTGAAAATGTGAATTTTATTTTAAACAATTATTTAAAACCAAATTTCACATCAAAAGGAGAAAACGTGGCACCTAACTTGCCCAAGTACCACAGAAAATTACCAAAAATCCTGAAGTGCAGTGAGGCTCAAGCAGCATCTAGAGGAGTCTGCTCTGGAAGATGGAAAGGCATGGCAGAGCTTGAAATATAAGTAGTGTCTGGAATGGGGCAAGGAAAACGCTCCTTGTGGAGTCTCCTGCCTTCTGTCACTGTTGCACTTCTGACTGGCAGGCTGTGGTTCTGTGGGAGCTGTGGTTGAGACATGCCTGTAGCATGGAGAGCTTCAGAGGTTGGTGTTGTCTCTGGCTGCAACAGGAAGGCTGGTGTAGAGATGATTGCATTAAACCCTTGCTTTGGTCCACAACTAGTTTTAAACTGTAGGACAAGAAGTTATCACTAAATCTAATAGTAAAATAAAGTCAAATTTTACTTTTTTAGTTACATCAATTATTCATTTCCCCCACTTTGTTCTTCACAGTAGACTGTAATGCTGGCCCTTGACCTCCGGAAAGGGAGGGAAATTACATAAATTGTGGTCCTAGCATCTCTGCTTTTTTGGTAGATCCACATCCTGGTTTTGGCTGGGAAAGTAATTTTTCTTCCTAGCTGCTGTTACAGTGTTGTGCTTTGGATTTAGAGTGAGAACAGAGTTGACAACGCTGATGTGGTTGTTGCTAAGTAGCACATATCCCAAGTTAAAGATTTTTCTTTATTCTATGATCTTCCAGTGAGCAGGTACACAAGAAACTGTGAAGGTGTATGGCCAGGAGACCTGACCTGCCCTAGCCAAACAAATACTCCAGACCACATAGACTGTCAAGCTCAGTACACAAACTGGGGAGAGCTGCCCAAGAGGAGCCAGTTGCTGCTCAGGGCTTATCTGGACACAGGTCAGCAGGTGGTGAGCAATTGCATTGTGCATCACTTTGTTTTCCTTTGTGTTTTATTTCTCTCTCTCTTTTTACTGTATTCCTTTTTTATTAGTGTTACTGCTATTGTTGTAATTTTATTTTAGTTATTAAACTGTTCTTGTCTCAACCTATGAGTTTTACCTTTTTATTGATTCTCCTCCCCATCCCACTGGGAGGCAAGGTGTGAGTGAGCAGCTGCATTGTGCTTAATTGCTGGCTAGGGTTAAACAACGACGATTCTTCACCTCTTCAGCCTTTGCTGGTGCCTGGTGGCAAGCTCTGGTGGTGTATGCTCACATCTAGCAAGGGAGGGCAGCTGGAGGCTTCGAGTTGCTGTTTTATGTCAGAGCTATGGGCTGTATTTCTCTGCCTTTGAACATGTGAGTAGGCTTACTTGATTCCTGTTTTATTTCCTGTAACTCTTTCTAGGAGGGTGAAACTGGCTCCTAAGATACACAGTTTCTGAAAAATAAAAAAAAAAAGTTATAGAAACAGTTGCTACAGTGAGAAATGACTTTGGGCAATATCCTCGCCCTCTTGCTGCTAATGTCTGCCTTCCCCCCTCACAGGCACTGGGAACTGCAGCTGTTGACCTGACCTGGAGGTGCAAAGCTCCTCACATCAGCTGCCTTTACAGTCAATGCTCTGTAGTTTGCTCAGTTGCTCTGATTGTGTGCCAGGGGTCACAATCAAAGGGGTCAGCCTGTGAAAATTGATCTTTCCATCACAAACCTTCTTGACAGTATTGAAGCTGGCTCAGAAACCAGTCTAACAAGAGCTTAGTATTGAGGAGTGGGGTTTTGTGTTTCATTGACTGGGAATTCCCATCTTTTTGTGTCCTGGTGAAAGAGTTTAACTCTTGTGCTGTGTGGTCTGGTGTCAGACACTAGTGGAAAGCAGAGTCACTGACCCTGACCTCAGTGCCAGGGAAGGTCATGGAGCAAATGTCATTGCATGGAGCATTGAGTGTCATTGTGTGGCGTGTACTGGACAACCAGGTGACCAGCCCAGTCAGCATGGGTTTATGAAAGGTAGGTTCTGCTTGTCTAACTTGATCTTCTATGACAAGATGATCTCCTTAGGAGATAAGTCTATGGATGTTCTCTATTTGGACTTCAGTAAAGCTCTTCACACTATTTCCCATAGCATTCTCCTGGAGAAACTGGCTACTCATAGCTTGGATGGGTGATCACATCTCTGGGTAAAAGACTGGCTGGAGGGCCAGGCCCAGTGAGTAGCAGTGATTGTCTGATTCTTGTGCCATGCTAATCTGAAGTGTGGAACTAGGCCCACAAGTGGTATGCAGTGCATCTGATATTTGCTGCTCCTGCTGTACATGCAATATAAAGCTGTATTTGTCCTCCAGCTATGTTAGGACAGTCCTGGCTGGATGGCTGCAAATTATTAATTTTTCTTCCTACTCTGCGTTGTGTCCATAGCACAAAACCAGTTTTTGGCACTGACAATTTCTGTACCAGAAGCAATATGGTAGAGTCCCAGGTGTGGTCTTTTAGTGACTTACTGCCAGAGCTACTCGACCAAATTCTGTGGATGTGGAAAGTTCTCCTTCTTCTCCCTTAACATGGTTTCCCACTTCTCAAAGCCAATCCTGACATGGGGTATATGTATCTAGTCACACAGACAATGGCTTCTCTGAACTATTCCTCTCTCAAAGGAATAGAGAATTTTGTGACTTGCCCTGGAGTACTGTGGTGTAGCTGGCAGCCATAAGAACTGCTACAGCAGTGAATGAAGGAAAGTCTTTTCTAGGAGATTGGGAGTTCAGGATGCACTCACAGTTGAGCTTTTGTTTGCTGTTGTTCTTTTGAAATAACTGAAAATTCAGGGAGTGCATTGGGGAAATCCACTTTGATATGTTAGGTGCTCATCTATCCGGGAGGACGTGGCCTGAGCATTGTGGACAGTTTCCCTCTCTGCACAGAACAGAGCAAGGATTGTCCAAGTATGAGAAAGGCAAAGCAGTTAGCCTTCAGACCACAGCCTTGTTACTCTGGGCTTTTATGTTTGGAATCAGGGGTTTCTTTAGCTCTGTAATTTGTACTGTGTTGTAAGGCAAAATGGATGAAAAACACAGTTTAAAGAAAAGACTGAAAGTTTGCATTGATGTTACTCCCTTGCTATCACTGGTTGGTTTGTGGATTTTTGTCTGTTTGTTGTTTGTTTTGGTTTTGTTTTGAGATTTGCCATTTCTCTGAAAGCAGGTAGGGAGTTCTTTGCTTTCTTTCAGAATTTGGGAGAGGCTGGATTTTAAAGGATCACCTTTACTATATGCAATAATACAAAGCTGAATTTTTCAACCTCTGGCATATGTTGTTTGATTCTCACTTCTGTGACCCTTGATTCTTCCACTTAAGAGCAACACACAATTTTGTAGCTCTGGTGGGGTGGGAACGTATTTCCTTATAATGCAGCTGATACTGGCCTCTATTTAGAGCAAAATAGTGAGTAGACATCCCAGTAGCCTGATCTCGTTTGGCAGACTCCAGTGATGTCAATGAAAGGAGATGTGGAACCAGATAGCACCCTTAAATTATCTTCTGCCTGTGCCCATATTCACCAGTCCAGTGAGCAATCTCTCTCCTTCACACCCAAGGGTTGCATTGAACGGCTGCTGTGGTAATGTCCCCACATCTCTGTCCACCTCTGCAGGATATCTTCTCAGTTTGTGCTGGCCACTGTGTGCTCCTAGCTAGTAGCTCTGCCCCAGGCCCTTCCTGTACTTAGTTCAGATGATGACAAAGAAAGCACAGTGAATTTATTCCAGCACCTTCACTTTGTCTCAGGGCAATCCTGACTGTGCAGGGATTTTTAAAGCTGTACTATACTTTTTTTTTTTTTTTTTCTCTTAGAAGCTTCTGTACATGCTTTTCCTGTTTGCAGGGGTTTGAATTTGCCAAACCAGTTTCCTTGCTGGTGGGTACACCCTTTTGTATTTGAAATACAAGCTGCAGGTTGCATGTTCTATTTGTTTCCCCCTCTTGGTTAACCACAGTGCAGGAAGATAAGCTGTGAAGCCGATGCTGGATGAAGGGTTACTGTGGTGAATGGCATTTCCCCCTTCCATTTAGGCAAAACCCATTTAGGTTTGTTTTATTTTGTATGGAAATAGGAGGGTATGAAGACAACATGGATGTTGCTTTCTCTTGGTTATTCACTTAGTTAAGCCCTTAATTTTCCTTTCCTGTGATTACATATGATGTTCTTACCTCCACACACATGAGATGTGCCTTGGTAGATTCAGGTCCTAGTGTAAATTTTCAGTAACTGCATTCATTTCAGTAGAGCTGTTTTTTTGGGGACACTCTTGCAGCTCATGGAGTCAGGGTGATGTAAGCCAGAAAAAAATCAGAGAGCAGTGTTTTAGTAGCTTTTGACCTCTCAGGAACAGATGCTGGCCCCATTGCAGTTCCTATGATACTGGCTTAAAGTTGCTCTCTTTTACTTCTTCCATAATGCAGGGATCAGTCTGCCTCTCTGCTGTCTCTTGTCTAGGGCTGTTCCAATGCCACAGGAAGAAGGTAAAAGGGAGAAAGACAGACACACCCTGGAAAAACACTGCAATTCCCTCCAGTGGTAAAAGACTTGCCATCTTTTACCCATGTTTCTAAGGTGACTTTCAATTTTGCCACAGCTAGCCACATGAAAGGTAAGCCTATGCCCTGCATGTTGCACACACGAGTTCAGAAGTGGCAGGTTTTCCTGGGAGCTTCCAGCAACCAAAACCACAGGCTTATGAATAAATGAATGTTTTATTGTCGGGCTGGGTAATGCTATTATTGTGTCATCGGATAGGAGTGTTTGATGTGCTGGTCACTAATTTATGTGCAAAGCCTGAAGTGTTGATCTGTGTGGATTAAATGCATGCTGAAGATGTTTTCTGTACCGTGCCACTTGACATTCTCTCTCACGATGCAAGGCATTCAAAGCAAATAATTTTCCATTTCCTGTTTGCTAGTGAACATGTGCCATTTAGTTTGTAATTGGAACACAGCATGCTGTGTATCTTTGCTAGATCGTGGAAAGTGGTCCATTTTCTAAATTGCACAAGTATTTGTCACCTTTGTTCTGAAATGGGAGCCATAAATTTTATGGGGCATGTGAATATATATATATATGTATGTATGTATGTATATTAGTTTTCTCACACAGGTAAATCAATCGTATTCTGATCTGACAGGGGCTTTATGACCCTGCTCAGGTTATATTCTGTACTAAATTTTGTCAGTTGCTTCTATATTTAGATTTTATCTTTGTTTTTTTTGGTTTGGTTTTTTTTTTTTTTTTTAAGGAAACAAAAAATATGGAGGAGGTAGGCATATCAAAGGCATTGTGCTTCTACATGTTTCTTTTATAAACCAGGAGATTCAATGAGCTATGCCACTTGGGCATGCTGAAGATGCTTGACAGTGCATTTCTTATTAAATATGGTACATGTAAAAACATTGATTTCACGCAACTGTAGATCTGTTTGATTAATGTGCTTTCTGGGCAGGTTTTAAATACTTGTATTGGCTGAAAAAAATCCACTAATGCTTAATGGGGCATGACAGTGGCTTCAAACTAGCTGTGATGCAGAATGCCATCTTGGGAGGGGGGAGACAGAATGTTATCTAATGTTATGGGGGCGGGGTAAAATGCAAATGGATTAATGGAGCAGATTTCCTTCACACTTCTGGAAATATTTTTTTCTTCATCTTAGCAGACATTATGAAAGCCTTGTTGTCTCTGCCTCTAAAGAAACATTTGTCTTTCAGAAAGTGAGAACGAAACTCCCCTCTTTTTTCCCCCCTTTTCTGATCCTACTTTTTTTTCCCTTGAATATGTGGGGTTCTTTTTGTTGTTTGGTGGAGGGGCTGGAGGCAGGAAATGGTGGCAGTTTGCAGACAACGGACTTAACACAACAGGAGTTAATCAGAGTTCATGTGCCAAGCCCAGAGTTAGTCAAAAAAGAAAGCACTGCTGCTCTTCTTGGGAACATAAACATCTTTGTGCTCTTCAGCTGTGCTTTGTAGTTTGGCAGAAGGAGAAAAAGGACTTCAAGAACTGCTGTAGGATTCCTGTCTACTTCTGATTTTTAATATAAATGGCATCTGTAGTGCAATGAGGAGTGTAAAGTTCAGTGCAGAGAAAAATGCTGTTTCAGAGTTTAAGTGGGGTTATCTGAAGCACCTAATACTGCTCTTGGTGCTGTGGGTGAAAATTTTTGCTGTTCCTCAAAGAAATTTAATTTAGGCCACTACCAAGAGCTGCTGAAAACCCCATCATGGGCTAAGATACTTTTTTCTGAGGTTATCTCAAAAGGAGTCTTGCCATTTTGTGATGCAGGATTTAAACCAATGAGGAAACAGGAAATAAGAGGAAATGTGGAAATGCTCAGAGTAGTTAATAGGGAATGATGTTGGAAGAGTGATTGTAGAGGGCAGAGTCTCTTTTTTCAGTCCACCGGACTGAGCAGTGCTCAAGTGAGGGGTGTGCTGGTTTGCTTGCCAAGAGGTATGTTGGCTAGAATAAGTACAAGGAACTACAGACAGACCGACCCTGAGCTAAATTAATTTTTATTCCCATGGACTGAGTACAAAGGCAGTGGGATCTTATTCTCTACTGGATTTGTTGGTTATTTAAAGCCTAACCTTGTGCTTATTCCTCTGGGATTTACTAGTCTTATCTCAATATTGTTATTTATCAGTAAGGAACAAACTCAATTGGAGATGTGGGTACAATATGCACTCTAACATGAAAGCCTTTAGATCAGGATTGCCGTATGTGGAAGCCAGGTTTACGTCACATCTAAATAAAATATTGTCAGTGTTTTGCCTTTGTCCATACCAGCACCTTTTCTAAGGTTCAGAGACAATATCCATCCTTTTTCCTATCTCCTCTGGTCCCCAACAGACAGATCTCCACAAGAGATAATCATTCAGCAGGTCTCATTGTCACACAGACCAATATCCTGTGCATTGTTTAGGGTGTCACAGTATGACTGTAATTCATGTCGATATTAAGGAGGATTCACAGTGGATTTAAGAAGCTTTAGCATATGGAAGAGAATCAGACAAACTATTATTTGGCTTCCATTTTTTCAAATACACAATACACAGAGGGTTTTCTGAGGCAGGTACCCAAGGAGTGTTGAAATTCATTCAAGCAATGCACCTCTTGACAGTCAAGATACAAGTCAAGAATTCCTCCACACTCAAACCAGCTTGGAAACAAACTGTCATACATATTTTTTTTTTCCATGACAGAAACCAGGTTGTTAATTTCTTCACTTATCAATTGAAGAGTTGCTTCAGAGCACACAGGTCTCATTAGATCTCAAAACTTGATGTCCTGATCTATCAAAAATGGTGTAAGATTAATATGGAGGAGGGTAGTTTTCTTTTAGTACTTCATAACTTGATTTAGCCTAGATATTATTTCCCAGTGGAAAAGGAGTTGTTTGCTTTGGAAATGTTGAAAGTGATGGAATATTCAGAATCAAGCAATCAATTCCTTGACACTTTCAGACATCACTGGGATGCAGGGATAATTAGAAAATGCGATATTCAAGCAGTGTTGCTTAGAGAAGTGGTTTGATTAAACCTCAGCAACTAATGAAGTGTGAATCCATACACAGCAGTTACTGTGAGTACATTATGAAGGAGGTATCTTTTGTCTTTGAAGCCTATCATTCAGAGATACTAGAGCATATAAACTGATACCACCTTTGTTAACATAAAGGCTATCTATATCTGCCTCACTTAGTTCCATGTGTTGCCAACGTTAATTAAAAGCCCATCCTTTGACTTCTGGAGAGGTTCTTTAAAGTGGTGCAATTCAAAACAGGCTCTGGCTCCAAATTTCTTTCATTCTCAGTTCTTTATATGGACAAACAGTGTAGATCTATGTGAGCAAAGAGTAAATTTGTTCTGCCTTTAATGGACCACTCATGCAAGGGCCTTGGGATTAGGTTTTAAACTGGCACCTTTTATATCTTTGGTACAGTTACAGACTCAGTGAGCCATGCAGAGCTCTCACCTTTCTTGCAGATGGAATTAGCAGGAAAGTACTTTTGTCCTTTGTCAAAGTACATTTTCTAACAAACATTTATCCTGCCTGCTAAAAAGAGGGCACAACATTGAACAAGAAAAGTAGTTTAGCTGAAAATATTTAGCTTTATTCCCTCTTCTACAGAAACAAGCAACAGCTAGGAAAAAGTAGATGACATCTGGGGATAAAATTTACTACTGTGAAAGAAACAGGGGAGGGAAGAGGAAAGGAGCACTAGATAGTTTTATGCTTCTAATTAACAGTATGTTTAAAGACATACCTCCTCTGACACAAAATGGCAAGAGTCTAGTAAAAATGTCACTTCTTTTCATGGTCCTAAGGTTTCCTCGTGCTATCTCGTCCCTATGAGAAGGACAAACAGTCCAAGTCAGATAGCAGAGATATCTGTACTGTGGTAACTGTGACGTAAGTGCTCTTAGGACGCAACTGTTGTGGTGACAATTGAAATCTTGTGAACCAGGGCAGCAAGGGGCTGGAGGTGGGTTTGTGTGTCAGGGAATTGTGTGGTAGAGAAAGTTTATAGTGCTGCCGCCATGTATGCAGTGTCAATAAGTGGTCTCTGTATCATGAGCTCTGTCTGCCTTGGGTTTGTTTCAGTGGGCAGGGACTTATGGCCTTCAGTCTCAACAAGCATAGTTCAACGACCCATGCAAGATGAGGAGGGTTGTGGAGTATGCAAAAAGCCAGTTTGCAGGTCTAAGAATGAATAAGACTTCTCTTCTGAAGCAACAGAGTTGGGAAAGGGAGCATATAAATAATGAGGAAATCCCCTTTGAGATGAAGCGCAGTCCCTGTTAGAAATGAGTTTTAGAACTCTGCTCAGGGCAGTGAACGAAATGAATTAAAGGTGCAGAAAACGTGTCTGTGTGCGAGAGCCCAGTGACTCCAGTGTCTCAAAACAATGCGAGACGTACCTGGTCTGAACAGACAGGACTGGTGATGTTCTTTGGTAGCCCTTAATAGCTCTCAAGGAGAGCTGCTGGCCTGGCAGAATGGCTTAATGATGAAAAGAGAGAATTTCTGTGGAGGTGGGAATTCTCACTTCAAAACCACTGGAACAGTGCCACGGAAAGGCCGATGGCAAACATTGCAGCGGAGTGCTCACCTCTCTGTGCACACTTCCCTCTGTACATCTCCCTTTGGGACTTGGAGAGACCGCCCCCCCTCCAAAATGGTATAAAAGGACCACAACTTCTGGGGTCCACGTGTTGCATCTACCACAGAAGACCCTGCTGGGACGTACACCTGCCATTGAAGGACTTGGACTCTGGATCCAAGGGGTGGTGACCTCTTTATTTTTCTCTGACTTCTTAACTCTCTCTCTCTCTTTCTATCTCTCCTTTTTCTTCCCATTTTCCCTGCACTCTGGTCCATTACTGAGAGTCTTCATTGGCTCTAATAAATCTAACTCATCAGCCATTTGGTGTCGGTTCACTTTAATTTCCTCCAAGGGAATTTTTGAATCTTAGCATGACCTCCCCTGTTGCCCAGGGCTTGGCCCTGGCTGTGAACCAAATCACCACAGCTTGGCGTACTGGGTTGTGACACTATGCCTGTGTCAGAAGGAGGAGCAGCATCAAGGATTCTGTTGTTATTTTTTGGTTATTTTTTAGTTCACTCTGCCATTGATACTATCTTAGTTGCTCAGTCGAGTCTGTTCTAATTTTATATTCTTTAAAACATTAAAAAAAAATCAATGGTATGACCTGCCTTCCTCTTCAAGAATGATACAATTTGCAAAACCCTCTGGGGTTTTCAGAGAAGGAGGAGATAAGAATGAAGAAGGAGATAAGAACGTCATGTATGTTCTGTTGACTCCTCTCATGACAGGGTATATTCGGAGCAGTTGGGGTTGCTAACTCATGCTTTCATTCTGAAGTTATTTGTTCAGTAATGAATGAGGCAGAGGAGCAGCCCCTGAGAAATTTGCACTGTCTGATACCCTGCTGAGTATGCTCAGATGGTAATGCAGAATGTCTGTTCTCTCCAGGGGTGTAAAAGTACACCATCACAATGCAGAAAAACAGGCTTCTCAGAAAAATTGTGCCTGTAGGTACAAGACAAATGGGGAAATGATAAATTAAATGAAACTAGGCTTCCACCCCCCAAAAGAAGACACATCTCACATTGCAAATGATGAGAAGCCAACAAGCTAATGTACCAGTTGGGGGTTTCTGTATGGTTTCAACCGGAAAGAAGACAACTAGCAGCAGCATCTCAGCACTGGTTTGCAAGAAGGTTAATAATCACATCCCTACATCAATTGTGAGCATTAGAAATTAGGAAAAGAAGAAAGAAGTTAAAAGCCAGCAACCTGCCTTATACCTAATGATGACTTCTTGGACATGTGCTTTCTGCTGGGATCTTCTAATACACCCAGATTAATTCTTGCTACTGCAGCTGTTAGACTGTTATTCTCAAAGACAATGACTAAGCTGGGTTTCATAGTGTGAAGACTGTAAAGAAATATAAAACCTTTTCTGAAAAAGTTAAAAAGAAATTGCCTTTCTCTCCAAAATTTACCTGGCACTGCTGATATTAAAGAAAGAAGGAAAAGCTAGAATAATAGGCTCCACTGCCAGTGCCTACTCCATTTGTTATAGAAATATCTGTTGGAATAAAGTGATGTGCTCTTTTTGGCCATAGTCTGACAAATGAGCAAACACTTCATCTTAGTGTCTCCTCACAGCTGTTTGAATGCAAGGTGATTTGATCAAAAGCTTCATTTAACTGTACTGCAAGCAGCCCCTAAGGCTCCCTGACCTTAGGTGTGCAATGTGGAAACAGCAGCCTGTAAAGGCTATGGCAGTAGATTCTCCCTTTAGAGAATTCAGTTTGGGTGCCTGTAAGAATTAATTTTGGATTCTCATGTCCTACTGAATTTGTAATGAGGAAAGTGAACTTGGTTTAAAGTACCAGATTTAAATATTTTTATTTTGGTGCATGAAAAACTAGACAATATCTGGCAATCTGTGTTTTCAGTCCAGAAGACTAATCATGTCCTGGCCTCTATAAAAAGACACATGGCCAGCAGTTCAAGGTAGGGGATTCTACCCCTCTCGAAGTATTCTCCAAGAGCCCACTTGGAGGACTGCATCCAGGTTTAGAGTCCTCAACACAAGAAAAACAAGGACCTGGTAGAGTGGGTCCAGAGGAGGGCTACAAAACTCATCAGAGAGCTGGAACACTTCGTGACAACAGGCTGGGAGAGTCAAGGTTGTTCAGCCTGGAGAAAAGAAGGCTCTGGGAAGGCCTTATTGTGGTCTTTCAGAGGAGGTTTATAGGAAAGATGGAGAGAAACTTTTTACCAAGGTCTGTGGCAGCAGGACAAAGGGCAATGGTTTTAAACTGAAAGACGGTAGGTTTATACTGAACATAAGTAAGGAATATTTTATGATGAGGGTGCTGAGACACAGGATCAGATTGCCCAGAGAAGTTGTGACTGCCTCCTCACTGAAAGTGTTCAAGATCAGGTTGGATGGGGCTTTGAGCAGTCTGATCTAGTGAAAGATGTCCCTGCCCATAGAAGGGGGGGTTGACTACACGACCTTCTAACAAAAGCACTCTATGACTTGATTCTACAAAATATACCATGAAGAACAACAGTAAAGAGAGACACAATAAGGGGAATAAAACCTGTTGTAGAAAAGAATATAATGGTTCAGCAGGCATTCCCTTCTAGTGCTTTGCCTAGGCAGATGCACAAATTAAGAAAAAGCCTTCAGAAGTCCTGCTTCCTCTTTCTCATGAGACTGATTTTGATACATGAGTGGACACCCATCTTAGGCAGAACAGGAGGAGGCTGAAGAAGAGAAATGCCTAGGGCTTTCTTTGTGAGGTCTGGCATGGAGAAGGAAGTAGAGGACCAGCAGCAAAAATAAAATAAAAGAAAAAACAAACCCAAAACCAAAACAAACCAGCCAAGAATATAAAAGCAGTGTTACATCACAGGTGTAAGTACAGACTCACACTGCCAAATCTGGTGAAGATTTCATCCCTCTGGTCTTGACTTGGCCAACCCTGCTATAGATTTTGTTTCTGATTTGGAGAGGGTCATGTATCAGTTGCTCTGCTGCCTAAAAAGGGAGACCTGTATTCTAGCAGACATGGAAATTTAAGTCAAAGACCTAAAACACCCTTGAATTGAGAATCAGAGATGTTCACTTTGGTCGCTGCAGGGAGAGATATAACCTCAGCGTGAATGGGGTTGTGTGAGCTCCCTCCTGTGTCTACTTCTGTGATAAAGGTGGACCTCAATGAGAGACCTATGCAGATTCTTTAGTTGCCGGTTTAAAGTACTTCTGAATCTCCTGTACAGTGGAGATGGCAGTATAGGGGAAACTCTAGCAAGAGGAATAAGAAATTTTGTTTAGTCTGGACTGGGGAAAGTTAACTGCAACATAAAAATGCTATGATGACAAATCCACTTGTGGAAAGCAGGCTGAACCTGCTATTTGTAAAATTTTCACAGCAATCCACTAAATCTTTTTCATTAAAAAAAAAAAAAAAGTTCAACAATTCTTTAGAGAAAAATTTGAAGAATTAAAGAAAAAGTCTCTATTAAGGTCTTTGTGATTTTTTTTTTATCCTCTCCTCCCTCCAATTTTCACTGAGACCAGAAACCATAGCAGTTCAGAATTTCAGATCAGTGGTGTTTGAAGATCATATTTTAACCTCGTTTCATCCCTTTTTTCTTCAGTGTATTACAGAATACTGGTATGAATAATTTCCAGCTGATTTCTTGTTCTGTTTCTGTGTTACTTTCATTGCTTCTTTTGCTACACTGTTAAGCTAGAGTATAAGTACTGAAATAAGTACTGAAATGCAGAATAAGTACTGAAAAGGTGCAGTGTTTAAAAAAAGGGAAAAAACACACACTTCACAATGGAAAAAAGAAAAAAAATCCTGAAATCTTTAGTTTCTCTGGGATAAACTGAAAGGGAAAAAAAAAGTAGAAAGGAAGAAAGAAGGGAAGAGCCTTTCCTTTGTTCAAAATATAAAACCTGAATTGGTAATGATGTGTGGCTAAATAAAGGGTTTGTGTGCCTTTAAGCTTCTCTTTTTTTTTCAAGATACCTTGAGTGATCTATCAGAAGCTAGCATTCTTTTCCTACAAACCTTGCTTTCAAGTCTCAGCTGTTTGTAACTTTGAAATGATATTTAAAAAGGGTCAACAAAAAGCTATGAATGAAGAATGTTCTATCTTGGGATAAAGTGGGGTCCAGGTGACCCTAACCTCTTTTTTTCACCTATATCTGATTTGGTGTTGTCCTACTACCAGTCAGAAGGCTATTGAGTGGTGTTAGTCACAGTGTGGTCATCAGTCTAGTAACTTGGCTGATAGAAATCTCTCAGGTATCAAGCTTGTGTTTCTCAGTTCTTTACTCATAACACCCCTCTAAAAAGGAGCAATAGCTTAAGCATAGCTGTTGTGAGGTGCAGGAGAGTGAATGCTTTCTGTGGAAGATATAATTGTATAAAGGAGTAGGAGGTGTGGGATGACCAAAACTCCGGTCAGAACTTCACCTTTGAAGTAGTGAGGCAATTTCATCTCCATTTTACAGATGGAAAACTGGAAAAGAGATTTTAAATTATTAGCTCCAGACTCTGAAGGGAAAACCAGTGCTAGTTTGACCACTAGAACTATCACCTCTTTCTCCATTTGGATGGCAGTCAACCCCTTAGAGATTAATAATCGTAATAGTGCCTTTCAGCTTTTATCAGACCATCTAATCCAATCTAACCTGTGGATATGAAGATGAAAGGTTAATCCCCCAGGCCATCTGCTTTCCTTTACCTTTTCTATCCGAATACTTGTTTCCTTGTCACGCTGCTCTGTCTTTGGTGTATATCTCCTGCTGTCTTGTAACACTAATACTGGTTTACATCTGACTCTGTGGAGAGGACTGCAGCCTCTTCAAACAGCAGCTGCCTATTTAGAGCTGCTTATGAGTTTCCTTTAGTATTTCCTCTCCTTTCCTGGCAGCTCCTCTCGGGATGATTTATGAATAGCAAGCATAGCTGGGAGTGATGCGAAATATCAACACCTCTGAATTCCAGTGATAGGAGCTGGGGTAATTAATAATAACAAACCAGGAGTGTTTGCTTTGCATGGAGATCACATAGCAGAGAAGCGTTATGCTCTGTTCTTTGGGAATGGGGAAAGTCAGTCCTTACCCTTCCCTGTGCTGTTAAATCTGCATGTCATTTTCCTGAGATAATTAAGTAATTCCAGCATTTCAAGGAGAGAGACTCTCTCCCTTTTCTCTGTTAGCTTGCAGATGTACATGTACCTTGCGGCAAATCAATACTAACTATATTACCATGCATTATTGTAGTAATGGAGTAGAGTAAGCCCAAGGAAAAATGTTCAACCCTTGCCAATTGCATTAAGAGCATGAGGATCTTTTATGTAGCAGATTTATTAATTGCATTTTCATTTGTGTCTCTGAATTTTAACCCTTTTGAGATTGCTTTTCAGCTCCAGAGTGCCACTAAAATTGCGAAGTGTTGGACAGATTCAGAAAAGGGAGAGTGACAAGAGTGCTCTCTGTGGTTCTGCACTGGACATCTGTAACAAAGCTGAGGAATAGAGTTAAACTGCCATCAAAGTAACTGTTAAATCACTTGACAGAACACAGAATAAATGCACTCCTTGTTTGGAGCTGCAGATGTTGTGATCAGGTGCTCTTTTAAGGGAAGAGGAGTGAAGAGCTTTGGCCCCTCTGCCTGTGCACCCATTAACCTCCTGCATGCTTCTACACTGCACAAAGCACCTGTCCAGGTTATTCTTCCTCCCTCTTCAGATGAGCTTCCTATTTTGCCCAGCATTATTTGTATTTTGTGAAGATCAAAGCCCTTAGCTGTTCTTATGTGCACCCTGTCTGAAGAGAGGGAACTTGTGTTTTGTTTGCAGGTCGTAATCTAAACATCAGAGTGGAGATTGTTTTTTTGCTGCACCTGCAGGCCTTTTTCCTAGAGCCTGATAGGAACTCTAGGCACTGCTAGAGTTTAAGTGATTATTCACTTAGTAATTGACATTTGCATAATGGAAGTGAATACAGCAGTGATGCCTGGCCTTTGTCAGTCTTCTACTGAGCGTACAGTGATGTGTGGGTTACATGTTGTTCTCTTCATGGGGCCAGTATTATTTTTTCTTTAATTTCTTGTGTTTGTGTGAAACTGGTTAGCCCCTAGTGAGTTGAAGCTATTAGCCAAGACAGTATAGCAAAGGCTGTAATAGCTGCCACTTAGTTTTGTCCTACTTCCTGTCTTAGAGGTATTGAGAGCATAAATTTGCCTGAGACTTTCCCTTTCAGAAAGTTTCTGACTCTATTTACACAAGATTTGATTCAACCTGGCTCCTTTTAGGAGCCAGTTGTTGCTGAATCAGTACACAGGAGTTAATTGTGGACTGCCAGGACTGGCTTGGTAAGAAACACCAGGCAGCTGCTTGCTGCTATAGTTCAGTGTTATTTCTTTTTATACTAGTACTTCATTTTTGTGTTGTTCTTCCCCACTAAATATACACCTTTCCATTAATGTCAGCTAGTATAAAGTCTTTCTTCAGCACTGTAGTTCAATTTCTCTCTTGTTTGGGATAGTTCTTAAGGGAAGCAAATAGCCATAGGTGAGAATCTTAAAAGGTGTTTGTTGTGGGAAAGAAAAGCTGTGGCAGGCTGAATACCCTCCTGCAAAGTCTCACCATCAAAGCTGGGGTCCCTGCCAGACTTGCTTCTCTCTAGCCTGCCAAGAAAATTCTGCTTTTACACAAACACATACACATTGTGTTGGATTTAGCTTGAGTAGAGAAGAAACAAAACAGCTCCTTTTCCTTCTAGGTCTGTCCCAAGCTTGAGGGGAATGGAAAAGGGAAAGATTTTTCTTCAAGAGAATATGAAGATGAAATAGTACCTGGAGTGAGAGCAAAGTCTTAAATGTGGAGAACTGCTTCTCTGTCACTGACCACAGCAGCACCATTCTTCCACTATGTGCTCTGTGGGATGGGAAAAGGCATCTTTTTTTTCCTGATTTCTACAGAAGAGTTTTCTAAAATATTTCCTGTGCAGTATTTGGTTGGCTGGAGGCTGTCAAGGAACCTTTCCATCCTTGTAGGTCTGTGGGTTGTTGATGTTTCTTTTGCCGGTAGCCTGTAGGGACCTGGATATGGCTGATGCTTGGTGTCCCTCTTTATGTGAAGCTACTAAGTCCTTTGAACTTCTTTCCTGGGGATTTCTCCCCCAGACTAGGGGAGGAAGTAAATCTGTTGGGATTGCTGAGGAGAACATTATCTGGTTGTCCTGAGAGCTAGCACTGTGCTATATGGCGAATGTTTGGGGAAGGCTTGGTCATCTTCGGTCAGTGACATGTTCCTAAGCTATCCCCTTAGTTGCAGTTTGTGTTGTATGACTTGTGGTCTTATGGGGACTTTGATTTACAATGGGTAGTACATCACTGAAGAGATGATTACTCCTTCATTGGGCCTTAGGGATGTCACTGTCAAAATCTTTGGGTCAGAACAGTAATCTCTGCAATAAGACAGTCCTAGGACTCCTCTAAGAGGGAAATCTTTACCAAGCAAAAGGCAGACCCAGGGATGGTAGCATCCCTTGGTGGGAACTGGGAAAATACAAGTGATATTGCATACCCCACATGACTTTAAGTATACTTGATAATATTTTGTGTTTCTTCAATAACTGATCTGTAAATAAGATCCCATTGGAAGTCATGGAAATGTAAACATTCTTTGAACCGAAGTAGCAGCAGCTTTCTTGAGCCTGCAAGCCATGTGAAGCCTTGGCTATTTGGAGCCTAAGGTGATGTTCAGGATATAGGGTCTTGAGAAATCCCATCAGGATACAGGATGAATATGGGATATTTTCCATTTCTTTCTCTTGTCTAGAACCACTAGCTGTTGGCATCTTTTTAGTGAGATTGTTGAGAAGATGAAGAGATTGGCTCTGGCAGTCACCCTTCCAGTGCAATCCAAAGTGAGTAGGGACAGCTTGAGTTTGATAGAGTCCAATTTGTCTTTCATTGGCTGATTTCACATCTTCCAAAAATTTCTCCCTTTTAACTGAGTTTTCATCCTACTATTTGAGCTGTGATTTGCACATTGCACTGTGCTTTGGTTTAAATGTAGTTGAGTCTTTTTTAGAGAAAGGTAAATGAATTATGTGACCTCTGAAGATCCCTATTTTTGCGGGCTCTATAAATACTAGTCACTTCTAAAATAGTCTCACCTTAGTGTCTAGTGAAATCTGGCAATTTTTAAACTCTAATTCAGAACCTGTGCTTAAATACAAGGTGTGCTTGGGTCACAGGGACAAGTTCTGCTCTGACAGCACAGTCATCAACTACTTTTTTACTGCACCTTCAGATATGCCATCTGAACTCCTCCATTATCTCAGACCTGTTTCAGTCAAAATAAGGAATAGATGAAATGCTTTAACTGGCTGGTGAATGTTAAGTTGGGTTACCTGAAGAGCCCAGGCAGCAGAGCTGAACTCCAATGGTAACTGGTTACTTCCAGCAGGCACAATAACTAAGGATGAGTAATTTCTTCTCTTGGCACAACAGAAAGGCTGTTTGAAGGGTGTTTACCCAGTAGCAAGGGGTGGCAAGATTTAGCACTGTGCTTTCCTTCTACCAAAACTTTGTACTAAACTTTGCCCTGTTCAAACACTTTAATGCCCCTGAAATCACATGAGCTGTAGCTACTGTTTTCCTGCTGTGTCTTGAAGGGACTCCTGGACCTCTCCATATACCTAGGGAAGGAGTGGAACAACCAGAAGGGAAGTTTCATGCAGTATTTGTGCTCTGATTTATAGTGGCAAAAGCTACTCCTAAACAATCATAGGCATGAGTCTTCATTAACAACCAGAAAGTAGAAGCTAAGAGGTGCACAAAATTTGTAGCAGTAAGCAGGATTTCTTTTCTCCATGGAACCTGTGAGACTGAAGCATACATTGGGACAGGAAGGTAGATAAAGGTAATTTCCTCTTTCTGAATCAATGAGCATGTGAATATTACAAACCAGACTTTCTACGAATGGGGTATCTTAGCACTCATAGCATATTCTTGGGTATTATAACATGTCAAGCCACGATTGTGCTTCTCATCATCATATGAGACCCAGCGTTTTGGATGAGCTCTTTGAATTCAGAAAACAAAGAGCAGCTGCAAGTTTGAATGTCCTGCTGCAGTGCTTTTTAAGTGATGCTAAAGAGCATGCTTTCAAAAACTTGGCAAATGCTTCTGAAAATTGATTGTGCTGTGGCCCTGGATGATTTGAATTCTGGGAGACAGGGAATCCTGTAATCCTGACTCAGGTCTCCAGGACAGAAATGTATGCAACCTGTGGTACACAGTGAATTCAACACAGTGAACTTCTGTGCTGCACAACTTGTCTTTGCATATGCTTCAAGTCCATGCACTCATTCCATTCTGATAAGCTCTTTGGCATTCCTGATGATACTGATTATCAGCAGATTTTCTTATCTTGGCTTTAGGACCAATACAAGATCCCAATATCAGCTAGAGAATCTTCCAACATTAACTGCAGAATCTTCCCAGAGCATTCAAAACACCTCTGCCTTCTTTTTGCATCACCAAGTCCTGCACTGTACAGATTGTGCACCTTTTAGATAGCCTTAGCTGTGGATGAAGATAGTGGAACTGTCTTGAGTATTCCTGAATGAAATGGTCCCTTTTGTCTACCACAGACATGTTGTTTGGACTTTAAAAAAAAAAAAAAGAAAAAAAAAAAAAAAAGAAAGGGGATGCAGACAGGCTGCTTGCATATGATAAGCCTGGTGAAGTTCTGAACCTGGGGGTGAGATCCACAGATGTAATTTTTTACTCTGCTAAGCCTCTACCTGCTGCAGTTCCATTGTGGCCTCTGGTACATTCTGCTTCAGGGCATCGTGCAGATGGTGTGATGTGGCGAGGGGGCCCACTACTTCATGAGAACACTGCTCCAAGATCATCTGTGATCAAACTGTCCCATCACTGAGCCATGACCGAGGACGTGTGAAACACTTCCCTTGGCATGCTGATATGTGGTACCCATGTTGCATAGTTTTATGCTGGGCTGCTCAACTCCCACTTGTTTAGTGCAGGATCTAGATTCCCTCTTGCAGCATCTTTGCAGCCCCTTTTAGGAGCTTTGCAGCAGGACTGGCAATGCAAAAGGCTCCCTGCCACAGCTTTGCTGTGCTTCAGAAGCGAACTGTCTGCTGCACACTCTGACTGGCTGGGCTAGGAGAAAATCTGTCCCATAATGGGGGTGGTGCTGTACCAGCAGAAATAGTGGGGGCCCTGCCTGTAGGTGATACTTTGAGAACATAGGGACACTTCGAGTTTTAATATTTGTTTAGGTAGATTCAAGCCTTTCCTTAGGAAACACATACCATTATCACAAAACTGCATTGTTTTCCAGTGACTACTCTCACATGTAATGAATAGGTTAAAGTTAACTGAAGCAAGCATTGATTATTCTGTTAGTACATGTGGGATTTCCTCCCTCAAGAGAGCTTGGGTAGTATAGGAGATCTTATAGGAGTATAGGGGACGGTATATGTCTATGAAGAAAGTGCTGTGTACCTGGGGCATTTTTTTTCCACTCTAAACTTTCTTCTTATGATCTTTCCCAGCTCCTCCCCTCTTTCCTTCAGGTTCAAGCAAGTAAGGTTCCAGCTTGCACTCAGAAATTTCCTGGGATGGTAGTAACTGGGAGAGGCACTGCTTCAGGAGAGGTGCATGGAGCAATGATGGACAGAGCTGGGCAAAACAAAAGGAATGGGGTTATTGGGAAGCACATCTACAACCAGCAGTGGAGCTAGTGATGGTGAAGCCATTTGATGTGTGATAGGAGTTAACTCTAAGGTTGCTTTCTTTTTTTTTTAAATACACCCCTCTCCCCCCCCCCCGAAACAGAAGTCACAGAATAGGAAAAAAAATAAATAAAATGAAACCACCAAATGATTAATGCTGCTTTAGAAGGCTTTGGCATGAAATAATTGCCAGGCTATATGTTTTTTCTTTAATGGATAGTGTCATTAGAGTTCTTCCATACAAGTCATCCCTTCCAAACAACCATAACTCCCCCAATTGCCTCTTTCTCCTTAATTGAACCCAGCTTCCCTTTGGTTATAGGCATATTCTGCTGCTTTGTATTTGTGTCACAATTTGCCTTCCAGAACGTTCACTTACTTGCTTACTTAGAAATCTACTGCATTGCCTGGTGTTATGGCATATGGTTGCCTTACATCAATTAAAAATCAACATGGTCCAACAGAACATAACACCAACCCCTGCTTCTTTGAATGGATGTTTGCATCTGGGTAGGGATTAAAGCAGATTGTAATGGATTAGACTAGGAATTAAAACAGCCTGTAATGGATACTGTTTTGGACTATAGCCTTCCTATTCTTGGGTATAGACTGCACCAACCTAGCAATGTCAAATGACATCCTCCCTGTCATCACGTCGTACAAGAGGCCAGGTTTTGAGGCAAACCTGATATTCCTGGTACAAACTGGAAAAAGTCCCTTTTCTGTGTGCTGGTGATGGGCACGCAGTTCGCAAATCGTGCAGGAGATGGGGATGTTGCTCACATTACCTTTGTCTTCTAGAGGAAAAAAAAGGGGATTTGAGAGCTTTGACTGCTATTTCTCTCTTTGGTACTGAGGCACCTGCTAAGAGCTGGGAGATCCAGTGTGAGATTTTAATACACAGTCTCATATTATCAGCGGGACTTCAGACGTGTGTCCTATTATTTAACAGCAATAAGCAGGCACTGATGAAGGGGTTTTTAATATTTTCTTTGGAAACATTAGCCCTTCCTGTGGGTATCTGTCTAAGAAATGGGAGTCTGGGGTAGTCTTGCTGACATAGTATGCGCTGAATATCTGGGATTGTCCTTAAATATGGCAGATGTGGATGATATTCGCAAGCAGTGATTTCAGTTGCAAGTAGCAGCTCTTCAGTCTGCAGGGTAGAAGAGACTTGCTGCAGGGGTGGTGAAAGCATTGCCCTAAGGAGAGTGTTGGTAAACACACGTGTGCATGAAGTCCATCACCTTCTGTGCCACCTCCAGCACAGCTGGGCTCTTGCAGTGACAATGAGCAATATGAGGGACATGAAGGAATGCCTTATGCTGGCAGGATTTGGGAAAAGAGATGTGTCCACAAGTCCTGTCTTGGTGTGGGTGGACTTTTGTTTATGAAGTCAGGGATGCTGCTACAAAAATGAGTGGCTGATCCACAGTTGAACAAGGACTAAATCCCAAACAGTGTCCAGCAAAGCAGAGAACATAAATGGGACTGGGTGGACTGCATAATGGTTTAAGCAGTAGCAATTTCTTGCCCCATGGTAACTTTTAATTTTTGGCAAACAGGGTTCAGGACATGCAGAGATCTTCAGGAGCAGCAGCAAGCTGCTGCTGGGTTCAGATGGACTGGAGAAACTTCAATTGTAATATAAGGACAACCTCTGTGTGCCATATCTGCAGCTTCAGTGTAGGAGTTTGACACTAAATGGGCAGTGCATCCCTTCACAGTGCATAGCAATGGCAAGATTCAGGGGTGGTATGTGTGCCGCAGATACCACATACCTAGGCACAAGTTTGCAGCAGTCAATCTAGGGAGACATTTGAGGTCCTTCCCCTTCCCAGCCATGTCGCTCCTTTACAGGCAGTAGGGGGTGGGGGACAGTCGTGGGGCCGGCCTGGCTCTGTGCAGGCAGAGCAGTGCCTGCCACAGGTGTGTGTGACTTGTGCAGTCCCCTCGCCCGCGGCTGTATGGATCAGCTCTGGCTGAGGCACACGTCACTGCTCCCACATAAATTAAATGTCATCTCCTAAACATTTTGGCAGCGTAGTTTGAACGGGTGCCGAATCCAAGCCAGAAATAACATCCGTTGGGTTGGGGAGGGATGATTTGCTTCCCCTGCCCCCACCTCCCACTTTCCCTCTCTGCGTCGGGATTTGCGGCTCACAGGCAGGGACCCACCGCGTACCGGCTCGCTCAGCCCCCTGCCCCTTGTTTTCCTTGAACTGTAAGCTCTTTTCTCTGCAAACCCAGTGACACCCTGGACCCTCTCTTCCTTCCTGCAGGACAGCCATTTAGCGAGAGCTCCCACCGTTTGCAGCAGCCAGCGGTGTTTGCAGTCCCTTCTTCCCTCCAACAGCTCCTTGCCCTCCCCAGCGGCAGCCGGGCTGGACAGACCCCCTCAGCCCCGCTGAGACTCTGCAGCAGGAGGTGGCAAGCGTGGGGCATCGCCCAGCAAAGTAATTCCAACGCCCTCCCAGTGACGATACAGCCATTACCGGTCCTTTCTCTGTCCCTCTCTCACCCGCTCCCTGCCGCGCTGGAAAACTCACATTAGGCACCAGAAACTGTTGAGCCGTCCGTGCTCTGGGACTGGCAGTGGGTGGGGGGCAAAGACCGCAGGGAGAGCCGCGTAGTTGCTGAATCCGTCCTTGGACGGCAAAGAATGGCTGACATGGTAAATGGGAGGAAGAGACGATTAATATAACGCTAATTATTGACACTTTTTAAGGGAGCAGGAGAACGGGGGGAAGGGCGACCGTGGGTTTGATCTGAAGAGAAAGTACCGGTGTGTTGCTGCAATGAATCGCTCCGAAGGAACGTGGCACAGGCACGAACAGCTATGACAAGGGTGACCCCCCGGGAGGATGGGGGGAGGCTCCGCAGCCGTGGGAGGCAGCAGCCTGTCCTCTCCCCTTAGCACCGTGCCATTACTCACACCCTATCCGGGGGCTGAGGCTGGAAAGGCTCCTTAGGCTTTGCCAGCAGAAAGCAGGTGTCCTGGTCGGGGCAAATGTTGCATCCCTGCGATGGGAGCGGGAGCACTGCACTGCCATAACCTAAAGAAATACAACTCCTTTCTTTGCTCCTTCTCCCAGCGCAGTCCCGAGATGCTACTGCAGTGAGCCGCCTGCAGATACTGCCCTTTCTTGGCCCCCTCCTGCCAGTCTCCATCCCCGGAGAGTGGGGCAAGGTGGCTGGGATTCCCACGCACACGCGCGGGTTCCCACGGCCGGGAAGCTCCGCTCGAGACGGGCACATCCACATGCCCGGAGCGGGCTCTGGAGCGGTGATGCTGCATGGCTGAGTCCGCCGATACGCCGCTACACAGAGGAAGTCACCCAGGAGCTACTCAACCCGGCTGCGTTGCCCTTTATGCCCCTTACGCACACCCAGCCTTTGTGCATACATGTGTGTGCATACGCTCAGGGCGAGGAATACCTACGCTGCTGTAAACACAAGTATATGTAAATATACATCCGGAGAAACACCGAATGACGGCTGCCTTGTCTCAGGCAGGCGCACACATACCAAATCAGGAGAAAAGGCTGGGTGATGCTCCAGCTGATTCGGTGCGGCGCGGTGTCCCGCTCCCGCCCCCGGCCCCGCTCCCGGCCCCCGGCGGCGCGGCGCAGCGCGGCTGGTGACTCGATGGTGTATTTCAGCGGCGGCGGCGGCTTGGCAAGGCTCGGGGCTCCTCCCCCCGTGTGGTGTTACCCTCTCACTTGATCAAATCCTTGAACGTGAACAGTTTCACTGAAAAGCACTTTAAAAAAAAAAAAAAAAAAAAGATCCACCAACAGTAAGGAACGGAATCCAACTACCGGGGAGAGAGTTTTTGGTTTTTTCTTTCTTTTTTCCCTTCTTTTCATTTTTTTTTTCCTGGTCATCATCTCAGAGGCTGAGAAAGGGGGAAGAGAAAGAAGGAGAGCGAAAGAGAAGCCTTTTGCAAATAATAATTGTTATAATTGGAATCTGGTCTCTTTCGCCTTAAAAAAAAAAAAAAAGCCCTAAAGGCAGCTCCTCGTCCCCCCTCCCTCTCCGAGCCCCCCGACTCGCTCTGCAAAGACATGGAGAAGGGGACTAACTGCTTTCCGACCTGTCACACCGTTTTTCTCGCCTGGACATGGCTCTTACTCCTCTCTTGGTGTTGCACCGGCGCCGAAATAACTTGCCGATCCTGCTCGTCTCCGTCGCCCTCCTGGCCGTCCTCCTCGGCTCGCCTTAGGCAGGAGCAGCGACAGCCACAGCCGCCGCCACCGCGAGGATTACGGAGCTGGCCGGGCGGCAGGGTGCGGGGCTCGGCCGAGGCAGCGGCCGCCGCGGAGCCTCTGCCGGGCAGGGAGTCGGGGGGCCGCGCGGGACCGCGGGGAGCGGCGCTCCGCTCGGCGGGGGCGGGCGGCGGCGCGCCCGAGGGCCGGGGCCCGGCGGCGCCGCGGACCCGGCGGAACAGTGAGGGGCGCCGAGTGCTGCCGGCGGGCGGCGGCCGGGGGTTGCCCACCGCCGAGGGGCAGCGCGGCGGCCGTGCTCAGCCCCACGGGCCACTGGAAGAGGGCAGAGCGGCGCGGCTGCGAGGGGCAGAGGAGCTGAGGCTGAGCAGCACCACCTTCGCGCTCACCGGGGATGCAGCGCACAACCAAGCCATGGTGCACTGGTCCGGACACAACAGCAGCGTGAGTACCGCCCCATGACCCATCCCGGCCCGGCTTGACAGGGAAGGAGCCGTGTGCCCAGCCGGGAGGCGAGATGCCACCGCGCTTGCCGCTGCGGCTCGGGGTGCGGGGAGGAGAGGGGCGACCGACGGGCACCTCGCTCATACCGCTAGGATGAGTGGGACACGCAGTGATGGCAACAGAAAAAGAGAAAAGTTTTCCTGGCAAAAGATGAAGGAGAATGGGAACACCGTTCTCTGCCCCCGCCCCCGGAGACAGAGCTGTGATCTCCGGGATAGCGCGGTCGGAGCGGTGCCTAAGGGGTCGGGCTCTCCGGAGCCTTCTCCCTTGCGCTGGGAAAGACCTAGGCTCCCCACTCCCGGCCGTCCCATGTGCTTGAACAGCTGTGTCCCCTTTCTCTCTGTCTCTTCATATGTAATATACAGCTCGGCATGCTTCACTGCTTCTGTGCCAGGGGATGAATGATGTCCAGCGGTGGCGGAGAAGCCCTCCTGCTCCCCGCTGTGCATGCTGGCGACAGGAGAGATCATGTTAATTAATTTCGGGGTGGAACTCCCTCACCTCCCCCCCCACTCCAACACGCTAAGGGGCTCTGAAAGGAGGCAGGTAGTGCAGGCACAGTGAAAAGTTTATAAAAGATCGATGGCATCTTATGCCTTTTCCCTGGAGTCAGTAATAATGAGTCACTGAGGTGTCCCTGAAAGTCTGTGGGACTACGTGTGAGTGTAGGGGGTGTCCCAACAGCCCACACGCTATTGTGCCATGATAGCGCAGGGCCCTCCCTCGCACCCTGCTTTCCAATGCCCGGCAGATGGTGTAGGCAGAACTTCAATTTTCTTTTAACTCGGTATCAGAAATACGATTTCCACTCTGATGTAAACTCTGAGAATAGGTGTAATTTAAAGGATTCCGGGAAACCTTTATGTCTGGTGACAAAGTTCCCATTATTCTGATTATTATAGCTTGTCCCTGCCTTGAAAATGGCTCTTTTATTGTTTTGCCACTATTGGAAATTGACATAAAGCAATTAACAGCACAAAACAGATTGGCTGGATTTTCAGATACGTTCTTCATGAAACTTACTATTCATTAAAAGCCAAATTGTCTATCTGCCTATGCATCAACTACAGCTTCACAATGTGCAATTCAACCACCTCTATATTTTTTTGAAGTTTTTTTTTCTCTCTTTATTATTACTTAGGCAGTAAGTCTGACAGCAATGTAGATGTTACTTTGATTTAACCAATTTTTAAAGGCAGTTGTGTTTGCCAGACATGAATTCCACTCTCATTAAAGATGAAAGCAAACATTCAAGAGAAAACAGCTGTATGGTACATTTTAGCACTACACTTGTCTTAAGGAATATTTATTTTTAATATAGCATGGTATGTAATGAAGTCAACAACCTGTATGCCTTCTCTTACATTTAAGTGCTGAATCAAGGGGTGTTGAGCAAAAAAAGCTAAAGGGGTGTTGAGCAAAAAAAGCCAAAATCAACCCCCTCCTTCTCAGCATGCATTTCCAATAGTTTTGAGTATTTCTAGTTCAAGTAGCATAGAAAACTCATTCCATAGACATTTGCAGGGGAAAGAAAGGTTATTTTTTCAAAAGTTTGGATTAGAAAGTGATTTTCACAAAATTCTCCCTTCTTCCTTGCTTTCTTTTACAGAAATATGCTTTTTATATCTAACAAGTTTCCTTTATTCTTTTTGGGTGACTGAGACAGATAATCAGGGAAAACATCTTCATTGTTCAGGACTTTCCATTAATATTTTGCACCTGAAGTACTATGCACTGAAAGCTTCCAACTCAAAAGCACAAGCCAAAGTAAAAGTCTGGTGTTTATTGCCAGTGTGGTGTTTGTAGGAGGGAAAAGCATGCATATTAATAAATAACTAGTGTTATCTTTTTGTGCTTTTCCTAATATGAAGTTTAGCATCTGGGGATTTTTCTCTCTCCCATCTCTTTGAGGAAACACGCTGCATTTAGTGATTAATTGGATTTTTTTTTAACACTGTAGAGGGAAAAGTAAATGCTTGAGCCTGGGTCCTTTCATTTATTAGCAGAGCAGGCTGAATCCAATGCCTGTTTTTCTTCTGCAGTTCAATTTTTACCTAATTCTACTCTTGGGGTGGCTGTGGACCAGGAGTATCAAGCCTTTTGCCCAAGGTCACTGGAAGAATATGTGGTTTCTTATGCCAGCCACATTGGTTCCCAATCTTTTCATCTCAAAGCATGTATTTTCTTAGGTCACAGTAGACATAAAGCAACAGAAAGGTGTATTGAAATGGATGAAAGATATTAACTCACATATCATGATTATGCTACATGACCTAGGAGAGCAGGTAAGACATGTCAGCATGCTGTTGCTTTCAGGTTTCCAAAGCAGTAGAGGCATACAGCTTGCTTTTACCAGTTCATTGTTACTAGAACAGACTTCAAACCCTAAGCTTTGTCACTTATGATTTATTAAAAATACGATCAATCAAATTTCATGGAATGAAGCAGTATATTTCAAATCAGATGTTAGTGGTGGAGGATTCCTAAAAACTGGATGGAATTGCAAGGAAGAAGAAAACATGGTAATAAAAAATCAGGGGTTTACTGGGATATCTACAGACAGTCCATGAAAGGGAGGGCTTTGCAGCTGCTGTGTGTCCTGTTACCTGAAAAGTTAAAAATCTCCTACTTTTTAAAATTGAGAGAAATTCCCTCTTCATTTCCTAACCCCCTTTTGTACAACATCCCTCAATTCTCACTTAACTTAATAAAAAATAATTCCTCCTTGGCAATGAACTTTTGTTTTTTTCCACTTACAGATAGTGAGGTCAGGATTAGGATAGAGGCAAAAGGCTGGTGAGATTGGGGAATTTGGAGTCTCTGCTTTGTCCTGCCCAGAGGCTTTTTCTATGACCTTAGGAAAGACAATTAACCTTTTTGGATCTCCTCTTCCATGTTAAGTGAGGATAGTACTACTTAGCTACCACAAAGTGGTGTTGTGGAGCAGAATTCATTTCAGCTTTGTACAATACCTGAAGATCTTCAAGTGGAAATTGTTATGGAAATGCAAAAACATTGTTCTGTGTAGAAATGAGGTTTGTGTTCTTTGTGTTCTTGGGAAGGGAACTTGGCTTGATTCAGTGGGTTTGATATTAGAAAAAGGATTGTATTTGGGCTTCAAGTATCAGTCTGCCCTAGAAGAAGCATTTATTGAGGTCACTGAAACTCTTGAGGGACCTAGTAGAGATCAGATCAAATGTTTTCTTTCTCAGGCTTTTCTGAAGGCAGGATAATTTTTAGTGAAAACCGCTATTATTGCCAGAAGATCTGCAAGCCATTCTATTTTCAAAGCCATTCCTCTCTGAACACACTGTACAAATGTCCTATTCTGTGAGTGGTTGTATTCTCTATGCTTGTTTTCCCCTCTCTCTGGATGGTTATGTTATTGCATGAAAATTTTTCTTGTTTTGCTCACCAGATGCTCTCTGGTGATCCTCTGAAGATGATCTGATCCTTCAGATTATCTTTTCTTCCTTCCTCTCTCCTTGATTTCTAGGATAAGGACCCACAAAAATAAGTAGCAGCACCTTTAATGCCGTTACAGCTTTAAATCTTGATATCTTGTTTCTTGACAATAGCTTTTTCAAGAGATTTCAACAAGCTACACTGGATAAAACACACTTGCTCAGATTGCTCTTCTGATACGATCACTAGTGGAATGGCAAATGGAGACTGTTGTCATTAGGTTGCACAGTTGTCACTCTGATGAATGTAGTTGTTTATAGGAGGTACCTAATTCTGACCATGCTTTTTCCATAATGGAAGTACTACAACTTCTGTGGTGTTGTGAGTGGATAGTTCAACATAAGAAGCAAAGATGCACTTTTTAAGCTTTATCTGAAACTCTAGAATACACAATTGCAATCCATTATCGATGGAGAAGCCTAGCCTCAGTTTATGATCACCATGCCTTTGCCTTCATAGCAACCAGAGGCAACCTTCAGATAGGAAGATGAGGAAATGTACTAAAATGCCACAGCAAGAGCAGGAGAGGGCATTTGTCCAAGACGTGTAATACTACAGTTTGCTTCATCCAGGTCAAGCTCCTCTACGATCCTGGGGCTTGGGTTTTTTCATAATATAGAAAAAAATGTCAGAAGTACATATTTTTATCTCATTGCAGTGCATCACATAAACCTGGGGAAGTGTAGTGTGCCTAAATGCTGCTGGTTGTGGAGGTCACACATTTGCATTGATGCTTATAGCACGGTTCCAGCTCTGAAATCTGGGTAAGGCAGGGTGAAAGCTGGTGAGAGACTGGACTGGGGCCTTGCTTCATTTTTTATCTTGTCATTCAGTCTGTTTTGTCCAGAGGCCCAGTCAATCTCTGGCCATCACCTCTAGAGTTAACAAGATTTGCTCCAAGACTGGGAATAGGAGATGTCTTTGGGACAGGACTTTGGTAAAGAGGAGGGTAGTAGTACTACAGCAGCCAATAGCCACCTGGAGAAGAGAAGATCTTACTGGTTGAAGAGGAATTAACATGTGACAAGAGGTACAACATCATGTCAGATGGGACGTTAGTAAGAATCTATTCTCGAAGAAAGCTGTGCAGCAAAGCAGCAGAAAGTTTTGGGACTCTGTCTTTGGAGGTTTTCAGAACTTGTGTAGATGTGACCTGATGGTAACAACCCCGCTCCGAATAGGCTTCAGCGATTCTTTTCCTCCTGGTACTAATCTCTTACCTTGTGCAAGCTCTGAGGGCTGGCAGTGAGAAGCAGGTTGTACAAGTTCTCGCAGTGAAGCCTGTCTCTTCCGGGAATGATTCCTCTGAACGCTGTTGGCAGTGTTCTGGTGTGATCTGCTAATGTACTGGTGGTTTGATACTGAGGCATTACTCACTCCCATGGCAAATTACAAGCTGAGGAGGCTGATGGGCTTGCTGTGTGCCAGGTAGTTTTTCATTAAGATGCCTAGCAATGCAGTGTGTGATGGGCAGAACGAGATGGGCAATATTTGCAATTCCAAGTAGACTGCTATGCTTGGAAGGGAGGAAGGGGAGAAAATGAATCCTTAGGCAGGCAATGCTGCATTTAGTTGTCAGCCATTGGTAACTGCTCCAACAGTCCAGTTGGATTTCAGTCTAAAATGTTTACTCCTGGAGTGCAACATGGTAACAAAGCATTTGTATTAATTGCACTGCATTTAGTAGCTGTTTTAATTGCTGTTCTATACTGTTTCTTCCACAAATGGCTCTTAGCTGGGCTTTGGTCTGGTTGCTTTTGAAGGTAGGCTGGCTGTGTCATGATGTCTTTACGCATTTCCAGTCCTCCACTACCTTTAATAATGAAGCTTGCCAGTAAAGTCCTTCTCCAGGACTTTGCCCATCTGTTTTTAATTAATATTCAAATAGAAGATGGGGTAATAAAAAGGAAACTTTTGCATGGCAATTGCTTTAATGTTTGCATTGAGTCAGCAGAGGAGGAAGAAGGTAGCTGGAAAAGATTTTTCAGGTTATTTCTCTCCAGGTTGGTTTAATTGCAAAGTCAGATCAATGTCCACTGGATGAGTCTTGATGTTACTTTTGGATCCTGTGAAGCTGGCAGATTCCCTGGGCCACTACCCTGCCTAGCATAGCAAGCTGTTGACGTTTCTGGAGCTCAGAGCTCAGTACTAGAACTGCTCCTGTTCTAGGTGCCTGTCAGCAGTTTCCTTTCAGACTTCAGTACAAGGGCTTTTTCATGCTCAGGGATGAGGCCTGGGATTTGTGGCTAAGCTGCCACAGTGATTAAAACACAAACAGAAACAGCTATGTGAATCTTATAATTTTTTTAAAATGGAAAACATTCATCCGATTAGATGACAAAGTATTTTGAAAATGGGTTTGAGCAGATAATTAATACTAGGCAGGAGAACTCCCCAAAAGGGAGATGGAACGAGACAAATATTTTCTAAAATGAAAAGTTGTAGGAAGATGAAACTTCTTGAGAATTTCCAAATTTATAGTTGGATTTGTAGTAGCAAGTTTAGAAAAATATAAAAGCAGTGCTGTGCATAGATAGCCCTTCCTTCTCTCTTGCTTTGCTCTGGGAGGTGAGAGTTTGACCCACACTGAAAGCCATCCTGGAGACTGATCTGGTGATGTACTTGGCTGCGCTCATCAGGGATTTTAAGCTGCAATAACCTTTAGTTGGAAAATATTGTTTTGTTGCATGCGAGTCTCTTGGTTTGCTTAAACTTCTTGCAGAAATTCAAGGCAAACAAATTCCCAAATCCTAATTTCCCATCAGTCTCCAAGGTAAACTGCAGCATCTTTGTTGACATTTCTTCCATTCAAAAATAAGGACATGGCAGCATTTCCTTTTCTGCCTTTTTTTGTGGGGTGTTGTGACACTGGGAACTGAATAAGGTTTGCTGCATGTTTGAGGAGTGTGGCTGTGTGAGCGTTAAACATATTTGATAAACGATCTGCTATGGAAATTTTAGGATCAATTCCTAGGCCTTGTGGCCAGAAAAGATTGATGCTGAATAATCAAACCTTTCATTTTTTCCCTTCCTCTCAGTCCTGAAGGAGACCTGATTGCTTTTGCACTGAAATGAGTGGCAAAGCCCTCTTACTCAAGGAGAATCCCTGACACTGAAGTTGTCAGGATGTTTTCTCCCCTTTGTATTCTGATACATGGCACAAATGCAATCCAGGCAGATCTGCAGACCACAGGGCCTCTGTGCCTGAAATAGCATCACTTTTAATTAGCTCCAGCGTGATTTGGACACCCTGGGGTGCAGGCTGTGAAAAGGGTGCCGGGTTGCTAGGGCGTGAAAAGCAGAGCTGGGCGCTAGAGGGAGCGTGGGCATTTGTAAAGGAAGGAAAATACTGCAATGGGTGGGGAGGGGAGCTGGGGCTTGGCAAATGCATGCTGGAGAGACAGGCTGCTGCAATATTGATATGAAAACCTGCTTGGAGTCATTGACTCTGTGAAACTCCTGCTGTCTGGGATTCCCTCTGTGAGAGAGGAACATAGTCTTAGCTTGCACTCAGCTGTGGTAAAGCATTTCACTCCTCTTTGCAGCTGATACCATCTCCTGTTTGGGTCATTTCTAATCGCTGCCAGGATTTTTCCTGAAGATGGGAGTCCCAGTGCTGGGGACTCTGCTCCTGTCCCCTCTAGCCTGACTCATGTGCCTGTGAAACTGCCAGTACCTGCCCAGCAACTGCCAGCAGTGCTGCAGGGTTGGGAGAAGGGATGATGTTAACCTGTAAGTGCCAGCAAGCAGCAATCTGAATCCTGGCAGCTGCTGACTGAAGCAGTGTGTATGTTACATCTCTTCAACTGCTTTGCCCTCTTTTGTCCCCAGAACTAGCTCTTGAGGATAGCAGTTGATAGACCCACGTTGCTTCTGATTTTCTTCCTCTCCTAGAGCAGTTATTGCTGGTAGATGAGGGCAGGGGACTTGCGCTTCATTGTTTCTCTCCCTGATGCCTCATCTGTAGAGGATATTCTTATCCTGACAGGTCCTGTTCTTGAGACTCCACAATATTTTGACAAACTTGAGGATGCTGCAGAAGTCTTACTGTTTCTGTTTCCTTTTCTTTCTTACGACTGCGGGAGTACAGAAGGGACTAGAATTCATCCTGGCCGCTGTACAGTGGAATGAAAACATTTCTTCCTGGGAAAAGTGGTTGCAGCTACTGGCATGCTTGGGACTAAAATGGATGCTTGGGATTTAGAAAAAACTAGCACTGAGCCACAGCAAATCATTTAGGTCAGTGATGGGCTAAAGGCCTCAGGATCCATGAAGGAAATGTTTTGGCACAGCTTCAAAGACTCTGCCAGTCTGTAGAATGTGGGTACTGCTGATACCTTTTCAGTGGGTGATGCTGCTGCTGTGCTCCTGGAAATGCATTGAGGCCCTTGGTGGGATTCAGTTAAGTGAGAAGTTAGTGGAGCAGAGGGCTTGAGCACAGAGCTCCTGCGGACTTTCAAGGCAGAGAGAAAGGCATGGGCGGAGTTCCCATATGCTTCCTTGGGGTGCCAGAGGAGAGCAAGATGTGCATAAAGGTTGCCTTCTTCAGTTTTGGTCTTGCCATTCTGCCTAATGGGTGTGTGCATCGCCCCATGCCTTGGCTTCCCTGTCTACATGGAAGAGTTAATTCACATGCAGGGCTATTGTTGAGGCTTAAAATGAATGGATGTTTGTAAAATCTGTTGGATGGAAGAGAATGTATAAAACATCATTATTTAGCTCTTGCCAGAAGTGCTGTAGGACCTCATGGGGGCAGGCAGGAAGGAGTGGGAGCTCTAAATGCTTATCAGCCTTTCCCTGCAGTTTGTGGCTGACTGGAAACCCCCCACCCCCAGCTGCAATCAATACCAGCAGGTGCAGGAAAATAGGGCTGCCTGTCTGAAATGTTTACTTGCCTCTTTCAGAAGACCAGGGAGAATGCTTTCTGAACAACGCAGTGGGGGAGATGACTGGGTATTTGTTAGTGTTTCTCTCTTCTAGGATTCTAGTTCTTTACTAGCACACCATGTCAATATTGTACTTACAGGTTGAAGAGTCATGACCATACTTATAAAGCTCTGTTGCTGCCAACTTCAGCTGTGTATTTGAAAAGTCACTAAAAAGAAGGTCAGTAGTATTAGTCTTCAGACTTCTTAGGCTTTGATTGATTGATTGATTGATTGATTGATTGATTTTTTAATGAGAATATGAGACATGCAAGAGAAGAGAGGTCTGCTCTGTGTTGTGCTGCTGATCAGAACTAAGTTGGAGGGGAAGTTTTCTAATTCCTGTCCCTTATTGATATGGCTTCTTAATAGCAAAGGACTTATTTTACCTTATCTGGCACCAGTCAGGTGCTTGGTGTATTTTCTTTATAAAAGAGATTGCATGAATAAAAGGAAAAATATGTGAGAAGAGGAGATAAGAGGGAGACGGACAGTATTCTCATTAATGATAGAAAAGTGGAATGTACTCAGCTAAAAAAATTTATAGGTTGATCCAGCTAAAGCACTGCAAAGTTCTGCCTTGAAAGCATCTTTGTCTGCTGCTCTAATCCCTTTTCTAGTATGGCTTCCCAGATTGAGTTATTTCAAACCACAACTCCTTTTGAACTGGATGAGAATTTACATGGTGAGACTGTGAGAGCCATGAATTTGGGCATTCATTGGAAATAGAGAGGCAGGAGAATTACAGCTCAATCTGTCTGCTGTGGGGTTTTGGAGTTGGTTCTGAATTATGTGGCTTGTTTGTAATGGGTTGGTATAATTTGTGATGGTAGTCAAGGCATGGCACATGTAGGGTCCGTGTGCCTGTTTGTGCAGTCTCGTCATGAGAGAATGTAGTAGGATGCAAAGTTCAAGGTTCTTGTTAGTTTTAGTAATTATTAAGATGACTTTTCCCTCTCTTTTATAGCAGTTCTTAACCCAAAGGGAAAGGTCTCTGCCCCACACCAGGTGCAGGTGAAGGAGTCCTGAGAGATCCAGGGCTATGAAATCTTCCTCCTGCCCTCTTGGCTGGGGCCTTGGCTGGGTTTCTCCATGTTAGTCTGTTGCAAGGTGGAGGGCTGGGGAAGTACATGAAAGGCCCTTGTTCTGCCACCAGAGTGTCCTTCTAGCTTTGTTCTCAATCAGCAAAATGTTGGTAGCATTTGACACTATAGTGAGAGTGTGGTTGGGGATGCAGAATGGTATCTGGGCTGGGGCCCTTCTACTCCTGGACAGACCTGCTATCTGAACCAGCATGGGACAAGGTTTTGCTCATGTTTGAGTATCCAAAGCCTGGTGCAAGACACGAGACTAGTGAGCCTGCTTGTAAAGGGGCATTGGTGACCTTGTGCATGGGAAGCATTGCTCACAGTGTGTGGTGGGAGAAGCAGACAGGCAGACCTGCAATTCAGGCAGGAGGTCTCTGTAAACCAAATTTGCCATCTGAGCTAAAAACAGGTTTGTGAGGCAATGAGACTGCAAGCCAGTATGATAGCCATGCTTCTTGAGTGAGAAGTTGCTTTAGAAGAGAGAGAATCTTTAGCCAAGTGTGCATTGGCAACTGTTGGAGCAATGCCAGGAAGAAGCCTCCTGCAGTTGAAGTGTCTGTATCAGGCGTTACAGAGGTATAATAGAGGTGGTTGAACTATCATTGGCCAGACTTTTCTGGGTAGCTGAGCCTTAAACAGAAGGGCTTTCAGAAAAGCACAGGATGTGGAATATTGGTGGAGAAAGATCTGGCCAGGGCACCCCACTGGATGATGATTTCTGCTGAAATGTGTTTTTGAGGCTCTTTTCATTACCTGTGCTAGGCACTTAGTTACCTGGCCTGTGAGAGCTGCCTGCTCTCTGAAGGATCGGAAAATGAGTAAAATGCTGTGTCCTTGTGTTAGGCAACAGAAGTTAGCCATCACTTATCTGCTTGCCCTTCCAAGACTCTTCTGTCTCTCCGTGTTTCATCTCTGTCATGATCCCTCATTCTGCTGTCCATTTGAAGGAGTAAATAGTGGCACATGGTGCACTTGGCTGAGCATCAGGGGTGTGCTGGAGGGCTGGCTGTGGTCGATACATTGATCAGCTGGAGCCCTGCCAGCTACAGAAAACGGACACTGGGTGGCTTGCGTTTCAGGCCAGATGTTATTTTGGGACTTGCTTCTTCACTCAGCTGTACTTAGAGGGATTTGGTATCTCTGTGACCTTTTTCCCCCCGTTGGATTAAGTTCAAATTGGTCAAGGGATTCCAAGATTACACCTCCCATGGTAACTCCCAGAGGGTTTGCAGCACGGTCTATTTCCTCCAAAGCTGAAACTTTGTTTCTTTTTGAAGGCAACCTAAACCACAGCTACAGCATCAGCACTAAGGAAGCCTTAATTTACTTAATTAATATTGCTCACCGTTGGGTTTTGCCAGCTTGCCTGGAAACATTGTTCCTTTAATCAAAAGGCAGCATTGCTAGCAGTATAGCATTCTCATTTTACTTGTACTACATCTCTGTGTTGCAGGCCTAATTCTACCCTCCTTTCAATTAATTTAAGATTAGCTTCATTACTTGCTCCAGCCTCACTGCTACAAGTTAACAAAGCCTGCCTTTCTGAGTCGCACTGAGGTTTTGTTCTGGTAACTTAGCTTTCTGTATGTGTGGGGTTTTGTTTGTTTTATTTTTACTTTTTGTAGTTTGTTGTTGGTGGTTTTTTTTATATTTGTGCTTCCTGCAGTGCTGTTGAAAACGGGCAATAAACAATACATTGGATTGGAGAGAAGATGTCCTAGTGAAAACTCACAGAAAGGGAAAAGTGGCAGGTCCAACTCCGGCACTGAAGAATGACATCAAATGTTAGGTGATAAAATAAAATACAGGATCATTTGAGAATACATCTATGTAGAATGAGAGAGCCTCATCTGTTTCCCCAAGCACAAGCACTAACAGTCATGAAGATGACTGACTAACAGAGGCTGTTCTCAGACTGAGGCTTGAATGAGCTGCAGAGATCCCTTCATGTGCTCACTTGGGTGAGAGGTGAGGCAAGGGTGTGAGGCAAGAGCTGTTTTATGGAACATTTGAGGGCCCAGGAGTGAGCTGATATGTGAAAGCACGCAGTATGGTTGTTTGTTTCACACCTCATAGGGAAAAACCTTGTCTAACCTGTGTGTTATTACCTATGAAGTTGTACCATTCATTGCCCTTGGTAGCTAGCAGGTTTATCAGTACAAAACTTACTGTACCTGTGTTTATCAAAATGAGGTATGTGTGGGCACCTGAGAGGAAGACAGGAAAGGACAGATTAGAGCTTCTTTTAAAATCCCATTTGAATCACTTTCTGCTTATTAAAAATGTGCTTTAGAAATGTAGAATATACTGTGTCTATATTTACATGTATGTAAGGACCTGATATCTATAGAACTAGGTGTTCAACTGTTAAACTAGATAAAATGTAAGGGCCATGTACCCATAAATGATTTGGGGCCACAGTCTGATTCTGCTTGCTTTTCATCTGATCTCTCTGTATGCCTTCCTGCCATAGCTCATATACAGTTCTAGTCATGGGATTGCAGGTTTCTTCCTTCTCCTTCCCTTGCTGTGGCCTTTTGGCAGTGGCAGTGACTTATACAGCCTCTAGTATGAGTTGGACGTGAAGGATTTTTTTGGTGCCTGACATGGTTGGATCTTGGCCACCCTCACTTATACAGCAAGTTCCTTGGGTTGAGTGTGGTTGTCATGTGCTGGATTTGGAACTCTCATTAAGCTTGTGTCCTCTGTGGGTTCACTTCTGCTCTGCTGTCATCTGCAGGAAATAGGAGGGAATAGTAGCAAAGTGGAAAAGAACTGGGAATTCCTTGGGGGATGTCCTTGCAACCTTTTCTGCCTGGAGCTAAAAGTGTTTTTCAGAATATGTCTGTGGAGTTGTAAGATTTTGAGAGATAAGTTGAAAACTGTGCTTAATAGTAAACATTTGGGAACAATCTTATCCCTACTGTCCCCTGGTGCACCTTGCAGCAATCTTGTGTCTTTAAAGGTTGCTGTGTATGATATGGATGGCATAACCTTGCCCTTTGTTTTTGCCTGCATAAACTGAATTTGATCTCCCTGAAGAGAAGGCAACATGGACATGCCCTACCAGCCTGTTCTTACAGACCTCAGATGATCAGCTGTGGTGGGGAAGATGTGACCTTTTCTGTTATGTCTGTCCTTTGGACACTGGCCTATACTAGTCTCTGTGATGGCACTTTGGTCAGTTTTTGCTCACTTTCTCCCTTCTGAATGTGGGGACAGAAGATGTTTTGTTCCTGCATGGTGGTCCCTTATGGTGAATTTGTGCTGACAGACAGTGCTGGCTAGAGGGAAGCTGGTAGCTATTTCAGGTTCATTCTTTATTTAAATGTTCTCCCTCCAGAGACAGGCTTGTGCTTGACTTGACTGATGAGAATGAACCTCATAGAAGGAATTAGCACCAGAAGCTTAAAAAAAAAGGTCCCCTGGGTGAGGCATGCATTTGAGCAAGGCTGGGAACTTAAGCAGTATTTTGATGCTGTACTTTGTAGCTAAGTCTAACCCCCACTGGGAGAGAAGGGAGGAAAGCAATTATTTGGAGCTAGTGTGCAAGTGTCTGGTTAGATTCAGGTTAGATGTGCCATGGCTGACTGATATTTGGAGTTGTCTTGGGTAAGGACTGGGCAGAGAAATGTTGTCAGGAGGCTTTTCCACTACTTACTTAGGTTGATAGAGTTGAATAGGTCATTCTCATCTGCCAGGGTGCATGAATTGCTGTCATGCCAGCTAAAGCTTTAGACCACTAGTTGAATGCCATTAACTGAGAGGAGATGAAGGATGTTGGAAAATACATACTGCCCTTTCAAGGGGTAGCGTTAAAACTAAAAATATTCATGGTCCAAAATCTACTCTGGTTTATGGAAATTTTATGTTGGTGTTGCTCCAATAGACCTTGATTTATTCTTGTGCATGAATTTTTCTTAGCTTTGCCAGTGTGGGTTTTTATTGTATCTTCTTGGCTTTGTGCCGTTTAAAACAAATTTTTCTTTTAAATTATTCTTGGTTTTTTTTTTCCATTGTCCTGAGCTTGGGACAGTGGAAATGAGTTGCCTGATTCTTGGGGAACGTGATTAAGTCTGCATCTTGAGGGAATGTTACAGTTTGAAGGGGGAACTTTAGCCTAGATCCTGACGGCAAAGGCTGAAAGTAAAATAAATTACCATTGGATGCAAAAAGAAAAATAGTGATAAGGTCTATATAATTAATTGGATTGCTAATGGGAATACAGAGCAGAGGCATAAACAGCTCTTTCTCTCTTTTCTTCTCCTGTTGCTTCTGCTTGCAATTTTCCTCTCTTTCTCTCCTGTGGCCTTGCCAGGGGTATTTCTGTTTTTACTACTGTGTGAGCTAACGGGAAAGAAGTAGGGAGTGGGGGGAGGAGGTGAACAGGTCCCCTGCATCTGTCCTGGGGGGTTCTGAGGAGCTGCTGTGTTTATAAGTTGTATACATGTAATATGGTACATATATTTTGTATTTTGTACATACTCATGACATTTTCATATTTCTAGATTTTAGTTTGCTTGTAAATACAGCTTCATTTGCGTCCATCCCAAACTGTGCTAGTCTGGGAATTTTATTTGAGGGTACTTTCTTCAAATTAGTTGGGGGGTAATTTCAACCCACCACAGGGAGGAAGATTGAGGTATTGCCACGCTATGGGCAAATATCTCTCTTCCTGTCTTGCATTGGTGGGAAACTTGGATGGTCAAGTGGAGGTTTGCTGAAGTGCACTAGCATGTGCCTATGTTGCCAGATTTAGCGATGCAGACATCAATGTTCATTGACTGCCAGTGAATTGGACACTTCAGAGTGAGAATTGCTGTGTTGGACTTGCCAAATTTCTGTTGTTTTGGAATGTTTCTAATGAAAAACGCAATGTGCAAATATATTCTAAACACTAGTGTGCTGGTTCTGGGAAGAGCTCCGTGTCCATTCGTAGTGCTCACAGTATCTCTCCAAGTCTTTCAGGCAAGTGTGTGCTGTCAGCTCACTGCTTTGCCTAATATCTTTACTGCTTATGAGGGGCTGTTGTTTTACAAGGTTACAACCCGCTTCCTTAAGAGAAGTTGGAAGGAAGGAGCAGTTGGCAATAAACTAGCACAACAGGCTTTTAAAAGTTGTGCTGTGCCCTTGATCTGTGACTGCAAACTTTTCTGCACTTGGTCTGTCTTTTGCTCTAACAAAACTGCTGTGTTTGTCTAAATCCTTGGTGTTGTGAGAAAGGCTCAGCTTGATAAGGACCCTAGTCTGATGAAGGAATGGCTTCTGTCAGAGCAGCATGTTTTATTTCAAGGGCTTATTTTTCATCTTCCTGGTGATGGAGTAGGGTAACAATACCACCTTCAAAGGCAGTGGTGATACGCTGATGGAGTGTCAGTAAGATGACAGTTGGACCCATATGCCTTCCTCTTCTGTGGCTGCTGGCAGACTTGGACAGGATGGACTTTGAAAGCCTTTTCCACCCGCATGGCTGTGCTTCGACCTGTGTTTCTTAAGAGATAGCAACCAGAAAAGCATTAATGCTAGACCAAGTGTCACGTGCAGTTGAGCTGTGTGGTGAATCAGGGGGTTGTGTCTTGAAGAGGTTGAGCAATCCAGGAACAGAATAATTTGTAAGTAGCTTTTAATGATGATGAAGGCTTCAATTGCAAAGTTCCACCAAGCAGTCTCCAAATAGCATTGTCCAACAAAAATGAGGCTTCTTTACTGCCTTTGTGAAGATGATACTTGCTTGTGATATGGCATATTCTCTTCTTGCTTTGCTCATTCCTGTTCTCTAAATCACTTTTCCAGGTTCCCATGTTGGCACTGACCATCTCTAGCCATGCTAAGTTGGACCTTCTCTGGTCCTGGCTTTAAGTTTCCTGCTAGCTCAAGTACTGCTGGCCTGAGGAGTGAAGCCAGTGCTTTATAGGATCTTGATGAAAACCTAGAGAAATCACTGAGGCTTTGGCTCAGGAGTTAAGGCTCTTTAGCTCTTGAGGCTGAATGACTTAAAGCACAAATAGACAGTGCAGTAAAAGTGGTGTATTTATTAGAGCAGGTTGCCATTAACTCTTCTCCTTGACAGGTTAAATATCTCTAGCTGTTCCCGTCCATTGTCATACAAGATATGACTCAAAGCCAGTGAGTTCTTTGCATTTTTGTTGGGTTTAATGGGTGTTGGACATGTGCCCAGGAACATAAGATCAGATGTTCTGGATGAGACTAAAAGTCCATCTATTCCCAATGTCACATCTCTGACATTGCTCAGTAGCACAGCTGTATCTGGCATTGAATTTTATCTGGCATATCTAACCTCTATTTGTATTCATAGTACATACAACTGTGCAAATAACTTACTGCTCAGCTTGGTGCTTTTGAGTGTGTGTAGGGTGGCTGACAGAAAGGAAACAATTTAGGCATGATCCCTGACCCCCAAGTTCAACCTGAAAAGTCTCCCCAGATTCTGACTCGGACTAAGAGTAGACTCTCGTTCTGCTTTAAAAAAACTCAAACCAATAGACAACCAGCACAACCAACCAACCTAATAAAACCCCTCACTTTGATAATATTTTAGGGATTGTTTAAAGGATTTTTTTTTTTCCCTTTGGAAAAGCTGAGATTTTTATTTCAAAAGGTTAAAGTGAAATGTGTATAACGATATACTTATGAAAGCAAATTCAACACAATTTCTGAGCTACAAAATATGCTGTTCTTATTATTTTACTGTAAAATCCCATGCTTAAAGGTGCTACCCCTCTGATTTTCTGTGCTATGCTGTATCTTGGTGTGAAATTGGTGAAAAGAAGGTCTTGGTGTTTATGTCTCTTGTTAGAGGAAAGCAGTAAGCCCCATGGATTAAAAACAGATGGTAGTGTCTGATGCAGGCACTGCTAGTAAGGTTGAGTCGCTTTGGTTTCATTACAGGAATTATCTTGCTGATGTCAGTTTGTCAGTCAGCAGGATGAATGCTTATATACTGTACTGAAGGTGGCCAGAAAGTTACTTTAGAGAGAGGGTTTGGGTTTTTTTGTGTGTGTGGTTTGTGTTGTTTTTTTTTTTTTTTAAGAATTTTTTAAACTGAAAAATTACCCCCCCATGAACTTTTCAGTTTGATGTGGTGTTTTGTTTTCTTTTTGTTTCTTTCTAGTTGTTGTGATTTTTTTTTCTAATGAAAATTTTTTAACTCAATTAATTTTTAAACGAATAATAGAAGTTGACAGAAAAAAAAAAAAAAATCTTTTTTGTCCTGGTTAGAAACTCATCATTTTGTGGCTGGTTAGGTTGGAAGGTTGCTGTGTTTTGGGAGTGTCGCCATTGCACTTCAGATCTAGATGACATTGTCCCATTGCTGAGGTCCAAGAAAATATTTGGCAAATGCTTTCATTTTCTTTAAAGGGTTGTTTTGTTTGTTTGTTAATTTGCGCCTGAAATAGGGTTGTGAATGGCTTTGGAGGTGATGGGGTTGAGCTTACATATGTATTACTTGTGCATGGTGGAAAAAAAAAATGTATGAGCTCATCCATTAGCCTTTGCATTAGCTGCTGAGAAAGATGCTTCCCTCTGTGCCTCAGTTTCCCCTCCTGTGAGTGGAAAGTGACCTCCTTTGCAAAGACTTCTTAAAACTGACTGATGAAAAGCACAGGTTAAGCACTGTAACCTACAGCTGTTGGCAGCTGAGGTTTGGGCTAAGATGTTTTTTCTTTCTCCTTCCCACAGAATCAGGCACTGGCCACTGTTCCAGGTGTTGTGATAGATGTAAACCATTCTACTGTGTATTTCTAATATTAATTATCCTGGGTTGCGTAAACATCAACAAAGTTGTGAGACTTTTGGCCTGTGAGGTTGTGATCCCATCAGAATGCAGGGGGTTGTAATCTAAGAGCTGCTTCATGGATGTTCCATTTGAATTCAATTTATGCTTTGCTTTTTGAAACATAATTTCATTTCTAAACATGGAAAATGTATGGTTCTGGAGATCTGTCCTGGTGTTGGGAGGAGAGTCCTAGTCTGATTACTTAAAATGAATTAGTTCTGATGAAATATTTAGCCTTTAAACAGCACATTTAATACAGTGAATTGTGTTTTATTTATTAATGGCTGTTGCAATGAGACTTGGAGAGTTCTGCTAAAACGCACTGTTGTGATATTGCAAAACATAGTAATGACTATAATATGTTGTTGAATTATTAATATCCACTGTGCCTACAGAGCTGCATAAGTGTCAGTTTCAAAATTGGTTTTATCTAAAGACTGATATGGGGGACATTGTTTTGTTTTTCTGGATAGTTTTTCAAACTTTTTTTCCCCCTGTGTGTTAATTAAAGGGACAAAATGCAAGCAGGAAGGGACAGTCAGGTGTTGCCACTGTTTAACTTGACTCTCTTCTCATTATTGAAGCACACCCAGGAAATGTGATGAAGATTATTTCTCTCTGCTAGAGTCAGGTCTTTTTTGCAAAGAGAAGTTCCTTATAGTGGAAGGATTGCATTTAAAGGGAAAGGTGTGTGGGAAAGCCAGGCACAGGGCTAAGACCCCTGCTGCTTTAGCAAAACATCCTTGTCTTACAGCTACCGTCTGTACTGCCAACTGGCATACTTGTATACCCCATCCATCCCTTGGTGGTTACTGTCAAAGCAAGACAAGCAGAGCACTTTTAATCTCTGTGGACCAGATTGTCTTCCACTAGGACAGATGCTAATCTGTTAAAAGATTGGCTTCCAGCCAGTGGCTGTGTGAATGAGGGCAAACTCCCCTGTGGGACCCCAGTACCTACCCCAGGAACCATGCTGCTTACCTAGTTTATTTCATGTGGTGCTCAGGCAGCTCCTGGATGTTGACTGGTCCATACATGGCCTGGTGTGGGAATGTGGTGATTTTGCTTCTAATGTCACTCCAACAGACAAACCTGGTTTAGGGTAGAGGGTTGTCCAAGGATGTTCCCTTTTGGTACCTTATCTTGAAGAGAAAGTTTAGTCATATGGGGGCAGACTTTGATGTGCCAAGTGGCTTCTGGACCAACAAATCTTGCCTGGCCTGTTTCATTTTCTAATATGGGCATAGCAAATGAAGAGCAAAAGTGATATGAAGGTAAATATCTCTTCACTTCAGCAATTGTTTTTTTACAATTTCCTTCACATAGAGTAGCATTTGCCTGAGGTCTCCCTGGACTTTATTTGGTGCCTGTAATACCAGTACAGGATGGTGAAGATGTGGGAATATACCAAGATTTTCCTTATCCACATCAAACTACTGCTCTGGAAACATGCAGTTAAGCCACTTGTCCAATTACCCCTTGCTCTCTGGTGTGGCTTGCTGGGTTGCCAAGCAACTGGGAGAAGCTTGCAAGGCGTACTTGTTAATTACTGGTGTCCAATGTGTTTTCCTTGTTTTCCCAGTATCTTTCAATTTCATTTGTCTACAGCTGTAGCTGTCTATCCAAAGGAAGTCTTAGTGGATATTTGGGTATATCCTGAGGCACTTTGGAAGATCTGATTCATGAGTCTGCACCTGGAGATGTTGTAGTTGGTCTGGCTTGGATGGAGTTAACTTTTCCTGCAGCAGTCCTCATAGTGTGCTTTGGTTGGTAGCTGGAAGGGTGTTGGCAGCACACCAATGATTGCTTTGGCCACTGATGAGCAGTGTTGCACAGCATCAAGGCTGCCTCCCTCTGCCCTGACAAAGGACAGGAGGCTGGGGGTGGGCAAGAGATTGGGAGGGGATATAGCCAAAAGAGCTGACCCCAGCTGGCCAAAAGGAGATTCCATACCATACATTGTACTCAGCAATAAAAACTAAGAGAAAATAGGAGATAGAGAGGACATTTGTTATTGTTGGTCTTCTGGAGCACCCACTAAGCATACTGTGGCCCTGTTTCCTGGGAAGTAGCTGGACATTGCACACTGATGGGAAGTAGGGAATTTTTGCTTTGTTGTGCTTCCACATGTGACCCTTGCTTTTTGTTATTAAACTGTCTTTATTTGACCCACATGGTGTTTTTTCTTTTAATTTTATGGGATCATTTAGTCTGGAGAAGAGGAGGCTGATGGGAGACCTCATAGCTCTCTATAACTACCTAAAAGGAAGTTATAGTGAGGTGGGGGTCAGTTTGTTCTCCTTAGTATCAGGTGATAGAACAAGAGGAAGTGGCCTCAAATTGTATCAGGAAAGGTTTAGAGTGGATGTTAGGAAAAATTTCTTTACTGAAAGAGTAAGGTACTGGAATAGGCTGCACGGGGAGGTGGTAGAGTCACTGTCTCTGGAAGTATTCGAAAAACATGTAGAGATGACACTGTGGGCCATGGTGTAATAGCCATGGTGGTGTTAGGTCAACAGTTGGACTTGATGATCTTAGGGATCTTTTCCCCAGCTGAAACAGTTCTGTTATTATTTTCTTCCTCCATGACCTGCTGCAGAGGAGAGTGATAGAGTGGCTAGGTGGACATGTGGTAGCCAACGAAGGGCAACCCACCACAGATGTACATAATACACATATAGTCCATATTTGATAATAAAATAGGAACTCCTTGAGAAGGAGATTGAAGTAAGAAGAAAGTAAAGTGCTATTAACATGGCTTTATGGAGTACATATCTTAGGGATAAACTCCTAGCTGTATGTCTTAGAGTAGAAATCTTTAAGGTGATCCAACAGGTTGCAATAAACAACTTGGACATGTCCAAAGTCACCCGGGTCAGGTTGACCAAGCTTCTTAACTTCAGGAGCCAAATGTCTGAATTTTTGTTCAGGAGCCAAAGAATACGGGTTGCAGACAATTCAGGGAGGGAGAGCTCTAGACTTCGTCTGGAAACAAGCAATTGCATCGCTTTTTGCAAGCCCCATCATGGGATGAGTTTGGACTTTGTGTGCAGCTCTCAGAGCTAGTGAAGTCAAAGAGGAAGATCAGGCAAAATCAAGGGGAACAAGGGCAAAATAAGCTCAGAATTACATACACATCCTAGGAAAAGGTTGTTAAAACTTTTCCTTTTTTGTCTGTTTTCTTTAATCTTATATTTGATGATGCTGCTCTTACTTTTTGTCTTCTAGAGAACAGACTTGAGTCTTTCAGCAGAGCTATGTTTATGAAAACTGAAGAACTGGTCTTAAAGTAGCATCTAGCATTAAGCTGTCATAAAAATGTATTAAGTGGTAGTAATACTAAAATTAATAAATATAACACCTTAACCTTGTTAAGAGGAACATTTGTCTCCATGTTCTTTTTTTTTTCAGACAACCCTTTATTTGTAGGTAATCTACTGGAAAAGATGGCATTAGTGCAGTCTTGTTTCTAAAATCCTGCTGACAATTTCCCCCTGGAAAGGAAGAAGCAGTAATCTAAAGGCAAAGTCTGGAAAAGAATTTTGTTCCTTAAGGATGGAGTAGTTCACTCCTGGACCATTTAATTGTCTTTCTTTTACTTTCTGTACCAGAGAGTTTTGTTCTGTGCTTGCTGTGATCTGTGGGGTTACATTTTGTCTTTAAAAAGGAACTTTTGGAAGACACCAATTAAAGGCAGAGTCAAGCACAAGACAAGGCACCAGTCTGAGCTCTATTTTCATTGTTTGTGAGTTGAATCAGGAGCACAGTACAACGTATCAGTGGTGACTACTTGTTGACTCATGCACTGCAGGAAGAGTGTCTTGAGAGCAGGGTAAAGGTGAACATTCTAAAACTCTGATACCTAAGAATGTTTATAGCCTGTGGTGCTTCCTAGGAGGTTTTTTTGTTGTTGTTTTCTTTTTTTTCTCTTTTTCTCTTTTTCTTTTATTTTCTTTTTTTCCCTCCAGTTCAAGAATACAGTCTCCAGAGAAGGCTTGTGAATTCAAGGCTACTTCAATTCTAGAAAACAATGTACATTAGCTTGCTTATGGAACAGGAGCTTGCTCAGATATGGAGAAGATGAATGGAATGTGGGGGAAGCATCAGGCTTAGCAGAGAGAGAAAAATGGGACTCTGGTGAAGGATGTTTTAGAGTGTGTAAGTATTGCAGAATTTTCTCTCTGTATATCTTCAAGAGTCCAAGTACCCAGGGCCCAAATCCATGCTTTACATTACATTTGGCATTCTTGACCAAGATGCATTTCCCCCTCTGTTAGCTTTTGCATAAGCCATTGACTTCTCAGTCACATTTGAGCCATGTACTGTCCTTCAGTGTGCTGAGCAACATAATCTGCGGTCTTGGTCACGGATGTTGCTTTGCAGTTACCATGTTGGTGTGGATGTTGTTACCCTGGTTGATACGAATTTATTTGAAAGCAGTCTGTGGTGCAGAGGGACTTCTGGCAACTGGTATATTGCTCATGGCAGAGACAGTGTGAAGGTGACTGTGCTTGTTTGTTGGGGGGTTGGTTTCTCTCTGTTCCTAAGTATCTTGAACAAAGGGGAAGAAGAGACAGAATTAATGGAAACAGCCACAAATGAAACTTACTCTTGTTAAAGCACTGAAGAAAATCTGCTGGGAGAAATTTCATGAAATACCACAAGGGCAAGGTGTAGAGTGATTAGTAGGTTGAGGGAGGTTCTCCTCCTCTACTCTGCCCTGGTGAGGTCACATCTGGAATATTGTGTCTAGTTCTGGGCCTCTCAGTTCAAAAAGGACAGGAAACTTCTTGAAAGAGTCCAGCAGAGAGCCGCCAAGATGATTAAGATGATCTGGGATGTGTGGCTAGGCACTCTTAAGGGTAGTGCAAATAGCAGTGTGTTGATAGACCCTGCTGCTCCAAACATCTTGGGAGTGTTTGTGGGCTCCCTCTGTTCTAAGCTGGTGGGACTAATTTTTTTCCAAGCTCAGAATGGTGGCCTCCCTAACAAGCTGTTTCTGTGGCTGGCAGAGGTGTATGGGAGTGGTATGGAGAGGAGCTGGATTCCTGCATCTTGCAGAAAGGAGTTTGAATTTCAGTTCAGGCTTGTCTTTTGAGTCCATTCTGTATCTGTACAACATTGCAGAAGGAGTGGTGTCTGTGGGACACAGCAATGCCAGTATAAATAGGGGGTTTTTGCAAAGCAGGGTCTCCTGAACCTGGCAGTTGCATCCAATAGTTCCTGTCCACCCACACGTTCTCTTTAATCCAGGCCCTTCTCTCTGTGCTGTATTGTCTGTAGCAATAGCCTGGGGAGCTGATGGTGAGGGAAAATGACAAGCTTCTCTCCAAGGACAGCTTTTAGCTCCCCCAGGGCTTTGGCTGCCTGATTAGTTGATCAGCTCCAAAGCAGCATCTAGGGAAGAATTGCTGCTCTCAGCTGGGCTCCCTGGCCTGCTGATGAGAGAGTGCCCTGAGTCACTGGGGAATCTGAGTGAGGCTGGTAGAATGCTGCAAAGGGGAGAGGAAGTAGGTTTGTTAGAGGGCTAGATGGTGATTGAGTTGGCTTTGAACAGACCTACCTCAGAACCATGTGTAGGGAAGGAAGGCACCGGAGGGGCTAGAGCTAACTTCAAATTCCTTTGGGTGTTTAACCTGGAAAGAAAGTACAGTGGGAGGAGGAAAAGCCCTCCTCTAACTTGCCTATACTAATGATCTCTGGCAATTATCTGCCAGCTTCTGGTGAGACAAAGGGATATGTAATGAGAGAAGGGGAGGGAGAAGAGACTGGGGTCTTAGTAGTGGCTGGGTGGTTCAGGGTGCTGAAACACTCAGGAGCCAAGTGGAAGATGAGAGTAGGAAGGCCAAATGACAGTGAGGTCTCAGTCCAGTAGAGCTACAGAAAGTGGTGCCCAGATCAAGACTTGCTGGCCACAGGCAATCTGGCAGGACTGTTTGGTCAGTCATGGTGTCCTTGGGCCATGTTAGGCAATCTTGAGGCACTATCCTTCCCCAGCGTTTTCATGTCTGAGGGAGGAATGTGACCTACCTGTGGTCAGCATGGCTAAATATTCCTTTATGTTGAGACCATCATCCTCTACGCTTGCTAAGTGCCAAGCTCCTGAGGCATGAAAATCCACCAGGGAGCCAGAGTACAGAACCTCTTTCACTACAAATTAGCATGGGAGAAATCTTGAAGCTCATGACTCTGGTTAACCTCAGAGATGTTTCTCTGATGGTAAGAAACATGCCACAGTGACTGCACAGAAGGACTATGCAGGTATTTGGATTTATCTCATTGGCACTGCAGAGTGTAATAATCTGTTGCGAGGAAGGAAACCACTTCAGCTCAATGAGACAAAACTTTGTAGCAAATGAACTTTCACTTCTGTGCAGGGGTTTGTCAGAGCACTGAAGACAATAAATACATTAATTAAACTACAGACAGCTGTCTGTGGTTTTATCTGGACTATAAATAGAGGGCTCTAAGAAAATGATGTGCTGAATACACCCATCCTTGATCTCTCTAACTGCTCCAGATAGCAAAAACTCCTTCTTGCTTATTTGCATGCTTGTTGCTTGTGTTTTGCCACCAGACATTGGCAGCTTGCTTCCACTTGCTAGAAGACAGATTTTACTTATCACTGCAAGAGACTGTGATGCAACTGTGACCACCCAACACTTGGTCTGAAGCCTTGTTTCCTGAAAAAAATAAGAGGGTTGGCTCATATTTCTTTAGCTTTCACTTTCCTTGTGGTCTTAGGATGTGAAATGCATTTATGTGGTGATTGTCTCAGCCAAAACATTACCCTTCTTCTCTGGTTTCCAGATGATGTCTTGTTTGTTTTATATGTTTATATGCATGTTACTGGGAATGTGATGGAATAATTGCTAGATTTCCCTACTTGGACAGTAAGGGTATGAACACAGAGAGAAAACGGTTTGCTTGCAGGCATGAACTGTTTAGGAAGACAGGGAAGAATCAGCCCCTACTTTGTGTCTTGCCAGCTGGATCAGGAGCTGGGGGGTGGCTCTGTCCATGTGCAGCTCCCTTCATCTGTGTAGCAAGCCCTGAATGCAAAGAATATGAAAAAGGCGAATGAAGTTTGTAGTGTGACTCATGCTACTTCTGCCCTGTTGAGTTATTCCCCTGTAAGTTAAGCATCCCCTTTCAGTGGTGTTTCCTGCTATCACTGAAATAAATATGGAGTGCAGTCTGTAAAGAGTTTGAAGTGTGCAGCCTACTGTATCTTTGATTTGATTCAGACAAGAGAACACTTGGGAGAGCTTGAGTTTCTTCATGGGAAGTCTAGTGTCGATCTTTGATCTGACTTTAAGACTCAGGGGAGAGGAAAATGATTACAAAATGACTGTTGATATGTTTTTCAATGCAATCAGTTCTGCAAGAAAATTGAAAATTTCTTGAAAGGTTTCAGTTTTAATCAAAGGATTTCATGATGGAGTATGCTATCGTTTTTTCTGTTAGGAAATTGCTTTGATTTTTGGATGTTCGGTGCTGGAAAAATGTTTTAAGTATTTTGAGCAATTTTAAACACTGTATGATAAATGTTTAAAAAATGGGGAAAATGTGGAATGTTAAATGGGAGCACAAATACTTTCTGATCAGCTCTAGTCATAGATAAATCTGTCAACATATATAATCTGAGCTAGAAAGTTTAAGTATCAAGTATCATGTGCTGAATGTTTATATTGAACTGCCTACAATCAATCTGTAGGGTCAACTTTTAAAATGTCAGAGGTTTAAATAATATGTGTTGACAGGAAGCTGAGATCTGCTCAGAGTACTTGTATGCAGACCAGGGTGCCATGTTTCTCTGTGTGGTACTCATGGCCTGGCTCTTGCTGGCAACATTTCTTAAGTTATTTGAGCTGTCAGCCCTAAGTGAGTTTAGTTTGGCAACTGTGAGGTGTTTGTTTGTGTGTTTTGTTCTGCACCCCCCTTCTTTTTTTTTTTTTTTTTTTTTGGTTTTTTTTGGTTTTGTTTTAAGGATGCTTGTTAGCCAGTGGCTGTAAAAAGTGTATTATCAAGTCCTTCCTTATCTCAGACTAGAAGAGGACAATTGATGAAGGTCCCCACTACAGGAGACAGGCATCCCCCCAGAATGTGAATGCTTTGAGCCCTGAGGACAGTAGTGCCTGTCCTCCAAAGTGTGATCAGAGATTGTGCTAGTACAGAGGATGTCACTGTAGCCCATGTAAGCACACCACTTCTGCCTGGTCAGACACTTGAAAATGGTCCTGCTTAAATAAGCAGCTTTACTGGCAGGCAGTTAAAGACCTTTGAAGGACTTCAGAGAGCAGCCTGCTGATCAGTGAGCTGTCATCTGGCATCAGGATTTGGTGCCATCTCCTTGGTGCTTTCACACTCCTTTTTACTGTAAATCTCAGGGGCTCCTCACAAGGATTGGGGCTTTTGGGAATATTTTCCACACACTAAAGCCTGCTGTGAGGCTGAGAGTTTATGATAGATCAGGCATGTTTGGGTCTGGCAATGAAACCTGAGTCACTGAAAGCTGAAAGCTTTATAGTGAAAGGAGAAAATAATGCAATAAAAAGTTTACCCAACTTTTCTGCTTATTGTCAGTATTACTATTTGCCATGTCAGTAGTTTAAAGCCCTGACTTTGGATGCTGCCCTCTCTGTTTAACTCCCTATGTAACTATATAATCTCTGTGCAAAGAGAGTTAGAATCAAAGAACAGAATCATAGAATCAGTCAGGGTTAGAAGGGACCACAAGGAGCATCTAGTTCCAACCCCCCTGCCATGGGCAGGGGCACCTCACACTAGAGCAGGCTGGCCAGAGCCTCATCCAGCCTGGCCTTAAACACCTCCAGGGATGGGGCTTCAACCACCTCCCTGGACAACCCATTCCAGGCTCTCACCACTCTCATGGGGAAGAACTTCTTCCTCACGTCCAGCCTGAATCTCCCCACTTCCAGCTTTGTTCCATTCCCCCTAGTCCTGTCACTACCTGATAGCCTAAAAAGTCCCTCCCCAGCTTTCTTGGAGGCCCCTTTCAGATCCTGGAAGGCCACAAGAAGGTCTTCTCGGAGCCTTCTCTTCTCCAGACTGAACAGCCCCAACTCTTTCAGTCTCTCCTCATAGGAGAGGTGCTCCAGCCCTCTGATCATCCTGGTGGACCTTCTCTGGACACCTTCCAGCATGTCCATATCCCTCTTGTAATAGGGGCTCCAGAACTGGATGCAGTACTCCAGGTGGGGTCTCACCACAGCTGAGTAGAGGGGGAGAATCACCTCCCTTGACCTGCTGGCCATGCTTCTCCTGATGCAGCCCAGGATCTGGTTGGGTTTCTGGGCTGCAAGTGCACACTGACAGTTCATGTTGAGCTTCTCATCAACCAGCACCCCCAAGTCCCTCTCCTCAGGGCTGCTCTCCAACCAGTTACTGCCCAGCCTGTATTTGTGCTTGGGATTTCCTCGACCCAGATGCAGGACCCTGCATTTGGTCTTGTTGAACCTCCTGAGGTTGGCTTGTGCCCACCTCTCCAGCCTGTCCAGGTCCCTCTGGATGGCATCCCTTCCCTCCAGCCTGTCTGCTGCACCACCCAGCTTGGTGTCATCAGCAAACTTGCTGAGAGTGCACTCAATGCCACTGTCCATGGCAGCGACAAAGATGCTGAACAAGACTGGTCCCAGGAGTGATCCCTGAGGGACTCTGCTTGTCACTGGCCTCCACTGGGACATGGAGCCATTGACAGCCACTCTTTGGGTGCAGCCATCAAGCCAGTTCTTTATCCATCTCGTGGTCCACCCATCAAACCCATGTTTCACCATCTTAGAGACCAGAATGTCATGCGGGAGTTTGAGCTCAGCATCCTGGGAGTGAGAAGAGATTCCCTTGGCTTCCAACACCAGCTCTTCCCAGTGGTCTACAAGATAGAATGTCCTGAGTGCTGGAAGAAGAGTTGCCATTCAGGTATTACTCAGTGTCGTGGGCTGTGCACTGGAGGTGTCGAACTGCTCTTCTCTGAGTCTCTGTCTGTTTAAGAACACACTGATTAGGAGCAAGTAAAAATAGCAGTGTAGGAGGATCCACATTGAAAGACTGCCATAAGCAAGCAGGAGAAAATAGAAACTTCACTTATTATCTACATATATATGCACACAGACATGCATGCACACACACACACACACACACACACACACACACACACACTCCTCGCTAGGAAACTCCTCAGGGAGTTAGAAATGCAGCTGCCTCTTGTAGTGTGAAAGCAGCTAGTTGGATTATCCGTGAAATGTGTTTTATGACTTCAGCCATCAGCTCCAGCATCTCTGGCACTGTCTTCAGACTTTTTTCCACATCTGTCTTTCCACATCTCTGTGCTTTCCCCACTCTTAAAATTTTTGCCTCAGGGGATTGTCTTCCAAGAAGTTCTTCCTTGTATAGTCTTGGAAGCAGTCTGTGCAAGTTGCTTGTCACCCTCACCCCAATCCTGACCTCTATGTGAGTCTTGTGTGCTTGCATCAGCAAGTGTGGTAGCTTTTTCATATAGCACTGAATGATGCCATGGGGCAGAAAATGTCCAAAAATTTCAAGATATATGTTCCTGAGGAAGGGATGTCTCTGGGCTTCTGAAGACGTCGGTGCTCTTCAGACTTTTAAGATCAACACTCAGTCACACCCTGTGGTAGGACAAGGGGCAATGGATATAAGCTACAGCACAGGAGGTTCCACCTCAACATGAGGAGGAACTTCTTCACTGTGAGGGTCACAGAGCACTGGAACAGGCTCCCCAGAGAGGTTATGGAGTCTCCTTCTCTGGTGACTTTCAAGACCCATCTGGATGCATTCCTGTGTGACCTGCACTAGATTCTATGGTCCTGCTCTGGCAGGGGGGTTGGACTTGATGATCTCCAGAGGTCTCTTCCAATCCCTAACATCCTGTGATCCTGTGATGTCATAAATTTTATGGTGATCACCCTGCTTGTCAACTTGGGGTAAACTAATCTCTGCGTGGATCTCTAGTAATTACATTTGCTCCCTCGTGCCTGGCAGTGCAAAGTATTGAACTACAAAGGCAGTTGGCAGAGATGATATTCTGCAAAGCATGGTCCTATACCCATGTCCACCTCCATCCTCTAATCCTTCAACTCTAGCAGTTGTTTGCCAGTCTCAGCTGATTTGTAATGTGAAACGAATACACTCCTTTGGTGTATTTGTTGGACTCTGACTCTTCATGGGAACTCTTGGGTATTTAAAAAGATTCTCTTAGTATGGGTATTCATGAGTTTGCCTGTCCAGGGAGGTGTTTAGAGAGAAGCACTTAAAGAGTTAACTATATTCTAGGCAGTAGTGCTGATTCTCTCTATCTCCTTCAAGCCTTTAATTCCATAGCAACCACATGTGCATGTCTGCCTCCTCCCCATCTCTCATCACAGCCTGATTGAAGTGTGCCAAAGACAGGATATTATTAAGTGATGGATTTTGTAGAGTCAATTCTTCTCATGTATTCCTGTGACCCATTTGCTCTCTTGTGATTAGAGCTGACCCTAAAATAATTTGAATTCAGTATTTCTGGGGATGTTTTCCCATGCTCCCTACCTGTTCATTCTCATCTCATAGCCAAGTATTGTGCAGTTGTCTTCAAAAATATGATTTTTTTTTCTCCAGGTAATCTGCTGCAAACAAGGGAAGCTGTAAGTCTATTTGGACAAAAAAAAAAAAAAAGAAAGAAAGGTTTTTATGTGCTCAATGACTGTGTCTTTGAAAGGAGTATGCATAGTTTCAGGTATGCTTCTGGCTTAATTATCTGGAGAAGGAAAAATTAGGAAGTAATTCTTTTTTATTTTATTCCCTGCTGCATTTCTTCTCCATGTCAGAATGCAATATCTTTGCTTCTGTTTAGAGTGAAACAGGTTTTGTTTCTGAAGTATGAATTGTTTGCTGAGGTGAGGCTAAGTAACACTGACAAACTCTGAGGGTTTCACCATGGAGGGGAACAGAACTTGTAGATATCTTCTTAAATCACAGGTACCAACTGTTTCCTTGATCTGTGGTAGCTGACTGTGATCGTTGGTTTACTCATTCGCAAATAGGTAGCAAAATGTTTTAGCACAAACTAGAAGTGTAACCAGTTTGCTTAGCCATTTGGACTAGGCTGTGAGTGTGCATATAGGTAGTTACCTTTCCTCATCTGAGAAACAGTAATTTCGTATGTGTGATAACTGGTTATAACTGGCCTGCCTGTGCCTTGTGATTTCAAAGCAACAGAAGCTCAAAAGGAGCATCAAGCAGATGTGATCCAGACATCCAGCAGGGTATTCCTGCAGATAGATGGCATACCAGATCTATGCAGATGTAAAATTCCAGATATAAAATGTTTTTCTGATTATCCAGATTGGACAGAACGGGGACAGAGCACCAACTCTTGTAAGACTGCAAGACATCCCCTTGGAGATGCAATGCAGTAAGCCAGCCTTCTTTAGAGCCTGTGCAAAGAAGAAAGGAAATCTCGTGGCATTTCCAGTCTTGGAAACAAAGCCACTGCAGGTAGAAACTGGGGTTTTTTGTTTAGCTGCTGTAAAGTGTTGAGCTGGTCTGTTGTAGCCTCAGTCACCCAAAAGAACTCAAAAGAATCCCTTTAGTTAAAAATAGCCAGATGATGTTAGAGTGTTAGGGCTAATGCTATACAACCTGACCTTGTTCTTCCTTAGGTGTCTACTAGTGGACACTGTTGCAGAGCAGGCTAGTGGGTTAAATGGTCCCTTGTTCTGGGTCAGCTTGGCCTTCCTTCCATTTCTGTGGGACTAATGAGATAATATTAAAACAGATGACATTCGGTGTATCAACTTCTTTCCTTTAAACAGATACGAGAAGCTCATGATGATCTATTCTCAACCAAATCTTCTCTGTTAGGGCAATCCTCCTTCCTCTGAGCAAGATCTGGACTTGTCTATCCAAGGATCTGAACAGGGTAGTGAGCTAAGAGCAAGGAGGCACATTGGTTTTGCCACTTCTAATGGTTTTTAAGGTGAAGTGGTGTTTGACAAATGGATCAGAATCAAAGCCATTTTTTAACTTTATGCAGAGCTGGTGCTGGTGAGTGGAGTGGCTTCTGATTCATTCTGAGGTATGTGTGCATGTTGATGTTCCAATTGCAAGACAAGGAAAAGAGCTAACCAAAAGATGTGAGGATTCTTCCCAGACTGCCTGTGTCTTGGTTCCCTGTATGGGCACAAAGATGCAAAAGGAAGGGGAGCCTTCGTGCAAAGGGAAAGGCTGGAAAGGAAGGAGGGAAAGAAGCTTGGTGAAGGCACCTAGGATCAGTCCTCAGGAGCAATGGTTTGGGAGTAAGATGAAGGTGAACATCTTGATGGGACTTTCCAGTTGAAATGCTATTGGTGAATTTAGACTAGTTCTCCAAATGCTTGTGTCTGTTGAGGTGCAAGTTACTAGTTGTCTTCTGAGCCTGGATTCTGATTTTTACTGAACTCTTGCTGCATAGGCTGCTTTTGCAGTGTGCTGGCTTGGAGAGGAATTTTCACACACTCAGGGAGCATCACCTATGTTGGAGATGTGGGAGAGGAATAAGCACCTCGAATATTGTGTTAACACCTTGAAAACTGCATTGTGCAGCCTGCTACTTTCCCTTTCTTTTCCTCTTGAAATTTCATGCTCCATATCTTTCCAGTGTCTGTGAGCAATGAGCTCACTCATCCAGATACCCCGAATGCATTGAGATCCATTCCAGAGAGTGAGTCAGAGGAACCTCTCTTCCAACCCTGATTTTTCCTGTAGTCCACATCTTCTCTAACCACTTGTTTCTGCTGCTCTGCCCACTCTCAAGCCCTTAGACTCCTGCCAGCTTCCTTTATGCATGGGAATGATCTGAGGATGTGTGATGTTCTTTGTGCCAAAATGACTTTGATATACATAGCTGTGATGTCAGTTCATTATTCTGATATATTTGTCTTGCTGAAGTTTGAAGATTGATTCCTGGAGGCACTAATCTTATTTCTTTGTTTTTTCAAAATGTTCCTTAATTGATCTATTGAAGTGTTTCTGGTGAGCCAGGCTCTGTTACTCTCCTAAACACTGGTGACTGCAGTAACATAACACTCTGATTTAATGAAATAAAGCTAAAACCAAGTCTCAAACCAGGCAAATTTTATGAAGTACTGAATGCTGCTTTCTTTTCCTCTCTTTGTGAATAGCAAGGGTTTTGTGGCATTAATGCTGTCAAAAACTGATGACTACCTACAATTGTCATTATCTTGCAATTCTCTGTGACCACTTAGATTCCATTGCACCTGCAGGGATCAAATAGCTGCAAGAAGAGAACACACTTAGCATGAAAGAATCTCAGGGCACTAGTCAAATAGTTCTGATTTCCTATGCTCTAGAAGATGGTGGTACAGTTACGTTCTTGCAGATTCATTGTAATAGTTCCCCAGAGGAAGACAATTTTCCTGATCTTCGATTTAGCAAAAGATTTCATTATTGAACACTGAAGCTTTAGGGTTTATAGGATGTGGTCTTGCAATGAGACGAGAATGATTTAAAGAGATACTGTCCCTCAGCAGAGACAAGGTAAATGATTTTTTGCTGGAGCAACCTTGCCTTAACTCAGTGTGGAGTCAAGCAGGTTCTTGTATTAGCTGATTAACAGTGGTGTAGTGTTTAGCCAACTTTCCTTTGTGTTTTCCAAACTGATCTTTCAAACAGTGGTTGTCTCCAAGGTACAATAACTGCTCATGGAACCCTACTGATCAGCAAAATGAGTTTGTCAGTTTAGTTTGGTTGCTTCATGGTAACTCAGGCTGGGAGAGTTGAGAATGCTCCTTTGACTCCAAGATTTACTGACTGGCCACATACGTGTGGGAAAAGTTGCTCTTGGCAGAACACGAGGCTGCTTTCCACTCTGCAGTGTGAGAGCTAGTGCAGTAGTGTGCTGTACCATCTGCTTCTAGGGTCTACCAAACTGAAACAGTTTTGCAGTTAAGGTAAGTAAAGAAGGAATTTGGTTTTGTTTGGGGAATTTGATGACTGGGAATCTGAAAAGCTGGGTTTGATTGTCTACTTGCATTGCTTTTAAACTAATTGCCTCAAGGGAAGTTAAAAAAAGCCTTGCCATATTAGGAACCATTCTGCTGCCATCTTGGGACTGTTCTATATTTCATCTTCTCTCTTTTCTTGTGAAGATGTCTGCATAAGAATGGGGTATCTTGGTCCAACTATGGCAAGCATAATCTCTGATGGAAAGAGCCTGCAAACTTGATTTTTCAGGCTCTGAGACAAAAAAGATGATTAGTAAAGAGAGGCTAAACATGAGATTAGAGAAAGCTTTTCCAGGACTGGTCTGAAATCCTTTATGGTGTTGTTGATGCTGATTTTGTACGAGTATCTCTGAATTACTGTGTTAAAGTCTGAGCTCTGTGGAAGCTCTGGCTTGCAGTTGTATAAGGACTTGCAATATGTTCATTCCTCAGTTTGTAGGGGGCTAGAGCCCAGCTGATGTGAATCTCTCAGGGCTTTAACATGCTTGGGTTTTGCAAAGTGCACCATGCTGAAAGCTGCCTGGGAGATGTGCATGTTTGAAGCCTGCATAGCTCAAGCTCTGAAGGCTGAGCTACATCATGCACTTTGCATTGTGCTATGTGACAGTTAATTTCTCCTAGCCGTTGCTGAACACTGGGAAGATGGGTTGTATTTCATCAGAAGGCTCACTGAAATTAATGTGCTTCTGCAAAATATGTTCAGTTGGTGTTTTAACTGAGGGGAAGCTGTCAGAAACTTCTAAACAACATGCATATAGGATAGGGATCACCCCGTAGTAGAACTGGGGGAAAAGGAGGCATTCACCTCTTACTTTTCACATGTTTTGATGATACTGATGGAAATTGATTCTCTGAGTACTGAATTCTTGTATGCCAAACTACTGATATCTACAGGAGCCTTGCTAACCTCAGCATTTGGTAGAGTTAGTGATTTGTAGAGACATAATGAGATGATTATTCTATGTGACCCACGTAGATTGCTTGAGATTGCAGTGATTCTACTGACTGGGTCCTGCCACAGCCAGCAGGTTCCTACATGATTGTGGTGCCTAAGTATGTCTGATTCCCCTTTGCTTGCACCAGTGCTCTTAGGAGTAAATGATATTTTTTCTGATATGGTTGTATATTGAATTGCTCAGGGTTACAAGTTAAGGTTGTGATTCCATGGTCTTTTTGTTTCCTTAATGTTACCCATCTTGTCCTCACTCCCTAAAGTTCACAATCATCCCAGCTGTAATAAACTACAGACATTTGATTCTGATGAGCTGTCACAAGAGGTATCACTGACGTAAAGATGGATAATAGCAATAAGAGATGGAAAAGGCAGATGAAAATAAAATGTTTTCAGGGAGCTCTTAGCAATTCCCTTGTGATCTTGCTGTTGCTATTGACTGCACAGAAATGAAAGCATGTATTGAGACACCTTTTGCTATGTGGAGAAAAGTAGAGATGACCTGTGTTCAGGGTGAACTGTGGAAGAAGCCTTGAATCCTGGAGGCTAGCATGAAATTCTTGCCTTCAGAGACAGGTGTAGGGTAAATTATCAGTTTCAGGATAGTCTTCTATATCCATATTTAGGCAAGCAGATCTGCAAAGAGTTCTCTAGTGACATATCAAAATCTTTCCTAAAGACAGACAAATTCAGAGTGATTGAAGCTTTCAGGGTTGTTTTTGGGAACATATTCCTGGACATGTGCTGGCTGCAGGCAAGAATTGATGGTCCTTCATTACCTGACTTTTCAGTTAAGTTATATTTGTTAGAGTGGCAATAGGGCTGTGGGGCTAAATCATTCTTGTCTGATAGAGTGACAGCAGAAAATAAGATCACTGCAAGTACAGTTTACTTGCTGTTCCTGATGAGTGCCTGTTAGAGAAAATGATAATTCCCTGCCCTGCCCCATTCCCCAGCCCTTCATGCACACTCCCCATTGCACACCACAAGCCTTAGGAAGATGGTGAGACATGAGGTAAAGTGATTAGTTTCCTGACAAATGAGGAGGTTGTTTATCTCAGAAAATTTTGCCAGGTCTTGCAGGCTCTGACTTCCCACCTGGTACCCACAGCTTTGAGGAAATGGATGCTCCCATCAGTGCAGGTAGCATGATCCCTTATGTATTGAACCTGGAATGGGGGCAGCCAAGAACCTGAACTAGTTTGTGAGATTTTATTTTTTTTTAAACTCTTGCATATTTTTTGTTGTCCTGTCATCCACTCAGGAGCAGCTCTTGCTGCCTTCTACTCAGTCTCTCCTTTTGGAAAGAAAAAGAAGAAATGCAAATGGATTTTGTCACCTTGCTGCTCTGAGAAGCTGTATGTTTTGGTGATTAGACATCAGCCATATATGATCTTGGGACTTCTGATTTTTAAGATGTGCTGTCCCAAGATACACAAAGACTCCTATGGGAAGCTTTATGGTTGCAGGTGTCCTTACTCTTTGAGGTTATAGCTTTTCTACTGCTTGTGTTGTCCTGCAGCTGATTTTTAAGCCATGTGGGGGGAATTAAAAAGAAACTATCTTTCTGCAGAGCAGGAAGAACTTTAAAAGCCTGGATTGCTAAATACACACTCTAACACTAAGTATTTGTTATTCCCATGGGTTTGAGTTATTTGTTGTTTATTCCTTCTTTTTCTTAACTTTTTTGACTAGTTCTACTTAGTTTTGGGGAAGAAAGTGGGAGGGAGTAAAAGCTTGTTTGAAATGCTGTAGGTTTTTTAGTGGTTTTGTTTTGTGTTTTTTTAAAAATAATATTTAACACAATTGTTTTTTCATATTCAGCTGAGGGGAACTACTTTGGTTTTACATGACTGAAAAAAGGGCAAAATGTTTACATGAAAAGGGCAGAGAAATGTTTGCTTTCGGTCAAAGGAGTGTGCTATTAAAAAGAAGTTTGGAAGGAAAATTATTGACAGAGTCTAATATTTAGGTACTGAAGCGTTTCTAAGTGCTTTCTATGCCTTATAACTCCTCACATTTATTGATCACTTCAGCTTTCTCTAACCTTAGTCCTTCCATCAACTTGTTTGGCAAAACATTACATGTTGAATCCCTTTTAGAAATCTGTCACATAAAACATCTTAGGTTTGGGCAGATATATTCAGAAAGCAACACAGTGGAGGACCTAAAAGCAGCAGAGAGAGTACTCTTCCATTGTCACTCCAAGTGATCCCCTTGTCCAGATCACTGATAAAGAAATTAAAGAAAACTGCCTCCAAAACTGAGCCCTGGGGAACACCGCTTGTGACCAGCTGCCAATTGGACTAAACTTGATTCACCACCACTATTTGGGCCTGGTCATCCAGCCAGTTTTTAAATCAGTGACTCAACCACCCATCCAAGCCATGAGCAGCCAGTTTCTCCAGGAGGATCATAGAATCATAGAATCAAGAAGGCTGGAAGAGACCTCAAAGATCATCGAGTCCAACCTGTCACCCTAAACCTCATGACTATCTAAACCATGGCACCAAGTGCCACCTCCAATCCCCTCTTGAACACCTCCAGGGATGGTGACTCCACCACCTCCCTGGGCAGCACATTCCAATGGCCAACCACTCTCTCTGTGAAGAACTTTCTCCTCACCTCCAGCCTAAACCTCCCCTGGCGCAGCTTGAGACTGTGTCCTCTTGTTCTGGTGCTGGTTGCCTGGGAGAAGAGATCAACCCCACCTGGCTACAACCTCCCTTCAGGTAGTTGTAGACAGCAATGAGGTCTCCCCTGAGCCTTCTCTTCTCCAGCTCCCTCAGCCTCTCCTCATAGGGCTTGTGCTCAAGGCCTCTCCCCAGCCTCGTTGCCCTTCTCTGGACATGCTCCAGCAATCCAACATCTTTCCTAAACTGAGGGGCCCAGAACTGGACACAGTACTCAAGGTGTGGCCTAACCAGTGCTGTGTACAGGGGTACAATGACCTCCCTGCTCCTGCTGGCCAAACTATGCCTGATGCAGGCCAGGATGCCATTGGCTCTCTTGGCCACCTGGGCACACTGCTGGCTCATGTTCAGGCGCCTGTCAACCAGTACCCCCCAGGTCCCTTTCCACCTGGCTGCTCTCCAGCTCCTCTGACCCCAGCCTGTAGCTCTGCATGGGGTTGTTGTGGCCGAAGTGCAGCACCTGGCACTTGGATTTGTTGAATGCCATCCTGTTGGACTCTGCCCATCTGTCCAGCCTGTCAAGGTCCCTCTGCAGAGCCCTTCTACCTTCTAACAGATCAACACCTGCTCCCAGCTTGGTGTCATCTGCAAATTTACTGATGATGGACTCAATCCCCTCATCCAGATCATCAATAAAGATATTGAACAGGATGGGGCCCAGCACTGATCCCTGGGGGACACCACTAGTGACAGGCTGCCAGCTGGATGTGGCACCATTCACCACCACTCTCTGGGCTCTGCCCTCCAGCCAGTTCCTAACCCAGCGCAGAGTGCTGCTGTCCAAGCCACAGGCTGACAGCTTGGCCAGGAGTTTGCTGTGGGGGACAGTGTCAAAGGCCTTGCTGAAGTCCAGGTAGACTACATCCACAGCCTTTCCTACGTCCACCAGGCTGGTCACCTGATCATAGAAGGAGATCAGGTTGGTGAGGCAGGACCTGCCCTTCCTAAATCCATGTTGGCTGGGCCTGATTCCTTGGCTATCCTTCAGGTATGCAGTGATTGCCCCCAAGACAATCTGCTCCATGATTTTCCCTGGCACTGAGGTCAGGCTGACAGGCCTGTAGTTCCCAGGTTCTTCTGTCCGTCCCTTCTTGTGGATGGGCGTCACATTGGCCAGTTTCCAGTCTTCTGGGACCTCTCCAGTGAGCCAGGACTGGTGGAAAATGATGGAGAGAGGCTTGGCCAGCTCATCTGCCAGCTCTTTCAGCACCCTAGGATGAATCCCATCAGGTCCCATGGACTTGTGAATATCCAAGTGACTCAACAAGTCTCGAACTAATTCCACATGGATTTCAGGAGTACAACACTGCTCCTTGACCCCACCAACCAGCTCAGGAGGCCAGTTATCCTGAAGTCCTCCTGCCTTACTGTTGAAAATGGAGGCAAAGAAGGAATTTAGAATCTCAGCCTTCTCCTCATCCTTAGTTACAATGTTACCCTCCACGTCCAGTAAAGAGTGGAGGCTCCTCTTGCCCCTCTTTTTAGCATTAATATATTTATAAAAAAGCTTTTTGTTGTCCTTCACGGAAGCAGCCAGTTTAATTTCTAACTGTGCTTTTGCCTCTCTAATTTTTCTTCTACATGATCTAACAACATCCTTAAACATATCACTAGTTGCCTCCCCCCCTTTCCAAAGGCAATAAACCCTCTTTTTTTCCCTTAAATCCTTCAGGAGCTGCTTGCTCATCCAGGCTGGTCGTCTTCCCCTCCGGCTCGTCTTACGGCATGTGGGAACTGCCAGTTCCTGTGCCTTTAGGAGCTCCTGTTTGAAGTAGGTCCAACCATCCTGGACACCTTTGTTCTTAAGGGCTGTTACCCAGGGAACTTTCCCAATAAGTTGCCTGAACAACCTGAAGTTTGCCCTCCGAAAGTCCAAAGTGAGAGTTCTGTTACTGCTCCTCCCTATTTCCCTGCATATTGAAAACTCCACTATCTCATGGTTGCTGCACCCTAGACAGCCTCCAACCATCACATCTCCCACCAGCCCTTCTCTATTTGAGAACAGCAGATCAAGCAGAGCCTTGCCCCTGGTAGGTTCACCTAAGAGCTGCATCAGGAAGTTGTCATCCATGCACTCTAGGAACCTTCTGGACTGTCTCCTCTCTGCTGAATTAAGTTCCCAGCAGATGTCTGGTAGGTTAAAGTCCCCCATAAGGACAAGGTCTGATGATCTTGAGACAGCTTCCATCTGCTTATAGAATATTTCATCGGCCTCCTCGTCCTGGTTGGGTGGTCTATAACAGACTCCAACCAGGATGTCAGTTTTGTGTGGCCTCCCTCTGATTTTAACCCACAAGCATTCAACCCTTTCATCTGCAACCTCAAGTTCTGAGGCATCAAAGGATTCCCTAATATACAGGGCCACCCCTCCTCCTCTTCTCCCTTGCCTGTCTCTCCTAAAGAGCTTATAACCCCCCAGTGCAGTACTCCAATTGTGAGAATCGTCCCACCATGTTTCTGTGATGGCAACTACATCATAGTTCTCCTGGTGAACCAAGAGTTCCAGTTCCTCTTGTTTGTTGCCCATACTGCGTGCATTGGTGTACATGCACTTCAGCTGGGCTGCTGATTTCACCAGTTTATGTGGTCCTCCCTCCTCTCCAGGGAGACTGGTTTCCACACCCACCCCCTTCAGACCTAGTTTAAAGCCCTCCCAATGAGTCCTGCCAAGCCCAGTGCCAGCACCCTCTTACCCTTTCTAGATAAATTCAACCCATCTTGGTCCAGCAGGTCAGGTGCAGTAAGAGTTGCCCCGTGATCAAAGAAGCCAAAATTCCGCTGCTGGCACCATCTCCTAAGCCAACTGTTGATGGTGTGGGTTTTCCTGTTCCTCTCAGTGTACACCACTGCTGCTGAGGGAACTGAGCAGAACACCACTTGAGCTCCTGCCCCGTCAATCGATTTCCCAAGGGCCTTAAATTCCTTTTTAATCTTCCTGGTGCTGCTCTTTTCAATTTCTTCACTTCCAGCCTGGATTACCAGCAATGGGTAATAGTCAGAGGGCTGGATTAGTTTAGGTAACCTTTGGGTGATGTCCCTCACTCGGGCCCCAGGTAGGCAGCACACCTCCCTATGGGATGGGTCAGGATGGCATATGGGTCCCTCTGTTCCCCTCAAGAGAGAGTTTCCAATAACTATAGCCTTTCTCTTTTTCTTTGTAGCACTGGTCCTTAAGGTTGGGGGGGCCTGCTTCATCTTTGGCATCTCCTTGATTGGTTTCTCTACAATACTCTGGATGTGAAATGGTTTCAAAGGCTTTACTGAAGTCTAGGCAGACAATATCCGTGGCCTTCCCCTCATCCACTGAGCAGATCTTTTTGTCATAAAAGAAGATCAGGTTAGTCAAGCAGGACCTGCCTTTCATAAATCCGTACTGACTGGGCCTGATCCCTTCGTTGTTCTGCATGTGCTGCATAACGGCACTCAAAACGATTTGCTCCATGGCTGCAGCTACTGAAGTGAGGGTTGGAGACTGCTTTCCATTAGATCATGTGTCTGATACCATACCACACAGAACAAGAGTTAAACTCCTTTGTCAGACCAGAAAGAGTTATAAATTCCCTGCCCTCAAGCAGAGATTCAGATTATGCCCACAGTGTGTTTTCATACGACACTATGTACTGTCCAAACAGACTCTTGAATTTGGCTTTGCTCCAACCTTTTCCTGTGGCCTCCTTTGGGCTAGCACTGCAGTTGATGCAGTGTCAGCCTTGTCAGGGAGATGATCCATCAGGGGGGAAGCTCAAAAATCCCAAACTTCTCTGTATACTTTTCAGTTCACTTTTCCTCCTGAATTTATCACTCATCAGGAATGCTGCAACGTTTGCAGTCAGACTGAATAGATGGAGGTGGTCAAAGGGCATATGACTACTCTTTTTGGTGGCACCTTGGGTTTGTTCTGCTTCAAAGTGGCTGCATAATCAAGCTCTTGCTTAATTTCTGCATTGACCAGCCATCCTCCTTGTCTGCCTTTATAGATCTTTCACTAATGCTATGTGGAACAAGAGCACACAGTCTCAGGTTGTGCCAGGGGAGGTATAGGCTGGATATTAGGAGGAGGTTTTTCACAGAGAGGGTGATTGCCCTTTGGAATGGGCTGCCTGGGGAGGTGGTGGAGTCGCCATCGCTGGAGATGTTCAAGAGGAGACTGAATGAGGCACGTAGTGCCATGGTCTAGTTGATTGCTTAGGCCTGGGTGATCAGTTGGACTGGATGATCTTGGAGGTCTCTTCCAACCTGGTTGATTCTATGATTCTATTCTATGGAAGCATGTGAAAGATCTGGTATGCTGTATCTCAAAAGGTAACACTCTTAGCAATAGGTAGCCAAGAACTGATAGGAATGGAGGAACCAAAAAATAATAGGTCTCCTCAGTGGTGCTGGTGCATTGTGATATGTACTTACCTGAAGCTCTGGGCACTCCTGAAAATTCATTTGAAGGTCCTTACTTGATGATCTGGCCAATACAGGTAGGTTTTGTGTTACCCAGCCTGTCAGTTGTGACTCAGCACAGATGTTAAGCAAAGCTAATAGATAGTTTGGGAGTTTAAGGATAACAGTTTATCAGCTATGCTTCATTTGCAGCCTGACTCAGACCTGGTTAAGTCCAGACTGACTCATGATTTCAGTAAGTGTTGCTCTGTGCTTATATGAGTGCTGGATGATTGTGGATCTGCTTGTACTTTTTTAGTGTATGTGATGGGGTGGGTGCGTTTCCTGTTTTGTTCCCCCCCCCCCCCCCCTGTGGCTTTTCAGGTGTTTTTCATTTTTCCCAATCAGGATTTACTTCCAGGTCTTGTTGGGGCAGGGAGAATACTGCTGTTTTATTTGGACTCAGAATTGGGTCCTCTTCCTAATAGACCTGTGTGGCTATTAGGTGGAAAGGTTTGAGCATCTGAACCAAAAAAGTATAAATATTCTTCCTTCCTGTGTATTAATAGCTCTAAAGTTTTCTTTCCAAAATGACTAAACGTTTTGCATTTCAAGCAGTGCTATAAAAACTGATCCATTGAACGTTATGCATTAGTTGGTCTCTTAGTAGATGTGGGATATCGACTGCTTACTGCCAGTGAACCATAGGAGCCTTTAGCTAGGTGCTTTGTTACTTGTTTGGGATTTAAGGGCTGGTTGTATATATAATCCAAAGCCAGATGGATGGGAGATTCTCCTGGGAGATGGGTGCCAGTGCTGGCATGCAGAGAGGGATTCCTTGAAAAGGCTGTTTAATTTTGATCTTGCAGGCAGATGTTCCCCTGGCCCTGGTGTAACTGCAGGTTGTCCTGAAACCTACTTGCTTTATCCTGAGACAGATAACATGCTTGGCAGAACTGAGGTCAGTGACTGGTGTCTTTAAGTTAATTAATTAGAACAATCTTCCTTTGGTTGATGATGAGTGTGCTGTCAATGAGCTGTGTAGCACTAAACATGACTACAAATTAAAGCTGTACAATCCTACACACTCATCCATCCCCATGCCCACAGGCTGGCAAAAAATGCACAGGAAAACGAAGGTAATAAAGGCACATTTGGAAGTCAGGCTAAATTTTGTTCAACTGTGTAAACAAAACCTGTTACAATAATCTGTTGCATTATTTGGTCTTGGGTTTCTTCAAAGAAGATTTGGATTGGGGACAGTTAGATATGAAAGGGCTCAGAAACGCGGAATTGGGCGTTTGATATTAAAATGCTTTGAGTGACAAGGCTGACAGGAGATTCCTATCCTGTCTGAGATTCTTATCTCTGGGTGCTGGTATCTCAGTCGTGTTGATGCCACTGTTTGTGGGACTGGACTTGTCAGGAATTGCTGACAGATCAAAAGCAAAACTTAAAAAGGAGGGAAGGGTGAGTGGAAACTGAATTTACACTTAGTCACAGGAATCTCTGTGAGTATGGTAAGTCACTGTAGAGAGGATGGGACTGAACACAGTGGGGAACTTTTAAGCAGGATTTGCTGCCAGAGCTTGTAAGGTGGAATTGTGCCCTTATGCTTCCTCAAAAAAAGTTAGCACTGCAGAGAAGTTGTGCAGCTGTCAGTGCTACGTTTTACTGCGTGGCCTGGAAGTGGGAAAAGAGAAATAGCACATGTCTACCAGCTGGTATAAGATGCCTCTCCTTGCTGAACCAATGTGTTGTGTTTGAACCTTCCAAAATACTGCTCTTTGCTCCTGGGGAATTTAATATTTGGGGAAATTTGGGATTCAGGTAGGCATCTGGTTACAGGTTTTGATATGAGAGGGCTGCAGGAGCCTCTAGCGTTTTTTTATGCTGCTCGGACTGTTTGGGTACTTGCCTGTGGTGGAGCAAATGGATGGATGTGGGTTTAAGAAACAGAACTGGTGGTGTGACTTTGTAGCTGAGCAATGCAAATGGACAAAGGATTTTCCTAAATGAGCAGGAGAACAGATTTATTTATTTAATTTATTGGTGGGAGGAAGTTGTGGGTGATCTCACCTGATTACTAAGAAAGAATTGAGGTTATGGAGTATTTCAGCAGCTGTGGGGGGAAAGGAAGGAGTGGCTGTGTTCTCTGAGCTGGCTCAGTGAAATGTCCTCCTTTGGAGAAGCTAAGGCAGCTTTACTTCTGTGGCACAATGTTTTCTTCTGAGGTGTATCTCCAGAGTGTGTTGTTGACACACATTTCAGCAACTCCCATTACAATTAGATGCACTGTTAAGAGAGATTCGAATTGCTCAACTGTGACATATAGACTGCAACAGCATCCCACAGTTAGATATGTTGGTGTGGCTAAAGCCATCTGACTAATTCATAGCAATTAATTTATTTTGTAAATTGAACACATTTTTCTGTTTGCATATTGCTCATTGGCAATTTGGAATGTTTTTCAGGTTTACTCATTCTTCAGAATTATCTCCTATGACTCATTCTTTGTCCATGACTGATTCATGAACTTCTTCATATAACCATTTGATGTGCCAGTTAATTTGAATTAGCTTCATAGGTAATTTGGCATTGGTTTGGTATCTGATTGGACAAGTCCAAATGTTAGGTTTAGGGGTTTTGAGAAGAGTCAGGTGAATCTGTATGTAACTGTACTCCAATATTTATATAAACGTGCTCTTTCTCTGAACTTCAGGCAGAAATGTGCTAATTGGAAGTATTTTTAAGAGAGATTACATCAAAAAATGCTGGAGCAAGATCAGGGCCACATCTGCTGATTGTTTAGGGAGATAAGATAATACTTCTGGACTAATTTTTTAGTAGTCTGTTGTGGTAAAGTTTTGGATGGTTACATCAATTGGTTAGAAGTCGTCTTCAGCAGTAGCTGAACCTTTCCCTTTTGCTACCTGAGCAGATCTGACTGTAGGCATATGCATTAAGATGGGATGCCATCAAGTTACACAGCTATAGTCACTTGCTACCACTTCTCTGAGTCTTCAGTGCTGAATGATGTGCATCGGTTTTGTGTGCTACTGCTGAGCTCTGGAGAGACAAGCACCAGTGTCTTCTCAGATGCTCCTCACTAAGCTTAGGCTGAAAAAGATGTGCCATGTGTGCTAGCACTGACAAATCTAGCATTGCTTGTGTTTCACTTCTTGGCATACCAACTTAAAAATTATTTCAATCTGTAGGTAGGTCTGTGTAGCTTACACTCTCTAGTTTTTCTGCAATGGACATGACCTCTAGCAGAGAGGCAGACCAAGCAGCTACAGGAAGGGAACATGTTAGAGCTGCAGGAATTGTTCAAACTCTTCTTTCAGTACCCTTTCACTTATTTGTGATCTATCTGACACAAACTGCCTCTGGTACAGGTAGCCTATACCTTAGCAATTATAGCATCCCAGCTTAAACAGTCTGTAGTCAATTCACTTGATTCTGTTTGCATCTGGTATCGACAAAAGTGTCGCTTGGCCTCTGACCCTGCTGAAGGCTCCTGCCAGTTTTGCTGGGTTTGTGCCTCATCATGGCCCTGTCTAGCATGGGGTGATGGATGCTTGGAGGGAATTGTGTCTTGGGAGTAGGAAGGTTGGTAATAATGGTTATTTGCAAAAAAAGGACTATGTCAGTGAAAATGAAACACTGCCTGCTTGCAAGCAAATCTAAAATACTTTAGCAGTGCTGTGCTCTGCAATTGTGAGAGTGAGCCCATTTCCAAAGTGACAGGCACTGGAGATGGCACAGTGCAGAGAGGAGGCTCATCCTTACTATGTGCCAAAGGCTCAGGGCTTGCCTGGATCTGTAACTTACTGCTGGTGGCCTGCATGTTTTCCCTCTGTCTCATCTGTCATGGCCTCCTGCCTGGGTGCAGGAGCAGTTTGGCAGGCACAGGTAGGTTAAGCAGTGTCAGAGGTTTTTATTATTGAAAGCACGTTCAGCCTGTGGATGTTAATCAGTGGTAAATTAAAATGCAATTGATATATGCATATGACATGCACATTAATTTTAAATGTGTTTATTGTAATTAGTGCTGTTACAATGAATGTCAGAGGAAATGGGGAGTGATTAACTTCATGTAAGCTTTGTTATAATTTGTTTAAAAAGTTCAACTTAAAATGAGACAATCAAAATGCTGCTGGCTGATAAGGGAGGGGAGACCTAGGAGAGTGTGTTTGAGTGTTGTTTCCTGATGATACTTCACATGGAGCCTTTGCCACACTCCTCTGACTTGCCCTCCTCTATCTTGCTTCTTGCTGATTAAGACTTTAGGCTTGCATCTGAAATGTTGCAGTTCAGCAGCTCTACTGCTTCTCTGTGATACTGTGCCCCTGTCATCTACTTGAGTCTGTTGTCTCAGATTTATAGATCTCTTTGGGGCTGGAGTGAGAAGCTGACAAGAGTCTCCCACCTAGCAGGGCCTTGTGTTCCCTAGAGGATCGTGTCCTCCCCTGATAATACACAGAGTTACTGTCTTTGCTGGCAACACACAGCCACAATGGTGTGATCTTATGTAGCATAGCAAGAGGAGACTGAAAGGTCTCTTTGAAGCTTAGGCTGTGTCTAGTAAGGTGTTGGCTGGAGTATCCTACTTGTGCTTGGCAAAATGTTTTCAGTAAGCATCATAAGGAGTTTCTTCTTCCCCTTTGTAGCCTGCCGGTCTTGATTAACCAAGGGATTATGCAAAGGAGAAAAAAAACTGATGTAGTGGTGTAGCAGAAACTTGTCTCAGACAAGAGCTCTGGGTCACTCACTACTTCTCTCTGCCAGTCTTACTGCCTACAGACATTCAGTTCTGTTGATGCATCCTCGTCGTGGTAAACTACATTCATGGTGAAGATTGTCCTGGTGCACCTGGTTAATAATAAATACACAACAAAAACTCACCAATACTGCAGCATTGTTATATAAGTATAAAATCTATAAGCAGACCAGGCTTTGTTCAATGGACAAACAACTATGAGAGCAAAAATTAAAGAGATTAAAGAGACTGATTAATAGAGAGCCTTGTCTGCTGTGCAAAATTACAATTGCAGTAGAGCTGTGGGTCTCTGCTATTTAACTTACAGAGCTTTGATCTTTCCTCCTTCCTTCTTCTTGAAGTTGTCCTGGTCTCTGTGAAGAAGACTAGTTCTGTTTTTCTGGATATGAATGTCTTGTGCAGAGACCAAGCTCTGGAAGGGGCTGTTAGCCAGCTATGCTGATGCTGTTGTAGAGAACAGTAATTTTTTTGGTGCAAAAACATTCTTGACCCACTCTAGGCAGAATGCTTTGACACATGCTCTTAGTGTCTGCAAGGTGCTGTATATGTTCATGGACTGGCCAGCTGTAAGCCAGCTGTAAGGTTTCTCTCTCACCTTCAGATGACGTTGGCATACCCCAAATGTAATTACCTTACCTGTCCTCTTTTTACTCCTTCCACCCCATAAAAGCTGTGCCAATCTCTGTGCAAGTCTAAGGAAAATGTGGAAGCAGGTGCATGTTTCTTTTCCTTTCTAGTTCTGTCAGAATGATTGAAAGACAGCTCTGAAAAAGGATGTATTTTTCTCTTGGGTGCATTTGCTTTCATCAGTAGAATATAACTCTTCAAGAATGATGTCAAAGTAATGAGCAAGTTGAGAGAAGCCCTCTGAAACCTCCAGTGGGCGTAGCTTGGGTAAAAGGCTTTGGAATCCCACCCTGCAGGTTAATTAACCCAGACTCCTCATGTTTGCTATTAGTTGGGGTTCCCAAATTGCTCTTCATCTTCTCTGTGTCCTACTGAGAGGAAAGGAAAGATGTGTTTGGAGAAAAAAACGTTTTGACTAACCTGTCTCTACAGATTTCAGTCCTCAGGGTTGTCTAACCTGACATCCCCTATGATGGAGGCCAGAGGTTTACACTGTTTTCTGCCTCTACTGCAGCATGGTTGAGTTTTATTTGTAGTCTAACAGTAACAGCATGTGGCTTCATCAGAGGCTGCTGTCCTTGGTTACATAACAATATGTCCCTGTTTCTGTTTTGGTCACGTACTGTCAGATCTTTGGTCTTGCTGGGGGACAGCTTGTTGGGAATTCATTTTGCTTCTGGGACAGTGTAAATCGTTTGTTGGCCAGCATTGTGGTTTTCTGAACTTAATGGCTGTCCTAGTTTTGGAAGGTATTTGTGTATAATGGCCAGCCTTCCAGACATCAGCTACTAATGCAGGAAAAGCCAATGTGCAGGAAATCCATTCAATAATGACTGCATGATGCAAAATAGCGCTTTCCCAAATAACTTTTGTCTGCTTGTTATCCATCATTTACCTTCAGCATCCCAGGACAGCTGCCTTCTTCATACTGGAGCTTGCTTGACCTCCTCAGTTTTCAGGGAAAAAGAGATGTCACTCAATCCAGGATCCTTGAGCCAATTTCTCCCAGTCTACTGAGGACACTGCCTGTGAGTCATAGTTAAGTGGTGGTAAATCTGGTGGCTTTTGGGGATTTTTTTGGATATAGGCCTTTGACATGCTGGGAGCTGAGGTGGTTACTGGTATGCTGCTCCCTTGTTGCATTAAGCAGTCTCAACAGCTGTGGTTGCTGCTGTGGCAGTTAGATGTGTAAATGGATGCACCTGTCTGGTTTTCAAACCTGTGTTCTGGTGCCTGAGGTTTTGACTCTATCAGAGACTCAACTGATCTAGCTGGCAAGATAATCCTCTGTGTTTATGCTTCAAAATGTTAAATGGCTGCATCAGGGCATGAACTTCTCAGGCTGCTCTCTTCTCCTCAATGTGACCATAGCCTTGCATCATCCACAGATTGAGTGCTACACAAAATCTAGGGAAGGATCTGCTGGTGTTCGAGCACTTTTCCACTTATGTTTATGTTTAATGGGGCACATCAATCCCCTTTGCTGCTGCTTAGAACAAAACAAATCAAAAATCCAATGAAACCCACACATACAAAAAAAAAATGTTTAAACAAAATCATTTTTGAACACAGTAACTGATTTCAGCTGAATTTAGCAAAAAGGCGAGACATTGATGTGAGAAAGCCTTTGTAAGTTTCAGGATAGAAGATGGCCAGAAAAGAGAGAGATCTTAAGAGGGATGGCAGCTACTGTCAACCTGCAGCAGACATGAGGAAATCCACATGGGGTCCTCTGTGACTAGGGAGGCACACTGCTGAGCAGCTGAGAAACACTGGGCAGTAGGCACCAAATGTTTGCCCTGTCCTTGTCTCCATTCTTAACACTGTGGTGTCAGATGTCCATCTTTACTCTGGATGGTGGGACCTGGTTGTGCTGGGAGCCTGGAGCTTGCAGATCACTGCCTCATCTACAGGGACTGTTTCACAAGTCTGAATAGAAAAGGACCTCAGGTTGTGGGTGGAAAGCAGGCAAACACAGCTTTGCGGTCAGGGAGTGACTGGTGCAGGGCAGAAAACGGATAGTGAGCATCCCAAAAAGGGATCTTCCAAGAAGTGGGGAATGATGGCCCTGGACACAATTGCTTTGTGTAATGCATTGAGTCTGTGATGAAAGAAGTAAAACTGGAGTGTTTGCAGCAAAAGAAGCCCTGGTCTTTAGGATGGAAGTGCTGGCTGCAGCCCTAGGAAGTGTCCAATGCTGGGTTACATACAGTTTGAAATACAGGACACAATGGTAAAGTAGTAGCACTGTGCTTTGAAGAACACAGGCCAACTTACAGCCAGCTGTGCTTTATCAAGCTGATGATTCACTGTCCTGCTAAAGAGTAGCTTTTGGCTTTTAGTTTTAATCTTGGAAATAATAACAGCATGTTGCACAATTCATAATTGACCAGTAGGGAACCTGAAAGCATGATCCTGTGATCTGCTTCAGCTAGATTCTTCTACTGCCATGGTGGGTAACTAGTTCAGAAACTGACTTGAGGGAGGCAGGAATGAGGGAAGCCTAATGATGTGAGATCCAGATTCACAAAGGCTGGGTTTTTTATAGTCATCCAGACAACACAGCAGTGGTTAATGTTCACATTGAGCATATGAACCCTGTTTTTAGTGGTTTAAAAAGGACGTTGTCTACTATTTATTTATTGCTTTTAATTTCTTTCTTGCTCTTTGCTGTATACTCCAGAGGTTCTTGAATCACGTTTCTTTCCCCAACAATTTTTTGTTCTATTTCACAAAAGACAGTGGGGGTTTTTCTTTCTTCCTTTTCTTTTTTTCTTTTTTTTCCCCCTTCCTCTTCACTATTTTTGTCAAGTCTCGTGTGTAGTTTCCGCAGGCAATTTAACCACTTCATTGTTCAACCCCTGAGGTAGCTGTGTAGGAAACAGATTGTGACTAACTGTAGGAAAATTGTGACTAACTGAAAGGAACTACTGACCTGTCAGCCTCACTGCTGTGCCTGGGAAGATCACAAAACAGATCCTCCTAGAAGCTCTCATAAGGCACATTAAGGACAAGGAGGTAATTCAAGAGGGCCAACATGGCTTTACTAAGGGCAAGTCCTGCCTGCCCAGCCTAGTGGCTTTTTACAATGGAGTGGCTACATCAGTGGGGAAGAGGAGGGCAAAGGATTTAATCTATTTGGACTTCTGCAAGGTCTTTGACACAGCCCCCCACAACATCCTCCTCTCTAAGTTGGTGAGAGATGGATTTGATGGGTAGACTGTTTGGTGGATAAGGAATTAGTTGGATGATTGCATCCAGAGGATAGTGGTCAATGGCTTGATGTCCGGATGGAGGTGGGTGACATGTGGTGTCTTTCAGAGGTCTGTACAGGAACCAGTGCTGTTCAATATCTTCATCAATGACATAGTGAGATCGAATTCACCCTCAGCAAGTTTGCAGACGACACTAAGCTGAGTCCTGCAGTCAATATGCCAGAGGGATGTGATGTCATCGAGAGGGACCTGGACAAGCTGGAAAAGCAAGCCCAGGTGAACCTCATGAGGTTCAACAACTCCAAATGCAAGGTCCTGCACCTGGGTTGGGACAATCCTTGTTATCAAAAAGGGCTGGGAGATGGTGTAGTAGAGAGAAGCCCTACAGAAAAGGGATTGGGGCTAGTGGATGAAAAGTTGGACATGAGACAGCAATGTGCACTTGCATCCTGGAAGGACAATCATATCCTGGGCCACATCAAAGAAAGTGTGACCAGCAGATAAAGAGATGTGATTCTGCCCCTCTGCTCTGGTGAGACCTCACTAGCAGTAGTGCGTCCAGTTCTGGGGCCCTCAACAAGAGCAAGTCCAGAGGAAGGTCACAGAAATGATCAGAGAGCTGGAACGCCTCTCCTACCAAGGCAGGCTGAGAGAGTTGGGATTGCTCAGCCTGGAGGAGAGAAGACACTGGGGAGACTTTATAGTGGCCTCCCAGTACCTGAAGAGGGTCTAAAAGAAAGCTGGGGACCGTGTAGCGCTGAGACAAGGGAATATGGTTTTAAACTAGAGAAGGGTAGATTGAGACTGGATTTTTACTGTGAAGGTGGTGGAACACTGGAACAAGTTGCCCACTGAGATGGTGAAGGCCCCTACCCCTCAAGACATTCAAGCCAGGCTCTGATCCTAGTTGGGGATGTCCCTGCTTAGTGGGGATGGACTAGATGAGCCTTCCAACCCAGTGCATTCTATGATTCTATGAATATAATTTCCTTTCCAAATGAAAATGTGCAGAAACTCCTGTCTTTGACAATGCCAGTTCATCAAGTCCTGTATATCTCTAATAAGATGGACTATAGGTAAAAGAAAAATATCCTGCAATGCAACCAGAAGTTGTGTTTTCAGCAAACCATGCCTTCTTATATGATCTAAATAAGCTAATGTTATGCAGTGAAGAGAACTTAAAAAGGCAGACTCTCCTTTGCTTTGTGATTTTCATCAGTTATCAAAAGCTTCAGTCCACATTGTGAACTAGCTGCTGGCTTCTTTCTTGTAGGGAGATGAGTATAAGTTACAGAAATGTAAATGGAGCAATCAGAACTTGCATCTTCACTTTTCCTACTTCTGCAGCTTCTGTAATGGAACTAAATAGAAATCACCTTAAAAAGCAACCCAGTTCTTTGCTTTTCTGAAAGCTGCATGCTGGCTTTTGGCAAAAGCTAATTTCTTTTCATCAAATTGTAAGTCCCTGGCAGGAGTGAGGGTAGGGCTTTGCAGTGGGAACAGCAGGAAGGAGTTCTTATCTGTGGCAATGCTAATGGGTGCTGTTACCATTCTAGATGGTGGGGGAGCTGCCAGGGTGAGCAATGATGCAACGGTTTGAATATTTTATCCCAATAGCCCAAAGAGAGGTAAAACACTTCAAGATGGAAAAGAGAAAATGAGACCTAGAATCAACTGTAAATGTGTTCAGTGAGGGAAAGAAGAAATGCCATTCAGCACTAACAGCCCTTTAAGCTTTATGGATTTCTTCTCTAGGCCTGGCATTGGACTTGCAGGCAAGATGTGGCTGTAGAAGCTGAGTCAGTTAGGATGGAGCTGCTGGTCTCTGGGGCTGTCAGTCTGTCTCCTTTAGCACTAGCTTGACTTAAATTTTGTCATTGAATTTCTTTGGAAAAGAGGACAACAGATCTATGTGTAACACTAAGACTTCTTGTTGCAAACAAACAGCACTGCGAAGGGTAGACTAGAGGTGTGGTCATGGTGACAGTATCTCCTTTCTCGGTAACAGGGGTAAAGATGCAGATTGATATACTGTTGTTTAGCACACAGAGGTAAAAGTGAAGCCAGCCCTGTGAACACATCTTCTAATTAAGTAATGGTGGCACGTAACAAACCTAGTTCCTTATTGATAGGAAGAAAGGTTTTGGTCTTTTGAAACTTCATTAAACTTGCTGTAGTAATTAAGTACTCTGCAAAGAAAACTCTGCAGTGATGTCTGCTGGGCTAGTTCCATTAGACACACTGCCTGGATGTACCTTATTGACTAATCTAGCCTGAGCATCAGGCTGGTCGAGGGAAATGACTTGGAGAGAACATGACTCTCTTTCGTCTTTTGTTGGGAGAGCACCAGGTAGTTTGTTTTTAAGGGAGTGATGAATCTGGTTCTGAGAGTTTCTTCCATGTTTTGCTTCTTGTCTTACCAGGAGACTGAAGCCAAGGAGTTTTTCACAGTGCTATGAGTAACCAGGACTGACTGTGACTTCGGTCATTTGGGACCAGCCTGAACTGTCTAACTTAGCATCCTAGCTGGATGCTGGGTGCTGGATAAGTAGGAGAGGAGTGAAAGGAGTGAGAAAGATTGGATTCTTTAATGGACATTTGGCCATAAGTCTATTTTAATTTTTGATTTTTTTTTTTCCCCCATTCCTGGTCAAAAGACCTGTGACATGTATAGTGAAAACAAGCACAGTCTAGGGAAGGAAAGGGAAATAGATGGACAGGAAGGGCAGAGATAGAACCAGTGGGTGTTAAATCCAAGTACCCTGTTTCTCAGATGCCTTTTCCATTGGTATATGTTAAAGTTTGCTTTAGAACTACCTTTAGCATAGCTTGTCTATCGTGGAATGCTTAACTAAAGATGACACCCTCTTGCTCAATGGACACACTTTTCCAGTTGTGCCCTTGAGTCTCTTTGCTGTGAAAATGTTCTGTTTGCTCCTGCGAGCTCTGCAGAGCTAATATAGCTGTAGGAAGAAGACAGATTCTGTACACCTCATCTATTATCAGCAGCATTGTCACCTATGTACGTTTCTGTTGCTGAGCCCTTTTTTTGCAGGTATGGGTGGGGGAATGCAGTTTCCTGGTTGGTAAGGATATACTCCTGGTGCCCTCTCCTGGAAGCAAGGCTATGCTCTGCTAACGCTGATAAGAGCATCCCCTGTCACCTTTTAGTGATTTATCACTTGGAAAGTATAAGGCATCAAGATGGGGACTGTAGTGGGGCATCACAGGATGTTAGGGGTTAGAAGGGACCTCTGGAAATCATTTAATCCAACCCTCCTGCCAGAGCAGGACCATAATAATGTAGTGCAGGTCACACAGGAATGCATCCAGATGGGTCTTGAAGTCTTCAGAGAAGGAGACTCCACAACCTCTCTGGGGAGCCTGTTCCAGTGCTCTGTGATCCTTACAGTAAAGAAGTTCTTTCTCATGTTGAGGTGGTAGTTTACATCCATTGCCCCTTGTCCTGTCACAGGTTCTGAAGAATGAAGTGTGCAATCCTATACCTTGTGACAATACCAGATGCTTCAGAAAAATGCTTGGCATCTGTGTGATAGTACACACTGCAGGGAAGTTTCTTCTTTATCCTACATTGCTACAGACCCAAAAGTGGAGTGCTTGAGATCTTTATCTAATGCTGTAACATGGCATGGACATTTAATGCAATGAGGGAGGTTTCTGTGGCTTTCTGGGACTGTGCTGCACCAGTAGATAGCCCACGTGGGATGGGAGCTATGCTCTATGCTCTGCTCTGGGAGTCTGTAGAGAGGAAGTGGTTGGTTAGCTGTTCTCAGCAGTCAGAAAGACAATGGAAATTTGGCCACCAAATATCCACAGAGTTGAACGGCCCCACTGACAGGCAAAACTGAGGGACAGTTCTCTGCCAGTTTAGAAGCTGTTCAGGTGCTCTCTCTTGGCCTGTTTTTATATGGAGGCTGGTCCAAGTCAAGCCCTACTCTATGACAGGGCACTATCACTGGGTAGCCTTCAGTCAAAATTCAGCAGCCTCTGGCCATTAAGACTAGCCTATCCTTAAAACCGCTAGTAATGTAGGGTGTTTTCTTTATAAATGAGCCCCCTTCTCCCTTTTTGTTTGAGGGTTGTTTTTTATTTATTTTAATATTTTTTGAGAGTTTTTTCTGATTCAGAATTTGAATGTTTAGTTTTAGCCAAGTTTGTGTATGTGTATATATATATATGTAAGGATATATTTTTTTATATATATATATATTGCATAATATCTGTTCCAGAATATTTTTTTCCTCATACTTTTCCTTTAGGGAGTGTCTGGAAAGGCAGAGCAAGTGGGAGGGACAGAACTATGAGGCATATTTTGCTTAAAATCACTGGTTAAAAAAAATTAAGAGATTTTCCCTGTCTAAAGCTATGTTGGTAGAAAGTTATTGAAATAATTTACTCTGAGAAGTCTGACTCTGGGGACAAATCTCTGGAGTGTATCTGAGCTTTCTGTCTATTGAATTCTCCTTGCTGAATATTGATACTGTTGTCTGGGTTACAGAGAGAGATTTGAGCTTACAAGTTACATTAGTTCTTTATTACATCTTCTTAGTTGGAGCTGTATTTAATTTGTTTCTGAAGCAGCTGAAGAACTTGAGTTTGAGTTGTAAAGCCATGACAGCACTTAGAGAAACAGGTTTTTCTGTCACTAGTAACAGGTTGTTGGAACTAGAGCATCCAAAATAGGAAGCTGACATAATTTGCTCTGATACTGAGGGCAAAGCACTGCCTGGAAAGGGCTACAGTTCTGATGTTCAACATCCCCCAGAGATTAGGGGTACATCCCGAGTGACTCAGGGTGAAGATGTGGTTGTCCCACTGTGGCAAACCGGAGTAACCAATTTGTCAAGACTTGCTTCCAGATGAAAGCCACTTGGCTTCTGAGGTCTGGTCCAGTTCCTTCCTCTTGTCAGGTATTTTTGTATTTCAAAAATCCTGCATGGGGACTGAAAGTGATTTCTCATATTTTGTGTGTGTGCACAGACAAGGAGGTAACTTACCTTGCCATCACTGCTTTTGATGATTTGTTTTCCTATTACTAATATGTTGCCAGACTAAGCACTTTCATGCCTTGGCTGTCGGTGTCAGCTTACCAGCCTCATTCAAGCATCCCCATAGCTGTTTGTAATCCTCAACCCAGGTAAGGGGATATCTTTGCTAGTGTTGAATGCTTGAGCAAGTCTGTTCCCTTTTGCAAAACTAACCCCTGTCAATAATTTATAAGCACTAGGAAGATCTCATCTAGAAAATGATGTATAAATCTTGTCAGCTGTGTTCAGGGAAGAAGAACTGAAAATGGAACAAGACAGGCAGAGATGGGCTACTAAGATGACTGGGAAAAAGAGATCCCCTCTCATGAGGGAAGACTAAAAGCTTGTAAAACTGGTGGAAAAGACAAGAGATGGGAAGTGCTTGTTCTCTATAAATGCATTAAGGTCATGAATACTAGGAAGGGAGAAGAGCTATTGAAAACAGAGGGCAGTGTTGGTTCAGGAACAACCAGCTGTTAAGTGTTAGTGAATGAGCTGAAGGTAAAATGGGAAAAAGGCTTCTGTGCAGAGCACTGAGACTGTGTCATGGCCCCTCTCAGAGGTATCATGAAGGAATGGGAGGATTTTATTAATGGGAGGTAGTTGCAGATGATACTTTTGGAAGACTTTGACACACAAGAGGTCCCTGCCATTTATGTGTTCCTAGACAAAAGTCATGTGACACTTTTGGGTACCATATTTTTCAGGGGTGAATTTAAATGGCAGTGGCCCAGTCCTCTAAGAATTTTCACCTGATTATACTGTTACTGTGTGCATGTGTAACTCTTGTGTGTAAACAGCTGCTGCTGTTCTGCACTCTGTAACAGGTGGTGTTTTAATCTGTGGAAGGTGTAAGTGATGCTTTTGTATAATTCTGCACATCAACCTTAGCTTTCAAGGTGTTTTGGGGTGAACAGTGCTCCTGGAAACATAGGGAACAGGTGCCTGCTTCAGGAGATGGTGATGAAGATTTAAATAGCTCTTCTTGTTGATAGTATAAAACTATCTTCCCTTCCAAACAGAATGATAATTGGAAGAACTTTCTTGGGTGTCTAGAAGGTGATCTGGGGCATTTGCATTATCAGCCCACCTCTCTGCTGTAGAACCTTTAATTTGCCTTTTAAGGAATAGGGCACAGTATTTGCACTGACTTTTGGATAGGAGCCCAAGTATTCTTTTCTTCTCTTCTTTGCAAAGAGCAGGTGGAAGGTGACAAGTAAATGATGACATTATTACGCTTGCACTTTAATAGTTTCCAAGGAACTTGCAAGTAAGCGAAAGCAACACATGAAATATTCATGGTTTGTCTTTGCTCTCATGTGAAAGGTTGAAAGCTTCCAGAGCTGGAGTTCAGGGTACATGAAGCATATGGAAATAGCACCTGAAGCTTTGCCTGAAGGGCTAACACTGACCTTTCTTGAGTGATGAATTATTATTATTTATTTTTCTTTCATCTCAACTGAAAAAAGAAGTCTTATTTCTGTAGCCAGGATTCAGTCCCTTTGTCTGAAGACTTCCCTCTAGATCTCTAATGTCTCTCCTCTACAGCAACACCACTTGTTTAAAGGCAAAATAAGGTTTTGAAGGAAAATATTTCCCTTATATCTACTTCTTAGCACCCCCTGACACCCCCTGCCATTTGTAGAAGGACCACAACTATAAGAGTTTCTCTGTAAATAAACAGAAGAAAATAGACATTGTGACAGCAGAACTTCTACAACTGGTTATACCCAAGAGGAAATGGTACCTTCTGATGAAGATCTGTAAGCAGATCTGTAAGCCGGAGATCTGTAAGCAGGGGAAATGCTCAGCTTGCTCCACAGGTGTGGTGTCCATTTCTTCCAAGGGCCATTCTTCATTTTTACAGGGGTTTCTAGTAACTCATAAGGCAACAAAAGTGTCTGTGTTACCTCCCTGCTGTTTTCCCTTCAGGCCTCTCTTTCTGTTCCAACCCTTGACTGGCATTAATTCAAGATCTTACTGTTCCTAGTCAGCTGTAATTGACTGTCTAAATGTGAAGAGCAGGCATGTGAGATCATGTGGCTCTGACAGTGGGCACTTGTCTCTTGAAGCACCCTGTGTCCTGCTGCTCCTTGGTGCTGCCCCTGCCATGAATGGAGAGAGGTTTGTGCCCCAGGCTGGAGCAGTAAATTCTTGCAGGTTCCCCCATGCGTAAGCCCCTTCAGGCATGTAGATCTTGGCACTATGGCCAGAGTGCTCTCACTGGTGAGTTAAGTAAAGGAGCACTGCTGGTGGTATCTGAAGTGCAAGAAAGCCAGTGACAATTACAGGTCTATGATGTTACTTTCTCTTCAGGTGACTGAAAAACTGATCAGGACTTTACCTGGGAGCTGGAGGCAGGTAACCTCTAGTACCAGGGTTCAGTGCAGGGCTGTTCTTGAACTGGCTAGCAGGCCTAGAAATGAGAGGCAGCATTCATCCTGTTTGAATATTCAAGGGGGCAGGCAGTATTCAGGTGACCAAGCATTGAAGGAATTGGAATGGGTTGTGTGCTCATGCCCTGAACCACTTCCTGTAAGAAATGGTCCCCCACTGTATCATCAAAGCAGTGATGATATATAGCCCTGTTCATCTGCAGCAGTGCTTGCAGCAGGCTGCTATGCATGCTTCTCTAACCTGCTAGAGGGGTAGCAAACTAATAGGTCTGTGACTCATGAAAAATGGACAGATCACAGAACAAATCTTGGTAATGTCCCTGAGAGCCTACCTTGACTTGGGTTAGGGGAATTGCCAGCAGCATCTTGCAGGAGAGGGGGTCTGTTTTATAGGATGTCAGGGAAGCAGAGCAGAACTTTGGTGATCATGTAATTAAATGAATTCAGCAGCCAGCACCAATGGCCTGTTGTGTAACCAGTATTAACCTCCAACTGTGACTGACTGTAGTGGCTGAAAGTATGGTTGCAGAGATTTTAATATTGTTTTATAGGAAATACATCGGTTTTCAGGAAGCTGAGTTCTCAGCCAGACAGTATCTGTACTTACTACTGAAGTCTGGATTTCTCCTACATATTCTCCTATATATTTTTACTTGCACAGACGGTCATTAGTTTTTAGTTAGTTAGTTAGTTTGGAGAATTTAACACCAAATTGTTCTTGGGATAATGCAGAGAAAAAGCTGATTGTCCAGTTCTTGCTACCTCTCTCCCTTGGCATTAGTAATGCTCTCTAAAGGATTGAATCACCCACCTAATTTTTTCCATGCACAGTAATAGTGAAGATTTAGCATTTGGAGGTAAAATTAAGGGTGGAAGCAGAACAGAATCAATAGACGAAGAGCAGGTAGTCAGGCAGTAATATGAGAGGGAAGTGACAAGAGAGAAGCAATGATACAGAAACACTGTATCCGTGAAATTTTCCTGTGTAAGATCCCGTGGTCTGTGCTCCCAGAATGGAAAACGGCAGTGATGGCAACTGGCATAAGTTACTAAGATGCTACTGCTGGATACACCAAGGGAGTAATCACAACCAGGAGTTGAAGAGGTTTGCAGATATTCCTCAGCACTTCAGCTGTCAGCATTTCTGGCATTTTGTAATCCCACCTCCCTTATTAATCTCTGCTGAAACTGATTCTCTTTTTTAATATATTTTTTTCCCCTTCTTCTGTGCGTGCTCTCTGGTAATGCTCCATCACGCCTGCTCTGTCATTCAGTGCTGCACAGCATCGGAGATGACATTTGCAAAGTCAGCAATCCAGCAGCTTGGAAAGGCCAGTCCTGCTCTGTTGAGAGTGGATCTCAGCACCTAAATGCTACTATTATATTATGCCTGGGAAGCCTGGCCTTAGAAGGGTTTCTTGAGCACTGATAAAAGATAAACCCAGAGAGAGGAATGAATCTGTAGAGTATTTGTAACAGGTGGAAGCTGAAGCAAAGAGAAACCAACAGTGTTATGAATAATGTAGGTCAACAGAAGGCAGTTTCTAAATGGTAATCCTTTTCTTCACAGCACAAAGAATGCTTTCAATGAGAACTGCTGAATTTTAGGGCTTTGTAGGCTGAGAATTTATAGGTGCAGATACATTTTAATTCCTTTCTGTTGAGAACTGTTATCACAGGAAAATGGAAGGAGAGCTAGGCTCTAACCTTAGGACAGCCTGAACCAGTCCTCAGAAGAGGTGCTGCTTGCACATGCTTGCAGTACAAGAAGCTGGTCTTCCAGTAAAATAAACCTATTTTGTGTTTAATCCTCCTAGTTGGTTCAGTTTTGGTCTGTATATAAAGGACCAAACAGCACTACTGATGGTACTGTGAGCTTTTCCACTTGCTGATTTCTATCGCTATTTTCTTATCATTGAAGGTAAGAACTTCAAGTGAGCTCTGTGAACACTTTCTCTGTGGCTGATGAGCTAATACTGAAGACTGATTATGCTTTCCTTCCATCCCTTTTGTATGAATCTAACTATGTTTCCAGGACAGGATGGATTTGTTGTTAAACAATGGAGATAATCTTAATTCAGACTCGTGCACTGATGTCTTCTAAGAGAAGTTTTGATGTCAGTTTTCTTTGCATAATTGAAAATGCTCTGCATTATTATTGGCTTGAAGCAGTTTCTGAGCTATGACTACATGGCATTTTTTGTGTAGATACTATCAGGTTGAGTGTGGTGAGGATGGGAGAGGAGAGGAGGTTGTGCAGTGTGGGAGTGTGGTTATTTTAATGACAGAGAGTGTACAGGATCAGGGAGTCTTTATTAAGGTGAGAGCAATCTCTTGCAGCCATTTTTTGTATTCAGTCACAACAGCTGGTTTGACCTCAGCATTCTTTTCTTTTCTTCACCTTTCCAAATTTTGTTTCTTGCATTGTTAGAGGGAAAACAATCTGTGTGGTCTCTTGGTGTTTTTCTAGCTTTGTGGCTGCACAGCCATTTGAGCAGGTTAAAGCGGGCTTTCACCCTTCCATTGTATCAGTGGCATCAGGAATGGGTATCTCCATTTCACTAGGAGCACGATCATATCAGTGACTTGTTTGGGGAAAGACTGAGAGTTGAGGCTGGAACTGAAAACTGGTCTCTCAAAAAGAAAGGTCTGCGAGACATTCATTCTTATCTTCCTGTCTAGGCTTGCTGAAAATGGCTGCCAATGTCTTTATTACCCAAGTAGCAGTGAAAATATTGTAGCCTGGCTTCTGCCTTGTGCTTTTTATCTCTCTACAGGCACCCAAAGCCAGCTGTTATGTATCATGATCATTATGTTGCAGATGGAGAGGCTCTGTGACAGAAAGATTAAGTGTCTTACTGGTATATGCACAGACCAGTGAAAAAATCAGAAATGGGGTAAACTGCCAGGTTTCCTGATCTGGGAACTATAGAAAAGAGCATTTGGGGATGTGACATGTTGAGGTATGCTCAGTTTCTTCCAAACTTTCCCATATAAACACCTCTAACATTCTGATAGAATTTTTTCCAAGGTGGTGTGTTTTGCCCCAATGTGAATTGAATTGTCAATATTTCACCAGATCTGTGCATAGTGATGTTTTCATGACATCTGACTTAGAGTTTGGCATTGGCCATTCTGCCTTGATTACTGCTTTAAGCTTGAGGAGACAATAGGAGAAGCATTGTTGGGCTTGTCTTCTTATCTACTTTGCCACCTTTCTGTATCTGGAAGCAGACTTTTCCCAACAGAGAGTGTTGTCACTAGTTAACGTGATACCGGGTCAGCCTGGTGTCTCTCCTTTATGAGAGGTGATAATCCATGACATCTAGCTGGGGTAGTCTAAGCTGACCGTGCTTGTGTTTGTTAGCAATAGTTGTTTGGCTCCCTTGCTGGAGTGCTGCAAGGAGTGTTGCAAGGCAGGAGCTATCTTTTGCAGTTTACCAATGGCTTGTCCAGTTAAAACTGGAAAAGTGATGTCAAGCTGTGTCTTCTCTTGAGGTGCATGGGAAAGGGATTTGTACAGTCCTGGCTGAACTGCTGTGGAGCTCAAGGCTGGTAATGCATAAGGACAGAAGGTCATGGATGAGGAGCATTGACCAAGCTGTGTAGAGAGCCAACTCAGAGAACAGCAGGGGGCAAGAGGCAGCTTCAGCGAAGGGAGGAATGGATGCTTCTTCCCTTGTGTATGTCTTTTGACTACTACTATTAATTTTCCCAAGTACTAAATTATTTGCTCAACTACCTTTTTTATTTTTTTAATTTTTTTTTTCCTAAAGAACCAATTAATTGCTTAATTTCCCTTTGCCTGTCTGTTCTGTTGCTTTGGGGCACAGCAGGGAGACTGTGTGTGGAGGAAATGCCTTCTCTATTGGCTATTTCTAGGGAATTAAGGCCTCGATCAGCAGCTAATCAGTGTTTTAGCTGTAGTCTTCAGTATTCTCTCAGTGTTAATGTTGATAATAGATAGCTGACCCAATTAAAAAATTATCAAAGCATGTTTGAAGTGCCCTTAGGTAATGCTACATTCATTTGTTGGAGAGTAGCTAGGAAAACAAAAATTTGACCTTCTGCAGAACAAAATCACGTTACAGAGAAGGATTGAGGCAGTGGGAGAGTAAGAAGTAAAAGTTAATAAATCGTGACAGAGTTTTGGCTGTACTGGATCCTTTTACCTGTTAAATGCAATATCCTGCTTATGGCACCAAGCAGTAAATGGGTGTTATGTTTGAGTCATATAATCTTCTATGCTAGTTCTTCAGTGATATCCAGAGGCAAAGAAGTAGGGATCTTTCTGACCCTGAAGGCAGTTAACTCGCATTCTGAAGCATTAGATTTGATTATTGTTATCTTAGCTGCTGCAGTTATTGACAGTAAAATTTACCAGCTCTTTTTAAAGCCTAGACTTGTTCCAAATATACTGGCAGTTTAATGGGGTCACCTTTTACTGAGGCAGTGGCATCAGAAGTGGGTAGCGAGTTGGATTTCCGCTGGGATCTTCATTCAGACATGATTTCCCTGAGACCCAGGACAGTTGGGCATTCAATTTGTGTATATGCTTTCTGTGCTTATGTGAGAAAAGTGGCTGTTTGCATATGACAGAAAACCATCAGACACTGAGTCAGCGTTTGTTCATGCGCTTGGCACGCTGTGTTGCTGTAATAATGACATCTCCACAGGCAGTAAAGTTGCTTTGTAAAATTATACTCCTCCAGTTTATTTTAGCACTATGGATATTAAAGTTGAGAAGTTACTGCTTTGAATCTGTGTATTTGGGCTAATTATTGTATAAGAGGGTGCAGACAAAGTGCTAGATTAAAGCAGGAGAACGTGGTGGGAATTAGAAGAGGGAGACTTCCTCATTTTGAAGTAAGTGGTGAGTTTGGATGCTGAAAATTATTCTCTCTTGGATCTAATGTCTAGCCTGTGATTTAGCTTGTGTGTCTTGGCTGTTGTCTTAACACACAGATAGACCTATCTGAAATTCTGTGTATTATGGTGAACCCTGTGCTTACTGTATGTATCTTGTGGCACTTATGTACCATTTGGTATCCTTTTAAACTCCAAAAGACTAAGAGGACTATCTGTTGCTACTTGGCTAGCCTTAATGTCATGTTAGCAGTGAGTTTTTTGGTACTGGTCAGACTTCAATATCAACAATTGCTTGTACCATATCGAATTAAAGCAGCAAATTTCAGTAGGATGGCATAGTCTTCTTTGCTCTATCAAGCTCTTTAGAGTGCCAAAGCTTTGTAAAACTGCATCTTTCCACCTCAGGAAACAGGAAACTAAGAGATTCTTGACCTTACAAGTTGATGGATGAATTTGAATATAGTTTGCATTTGTCCAGAGAATAGGTTAGTTTGAGTCTGCTGAAGGCTGTGAAGTCTGAGTTGTTGGGGTGCTTTAGGCACATAATACTAGTACCCCGTATCAGAAAGACCTGCTCAGGATTGCTATGAATGGTTAAGTGTGCCCAGTCTGAGTGCTACTATTTGGAAAGGAACTGAAATACAACTGATAAAGAGGAGGGGATCAACTTTTTATTGGGTTGCAGGACGAGTTTCATTAAGGGGAGATAAAGAAGATTTTCCTCTAAATCCTGGTTTTACCAATACTTCCTTTATGCCATAGAGCAAGACACTAGGTTCTAATGCTCAAGAGGGTTTAGGTGCCTGATGCCAGCTTAATTTCAGTGCCTGCCACGTGCTTGAAGAGGAGTTGGAGTTGTGTGAACCTGCTAGGACCCAGGAAGGTTGCTGAATATAAAGCAGAAGTGATATGCAAAGAAGCTGCAGTTTATTTGTGAAAACACCTTCACTGAACCCAATGATTCCGGAATAAGCTAGTTCCTGCTGGGTGTTGCTGCACTTACTTAAGAAGGCATTTCCTGCACCAATCCATCTCTCCTTGCAAACAGCCAGTGATCTCTCTGCAGCTTAATTCTCCACATGTAAAGTAGAGATAATATTATTCATCATTTTTCTCAGGTTGTAACGTCTTCTAGGGGCAAAGTGTGGTAATGTTCGTACAAAAGAAGTGTCTGATCCTGTTTTGATCTTGAAGTGCTATTTCTGTATGAACAATTGTTCACAAAGGCACAGCCCAGAATTTGTCTTGTACTGAGCTGCTTAGCTCTGACCACACAAGGAGAACCAAGTGCTTCAAAACAAATTCCTCCAACCTCTGTTGCTGTGTTCTGGAGCATCTTTGGCTGTATGCACTTAGAAGAATTGACCTAGGTACTGCAAGAGTCTTTAAACTTAATATCCAGAAGGAATTTGAAAGACAAAGTTTCTAAAAAAAAAATCCTTGTAGATAACTTTCTACATCTTATACTTATCAAAAATGCTGCAGATTGAACTGGCAATACCAGCAAATATTTCTCCTTGCTTTAGCTTCTCTAGGGGGGTGGCTTACTGGACTCTATTAAAGCTGGTGCTGCAGACTGAAGAGCAGCTGAGGTTTGCAAGTCTTGGACCCTAAACTGTCCTCTGTCTTCAGAGGCAGCATTGTTATTTAGGCTATACAACATTACAATGCAAAGTGAAGATGTAGTGCTGCTGGCCAGTTCTGAGCTGCAGCTGATATATTGGCTGTTAGTAGATGCTCACTTTGCTAGCAGAGTACTTGAGGCCGTATTTGTGGCATTGTGCCAAAAGCCTGCAAGCTGTGCATTATTAATGGGCAAAGTTCTTGAGGAGGGAGTGCGTAAATGCCATCTGCTGATCTCACATCTGCAGAGAACTGGGAAACACTCAGCAGCTACTTGGCAGCTTGCAGAGTTAGATTCTGGATTCAGAGAGTGCTCTGCCTGGAAAACATTCTCCCTTTTAATAATAAAAAAAATGTTGTGGCACAGAAATACTCCTTTCACCTTAGTCAGGACACCTATCACAGTCTGTGCTGGTGGCTGGCACCAGCAAGAGTCAGTGATGATAGCCACAGTGGATGCATCTGGGAAGGTGAAGGGACTAACAGTTTGGACGTGTGTTGAAGAGGTGTTAAGGAATGTGAGATGAAACCCACTTAGTCTAAAATCTGGCAACTGTACTTGAGCAGTGTTCAGAAGTTACCTTATGCTGTGGGATTCAGGAGATGTGAGTTCAGGTCCTTCCTGGCTTGGCTGCTGACTTCCCATGTGACTTCAAGGCAAGTGTTCAAAAGGAACTTGATGTTTACAGAACAGAATGTCAGGTAGTAGTTCCAGACCTCTCAGGCTCCTGTGTTTCTGAATACTTCAGCTCCTCACTGGAGCTGGTAAAACAGGAATGAACATACTTTTTAGGATACAGTTGAGGGGGAATTCAGATATGATACAATGGAAGGTCATGAAATGCCCAAATCGGTGTTCTCAGACATTTCAGTCATTCCTCTTTCAGTCAGAGTAGTAGTAACTACAGTGTTTCAAATGTCAGACAGCATCTTCCCAGAGGGAATATCACAGGATCACAGGATGTTAGTGGTTGGAAGGGACCTCCTGAGATCATCTAGTCCAACCAACTGCATACACATGTGTAGACAGACCTACCCTGAGCAGTTATTAATCTGCACAAGTAGGTCTGTTTTCAAGCTAATAAACTCATTGTGTCACTAAAGAAGGTGATTCTTGGTTATCTTTTTTTTTTTTTTTTTCTGGGCTTTGAACATTTGTCATATCAGCCCGAATGGATCACATTTGTGGGACATTGTATTAGCATTTGATACTTTTCACATTGTCATCTCTTTCATGCCATCACTTAAAATAACAGCAATAATAAAAAAACCTTGAAAACATTTTCCTCTTTTCAACCCCACACATTGTCTCACATTTTCTCTGTCAGCACCTTATATATCACTGTCCCTCCACTGGAAAAAAAAAAAACCCAATTGTGCAGAATCACTTGTATTGAGACTTGGCATGAAGTACTTTATGTGGGTGGTGAACTCCATGTGCCAGTGACCCTGGGCTGGAGAAGCTTTTTGTATCAGTCCTTAAAGTAATATTTTAGAGCCTTCTAAAAAAAGGATGGTGGAGGGGAGAGGAAATCCCACGCTTGTACTCTTTGCTTTTTGGTCTAGTATTATTTATATAATTTGTCTGATGGGTCCACATTTGAGAAAGATCTTGTTCATCTTGTCAGAACTCGTGTCCTTAAAGGTCTGTTATCCTTGAATGTTTCAGATATCAGGGTTTCTCCTGGGGAGTTGGTGACTTAGAGAATAGCTTTCTCCACAACAACAACAAAGAGCAGACTGTTTTTTCCTGTTGTCTTTCCTTTGAGCCGAAAGAGGAATTTAGGCTGGGATAATAAATTTAGGTCTACATCGTGTCTTCTTTGTTATAATCCCCTCTCCTTGTGCCTAATGCACTGATGGTGTTTAAAATGCTCCTTTGACTCATCCCAAATGTGATTATTATCACTTTTAATTATTGATGAAGTAATTATTATTATAGAGTAATCTGCTTTGACCTTTTTGTAGCCTATCTCTCCAAAGTGGCTGACTTTGTGTTCCTTTTGTGTTGTGAGGAATAACAACTTCCCATTTTGAGGATGGGGACACTAGCTGCAAACAGCCTCATTTGCTGCCTTCAGCTACAGGCTTTCCAGGGACTTTGGAACTCAGTTCTCCTCCATGAACTGGAAGGTATCTAAAGACTACATCGAAGTTTTCTCTGAGGGTAGCTGGCTTCCTCTTTGGACAGAATTTATTGTCCCAGTGAATGGGATAAAGCTGTTGTTGTGGACCAACAAGAGCATACTTACTGCAGACTGTGGATGTCTGAAATGTTTTTTTGTGAGGGGTCATGCAGAGTGGTTTTCAGTGCTCTTCTGTCTCACTTCTTCTGATCCCCTGTCACACTGAATCAGTAGTGCTGTTCCCTGGGCACCAGACTCTTGCCTTTGTTGTGGTCACTGGAAGGCAAAAATTTAAACAATCATAAGCCCTGTGCTATAATAGACCATGTATTAAAACCATGCTGGAGACCACTTTTACAGCCTTCATCACAGCAGAATCAAAGCCCTAATTCTCCCTTGGAGCAGAAGTAAACAAGTTCAGACCTCATGAGCATCATATTCCTCTTGGACAGATGAGCTAATTTTTTGTTGTGGCAGAGCAATGTGTGACCCAGTTTCAAAGGATGTAAATTTTTCATGTCTCCTAATGCTAGCAAATAATGCAGAGTTGGACTGCTTCCTGGGCTGGTTTTCTGATATTAATAGGACACTTTCTTTAATCTTTTTCTTTTTCTTTTTTTTTTTTTTGTTTTAATCTGAATGGAAATGGAATAAGAACACATTCCTTAATTGTCTCTGGGTGTGAAAGATGGTACCTTAGAAAAGCCTGAAAGAAGTAAACCACTTTCTGTCTTTTACCTGAAGATACCTGAAGATATGAAAGCTGTTGTTAAGTTTTGGAAGTTGGTTTTGGACAAGTGACTCCTATGACATTTATCTTCCACAGTGATCTTTCATCAGGCTGGGTACATAGATGCTGTGCTAGCAGGTTTTACTAGAAATATGTGGGTGGAATAAATGGGTGCAATAGGCACCCACCAAGCCATGCTGCTTTCTGTGGGAAAAGGAATCTAGATTTAGGTAATGTCACATAACTTAAGATGTTTGAAGCGTGGATGGCACTTTGCAAGAGGAAGCAGTCCCTGCTAATCGCCTTTCTGTGGGTTGAGGTTTTGTCCATGGAGAGTTTTAAGGAAAAGAAACTTTGGAACTCTTGTTTTGGTTAATATTAGCCCCTCTCCTGGTTGCCTGCAGCAAGAATCGTGAAGAGAAGAGAGCATTCTCTGTTCTGGCTGCATGTTTTATCCTCTGTCTTGCAGCAAAGGCAAATCAGGCAGTCTACTGCCCCAGGCCCTGTTTTATGGTTGCAGAAGCATACATCACTTCCACAGTTACAGTCATGTTGGACTTGCAGTTCTGTTGGTGATGAGGCATTACCAATTGCTTGTTCCTTTAGGCAGCAAACTTCAGAAGATTGGCTGGCACAGATCTCGGGTAGCTAGCTGTATCTGGTCTTGTTTTGCTGAAGTAGCATTAGTTTATATGAATTGACCGATGACCCTGTGGAATGCTAGGTTTGCCAAAGCAGCTGTTGCACTTATGTGTGTGTGTGTGAAATCCCAGTGTTGCCATCCTTGAGGGTGCTCATTGAAGGGAGGCTGGACTAAGTGAGCTTCAGAGGGTCCTTCCAACCTAAACTATTCTATGAGGAGCAAAATGCTCTAGACTTCTAAAACGATTCCCTCATGAGTGGCTCTTGCCACTCACCATTTAGACAGCTCTCCTTGCACTTGAAACATGTGCTGGGAATATCTACGTTCATCTACCTCTTCTCTGGGCACACAGACCTACTCTTGACCTAGACAAGCATTCTTAGGAACAGCAAGTCCCTTCCATGAAAAGCAAAAATGAATGTTATAAGAATTGAGTCACTGTATTGTTAGGATAGTGAATTATTGAACTCCATGCACATTATTAACATATCATTAATCACAGCAGACTTTTGCAGGTATGTTAACCTCATTCAAGCTACTGTTTGCTGCTAGAACAGATGGGGGTTATTCAGCTTCATACAGTAGAATGAAAGGCCTCAAACTTGCAAAACATTAAGGATAATTGAACATTAAGGTAGAGTTCAGGCTGAGTTTTCTTACAAGTAGGAGTAGAAGTAATAAAACATACTTTTATTATTTTAATGACTGTAGCATGGCTTGAATTGCAAAGGTCACTCTGAGATCTAGAGGAAGAAAGAAAATAGTATGGTCAAGGGAACAACTCTTCCCATCTTTGCCATTATCAGTAACCAAGGTTACAGTCGTCTTCTTGAAGGTGCCAAATCATTATAGCACCCAGTAGGTTTGCAGTGTGATTTATCTGTATGACTTTATATGTACCTATAATTTTCTTTGAGAGACAGTCAAATGTATGCTCAAAGATCTGATTTTCAGGGTGATGAGTATCCACAATACCATCTGCCAATAAAGGAAGGGCATCTAACAGATCTAGAGTAGACTTTTCCATGCATAAAGGTCCTTTGTACACTCCAGGTTGGTGTCCCTTCTTGCTGTTGTGCAGAAGGATTAGGAACCAGCAGTCTTTCCATCTTGCTTGTGGTATTGTGAACACATGCAACTAACTGTGGTATTCTTGTATTTTAGAACTGCTTAGAGTTCTTTTCTGGCCATAATATCTTAGTATTTCATGTTACTTAACATAGAGGATGGAGGTCAAGTCCTAAATCCTTTGCGGAGATTGAAGTACTAGCAAAAGGAGGAGGGAAAGTGCCACATGTAGATCCAGCTTCCTCTGTAGTATCCAACAGGACCTGAGAAACATTTTTAAAGTGATCCTTGGCAACCTGGTTGAAGAACAGCTGTAATTTGACTTTTTTCACAATCCCTCATGGCTCTTAGGGTGTTAATAGCGGAGCAATCCTGCTTCTGCTTCGGGGGATTGCACTGCTGTGATTAGACCAGGTTAGGAGTTCACTGAGGAGCTTTGTGTTGGGTACTATTTTCAGTGCCTGCTCTATTCGTTCCTTTTGGACTTTCAATCTACCTGTCAGCTCCTTGTTCATTGTTTGAAGCTTTCTGTTCTCCAAATGGTGACCTTTTCTAGAAGAAGAGTGCAGGAAGATTGCTGGCTTTCCTAAGAAGTGAGTTATACAAAGGGGAGTAAAATGCCCTAAGGAAGGAAAAAGAAAGGAAAAATAAAAGAGAGGAAAAAAAAAAAGGGGGAAGGAATAGAAATCTATTTTTTTTTTGAGCTTGGCAGTGGGAGAAGTCAGAAGGCAGTGCTACCCACCAGGATTAAGTCAGGAACCAGCCCATGTCATGCTTACAGAAGGTTATTACATTAGCTACACTGGCAACAGAGCTACTCTTGCTATTAATCTCAGGATGCTGATATTGCCCTGCCTGGAATTTAGGTAATTGTGCCTGTGGCAAATGCTTCTAAAAGTTCATGCTTGAGTGATATTTTCTGGGGAGAAAGCTTGACAAGAAATGGATTAGCTTAGATATAGTATTCACTTAATAGCCAAGGTCCTGTGCATCCATCACTGGCCACATAGCTTGTGGTCCTGAATCTGAGTGTGTGCTTTAGGTCTTTCTCATTTTATATACATTTTTATTCACTTGCCCACATACACAAATGTACATCTTCCTAGCCTTTGTGGTTATGCAGAAAATGGCAGGCTCTGAACAGAAGCATTAGCTGTCTCCCCAGGAGTTCAGGCAGCCAGAATGAATAATCTTCAGAGGTTTGAACAAGCTTGTTCCTTAAGTGAAGTGTTTAATCCAGGAGTTTGCAGATGACCAGTTAAGCACCCATAATGATTCACAAGTGATGGTTTTAGCAAAAACACCCAACTAATTTGTCTAGTCATTAACTCATTTCATGGGAGACCCTGTGCAGCACAACACATAGGTCTTTGGCTACTTCTTTCTCATTTTTATTTATATCCTTGGTATAGTGAAAACAGAATATTTAGGGAAGAACAAAGCCCATGCAGATCACTCTGTGAGTAAAAGCAGTGATGACTTTTTGTGGTCTTAATTTACCTAAGTAGATTGGATGTGAATTAACTGGATAGCATGTGAGAGAGTCTAGGGCTTTTGACATAGAGTGCTGGTCTATCTTGCTCTAGGATGTGAAATAACGTATTGCATGGAAACCTCTGAATTGTCTGTCTGTGGATGGACCTGCCTTGATTACATGTGTGTGGTCATTTGAGGCTGAGTAAGCCTTGTCACAATTCCTGTCCCCCACCTCTATAATAATTAACAGTGGATCAGAGCTATCTATGACAACAGTAAATGTCTTAACTCAGGCCTTGGTGCACTTGTGATCTGTTGATTGAAGGCTGTGAGTCTTCACATACACAACACAGGTTAGGTAGGGGAGTACCACCTCACATGCAGATTGTAAGGTATCATCTGCCATATGACAACCCCACGGTACCATCCAAGGCCAGCTGGAGATAGCCTATTGATACTACCCAGGGCCCATGTTTGGGTAAGGCAAATTATGGTTCTGTGAGACTGGAAACTTCATACTGAGAATGGAAAAGGAAGACCATTCTGCTTTCTGCTTCCTCCCAGCAAGAGTATTTTAACTGCTGGGAGGAAAGTGTATCTGAGAGTATGTACCAAAATTGAAAGGGAGACGAAAACCAAGAGGTAGGAGTCTGGTACAGATCGCATGAGTTAGGGAGGACAGAAACAGCTATAAACTTAGTGGCTGTGATTTGAATTTGTTGGCAATGCCCTCCTTCTTCTGGGTATTTTTTAAAGTACTCATCCAAGACATCAGGTATCTTGGGCACAGCTGAACGTTTTAGTCAGGAAGTAAATTTCTAAATGTATTTTGATGAAATATGTTTATCCTTTTGTAGAGGAATAGAGAGGAAGAGGTTTTAGAGGCAAAAGAGAACAGGGTATTTAAATGAAGGTTGGCTCTTGGATAACGGGTCTGTCAGTAATCCATTATGTCAAATGGGCTGGCAAAAAGCTGTCCCAGGAGAAAACGCTGAATCCAGGGTGAATACCAAAACTCTGAGGTTGGCTAACTGCTCCCTGCAGGCTTTCAGTCTGAAGACAATGAATGATCTGTAATGTTAAGGACCATTGGCCATATTCAGTTTCGTGACTCAATGAATGAAGTGTGGCTAAATCAGAAATATGTTGCAAAGCTGTCTTTATTAGTTTTCCTAATGGATTCCATAGGATTGCTTGATTGCAGGTATTCCTGTATTTTTTCTCTTTGCTCACCTGTTCTGAAGACACCTCTGCTCTTGAAGGAACTGGGATCCTAGTTCTGAAAATGCTTACTGTACTTTCTGGGCAGAGAGAAACAGTAAAGAGAAACATAAGCATACAAAGATCCATTTTATCTCTTCTGTACCAAACATATACATAAAGATGAGAAAGAAGTAGCCAAAGACTACTGTTGTGCTGCACAGGGTTTCCAATGAAATGAGTTAATGACTAGAAAAATTAGTTGGGGATTTTTGCTGAAAAGAAAAGCTAAAACGAACACTGCACTGCCATAAATGTAGGTAGTAGCACTTCAGGCTTTTGTGTATTTTTTGCTTATGGCACATGATAGGCAACGGAATCTGCTTTTGTTACATGAGCTTTATAACACAGAATCACAGAAACATTCAGGTTGGAAAAGACCCTCAGGATCACCAAGTCCAACCAATAACCCTACTCTGCAAGGTTCACCCCTAAACCATATCCCCAAGCGCCACATCCAAACGACCTTTAAACACATCCAGGGTTGGTGACTCAATCACCACCCTGGGCAGCACATTCCAATGCCTGATCACTCTTTCCATGAAAAAATTTTTCCTAATGTCCAGTCTAAACCTACCCAGTCGCAGCTTGAGGCTGTTCCCTCTTGTTCTATCATTGATTACTCACGAGAAGAGACCAGCGCCAGCCTCTCTACAAAGTCCTTTCAGGTAGTTGTAGAGAGCAATGAGGTCTCTCCTCAGCCTCCTCTTTTTCAAACTAAACATCCCCAGCTCCTTTAGTTGCTCTCCATAAGATTTATTCTCCAGGCCCTTCCCCATCTTCGTTGCCCTCCTCTGCACTCGCTCCAGCACCTCCACATCTCTCTTGTATTGAGGTGCCCAAAACAATACTCAAGGTGTAGCCTCACCAGAGCTGAGTACAACTAATTCCTCCACAGGGCGCAGCACTGGAGGTGGCTGAGGCTGTGCAGTTACCACTTGAGAGAAGGTGCTGCCTGACCATAGGGTTTGTTCTGAGCAACTGGCAAGCTCATCTCCTGGACAACAACCTGGAATGCCAGGTGTTATGTAATCCTATTTCACATATGTATGCACAGCCTGTGCAATCCAATAGGCCAAAGAAAGAATTGGTTGCTGAACCAATTGCTCTGACTTGTTCCAGAGAATTTCATTTTACCTTGACAGTAATTAACTCATTTCAACAGCAATGGGCCCTCCTTGACCAAAGCTGAATTTGCACTGTGATGTATTTAGCACATGGGCTTCACAAGTCAAGATTCTAGTGGCAATTTAAGGACAAACATTGCTTAGTTTCTTTACAGGTGTGAAAACAAGTTCCTCAGCCCTTCACACCATTATTTAGTGTCATCCTGTCTTACTGACAATCAGGAACAAAAGGTGATACTGTCTTTGGCCACACTTGCTCATCTGGAGGAAGTGTTTGCAGTGTTCCTTTTAGTTTTTCTCTTTCCATCTTCTCATTCACTTTCAAAGTCATATATGGAATATTAATTTTTGCCTGGACAATTGCTCAAGAGAGAGCACAAAGAGAGACTGGGGGGTTGGTTGTTGTCTCAAGGGGCATGTAGCCTAGGTAAAATAGAAACAATGTCAGCTAGGAAATCATGAGGAAAAGAGACACAGTTAATGCCTGGCAGGCCAGATCCAGGGGTTTATTAGAACCTTTTTCTTGTATTTTGGAGACATTTTTGGTTGCAACTATATGTAGGCTTTTGAGACAGAAATGCTATTTCATTCTGACAGGTGAGACCTGGGATCATTTTCATTGGTTTTCTTTAAGGAAACTTAAAAGTACTTTCTGATTGCTCTACATACTGGTACAAGTTTTCATTCTTTTCCTGGAAAATAGGAGCACTTCAAAATTGTGTCCCTCTAAGCCACTGTAGCTAAGGCAAGTAATTGTATTTTTGAACTTTTCCCTGTGACAAAGTAATTCTCGAGGATAGCACTGCAACTATGATGATAATATCTTTACTTCAACTGTAGGAAGAATGATAAGAAAATCAAGCTGAAGTAGGCTGTGTAGGAAATGCTGCAGTGAGGACTGGAGTTATGGCAGGAGGGGTCGAAATGGAGACTGCTCTTGCGTGGTACTAAGTGGCAACAAGGGCTGTGGGGTGGGGCAGAGACTAAGTTTCCAGATGGGGAGGAGAACTGAGCTATGTCAACACAGCAAGAAGTAGGAGAGCAATGAGGGACTTCAGCTGATCTTGGTGGAGCACAGCTCAGAGATGGATTTAGCTGAGGCTCTGCTTTCTGCCTTCTCGGCAGTACTTGTTGATGTTCAACGTAATTCCTAGATGTCCACAGGATCTGCTGGTATTTCCACTCTGGGTGAGTAGTATTCCAGTCCTAGCCTGGTGAAGAAGGTTAACTCATTTTACTACCTTGCACTTGGGGCAAGCAAATGGCACTTAACTTGTCTGGACTGTAACAGCATGTAGCTGTTGAAGTTGCATGAAGCTGCTTGTCTCGGATGCTCAGATGCCTGTTGCCAAAGCTCATTCCTGACTTTGAAATGTAATGAAGCTGGAATAGTGTCAGTGCACTGTGAAATCCCCCCTTATCTTTGGCTTAATTTTGGCATTCTCTGCCACATCCCCTCCATCTAAGGCTGTAGTTGTGCACTGTCCAGATTGTGTTATTGCTCTCTGATGTTGCTGTGAAGTCAGCCAGTCACTACAGTCCCAACGTGCTGGACATCCAACAGCTTTGTGCAGGATAGCAGTACTACTAACTAGCAGAATACTGGTGCTATACCTCAGGGGTTCATTTGGAAGATGACTGAGGACATCTTTATAAGAAATCAGACATGGGTAAGACAGTAAGGACTTCCCATTGCTCTTCTAGAGACAACTTTTAGAAAGAACTTGAAATTATCCATGCACTGTGTTGTTGCACAGTTGCAGTGTCCAGACTGCATACCCAGGCACTACATTCCTTGTGGGGCAGCCCCAGGGTAGTCTGGAGTTGTGCAGTTGGCCAAATGTGATCTGACTTTAAAAGCAAACTCGCCTTGTTCAGTCTCAACACAGAGTCCTCTTCTGACACAGTGCCCCACATTGGGCAGTCACTGCAAGGCCTCTATAAGCTCAGCAGTAGTGGTGGGATTGTGAGCTCTAGGCAAGTGGTTGGATTTGATCTCAAAGGTCTCATCCAACCTCAACAGTTCTATGATTCTATGAAATGCAAGTCACACCAACAAATCTGTGGGTTACCCAAATCTCAGAAGTGATTCCTGTAGAGGGGGCAGTGAGTTGCAATAGAATGTCAAACTGCTTTTAAATTTAAAGCATGCAGTCTGCTGTTTACAATGTGTTTTGACAGGTAAGTGCTATCTCAGCCAGTTCTGGATGTTGCTGGGAGACATTTAAGGTATAATTAGGAGTGTCTGCTGCAGTTCAAAGCTGGCTATTGTTCATTTGTTCTGCTATGTGATGGGCTTTGAGCCACAAAGACATTGCCAAGGTCTGTACTGTCTGTCCATAGATCTCCATAAGTCAGTGGTTGTATGACCATGAAGCTTGCAACGGTTGGACATCCATCTACATACCTCCAAGGCTGCCTTTTGCCACATGATCCATGGCTGCAGCTCAGTGGAGAGAGAAGATGATGCACTTGTAATGAGCAAAATGATTGTATTTAAGAATGCTGTGAGTATCCACACCTTGCTTGGGCAGCAGGTGAACTTTACTTTTGGCCATGATGCAAAAAAACCCTTGAGCAGGAGGGGAAGAATGATGGTCTTGTGGCTGGAAAGATTTTTGATGCATGGGCAGGTTAAGTTTATTGTCTGGCAGCCTGGCTACCAACAAACTTGGCCTTCCTGAAGTGTGTAGGGATGGGTCTTTTGTCTTTACAAATCTCTGTGAGTCACACCTGTGCACAGATGTCCAGATGCTCATGCTTGTTGAGCAATTTGAAAGGCCTCAGTTGTTGCACACCTTTAGCAGACTGAATTTCAGCAACCTTTGAGAACTGTACTATCAAGTGTGATATGGTCCAGACAGAGACACATACTAAATGTGACAAGAGGTAATGCTTCCAAGGGTTTCTTTTGCTATGTTTTGTTGTTTTTCACACTTTTTTTTGGTTTGTTTTCCTTTTTATATTTCAGAGACGTGTTGCTGATCAAATGTAGGTGAACTTTGTTCTGAAATATGCTTTTGAAACAGAAGATCTAAATTCTGCAAGAAACCAGGGTGGGGGCCGTATTGCCTTATCAACTGCTCCTTAGCTCTGACCTTTTGAAGCCATCTTGCTCCCAGCCCTCTAATAGGAGAGTTTATTAGGTTAGGCTTCTGAAAATTGGACTATTTCTCTATCAGACCTAGGAAGAATCTCAGAATTTTGAATTTTAGGGTACAATGCAGAATTTCTGCTACGGTCTGATTCTGCAGAGGAAATGGTCCTAGCACAGCCTTGGCTGTTCTGTGTGGTACTGCTGGGATGGTGCTGCTCTGCCCTGCTGGGTTGCCATATCTGGAGAGGATGTGTAGAGATACACAGGTTGGCTCCACATGGAGCTGTCTAGGACCCGACAGTTTATTTGTGTTTATCCCAAGCTGTGTTACAACTCACTAGATTGCTGTTACCAGAATTGGGTTTCCACAAACAGACTCAACTTTTTGACTGACCTTGACTTATCTTTTTTTTTTTTTTCCCCCATCCTTTTAACAGGAGGAATGGTGGTAGAAGATTTTATTATTTTTTTAATAGTGGTCAACTATCTTAAGCAAGTTGGAAAAGTGCATTGCATGGTAGACACAGACTGACTCTACTGCTGTGTGATTGCTTGTGCTATTCATATTGATCAATGGTGTTCCTGTTTGAAGGGAGCAGAACTTTTTAAATCATAGAGTGATTTTGACTGGGGGAGAGGTAGGGCTCTGGAGGTCTGCCTTCTGGTCCAGCTCCATCTCAGATCAGCTTCTTGATCCAAAGCTGTATCAAGCTGTGATGTTAGATCAAGTTTCTCAGAGCCTTGTCCAGTCAAGTTCTGAATACCTCCAAGAACAGTGATCCCTCAAGTTCCATGGGCCCCTGATGTAGCAGCTGATCACCTTAATTGTGAAGGACTTTTTTCTGCCTCCTCTATACCTTACTGGAAATTTCCTTGGTGCAGCTTGCATGTCACTGCCTGCCAAGAAGGTTGGTGGTTATGAATAAAACTTGATACTCCTATTTGTGATGAAGACTCCTAAGTATAGGGAGTCATAGATAAAGGAAGTCAAATAATGCATCCCTCAGCTATTACTGTTTCTGAACAGGACCAGTAGCTTCCATTTTGAAGGCTGCACAGTGAAAGGAGGAGTAATTTTCTGCCTGTCTCCCCATTTCATTAAATTCCTGGTCTCAGCAACAGATTCATTTTGGACTATTTACTGTTCATGTTGCCGTCTTTGTCATTGGAATGGGATATCAGCATGCTAATGCCTCATATAACCCATGAATGATGGTAGAACACTGTCACTCTTTGACATTTTCAATGCTCTGTAATTTCATTATCTGGCCATTCTTCCCTTTCCCTGCAGTGTAGTGTGTCTGACATGGTGATTGCTACTTCTAATGTCTTTTTCTGCTACTACTTCCAAAGATTTTCTTCTGCCATTATGTGTGGTTCATCTTTCCCAAAAGGAAGGCAATTCTTCTGGTTGTAAAGAACTTTCTCTTACATCCTCAAACTATATATTTTTTTTTTCTTGTGGCAGAAATAATCAGTTGCTGCTTCTTTGCTATTTTCATCCTGAAGGATTTTATAGTACCACGTTAGATATATAAGCATCACTCTTCACTGTACTTTGTGAGTGGAGCAGGGGAGGTCTGCAGCAGAGAATTGCTAGGTCTTCTCTTGGTCTTTACACATCTTTTTTCTCTGGGTGCCCTGATCTGTGCCTGAAAATCCTAATACAAGCCAAACACTTGACAATTCTTATGGTGAAAATGCTTTTTCAAAAGTGTGTTAAAATAGCAGAATGTTTAGAAAGTACCTCCTCATTCAGCTAGGGAGCAGAAAGAGGCCATGTGTGACATGGTTTACTGCTCTTTGCAGCCCACTTCAGACAATCACCTTGGCATTTCTTGGATTCCTCATTATTGCAAGGATGGAGGACAGTGTCAGTGCCCTTGACTTTTCTTTTCCTGTCTTCTGATGGTACATTTTGGTTTTTTTGGTGTTTTGTTTTTTTTTTTAGTGGCTTTCTTTTTTTTAGTGGCATTTTGTTTGTTTGAATTGCTTTTGCTTTTGCAATGAAGGTCTGAAGTTTGTTCAGGGTAATTGAGAAGTGTTTTGAGATATGCAGGGTGGGTACACATGAGGTTGAGTGGATTGCTCTAGATTAAATGTTATCCTTTGTAGTCCTGCCTTCCTTACAACAGTGTTACAGTTGGAAAGGGTTTTTTATGGACTGCTTGGGGTTAAGGAGTACTTTCTCTTGATTTCCAGCTCTGTCTCATCATGTGGAAAATCATTCCACCATCTCATCTATTGTTTGGGTTTTGTTTTTTTTTTTTTTTAAAAGCAAATTATAATTTTTACTGACCTAAGAGGATGAAGGCTTTTGGTTTCATCACTTTGGATCTCTTGAAGTTCTAATTAGTGATGAATATTGCTGTTTATACTTTTACATGCAAATTTCTCATGATGGCATTATTGACTCTCCTGGGCAGGAAGCAAGATGACATTGTGTTGGGTGCTGGACTGTGACATCTGTAAGACTTTGGATTTAGCCTGGATTGTGGTATACTTGTTATGATTCCTGTATCTGCAGATCACCTAATCCTCTTCCTTCCTTCCAAGCACAGCTGAGTTCTTCTTGTGAACATATTAATTCTCTGTTAATTCTGGACTCTCAAAGGGGCTGGTGCAGTGCATGGAGATTTACTGAGCAGTGGAAATACAACTTGGTATTTGGAACAAGGACATTTAACTAGACAAAGCCTTGTGTCAGAGCCCCTGCCCTAGTACAGGGCACAATGAGTTGCTGTCCCTTGCACAAGAGCTGCCAGTCTTTGGGCTAGCCTGTTGCCACATGTTCCCATTGAGGTATGCCTCAAGTGGATGCAGTGCACATAAACAGAATGGAATGTGAGCTGGAAGATCTAATTTGCTGAATGCATATTTAGAGTGAAATCCATATATGCATGTATGGCCAAGAACTTCTCAGGTGAAAAGGGGGCTGTGAGTCTACATACCTGTCTAGTGGGCAACGGATGGCTCTGAAGGGTACTGTTCAGTTGGCAAGGTCTAGCTGGGTGGAGGGGAGAACCATTTGTGAAGGTGGTTAGACAAAGAAGGTCAGTCTGGTATATACTGCTGCCTTGTAGCAAAAAGGTACCAGCTTTTCCCCTCTCTTGACTGCCTAGAGGGGAATCCAAAGGCAACCAGGTTCCTTGGACTAGCTTTAATCTTTTTAAAGAGAGAAAACATCTAAATTTAACATCTAGGAAAAGCTTTATGGAGCTGAGTTCTCAGCCACTTAGAGTAAACTTGCTAAAGAGGCTACTTTGCTTTACAGCTTTTAAATCTGCTTTGGACAGAGTATTAGCAATTATCCCAGAGGGAACAATACTGTATTTTCAGGATGAGCTAACAGGCCTCTTGCATCTCTAATTTCTATTGTGCCGTGAAGATGTGGATGACCATTACTAGAGGCCGTGAGAAGTAACCGGTGGTCTCATTGCCAAACTGCTGTAATTCATGGGTCTTATACATGAGCTGCAGTTTGCTTAACGTTGCAATCCATGTGTTCTAAACTGTTTCCATAGTGCTTGGCCAATAAAATTACAGGTTTATGATGTTTGTGTGATCTCTGGTTTAATCAAGAATGCCATGCGTGCTGCGCATGCTAAGCTGTTGCTCTAAAAATACTCCTTGTTCTCTTGATGTAAGAGCCTGTGAATCAAGTTGGGTTTGTTTTTCCTTTATGTTTGAATATAAATCTAGTATTCTTGAATGTGAAGGGCTCATGGCACCTGCAAGTGCAAACAATAGCTCTTTAAGTGTGCTCTGTGCTATTTTGACTGTAGCACTTCTAATCTGAGGCATCTAAAACATCTGGAGTCAAATTTCTGCCTTCTTTCTTGGGGGGAGAAAAAAATAGCACAATTGTATTTGAAGCCATTATGTAGCTGTGTCTATAGTTGGAAACAGATATGTAGCTAGATAGTTGTCTATTAAAACATCCATGTTTTAAAAACAAACAAATCAGCCCCAAACAACCAAAAAACCCCTTCACAACCTAACAAAAAAAGCTCCCACAACAACAAAAAATTAACAGTGAAAAAAAAAACAATGCAAAACATATGAAATGTATGTGCAGTGTTCTGAGAAGTACAATGGAGTTCTTAGTGTGTTACAAAAGTCACCCTCTGATTTCAGAAAAGTAGGAACTGAGATTGGGCGTGTTTTCTTCTGTTGTTTTGTTTTCAGTCATCACTGGGCTCCAAGAGCTAGAGCTTTAAGAAAAATAAAATGCAACAATCTGTGAGAGAAGACTTGAGCAAGGAGACTGCTTGTTGATGCACTGGAAGGCTGTGGTGCTTTGACAGCTTAGTTCAAGGCTGAGATCCTGATGCTTGTTTGTCATAGAGTCAGTTTTCTAATGAGACCTGCTCTGACTGCAGTAGCCTCATGATGGGGGGGGTCTGTGGATCTCTTGGAATCAGTTTTGTGCTGGTGTACTTACAGGACTGACCTGTACTTCCTGGAGAGCCTTTTGAAAGGCTAGAGTGTAGAGTACCTTCATTCTGCTGTGTTGTGCATGTGGATTTACAACACAGAATCACAGAAACATTCAGGTTGGAAAAGACCCTTAAGATCACCAAGTCCAACTGATAACCCTGCTCTACAAGGTCCACCCTTAAACCATATCCCCAAGTACAACATCCAAAATACCTTTAAACACATCCAGGGTTGGTGACTCAACCACCTGCCTGGGCAGCACATTCCAATGCCTGACCACTCTTGCTGTGAAAATATTTTTCCTAATTTCCAATCTAAACCAACCCAGTCATAGCTTGAGGCCATTACTTGTTCAATCCCTAAGTACCAGAGAGAAGAGACCAGCACCAGCCTCTGCAACATCCTTTCAGGTAGTTGTAGAGAGCACTGAGGTCTCCTCTCAGACTCCTTTTTCCCAAACTAAACAGCCCCAGCTCCTACAGTTGCCCTTCGTAAGATTTATTCTCCAGGCCCTTCCCCAGCTTTGTTGCCCTCCTCTACACATTACACTGTTCCATTAACTAGGTTTACTGAAGATTACTGTCAGCTTTGCAGTAAAAAGGCTCAGAGAAATACTTCCATTTTGGGAGGTGCTTCATAAGAAGTAGTTTAAGATGATCGCCGTTTTGAAAGAGCAGTCATAAAATTCAAGGGCAAACCAGGTCTTTAGATTTGTTCTTTAGTCTATCACAGCTAGTTAAAAGACCTACTGCTGCTCACCTTTTCCTGTGTGTGTCTTACCAACTAAGACAAAGAACCTTTACAGAGTTGTCACCCTGTCACTATCGGCTTGAATCAGCCCTCAGATCCACATTGTGCTTGAGCCTCTGGTATCATTTGGAACTCCAATCCATCTCCAGCTCAGTGTTTACTCATGAAAAGCATGTTGCTCTTTGGTTTTTTGAACTTTATTCTCCATGGAGCAGGTCATCATGAACTTCACTTGCAAAGGCAGAAGGGGAGACTTTTGGATCTAGTTTATGTTATAACCCTCTCTGTTGGAGGCTACTGTGACTATTAGAATGATTAAGAATGGTGGGATTCTTAATGGTGGGTTTTAAGCATCATATAACATTTAGAGTGGGTTTGTTCAAGGAAGGATCACGGTACAGAGAGAAAACTTGCATTGGAACCTGTGGAGATGACCTAGCTTCACCTGAAGAGGACTTGGCAAATTTAATTCCTAGTGCCTTTATTTGAGATTTTGTGCTCATAGGTCACGTGAGAATGGGGTTGAATTTAACTTTCGGATAAGCATTGTCCTTACTGCCAGCCAGGGACAACTAGAGACTATTGCTCCTCTCTAGTTTAGACTCTAATAAAACAGGACAAGCTAATGTGCTTGGCCCATCTCCAGCTCATATTTTTGTTTCAGAGCAGGTGCTGCTCTTGGGTTTTATTGCATAGCCATACCAGATACTAGAGGGACTGGCAAGGAGTGACAAGGGATCACAGGGAGGGTCTGAAGTCCTGCTCCTATGACTTCGTGAAGACAGAACTTTATGGTGTGACTGATGAGGGAGAGAAGAGATTATTACAATGGAAATCCAGGGCTCTTGAGATAGTAAAGAGCAGAACATAGCTATCACAGACCTTGCATAATGACCATTACTGATCTTGTTTAGTCAGTTTGCATTCTCTCCTTTTCTTACTGCACAGCCATTTCTTGCTATGTTCTTCAAGGAACAGAAGGGTTTTCGGAAGTTTTGTGAAACTTCTGGAGCTCACCTGAGATCACTCCATTGCAGGAATAGTCAGTGGGACTATTCATGTTGTTTTGAGCCCATCTGCAGTGGTGGGAATTTTTTTGGTGTTTCAGTGCAGTGTGCAAGACAATCCTACAGCCTGTGTATGTGAGATTCCCTGAAGGTCATCTGGTGACCCTGCAGACCTACAGAGTATTTTTATAAAACGCGAGGCTCTGTCTCTTCTCTTTTTTCCACCTCTAGGTTTTGTGGTGGTGTAAAGAGCCTATGCAGGTAATGGCAGAGCCACACCTCAAATACTGTGTTCAGCTTTGGACCTCTCATTACAAGAACGACATTTTGTTGCTGGAGACTGTCCAGAGAAGGGCAACAAAGCTGATGAAGGGTCTGGACAACAAGTCTTATGAGAAGTGGCTGAGGGAACTGGGATAGTTTAGTCTGGAGGAGACTAAGGGGAGACTTTTTAGCTCTCTGCAGCTACCTGAGAGGAGGTTGTAGTGAGGTGAGTGTTGGTATCTTCTCTCTAGTATTAAGTGATAGAACGAGAGGAAATGGCCTCCAAATTGCACCAGAGTAGTTTAGATTGAATATTAGGAATTTTTTTTACTGAAAGGGCAGTCAGGCATTGGAATGGGCTGCACAGGCAGGTGGTAGAGTCACCATGCCTGGAAGTGTTCAAAAAACATGTATACATGGAACTCTGGGAAATTATTTAATTGCCATGGTGGTCTTAGGTTGATGGTTGGACTCAATGATCTTAGAGGCTTTTTCCAAAGAAATTGATTCTGTGATTCTATCTCACAAGCTCAAACCTTCTGAAAGTTTTCTGCTGCAATGAGGGTTGCAGCATGGAGCTGCAGGTAGCTATCTTCATCTGACCAACTGTCCCTGGGCTCCAAATCACCCTGAAAGGGTTGCAGATTCTTAATAGTGCTTTGGATTTCTGCAGTGGTGATTTGCTTCATTTAAACAATCCATGTGCATAATACAGAATCTGTACTTCTGAGCTTCTAACTTTTACAGCTTTGAAATTCTCAGCCATAATGTTGCATTAAAGGAGCTTTGAATTCAAGTTCCTCTATTTTTCTCAGCTTCTTTTTATTTTAAGTAACGGAACACTTAAGTCTGTAAGAAAAATTGCCTTTGACAGCTTTAACTGCGCTGTTCCACATCTCCCCATGTAGACATTAGCACAAGGTATTTCTTAAGTGGGAAAAATACATTTTCTTTCTTACAGAGTTCAAAACCAGATTAATGGAATATATATTTTTTTTCATAGTTTATTCCCCTAAATTACAATATTGGGCCACCAAGACAAGCTATGATTTTATTGTACTTCCAAACCTGTGTCTTCCTGCTCCCTCCCTCCCTCCCCCTGCCCTGAGGTTGGTACCAGTCCTTCAGAGGACTTTTTTTTTTTTGGGGGGGGGAGAGGGAAGTAAGATTTTTTTTTTTCAGTTTTTATTTCTCCCCCTCCCTGCTTCCTGCAGGGTCAGATTTTAAGCAAATTATCTTTTACCTGTCTGTAGGAAATACTCAGATGGGGAACAAAGTTAATTTTGTGTTATCTATATCTTTGTTCTAAAGCTTTTATTTCCTTAACAGGCACTGAACTGGTATCTGGTAGCTTTGGAGGATAGTTTGTCTGGCTTTCAGGACAAACCAGTGCTTTGAATTTAGAGTTCAGATCCCTCTTCTGCCTTTACACTCCCTCTTGAGTCCTGGGTGTATCCTAGGGACAACATAGCCTAGCTGTTGTAGCCTCTTGCTGCCTGGAGGAATCCTTAGCCCTAAGTTTGGTTCCCATGGTAGGGCATTTTAAGTGTCTACTCTTCTCAGCTGGCATGGAGGGAGGCATCCCATTAATCCCTTGAATTCACAGTTTTGAAGTCATTGGCCAGGCTTGAAGAAGATAAAACCTGCCCCTTCTGTTCGGCAGGCAGTATGACACCTCCTCACACTTGCTAAGAGATTGCTTTATCTCTGGGTGAGGCTATTTGCAGGCTGTTGTGATACAGGTCATGCTGATTCTTTCTTGCTGATGTAGCTGCAAGCTGAATAGTTAAATGTGAGTTGGAGGCAGAGCTGTCACCATGGCACCTGTCTATGGTGAATGTCCATCAGCTGACCCCTATATTTCTTTGGGTTATCAGGTAGAACCCAAGCAGCTCTGGCCCTGCAATGCTTAGGGCTACTTTCTAGAGGGAATGGTGTGCAAGCCTGGATGTCTCCTAAAGAAGGGAGAAGCTGAATCTTGAACTTAAGAATTCTCAATCCTCTGTTCTGGTGCATATTATGCAAGATTTTTCTAGTGTCTTGCATAGACCAGTTTGCTGTTAGCATATTTGTTCCTCTGGACTCCGTAGGAAGAACAGGGGTTGGTGAAGATAATGTTACATCTTGTTGGCTCAATCTGATGGATGTACACAGAGGAATCATTACCAGCCCAGTTTCTGGGGACACCTAGTGAGTGAGATTTCATGGAAGTCTGCTTGATTAGGCCCTTCAAAGGCGATCACATCAGGGCTGCAGGGGTGTTTGACATGAGCAAGGAAATGCTCTGCACAGAAACAAAGAAAAAAATTTGCCAACAGAGAATGTTTTCATAGAAACAGATGAACATAATTCTGCTTAACTACTTAATGGTACAATGCAAAGAATAATAATAATAATTTAAAAAGCCAGGTAGCTATGACACAAGGAGTACAGGCACTGTAGTGATGATGTAACATCTGAACATGATGAATATGGAATAAAAATGAAAATAAATGTAAGAAAGATGATTAAAATCAAAAGCAGAGATTACTTCAAAGGAACAATGGTAAGAAACGGAGCTGCTTGGGCAGAGTTTGACCTTATTACAGCTGAGCCACTAAGTTTCAGAGTATCACAGTATATCAGAGGCTGGAAGGGACCTCAAGAGATCATTGGGTCCAACGTCCCTGCAAAAGCAGGATCACTTAGGGTAGTCTGCACAGGAATGCATCCAGGTGGGTTTGGAAAGTGTCCAGAGAAGGAGACTCCACAACCCCCCTGGGCAGCCTGTTCCAGTGCTCTGTCACCCTCACTGTAAAGAAGTTTCTCCTCATGTTGAGGAGAAACTAGGGAGCCCAAAACTGTAGAGAGTATTCCAGGTGTGGTCTCCCCAGGGCAGAGAAGAGAGGTAGAAGAACTTCCCTAGCCCTGCTGGACACATCTTTCTTGATGCACCCCAGGATCCCATTGGCTCTCTTGGCCACAAGAGCACATTGTTGTTCCATGGAGAACTTGCTGTCCACCAGCACTCCAAGGTCTTTCTCTGTGGAGCTGCTTTGCAGCAATGCAGCCTCTAACCTGTCCTGGTGCCTGTTGTTATTTCTCCCCAGATGTAGGACCCTGCACTTGTCCTTATTAAACTTCATGAGGTTTGCCTGCATCCAGCTCTCCAGCCTGTCCAGGTCACACTGGATGGCTGCACAACCTGATGGGGTGTCAGCCAACCCCCCCCAGCTTTGTATCATCAGGAACTTGCTGAGGGTACTCTCAATTCCCTCATCCAGGTCGTTGGTAAAGATATTGAACAAAACTGGACCCAGTTCCGATCCCTGAGGGACACCACTGGCCACAGGCCTCCAAGTTGACTCTGTGCCACTGATGACAACCCTCTGAACTCTGTTGTGAAGCCAGTTTGCAATCCACCTCACTGACCAGCCATCTATGCCACACCTCCTGAGCTTTTCTATGAGGATGTTATGGGAGATAGTATCAGAAGCTTTGCTGAAGTCAAATATATGACATCTGCTGCTCTTCCCTCATCTACCCACTTGGTCATAACTTCATAGAAGGCTATTGGAGTAGGCTTGGGCATCTGCATATGGGAACTCCTGCATAAACACAGGGTCAAGGTCAGAAGAATGTAGTCAGTTGGGCAGACCACGATTTTATTACCTTAATATATAAGGTAATCAGATCATTTAGTCTTTGTTGGATCCATAATAATGTAAAAGATATGTTAATTGGCTATTTAGCACTCAAACTATTGCTTCTGACCTTTTGGTTGTGGAGGGCCTTGATTTGTGCTTGGCTCTTGCCTCTAGCACTTTGCAATCTGATGATACCTGCTCAGCCTGACTGACCCAATTTGCCTGTACTTGTATACTTGAAACTACCACTTTTATTTTCATCTTCTTCATTCTGTGTTCATTCTCTTATTTCTCTTCCCCTACTATTTCATTATATGTATGAAAACCTAAGCATATTTAAAGGGTTGTTATTATTAAATCATGAATTTATACTAACAGTGTTCGGACAGTCAAGGTTGGGTAGGAAATGTGAGGGAAAAAAAAATCTAAGTGTTTGACTTTGGTACCTGGCAGTAGCCAATTTGTGCATTTTGCCCTTTTCCTCTCTGAGCCTACACTTGTCAAAACCTGGCAATCTACAACAATCCTTATTTCCCTGGGCTGTTGTGAGAAAGGGAATAAGTCAAAGTGTAAGGTGCTTAGATTTTTAGATAATAAGGATCTGATGGCAGGACTGGAAGGTTTTTTAACTGGATATTAAAAGCAGAGGCAAGGGCTTTTGTCTCAACTGGTATATCTTTTCTTTCATGGCAGTGTCTGTGAAACTCCAAATCTTGAGCTGGTTCCACTGGAGGGAGAAGGATGTTGTCTCAAAGTACTCTTATTAAAAATAGAATAATACTGTCTCAGAATAACACTGCTATCGCAGATTGATCTCCCTGCAAGGGGGTGAGCTGCCATCCAAGCTGGGAATAGTGAGGAAGCTCTGACATCCTTCCCCTCTCTGAGTGCCAGGCCAGTGACCAGACTGCACTACTGTCATGGTGGCTTCCCCAGCACCCATCTCCTGCTGTTGTGTTGAAGACAAGGCTCTTTATTTTAGGGAGTATAATAGAAGTGTTTCTTTGGCATGGCACCTGACTCCCTGCTGCTGTTCACTTGAGGTAGCAGTGAGGCATTTTCACGTGACCAAATAAATCTTTGAGCCAGACAGGAGGACAGAAAGGAGTTCTACAAGTTATCTACAAGTCATGAACTCTCTGTGGAGAGAGAGAGGATCTCTTAGCCTATGCTCTGTTCAATGACAGTTGTTTGAGTGGCTAATCGGAATCTAATGATGATCAGTAATACCTATAATCATCTATGTGTGTATGTGAGGGAGTGGAGAGAGAGAGAGGAGTGAGTGGAGTCTGGAGTCTGAAATGGCAGTCTGAATTTTCTTGAAAAGTCAGCTTTATGTGAAGTTTTTCCTCTCTCTTTCAGAAATGGCTTAAACATGAAATGCCTTACATAGTTTAGTTTCCTTTATGGAAACAGTTAGTCTTGTCTTCAGCCCTCATAGAAAATCCTTACCTGTCCTGGCAGTTTCTAACATGCTGCTTTACCTTCTGAAAACTTTTATTTATTTGTTTATTTATTTTAAAATTATGGTTATTTTTTAATTGAAAACTGTCCCTTGAAGGTAGTGTACCCACACTTGGAGTTCAAGTCATTCCTTCTCTTCAGGTCAGAAGCTTGAAATTGCCCTCACCAGGTATGTGACTCTACAGAGTTAAATTGCTGTGCAAAATCTGCTGATTTGCAGATGATACCAAAAGATAACTGGAATAAGAACAGAGCCAGCAAAGTAACTGGAGGCTCTTTTTCTTCTTAAACTTAGGCGGAGATGTGCACATGACAGATTTAAAGGAAGATGGAGGGGGAAAAAAAAGATAAAATTAAATTTCCCAAGGCTTTGGTGGACGCTTCTTAGCAAAGGGGGAGAACTGGGAGATATGATCCAGCATGGGTTGCTAGATCAATAAAAATAAATTACGAGTTCTTTGCTATCACCTCTTATAATGTATGATAGGAGACCTTTAAATCATATCAGTACCTGCCAGGAGTGATTGTATTTGTGTTTAACTGAGTTACACAGAGATAAAGCTCAGACTTCTGTTACTTTAAGCAATCTAGATGTCTTTTCTGGTAGAAATGTGTGTTTATGTGCAGCAAGGCCATGTGAAGAGCTGGAAAGATTCTGTGGAGCACAACTGTGCCTTGTCAGGGTGGTGGGTCAGATAACCTGAGGGGGCTTTTCTGTCTCTAACTTCTCTGACAAAGTGCTGCTCACAAGCTGCTGGTAATATTGATGTGTCTACCCTCCTTCCTAGTGTGTTTATTCCTAATGGTCTGGAATTCTACTTAAATGTCTCTTGTGCTTTATTGCTGTCCTTCAAAAGGTGGCTACTTCACCACCAGGTCTTTCCCAGGCACTCTCTCCTGGTGCTCTGTGACTAATAATTCTAATAATACTTAGCTTTTACGGAGTGATTTTATTGTATTTTATTCTCCACCTGCAAATAGGACAAAGGCTTCATGATGTGACCTGGTAGCTATGTTTAGGGCTCTACTACAGCCTGTGAATCTGAATCCAGCAGGTCTTTAAGGGCTGATAACACCGCTGGAATCCTTTCTTTTATTTCTTTAGGAAGAAGGTGTTAAGAATGTGGTTGTAGTTTTTTTTCTGTGTGTATGTGTGCACACTAAAGGTAAGCATGTAGGTATGCAGGAAGTGTATTTATTGAAACTGACACAGGATTTACATGTTTTCTTTTCTCTTTCCTTGGAAAAAAATGTTACATGAGATATATTACCCAGTTTTTAATGTGTTGCGCACGTGGAAGAACACTGTGTCTAGAAGCTATGCATGCCACTCATCCATGTAATAACTGGAGTCTGTGTTTTGGGAGGAGGAGAATGTTATTGTAAAACATTATAGTAAGATTTCTCTTCTGAATCCTGGAGGCATTAGTCACTTCTTTGGTGGTGATGTCATTCAGCTGCATCCACAACCATGGCATAGACTTTGATGTGCATCACATCTCTGAATATAACATGAATTATGATCCCTGCAACCAAAAGCATGAGAGACCGTGTCAGATTCAATTCAAAAGCCTTTCCAGACTTGTGTAGGCCCAGAAATGTAAATCTATGACAGTAGAAGAGGTGTCTGTCTCCGTGTTGGTGCCAACAGGTGTTTTTCTTTGACAGGATGGGCTTGTCCTTGAATTGCCAAAGCAGAGAATCAACATACAAGAGTCCTGCCCCGCTCCTGCTGGTAACTGTGAGGGAGGAGGGAGTTGGGCTTTCTGGAGCTGGCTTTTTTTACAGTCTGCTGTAGTGGCTATGTTTTTTTTTCCCCATCTTCAGATTCTGTACATTCACTGCAATCCCTGTAAATGGGAATTTCAAAGTGCTGCCTACAACCTAAGGGTTCTTCTGTGAAGATAATGCGATCTGTTTCCAGTGTCCCAGGGGAATCCATGGGAAGACTTCTGAGCTTTGGTTCCTACTTTGCTGCCTGATTTGCGTTGAAAGGGAGGACAGGGGACAGAAAGAACATACCCTGCCAGTTTTAATACTGGAAAGTGAAAAGCAATATAGTCAAAATAGGATTAAAGAGAAATGTCTTTTAGTTACTGGTTCTTGTTTTGGGGACAAATTTCACAGTCTCAGCTCTTTGGAGATCACAAGTTCACTGGAACATGTTTTGCTTTTGTGTGTGATCTTGAAAGTTGTCTCTTTCTATTTCAGAAGGCTCTTTTGCCTGTGCTGCCTGAAGCCACCCACAGATCATTTTTAACTCTCTAGAGATTAAAAAAAAAAAAAAAAGGAAAAAGTCCTTTGCAGCTTCTTAAATTGGCATCACTTTACTGTTACAAAAGTGTTGCTTGTGATTTCCAGTGGGCAGAATTTTGCCTGTGTTTGTTGTTAGTACCTCTGCTGTTTTCTTCTCATGTCTTAGGACGTGCTATTCCTTAACTGCTACTATATGGAGGTGTTTTCTTCAGCTCTGCTCACTAGGCAGAAAGAAAGAGAAGGGAAAGAAGTTAGATTGGAGTTTAAGGTGTATGTGTTCCCTTTTTTAGCTTATAGTTCTGTTACTGTGAGTGAACTTGGACTGACAGAAGCATCATCATCATCTTCTCGATGATGCTTCTTAGTTTAAATTAACTAAATGTATTGAAGTGGATTATTTCAGTCATGTTAAACTCCTGCATAGAACAAAGTGGTCTATTTTTTCTGCTGCATTTGCAAAGGGAATTGAATCCAACTCTTAAAAGTTGATTTGGATTCTTCTTCCTGAGTGTTTCTATGTAGAGAAACACTTAATCTCTCTCTGCTTCTGGTTCCTCATCAGTAAAGCGAAGATGACGTTATTTGTCTTGTTTCACAGTAATGATGCTTGCAGAATCTGTTAACACCTGTGGAATTTAAATTCCTTGCATGGGAGCTTTGTAATAATGCTATAGCCTTCTTGCAGCTGGAGATGGCACTCTTGAGGGTTGGCAACTGCACTTAGATTTCCAAGGCAAAAAAAGGGTGGTGGTGCTGTGTAGTGTGATCACACACATTGCATGCATACAATTTTGGGGGTAGTAATTGAGTGAAGTGATTTTGGTGGGACTAAAGTTATGCAGTGATTGTTTTTGAGAACTGCTGTACTTTCATCTAGGAAAATACTCATACCAGAGAGTAGTTAATTCTCTTCAGAGAAGCCAGTGTCATGCTGTGTTTTGAATTCCCAGGTAAATTAGGGTTGATAACACACCAAAGTTTTAGTTACGGCTGAACAGTGTTTCACAGTGTCAGGTTTTCTCCTTCTCTGTCTGACTTAGGAGTAGGATGGAGGCTATCAAGAAGGTGGGAGGGGGCATGTCTGGGACAGCAGATCTAGATTGGCCAGAGAGGTATTCTGTTCCATACAGTATCATCCTTAGCAATAGTAACTGTGGTGTAGTCTTTCCAGAGTGGTCATTGTTCAGAGACTGACTTTGCATTGATCTGTGGGAGGCAGTCAGTGGCTGCTTTTGCATCACTTGCTTGCTGCTGTTTTGTTACTTGGCTGGTTTACTTTTTTTTCTTTCCTCTTCTCTTATTAAACTTGGATGGAGTGGTGTCTGGGTGGGTGCTTAGTTTCTGGCTTAGGTCGACCTACTACACACTTAAATGTAAATATATGGTGAGCATGCAAACCATCCTCTTCCCATCTTCTGAGTGTTTATGTGAGGAAAACAAGCTTGGTACTGGTTGCTTTTGCCTGACTTAGCCTTGAATACAGAGATTATATGAAAGAACACCTTACTTGACAAATTTGTCATTTTAAAGAACTCCATGAGTTTGTTGATCAGTTCATCTTTACTTTTGTGCCCTAACACCTACACTCCCCTACCTCTCCCCACCCTGAAAAAACACACCAAATGAAAAAAAAAATCCAAAAGATAGAAACAGCTGGGGACCTCCATGGAGCAGCACTGCTGGCTTTTAAGTCCCAGAGCATTTCAAGCTAAGTAGCCTTTAGCTGTGGGCAGCTTCCTAATACTGGTTTCCAGCAGCCTGTGAGTGTTCACATTTTAAATTTACTTGTTGGATGCTGTTGCTCTCACGTAGGTTGGGTAAAGGCAGGTGAAGATTGAAGATAAGATTCCCGTGGCTAGTGTTGTGGGAAGAAATGGTTGCAAACTTCATGGAAACAGGACTGTAGGCAGGAGATGGAGAGCCCACTATGACAGAGAAAGCGAGTGGAGAGTTCTCATTTTTCACTTATAAGTCTGTTTGTGATGTCTTGTGCTGTTCACTGCTCAGTGCTCGTCCCTTTGCTCATTATTAATTACACTTGGCAAACATGTGGACAGGGCTGCTGATTAGTTGTGTTAATCTCTACGCTGATACAGCAGGTGCACTTAGATGACTTCACGAAGTAGATCAGTGCTGCTCTTTCAGATAACTATCTGAAATGATCATTTACTCTCTCTGGCTGCTGTGCTCATCTCTCTCCTGTCTCAGTATGAGTGTCACCTGATACAGGAGCCTTTGTGGCACTTTTTGATTGTTCTGAAGTTCGTTGTCAGCCTGCTGAAGGAACTGCCTTCCACTCTAATCTGTGGGAAACAGAGCTATATATTCCACTGTGGGGTATATGCAAAGCACATAGCCAGGTTAGAACTGGCAGGGTCTGGAGGAGGATTTAATGAGCTAAACTAATTTTTCTTCATAGTAAAATTTTACAAGCAAGAAAGGTTGTTATACCACCAAAGACTCTGAATTCCTTCTGAACACTTTTGTGATTTATGACCTTGGAGATTACTAATAATCATCTTAACAATAGGGATCCCCTCAGAGATGTGTTTTCAAGATGGAATGAAATCTAAGTTACTGTTTCTAGTTACTTTTTTTTTTTCTGCTTTCATGGTGGCCAAGTTGTGTCAAGACTGGGGGCCACTGAATTAGGTAGCCTTGGAGTCTTGCTGGCCTTATTTTAAATCTGGATTTAGTGGTTCAGTGTACTATATGGTGTGATGGTGGGATTCCTCAGTTCCAGAGACTCCTGATTTGTATTGTAGTTTATGCCATTGAAGATAACTAATTGACAGGGGTTGTCATTTTTGTTGTGCACACCTTATAGAAGGGTGTTCGGCTGACAGTGTAGTTTCTGTAAAGGCAAAAACATATCAACATGGCATATATGAGAGGCACATGTGTAAAACTAAATGTTAAGGAAAGTCTTGCTGAACCAGAGCATCACTTGTTTCCAAAGAAAAAATATTTTTTCTGGTTATCCTTTCTCCATCCCCACTTCTGTCTAGAAAACCAAAGCAGTTTATTGAATTATTCAGGTCATTTAGTTTTGTGTAAGCTCAGCTTGAAATTGCATTTTCCAGAGGTTTTGTATTGCCTTAAGGGAGTTGTAATTGAGCCTGGCCTGTTTTGTCATGCTGACCTGCAGGCTGGTTTCCCCTTTTTTGATTCTCAGCCAGCTGAGCTGCTTGGTGCCCCAAGAGACACCTGCCCCGGGGGTGTCCCGGGAAGCGCAGTGTGGCTGCGTGGAGCCTGGCCCACAGGAGACAGGGTGACATTTCACATCCAAGCTGTATTGCCTGGAGTGAGCTCTGTGGTCCTGTGGAAAAATGCAGGTCAGCACTGAGATGACTTGCAGTTAATTTTGGGGGAGATTGGTTTGATGAACAGAAACAGTTTAATTTGCCACTATAAGCGTGTTTTCCTTATTTTGATTAAAGAATGCCTAAGTGTAAGTTTTTGCTGTTTCTGAATCAATATCACTTGGAACTTTATTGCTTTTATTTCTTTTCCCTGGAGCAAAATGTTTAAATCTTAACTTAGGTTGAAGAGTAGGCATTTCCTATGGGGTGGCATTTCTAGATTTCCCTCAGTTCAGGGTAAGAAAATGATTATTTTTGTTGTGAAACGGTACATTAAATGTGAAATCTCCAATTTTCAATTGAATTCAGCTTTTAAAATGAAAACTGTCGAGATTTTCATGCAAAAGTATTCTGGAACAGAAAAGCTATGGTTATTTGTTAGTGTTGACAAAAACAGGCCAAGCTTCTTCAACTACAAAGTAGAAATTGGAATCAAATGTCTTAACTTGAATCAATCATGTTTTTTTTCTTTTTCATTTTTTCTCCTGTGAGATTTCAGTTTTGGAAAGTACGGCTGATTTTCCTACGTTTTGTTCCATTCTTTTCCAACTAAAGCATTCAAATAACAGACTGTCTTAGAAAATCCTGATACTTGCCCATTATTTGTTCTTTATACGTCTGCTTCTATTAGCACAGTTGGGTCAACACGATATGGAGGCCTCAGAATAGCCTCTTGAAACACTTTGAAGGTTTCTCTGCAATGCTGTGTCAAAAGCACTCCATGAAGACAACTTGGGCACCAGCTGTGCCTTTCAGGCTTAGATTTGTGTCTCACCTGCATGGGACACTTCCCTAATAGTTAAGTTTGGTCTGCAGCCTGATGAGGTGGCATTGTGGGGGAACGTGCTTTTACAGCTTTTCTTGGGAAGGTTGTGTGTTCAGCCTCTCTAATCCTTTCTGGTTTGCAAACTCCTAAACCATTGCAAGAGTTTGCTTTATTGAATCTGAGGTGTCTAGTCTTGAATGTGAACAGGGACAGGGTGGAGGCCACCTGGGATTGTGGCACAACAACATTGCCTGAGCTAGGCCTATGCAGCAAGTGACTTTTATGAACCGGTTGCTGCAAGTGACTGGACTGTGTTTTACCAATGCCTCAGGCAAGTCCTGATATTTCCTGAGACCCTGTGTGAGATTTAACTCAAAGGGATGCTCATGCTTTTGCTTTTGATGTGTTAACAACAGGTAGAGCTGGGTTTTTGTTAGTCATCTTGTGCAAAAATCCAGAAAAGCTGTACTAAACAACATGCTTTTACTTTGGATTATTTAGAGCCAGAACTGAGCAGGATTCAAACCACTCCTGTAAAGCTGCTCTCATCTTGTGGTTTGCAGGGTTCATAATAGATACGTGACATCTTCAAAAACTTAGGGCATAGGAGATCTGGGGAGAGGCTACAAAGAACTGGGAGAGAGAGTGTGGGTGCTGCCTTTAGTTGTAATTTCAATTTATGGCAGAATTACTCTGAAATTTTACCAGGACATGGAGATTTTATGTAATATGTTTAGCACTGGATCTGGGATGCACTGAACTTGTCAGAAGTCATCCTGCTGCCTTCAGTGTGATTAAGCTTGGAAACTGGAAAACTAGCTCTGTGAATCCTTACCATGGTTGTGAGCAATAAAAAGCATGTAATTTCTCAGGGCTTGTGCTGTGGTGAATAGCTTCCTAGGCAGTCTCTAGAGAGGTCTTGTCTGAGCCTCTGTGGGAATATAGGTTACATCCTAAAGATGTCATTTTCATCAGGTTTTGGCAGAGAGCAGGCTGCACTGCTTCCCTCAGTTGATGTAGGAGGAGTTAAACAAACAGTGGTTGCTGCAACTTGCAGCTGCCTCTTCACCCTATGTATGGGATGGTGTGTGCAGGATTTTAAGATGCATTAAAAAGGGTATTGTCCTTATTTCCCCACTGCACAGCATCGGTTTAAGCTGAAATGGGCTCCTCTAGGCTGACTCAAATCTGCCTGGCAGGTTTCTTTTCACACCCTGCTGGAAGCAGCTTAGCTTTTATCTTCCTCCTGAAGGCCTCTGTGTGGGGAAATAAAGGGACAAAATGCAATCCAGGATGAGGAAAGTGAATCCAGCAGAGAGAGAGGAATGCTCAGAGCATCTATTCTAAACCCATTAAGTTGGATACTAACTGCATAGTCACGTACCAAGGTCCCTTACAATTTGAAGAGGTCTCTTCCTGGTGCTATGCTGACAGGAACCGACTGCTGCAGCTGTTGTGATATTGATTAATCCTTTGGCATTTTTCTGCAAAGCTTTAAATTCCTCACCCGGCAGCCTTTCATCTGGGAAACCCAAATGAAAGGTGTGACAGGGCTGACTGCTGTGAGGGGGAGGAAGAGAAAGGGAGATGTAGCTTTTGTAGTAGAAAAAAAAAAACACCTTGTTGTGAAGGAAAACATTAGTGAACTCAATCCTTTGGGTCATGTCTTGAATTTGAATGTATCTTTTAGCCAAGTGGGGAAGTACCTGTTAACAAAACAAAATAAATAACCTATTCCCACCTTTCCCTCCCCAGGTATTTACTAAAAATTTCCCTAAATGCTTTCATACCCCAAGCAGGTGCAAGTGAAGCTAGGCTGTTCTTGACTTCTGCAAAGAGGAAACAATGTTGAAATGTTAAAATGGTAAAAAATTAAGAGATGCTCCAGAGCTCTTCCTGAATCTGGTTTCACAGAATCTGAGGGGATGAGCTTGTGGCACTAATTATGCTAAAACAGCAAGGAATAGATGCTTGAATGCTCTTAACTTCCACTGAAGAACCTCTATTCTTTCTGCAGAAGTTCCCATCCCATCTGAGTGTGAAAGCTTGTATGGAGACTCACAGATTGTATCAGAGTGCATAGCTGCCTTTTGGGGAGAGGAAGGCACTAAGTAATGTAGCTGGTAACTAAGAGGATTACATGTACCTACGAAATCTGAAATCAGAGCACCCAGGATACGGGAGAGAAGTAACATTCCCTTGTAATCCCCCATGTAATGTTTAATTCTCCTCTTCTACCTCAGTTTGCAGGGGCATGATTTGAGAGTGTCTTGCTCTCCAGGAAGTTAGTCAATGGGTGCTGAGGGTTCTTACTCTTCTTTAGCATTTAAGATATCACTGAATTTTTGTCTTGTTCAGTGGTCTCATCTGAATGTCCTGCTCTGTGTCCCTCTATTTTACCACTGCCGTGAGGTGATAGCCTATGGAAATTTTCATGCTTCTGGAGTTAGTGACAACAGATAGAGTGCAACAAAGCTCTTTCCATGGAGACTCACCAATTCAGGCAGCACCCTGACACATTGACTGTAATTTCTGATTGGTCTGTTGAGTCAGCAATGGTGTACCTGGTTCCACTCCTGATCTTGAATAACCACAGCTGCAGAGAGGGCAGCTCACAATGTTCGATTAATTCATGTCGGCATGTTTGATTTCAAATGCTAAACATGTTGAGATGAAAATAAATGTTACTGGTTACATGATGCATGAAGTTAATGATTTTTTCTTTTTCATTTTTTTTTAAACTTACTTGATCCTATAAGACAGAACTTTAATCGATAAATGCTAAGTTCAGATGCTTTGTATCTTGTTACACAGACTAAAGGAAAACTTTTTTTTTTTTCCCTTTCCCTTTCTCTTCCTCCCTCCCTTCCCCCTTCCTAGGTGATTCTCATTCTGACAAAGCTCTACGACTTCAACTTGGGGAGTGTTACAGAGAGCTCACTGTGGAGGTAAGTGGATTTTAGAAATCACAGCACTGTGTCTGTTGTAAAACTGGAGGCTGAGCAATGTAGATATCTGAGTTGATCAGAGGAGACAGCAGGAGGGAATCTGAGATAAGTGAAGTTGCTTTTTAGAAAGGGATATGTGATTAACAACAATTGCTTTAAGGAAGTGAGGTGTACAAACAGGTTTCTTGATGCAAGTGCACTTCCTGGGCAAACAAGAGCTTGGTTTCATTCTTGCATTTGTGTGTCCTTAGATGAGTCTCTCCATCCCTCAGAGTCTCTCTTGAGAGGCTGACAATAAGAACAGTCTCTGTAGATGGTACATGCTCACTAAAACAGTGTTCGTACAACATAGTGCATGATATAATCTTAGCTGATCTTAGTCCTCTCCTTCAGTCCTGTGAGCTGAAATGGTCACCTCGGCAGTGAACCTGTGTTGCTTTGGGCTTTAAGGACAGACACTAAAGGATGATCTTCAGAGGTCCTTTCCAACCCCTACCGTTTTGTGATTTAGTGACTAGAGGTACCACAGTGAGGTGCTGGTGTCTTTTCTGCCATGGATAGACATGAATAGTGTCATGTAGCTGCCATTCTCCTAATCTGGCATGGAAGGTGCAGTGTTTTGGCCTGGGGAATCATGTGCTGGAGAGAGTGTGGGTTTGTATTATGAATATGCATTTAAAATAGATGAAGTTCCCCTCCCCCCATAAAAACTCCCCAAACTCACCACTATAAACAGGCCAGTTCCTCTACCTCTGTAGTCACCAGTAGGTTATGCCTGCTGGGAACTTAAAAAAAAAAAAAAAAGGCAGACATGGGTTGTGGGAGACCAAGTGCCTTGTGTCAGGTTTTCCTGATGCTGTTGTGCAACCTGCTGCAAATGTAGTTGGTGGAACTGCCAGTGCACGGTGGCATTATAGGCATAGCTCCTGATGCAAGCAGCTTCTTGGCAGATGGTTTCTTGTACTTCTTTCTTCCCAGCTAATGTAAAAGCTCCTGTTTGGAGCAGACATTGAGCGTGTGCTGCAGTTTTATTGCTGTTGATACATGTAAGGGTTAATTGTTCAGTAGAGCTCTTGAAACTTCTTAATTTGAGCAGTACTTCCAAAGCCTAATTGCACTGTACCATGGTAATCTGCGAAAGTATAAATAACCATGCGGCTAATAAGAGAGAGCACAGTAATTTCCACTTACCCTGGTACCTTTCAAGGTATTAAAGCCTTAAAAAAACCCTTTTGCTTCTTTACCTAACAAGCAGAAATGGCACTGTGATTGTACTTTAAATGTAATTGCCAAGCAATCTGCTTTGCATAAATAACGTAAACAAGCTGGCAAATCCTCACAGCATCACCCAAGCTCCGTGGAAAGATAACAGCAGCATCCCTTTTGGAGTTTTCTCAGGGTGTCATCAGGACAACTGAAAGCATCCAGTGCTTGATCAGCTGGGGAAACACACCGATTTCTGGGTGTGTTTCAGTGTGTCCTGGGACACTTCTGCATCTTTTCTGCAGTGAAATACGGGCCAGCATGGAGCCAAAAGACTTGGAGATGTTAAGTTGGAACCTCCTGGGTTCTTTTCCAGGGTCTGTAAAGAAAGCTGAGGATAGGAATTATAAGGTAGGAAAACTCAGGGTTAAGCCCTATTGTACTTCTGAGGGGAATGTGAAGCCTTAGAGAGCATCTATGAGTTTCTTTGGAAAGAACATTGTAGAAATGCAAATAAATACTAAGTGGAAGCAATAAGCCAAAAGAAAGACTCCTCTTCTCAGGATTTTCTGTTCTATTTGCACATTAAGGCTTCTGAATCTTTGCATTATTTAAACTGGTACTTTTCAATATTTTCTTTTAGTTTTTGAGCCCCTGAAAAATTCAAAAGGAGGATCTGTCTTTGCAGAGTGAATTTAAGCCTTTCGGCAACAGCTTTGCTTTTCTTAGTTGCTTTTTGTAGACTCCTTCAAAGACATCTCCGAGTCCCCAGAAGTGATGGGTCACAAACTGAATGCAACTATCAAGTAATTATCAGAAGGAGAGCTGGACATTTCCAGGAGTTGTTTTTTTCAAAGATTTATAGAATGGTTTGGGTTGGAAGGGACCTTAAAGATCATCTAGGTCCAAGCTCCTGCCATGGGCAGGGACACCTTTCACTAGCCCAGGTTGCTCAAGGCCTCATCCATCCTGGTCTTGAACATCTCCATCGGGGGGCATTCCAGTGTCTCACCACTTCCACTGTAAAGAATTTTTTCCTAATATCTAGTCTCAATCTGCTGTCCACAAGCCTAAAGTCATTGCCCCTTGTCCTATCACAACAAGCCCTTACAAAAAGTCCCTCCCTGGCTTCTTGTAGGCCCCTTTCAGATACTGGAAGGCAGCTATGATGTCTCCTGTGAACCTTTTTTTCTCCAGGCTGAACAGCCCCAACTCTCTCAGTGTGTCCCCACAGGGGAGGTTCTCCATCCCTCTGATCATCTTTGTGGCCCTCCTCTGGACCTGCTTCAGCAGTTTGATGTCCCTCTTATATTGGGGGCACCAGAACTGGGCACAGTACTCCAGGTGGGGTCTTACAAGAGCAGAATAAAGGGGGAGAATCACCTCCTTTGTCCTGCTGGTCACACTTCTTTTGATGAATCCCAGGGCACTGTTGGCCTTCTAGGCTGCAAGTGCACACTGGTTGTTTTTTGGTTTTTTTGTTTGTTTGTGGGTTTTGTGTGTTTTGTTTTGGATTTCTTTGTTTTAATTTTAATTTTTAAATCTATTCCTGTTTTCTGGTAATATGACACATGCCTTTTGCTAACAAAGTGTCCTGTCCATCTGAGCTGTGGGGCTGTGTGATACCCATTCCAAATGCTTGGCAAACACAGTTGCTTCCACAAGAAAGGATTAGCTCTTGTGGCAGAATGAATCACACAGCAGTGCTTCCAAGGATGCAAAGACAGAGCAGAGTGCAATGTAATCTCCAAATACCATCTTGCCTCCGCCTGTTTCATGCATCAAAAGCTTCTTCTCTGTTCCCCTTGGGTTACAGCACGGGAGACCTCTTTTAATGGAAAACTGAATTGCCATATCAGAGAAATTTCTAATCCCTGCATCTAAATACAAAGACAAGTAAATCAATAAGAAAACATTCTAAATGTAATTAAAAATGGGAGTGAGAGCAAAAGAGGGAGAGAGGAGAATTAAAAGTTACGTTGAAAGTTGATCCTCTATCAGGCTGATATAAGTATAGACTGAGGAAATGCGAGTCAGCATTTGAATGCAGAAACACAGACCTTGCTCTAATAAGCAAATCCATGCTTCTGAGGCACCCCCCCCCAAAAAAAAAAAAAAAAAAAAGAAATCACAGAAAAGGTCTCCATTGCTACAGAAGCAGACGGCCTTATAGAAGCCACCTTTGAGGAAAAGAAACACCCCCACACCCCAACTCACAGCTGCACCACTCTCCCTTGTGAAACAGCCACATGATTTCTTGGTCACAAGAGACACCTGTTGGTTGTGGTTTGGTTTTCTTGGTTTTTCCACCAAGCTGAGTGGAAAGGTACTTTATTGCAATTACATTTGTGACGGTGTGAGACATCAGAATTTGTGGAGAGAGGTCTTTTTAGACAAATTATTTAAGTTTCTCAGGTGTGCAAAGCCTTCATGAATTCTCATGTCTTAGCAAAATATGTAACTGAATAGTTGAGAATCCAGCTACATCCTGCCCACTTTAAGTAAAAAAGTTGATTAAGAGCTGGACATATGCTTTCTCTAGAATTATTCCTCTTTTCCTCTACCTCCTTCTGCATCGACAAAAGGGAAACAGTTCTCCCTCCTAATCTATAAACTTACATGATTTTGAGTGCTATATCTCCAATTCCCAAAGCCTCTGTAGGCCAGGGTCCCTTCATCAAATTTCACTGCCCATGATGTAATGTAAGCATGAAGGAGTGATCTGTGATGAAATATGAATAGGAATAGAGGCCAGGCTGTTTCACAGGAATTGGAGTCTAAGAAGGCATCTGTTAAATAGAAGAGAATGAGAGGGTTAGATATACAAAATATACTATCTAAAAGGCACCCTTCACAACTAGGAGTTGAAGGATTGGGTGGGTTTTTTTTTTGCCTATTTTTCTATTGAAAATCTCAGGCAAATTTTATTAGGAAGAGAAGGGAAAGTATGTTCAGTGGCTTCTTTCTTCACATGTGTGTGTGCATAACACTTCCATATCTAGCCAAATCTGATTGTGATTGTGATAAAATGAGTTTTGGTTTCAGGTGTATGTTGTTTTTTGATATTTTATATGGGGATTTTTGTAGGCTCTATGGTAGGCAGTGAGCCCTTTCTTTAGTTAAATTCATTGTTGTCTAGTTGTTTCCCTCTTGTGTTGCAATTGTGAATGAACAGGGAGAATCTGTGGAGCTCCTTTTCTAATCCTCTAGGCCTTTTAAGATTTCACATGTTTTACAAGCAAAGGAAGAGCCTTGTGAGTGTTTCCTTGCTTGTCTCCTGTTTTAGCTGTACAGTATTTAGATGGGTTTTTTTGAATATGACAATCTGGATAAGTCTTTATAGTTGCTATTGTAATATTTAAAAGATTTTCAACTATTTCAGCCAGTGTGGGTTGAACAGTTATTTCTGCTAAGATAATTGGAATAAAAGATTTTCCACTGTTGCTTTTTTTTTATTATCTAGGAACAGTTATATTTATTTAGCTTGCAGTAACTAAAAAGGCAGCCTTCATCCCAAGGGAGCTTTCAGTCTCAAATGAAGACAGAGAGACAACAGGTCAATCCAGCAGACAGAAGTGCAAGTTAGCAGGACAGTATTTATGATCAATGTAATAGCCATGACTGCAACGTATCAGCTAATTAGGCAGTGGGGAGTAGTTCAGATTTTCTTCCAAAGTGTAAGCACTTCCATGTGTCAGTTCTGAGTCCCACTACCATTTTACCGAATTTTGATGGTCCCCTGGAGTTCCTCTCCTCTGCTGTGGTCCCAGCTAAATTATCTGATGGTACATAATGCTGGCCCATGCATTAACCCATACTTGAAACCATGACTGACTCCCTGCTTAAGAGGCTAAAATGCTGATGAAGGAATCTTTATACATACTTCTTGTTTTCTTGTTTATTAACCAAGGAATTATGTTTCCATGGCAGCAGTCAAAAATCCTCAAGCATTTTTTTACTCTTGTGGCTGCTGTGCCTCAAGAGGTTGATCTGTTGTCTTAGCTTCTGTGTTGAGTTAAAAAACCTCAAACTTTTAGCTTTTTAATAGAGACAGCTGCAAAGGACAGCAGCTGCAACTTTGAGCTTTGAGCTGAGAGGGGTAAAATCTCTCAGTGTGGTTGCAAGCTGCTTTATGTCTTGCATTGCTCTTTCAGTTCTGTTTGAATTACCAAAGGGATTTACACTGTTTCTTTATGTGTGTTCACCTCTTAAGCCTCCCACAGTCACCAGAGACCATCAGCATGTTTCAGTGTACCTCTAGCATTTGTTGCCTTGGCAAAGTTCCACAGCTCAGCTGATTTCTGTGCCCTAGGTTCATGTGTTACAATATGGAGCTGGCTTCAGGTAGGGCTGCTCTGTAGATGTGAAATGGTGCATGTGGTGTGAAATGCCATGGCTACCCTTTGGGAACTGGTCTCTGTGCTCCAAATGTAGCAGCCTCCAGGATGGGTAAGAAGGCAGGGATCAGGGATTCAATAAGCCTGACTCAAATTTCTACATCATCCTCTATGAAACAAGCTAAACCTCAAATAGGGCATGGCTCAGCCATAATGAAAGAGTGTTTCTACCCCACTGGCAATGCAGACTGTGGTGCTGAGAGTGGCCATTTCTAGTTTGTGCCACAGCCTCTTGCTCAGTATTGGTCAGGGTCCACATGTTTTGCAGTGAAGCATTATAGTTTTTTTTCTGGACTTTGCTATATTGAAGTAGTTTCCAGACATGCTGCCGTGACCAGCCGACATCTCCCTGCACTGTCAAATTTGATTATATTTATTGTTTTTCACTTTTATGCTGACAACATGGATCTTAGATACATGTTCTTTTTCTGGAGGACTGTATTCAGGCATAAAATTAATGGAGATGGTTTCCAAAGTAGTGCTTTCTCTTACCGCATCTTATTTGGCATCTTTTAACAACACCGAAGTGCAGAAATTCTGTGCTGTGATAGGAAAAAGTGCTTCCTATATCTCCAGCCAGCCATCAGGCCATGGAGGGAGGGAGCCAGATGGGTGCACAAGCACATTCCTGACTTCTCTTGGATTTGAAAACCAGGGTGCCCAAAGGGTTAGTATCTCCACTGTTGTTGTTAGAGTATATAAATAGCATAGCTTGATGATGCCTGTTTTTTGAGGCTATGGGAGCTACCTGTCAAAATCCTTGCGCTTGAGAGCTCCCAGGTGCAAACTGCTGAAGAACAAAGGGAATGGGGAACTGTAGCAGATGACTGCACTGTGACATTGGAGTTTTTCCTCACGGTTCCCAGCACCCTGAGTTGCAATTAGTGTGGGCCTTCAGCAGCATCCCAGAATAATGCAGTTCTTAACCTTTAGCATTCTTGCTGATTTGTCTTTTCCTCACAGTGGGTGATTCAGTTTACCCTGGCTCAGTGCAGCCTGGCTGTCAGTCATAGATACCATCCTGGCATGGAAGACACACTTGAACTTTTTGGGAGATGCATAGTAGCTGCATGTTGGCCCATTCTGAACTAGCTGCTGCCAAATGAGAATCGTGGTCATTTAATAAAGAGAAGTTCCTTGACCCAAAGAGCCAGGTAGTCACTAGCTATGAAGAATAGAAAATGTGGCATTTTTGAGCCAAGAGAATATTTCTTCTTTGCTCTCATGGCTAAATTACTGCTCATTTTGGAGAAACAGGTCTTGTTCTTTTGCTCAGGCTGACATACGGAGTCTGGCATAGTCTCCAGACATCTGCATTTTTCCAGCTGTGCACTGGGTTGAGTTGAACCTACTGCTGTTATTCATACCGTGCTGCCCTCGTGCCAGCTTCAGAAAGAAGCTGCTGGCTGGAGCAAAGCGTCATGGGGCTTGAAGTTCAGATTGTAACATGAGAGGCTTCCTGTTCTGGTTGCTACTTTTGGTTTCTGAGTTCGGGGTGCTGGTCTTTTCTGCTAGATGAGCTGTGGGTCAGGAGGTGGGTGGGAGATTGCTGCTGCTTCTGCTTTGTGCTACACTTTTCTGCAGATGGGCTAAGGTAATTCTGCATCTTATTCATTCCAATAAAATTCCTTATCTCAACCCAGGGTTTGTTTTGGTTTTGTGTTACTTCCCTCCCATCTGTTTGGGTAGAGAGGGGTTTGTGACAGCAGGCTGCGTTAACCCAGGACCATGTGTTGCAGCAGGCATAAGTGGGTCCTAGTTAATAAACAGGAGCAAGAGAGAAAGCTGATGAAAATAGCTGAGTATCAGCAAAGAGAGAAATCAATGGGTAAAGGACATTGCATTAAGCAGCACTGTAGGGATGCTCAATGTTCACAAAAGGCTATGCATACAACGGCTGTTTTTGTGCTCTTTTAACCATTCTAAAGATGAATAAAGGAGTGGCTTAGCTTCCTTGTGTTTGCTGGTTTAGGAGACAGTAATGTTAGAAATTGCTGGTTATCAGATGATTATAACAATTGACCACCTTATTCTACTGTAGAAGAGAAGCCATTAGAAATAATTAATTATGACCAGGTTCAAAATCCTTTTCTGGCTTGAGGTGATTAAACATCCTTCTTTCTAAAGAGCTAAATAAATCTTTCTGTGGACATACATAAGGGATTGTTTGTAGGTTTAGCCCTCCTTGCACGTCCCAGGGAGTTACAGGTGGTGTCCAGAGTGAACAATATTTGCAATTCAATAGGAGATACTGTCATTGCAACAAATGGATAATGTGAGATAAGATTGTTTTAAATATTTGCTTTGGAAACCAATCAGGAAAATTAATAGCATTACCTTAAATTCAGTGCTATGTTTTAGAGCTGATTAACTCAGTAATAAAAATGAGATCCAATTCTTTAATTTTTTATTCAATTCTTTAAGTATACAAATATCTTCTGGTGAGGAGTTCCATTTGTCTCTTTCCTGTTGCTTCTCTAGTTCTATTATATCCCACAAGTTTTTTCCACAAGGGAATAGTAAGGTTCAATCCTTTACTTTCTTACTCTCCCTTGCTTTCACAAGGGATCATGTTAATGTTGACTCAGAGGTGGTGGGGGCCAAGTGGGGCAATGCAAAATCATGTGAAAAGTAGCAGCCCACCAAATATTAGTCTAAAAGTCTTGGTATATGCCTTGGGGTGGTGTTTAGATTACACCTTTGCTTATTGAGATGCTTTAGTCATCTTGGTTCATGGAACTCATTTGTCTTTCATGAACCAGCCTGCTGTCTGCTCCATTTGTTATGTCTTTTAATTGCTCCATCAATGACCTTTTTGTGGGGGGTGGGAATGCCATAAGACAGGATACCTTCTGGATTTATTAATTTTTGGTTTGCCAAGAAAGCTCTGAGACTAATTGCCAAGACTTCCCAGAAGATATTAGTTTACAAATTTTAGTGACACTTATGATTTATTAATGTGCTTCCTCCTACATCTGCTCATCCCTATTCCTTGGTGGAATTCTTGCTGAATTGGAGAGAATTAATAAAATCAGAACTGCAGACCATGATGGTATTTTAGCTAGACTGTTAATTAAAAAATTTCACCTATATTCCAAGTGCATTATTCACACCTGTGATTTCTGAAGACAGAATTCTTGACTTTGTCTAGGATCTTGATTTGACGAGGGTGTTGCAGGGTGGCAGCACAGAGGTTTACATTTATGTGTGTGTAACTCACTGTTCAACATGTGCCACACATCCCTGCTCTGTGCTTCCTTCACAAATCTTTTGCAGGTCTGCTTTGATGAAGTTGTACCTTCAAGTGTGGCTGTGGGAGCACGGGGCTGGTCACTAATGTGTGTTGCAGATGTCTTTTTGTGAGGAATGTGTGCATTAAATAGGTCTAGAAAGGTCATGTATTTGTTCATCAGTGTTGATCTCATGGATAACTGGATTATTGGGATGTTTCTGTTAATAAGTAGGCCTGAGAACTTTTGGATACATCTTGTTTTCTTTCAGAGGACAGGGAGGCAAGGAGAAAAAGCAGATTATCAAATTCCAAATGTTTTGAGGTAGTGTTCTTAGGAAAAAAGATGGAATTCTGGATAAAATGTATAGATGGCAAAAGCAAGCTATATTTTGTTTTAATTTTCCATATTTCAGGTAAGAGCCCTATCCATCTCTCTTTTCCTCTCTCCCTCATGACTGTTGAATTATTTAAACTCTGCAAAAGAGCTCCCAGAAGAGAGACTGAGAATCTCTCCAGGGAGAGACTTTCACTAATCTTCTGTGTGGAAGATCCAAGTTCAAGCCCTTCCTCTGAGTAAGTATAAAGGGAGGTGCTTTTTATTCCACAAGTAATTAAATTGTGTAACTCATTGCTACAGGATTTGTGAGGCAGAAATAAAAGCGTAAATGGATTTCAAAAGGGGATTCAGTGAATTAATGAGGATATTTCTGCTGGTGCCTGTTAATGTGATACTGTGGCAGTAGCCTGCCACCTATTAATTATTTTATGATGTGACATCTAAGGAACAGGCAGGCTTGCAGGTTTTGGATCAGTGTTGCAGAAACATCATCCATTGTTGGCTGTTCCTCAGCAATGAGCTATTCATGCTTTAGATATTCTGATGGAATACCTGGGACTGACCTGGAGACATGATCTGCCGTAGTGTTTTAGTGGTTTGGGGATTTGAAGATCTGTAAGTCAAGAGTGCTGGGTAAGAGACCATGGGAAGAAGAATGATGTCTTTTACCTCTTCCTTATACTTTTCACAGAACATTCTGTGGCAGATTAGCAGCTTGTACTTTTTTTTCTTTGTTTTTTTCTTTTTTTTTTTTTAATCTGGCCTATTGTTTTATTCAACCAAGGGTTTTGAATCTTCTGCACAGCAAATAGATTCTCCATTGGCTGCCCAAATGGTTGCTGTCTTGGATGCTATCAAATTTTCTTAGTAAAGCTATTTTATTAGATTAAAACTATTCTTTGACATGTAGTTTAAAAATAAAGTCGATCAAACAAAACCCAACCCAAAAAAAAAAAAAAAACCAAAAAACCAAAACCCAAAACCAAACCAGGCTATCACTGATGTAGTTTAATTTTCCAGCCAGTCCTTTCAGGCACACAACTGAGTTTGATCATCCTGGCAATGGAAACTTAAACCTGTCCACATCTCTCTTTCCAGAAATCTAGATGATGAAATGGGAAATTTAGGGAATTTAACGCCAGAAGGTGTTTCTGATGTTGATACAATCCTGAGGATCTTGGTGTGGATTAATACTTGTTTTGGAAAGAGTTTTAGGGAGCTGGAAAAATATGTTTGTCCCTGCTTTTGCAGCTTGTATGTGCTATATTTAATACAGTTTTTCTGTGTTTGCTAATTAATTTATTTGCTTGTGAGCTCTTCAAGAAGTGAGTCATCCTGCCTCACCAGAAATTAATTTTGAGCACAGGTGATGTTCGCAGGCATTTAGTCCTGGGGCTTTGGTTAACAATGTCAGAGGAAGCTTTGCCAAAAGCGAATGTGTTTTTTAAGCATCACAGTCCCTATGAAGTCATCTTGTCTGGGATGGCAGGTAAAGTGTGTTTCTAGTGCTTTACCATTCTTGTTTAGAAAAGTAGCAAGGCAGCATTCAGGAGGGAGTTTGTAGCCAAGAACCTGCTGTTGCAGATCCTGTGGGTGTTGTGACTTGCTGCATCAGCGGAGCTGCATCTGTTAACAGGAATTGGCTATTCCATCTTTGCTTTATCATCTGGAGCAGCAATTCCATTGCTTTCATTAGAGAGCTGCTCCTTTTGTTGAGTTATCTCATCTTACAGTCTAATTAGATTTGGATACCGACTGCAGAACTTTTTGCAGGAAGTCATGCTTAAAGATGAATTTGTTTTGGTCTTACTAATGTCTTTTTCTGATCATTCTTTACTGTGCAGAGGAGGTTCATTGGCACAGATTAGTAGTGGATGCATTCAATGTAGATACATGCCAGCATTAATGAAAACCACACACTAACTTATAAAAATGCAAATAAATAATTGCAAAAAAGAACTTCCATAAGAAATTGCATGAGAACTTTCATACTAGATTTGATCTAGTAGGACTTGGAAAGCCTGAATAAAAATCCTCAGAAAAGAATATGGTAAAAGTCTTACAAAATGATGTGGTGTGGATAGAGTCTGTACTAAAGTGAGTGGGTGGATATCTCTCATATAAGGAAAGCCTGAGAGAGCTAGTACTGTTTAGCCAGGAGAGAAGGCTCCAGGTGAGGAGGGTGCAGAACCAGGCTCTTTTCAGTGGTGCCCAGTGACAGAACAAGAGACAATTAATGGGCACAAACTGAAACAACTCAGAAGGTTCCCTCTGAATATCAGGGAAACCTTTTTTTTTTTTTTTTTTTTTTTTTTTTTTTTCCCCTTCCTTTCCTTTCCCCTATGTGGGTGACTGAATACTGGCACTGCTTGCCCAGGGAGTTTGTTTCCATACTTGGACAAATTCAAAAGATGCCTGGAGTGCAAATGGTTCTAGATGGCCTTGTTTGAGCAGGGAGTTGGACTAAATGAGCACCAGAGGTGCCTTCCAACTTCAACCATTCTGTGATTCTGTGAAGAATAAGGGAGCATTGGATAAAGGTTCTGTCCTGGATTGAGTTGAACCTGCTGCTGTTACTCATACCATGCCACAGTCCTGCCAGCTTCAAAAAAATGAAAGTGCCAACCTGAGCAAAGCATTATGGGACTTGAAGTTCAGATTGCAACATGGGAGGCTTCTTGTTCCAGTTGTTGCTTCTGCGTTCCAAGGTCTTGGGTGTTGGCTCTTTTCTGCAGGTGTGGTGGTGGAATGGGTGGGAGTCAGGTAGCTGCTGGGTTTTGGGTTTCTGTTTTGTGCTGATATTTTCCCTGTATTTCACTGTGCTGCTTCTTCAAATAGGCTAAGCTAAGGTAATCCTGCATTGTATTATTAGATTAATAAAACTAGTAGCTATATAGCTAATAAAAGTATTAGGTAATTATGCATTGTGATTACAATATCTTATGTTATATTAAACTCTTATCTTATTTCTTTATCTTAAGCCTGAGTTGTGTGCTACTTTTCCCCTCACTTTTGTGTTAGAGGAGTAGGCAGGTTAGCCCTTGCACTAAACCATTACAGGTTCACAACAAATAGAATAATTGGTTTCTTAGGACAACATGCAGTTAATCTGTGGATCTCCTCGATGGAGCATGATTTGGTAGGTAAAGTTCACATGGGCTGAAGCGAAGTTCCTAAAAGCAAAAAGTCTGTCAAGAGATCTATTATGTGCAAGGACTCTGTCACTTACTTGCTAGGCAGTTAGGACTGGATCAGGAGCCAGCAGGTTCTTGCACTGACCAAGCAGTTTCTCTGTTGGTGCCACACCACGGCTTGCTGTGAGTTGCGGCTCTCCTGTTCACTCTAAACGTAGGCTTTAAATCAGCTTGCATGATTTGTTTCTCTTTGAGTGAGTTGTTCTTTTCCTTTCTCTGCCTCTCTCCCTCCTCCCTTGACTTTTCTTTCCAATTAGGCTTGGGACCAAGTCATATAAATCTTTGATGCTTTGTACCATGGCTGGTAGAATTTAGTACTTTAACATGGGTTGTGTCTGTTTATATTGGTGTTTTATTATGTTGTGGTGTGTTTTTTTTTTTCTAAGTGCACTGCCATTTTATAATGGCTATAAATAATCTGAAGGATGGAGAAAAATTGTGGAAAAACATGTAAGAAATGCTGCCATCTTTCCTTTAGTCTGATCTCTCTCATTATCTCTGTGGTACATTCATTAGGCTTCTAATTAAGTTAATAAGTGCCTAGTATCAAGCAGTCAGTTCTCCAAGTAATATTTACAAAGGGCTGCATTTCTCCAGCCTGGACAGTAGCCTTTGATTTATTGACTTACCACGTGTTCTTCATCTGTAAAATCTATCAGCCTGGTCTTTTACAGTATACCAAGTGAAAATGAAAGCTCCTTTATACTACTAGATCATGGGAAGCTAGTTCATTTTTACATGTAGGTTTTCTGCCTCTGAATATAAAACTGTAAAAGGTTAGGGAGGCCATTCTGTAACCAGATTGTAAAGGCTTGTTTGTGGCCAGTCACTTTAAAGAATTGCCTCTGTAAATACTTGTAGTTGCTCATATCCCATTGTCTCTGAATTTGCTGTCCAGATGCCTGAATCTAGCAACTGGATATCTGCAGGAGTTGGGCATTCAGCGTTCTGGTCAGAGATGCAAATGTGGTGCTGCATTGGAATAGTTGAGGGATATTACCCCATAATAAACCCAAGAACACCCTATGACATCGGTAACAGGGCTGTTAAATTTTATTTTATGGATCTTGCAGTCTGGCTCAGAGGATCTGTGAGGAAGATAACAGGAGATTGGTTGTAGGAAGATGGCTGGGCTGTTAGTACAACCACTACTGCCAAGCCTGACTCCAAAGTCACGTAGTAGTTTTGACTAGAGATGAGAGGCACACTATGAATTTTCTTGAGATACAATTACCTACCATTTCTGGCTATCTGTCTGGCTACTGCCAGGAGTGTGGGACTTCATAGCAGAGGTAGCTGGGCTGAAAGCATGTGTGCAGATCAGCCTTGCACCTTCACAGCCTAGGGTCTTGGCATGTACTCACATACCTTGGGGTCTGAGTTTGTACACTATTCTTCACAGGGAAGGGGGACAGGCAAGCAATAAGCTGGGACTAACCATCTGTAACTATCAGTTTGTACAAACCCTGGGATATTCAAGAGCCACCTGGGAGAGGTACACAGAGAGGAAGAGCAACCCATTACTGGGACATGGATACAAGCCTTATGGAGATCTGTTGCTCACATGGAGTAATCATTCCCCTGGAATGAGAAAAGCCTTTAGTGTCAGTGCTCTTGCACCGCTTCCTCTGAAGTGTTAGAAATTATAATAGTGATTTACTTTAAGAAGGAAGCCTGGTTGCTGATTATTGGTCCTGAAGGGGAAAGACCAAGCAGCAGGTTCAGAGCAAAAGTCAGGAACAGTATGGGTAAGAGTAGTCTGCATGCAAGGAATTAGGTCCCATGGCCTCATATGGAAACAGGAGAATCATATAACTTCCATCAACATCAAGCGGTGTATGAGTTCCCAAAGGACTTCAGCAGACTATGATCCATCCTTGGGTCTTGTGCAGTTACTTCAGGGATTATAGGCAAGCTGTGGACTTTGAGATGCCCTAGACATGGATCTCTCTAAGTCCATTCTTTGAGTTACTTGCAACTGTTAAGTGTAGCTGATGGAAAACCAAGGCAGCTGATGGAAAACCAAGGCAGCAAGATCATCTGTTAAAACATAAGGTTTCAGGTGTAATGTTACATTGCCATGGAGTAGTTAAAGCTACAGAGTAAGCAGTGGACCGTGGTACATCATCCAGTGTGCTTCTAGCAGAGTAGAGAATAAATGTCCCATGGAAGATTAAAGTCCCATTGGTTCTATTATCTGTAACCAATAAAGGTAAAAGGGATATCCATGAGGAATACAGAATTAACACTGCATGTTTAACTTTTTCTCAGGAGTCTACATTTTCTGTTTTGTATAAGGCATGGGAAACAAAGCAAGAGAAGCTTTGTGTTTGTTGGTTGGAGGTTTTTGCTTGATGCCTTTACCCCCCCCCCCTTTTTTTTTCTTTTCTTCTCTGGAAGAGTACATGGCAACAGAGGCTATGGTGGACCATCTGCTTCTCTGAATATTTGGAGAGTGGTCTACATGTTATCCTAGGGTCTGAGGAGTATTACCTATACCAGCCATACCACCTGAAAAGTTAGTAACTTGCCCAGTGGTGTTTTAATGGTGATCAGCAAAAGTCTGGCTCTGTAACAGACCATGGACCTGCTGTGTGGTGAGAGAGATATAACAAGCCTGTATTTGCTCTTTGGAGGTGCTCCTTTTGTATAATGACAGTGTACGTGGTTTGCTTGAGGGACGGATGAGGCTGAAGTTATGGGCTGTCGTCTGGCTTAGTAGTTTAGCTCTGTCTGATCCAAGCAGGGCCCGTGCACCCTGATGGCTGGTTCATCACAAAATGTTCTCTATAGTATATCAAAGGAATCAGAGTTGTGATTGTGGAGACACAGGAACAGTGCTTTCCCTTGGTATGCAAGAGCATACTTGTTCTTGTGCCTGTCTGCTTCCAGAGTGTTGCTGGACATGGGACTTTTCAAGCCTGTCTGCTTGGCAAATCATGCAATTGATTCAGTATATGCACTGCTAGGAGGCAAGACATTGCTGAGTAGCTCAGGTCTTGTGGAAAAGGGGGTTCTGGAATTCTTCAGCACAGATATTCCACCTTTCCATTCTTAAAGCCATTGCATCACTTGCAGGAAGCAAAAGGAAAATCCTTTTTTCCTAGGGCTTCTTTCTTGTGCTGCTCAGCATCAGTGGACACTGTGTTCCCCCTCATCCTGTGTGGAAAAAAAAAAGCCCCACAACATTAGAAATGCTGCAGTAGGCTCTGTTGCAAACTCTTATCTTTAAAAATGACATTCATAAAGGTTAATAATTGGAATGAGCTCTGGCAGTTACTAATTAACACCATTACACAATCAGCTCACATTCTGGCAGCATTAGGCATACTTAATCAGTCAATTATCATTGATCTCAGAAAGTGTTGCTCTAAAGTTAGTGTAAGGTGCCTTTGTGAGTGGAGGAAGGGAATTCAACACCACCACAGTGGTCAGGCTGCTGGAAATGTATGGTTTGAGGGATCAGTATTGTGTACCTGGTGGTGTCATATTGATCTGAGTTAGAAATCAGAAAGTATAGGTTTACCTTCAAACAGAGACATAGATAAGTCCTATAGCTGCCTCCTCTTGCTATTTCAACCAGTAGGGGTGTTCAAGGAGAGATAGCTGACTGGGGAAAAGTGGCTTTAATGGCTTCAGTGACTTTCAGTTACTTTCCACCTGGAGCTTAAGATATTTTTTTCCTTGTTTTTCTTTTTCTTCACATGATTAATAGTTCTCAAGGTAAGGAAATTGCAAACAAGATTGCAAACAAGATGGGCATGCATGAGATTTCCATTTAGAAGTGTTGTATGAAGTGATTTTTATCTCATGAATCTAAATGTTATGACTGCTTTGTGCCCTCTCAGAAACTCAGTGGTGGAGCCTTTGCTGTTGGTCAGGATGTCCTCTCTGCTGCACAGCATGGCTATGGTTTTCTAGCCAGAGTTTTGCTCTTCCCAACTTGAGTGTGGGCAGCACATGCATCTTTTCTAAAACCATCTGTTGTTTGTTGCCTGGTCAGGAAGGTGTTGCAATGATACGTGGTCCACACAGGCAAGGCTGATGGCTACAGTCCAGCCTGTGAAGGAGATCTCTATATGGAAAATGAATGTGTGGAGTGGAGGTGATCAGGGCTGACACGTTGATCTCTGCTCTTTGCTGCTTCACTTCTATCATTTATTTTTTTTAAAGATATGGTCTGCAATGCATGCAAATTCACAGGGAATTGCATACACCTGGATAGGATGGGAACATTGTCAGTGACATGTTGGAATGGAAGGGGAATTCAGGATACTGTGGGAGTAAAGAAACTTGTGTAGGAGAAAGGGCCAGGAAAAATGACAGTTTTGCTCAGTTATGCTTTGGAATTTGGCTCAGGGCTTCTTGTCTATTTAAAACAAGGAAAAATGTATTGTCATGATTATTTTGGAGTGCATTTTAAACCTTTTTCTTCTGCTGCTTATTCTCTGGAACTTTTCCTTGTGGGCCAATGATCCAGAAAAATCTGGTCAGATACAGGCTACATGATTCACCAAACCCTTTTTGTTTCTGTGAAATGGAAATCTGAGAATACTCCAGAGTACTTCTGACTGAAGTCAGAAGAACATTGATGTCTGAACTTTCACCTTTACTCTTGGCAAAAATCTGCAGGGATTCTTGGGAGTAGGCATAAGAAAAAACATGTCAGAAGGTCAACTCTGGCTCCAGCTTTTGCCAAAACCCCAGCACTTTGTTTAAAAACTATTCTCCCATATGTCTGATTCCAGAAGCAGTAGGAAGTGAGTACAAGCACAAGCTATCCAGACCCCTAAAATTTCCTTTCCTGCTATTAAATTTATCTGTAAAACTGTTCCTGTTTATCAGGAAAAGGCTCACAGGGTATTGTTATTGTGTACATCCTTCACAGATTAGTTCTCAGTCATTGTTACTGATAGATGTGGTGCTTGGCCATGTGGCTTAGTGGTGGACTTGGCATAGTAGGGTTAATGGTTGGACTTGATCTTGAAGGTCTTTTCCAACCTAAATGATTCTATGATTCTATACAAAGTGCAAGGATAAAACTTGTCTGAGCTGCAAATGCTTCTCAGAAGGGTAAAGAAAGCATGGTAGAAGAAATGTGAAGAATTTGTACATGGCTAGTGATTTTACAATGACTGGAGAGGAAATACGTAGAGGAACCTATTTAGGTAGAGGTTACTGATGTAGGATCCAAGTTCAGGAGAACTGGACCAGCTGACTTTTAAAGGTCCCTTCCAACCCAAACTATTCTATAATTCTAAGGAAGCTGGAGTATTTTCAGGCACTTTTCCAGACTTTGGGTCAGGCCTTGTAAAAGTAATGAAGTAATGTCTTCATGTTTCCTGAGCAGACCCTGGGGCAGCCCTGTGGAAATCTATATGTTAGGAGAAGCTGGTAAGAGTTGCTACTTGGGCTGGGTGCAAGGCAGAGCTCTGTCTTCTGGGTATAGATGCTGAGCTACAGACCTCTGTCACGAATTTCCTCCCAAATTCTGGAGGTCTTCTGGACGTGATAGATACTTTTTTAAGTTTTGTGCAAGACATGAGGGTCAGAACTAGTGGATAGCTCCAGCTTTCTGCTGTGTGACAAATGAAGCCTTCTCTGGTGGTAAATGACATCACCTGTGAAGTGTGTCTTAATACGGCAAAAATTACTTAGGGTATCATCTGTAAGGATGTAATTTTGGGAAAAAGGTGCCAGACTACAGTAGCTCAGAATAAAGTGAAAAACAGTTGAATGCTTCGTTCTTAGAGCAGTCCTGTAAGTATATAAACATACACCCCACCTCCCTGCCCCCCAGTATTGACTCTTCAGTTACTGAGTAATTTACAGCAGTGCAGAGGCAAGTTTTAGGAAAAAAATCCTTAAAGCTGAGCATGGATTGCTTGGGAAGGTGGGAAGTCTTAATTTTAAAAGACTGTAGCTGCTAGACAGCTTTCTGAGGTAGATGTCCTGTTCTAGTTAACCTTGCCTTTGGGAAAGAGAAAATTGAAGGCTTTTTCTTAGCCCTGTTACTGTGGTCCAGTGACAGGAGAGACTCCCACCGATATCCCTTGGGAAGAACAGCACAACAGACTTCATAATAGAAGCTGACCATGTGAAGAACTGAGAGGCTGAATTAATTCAGCATATTTTTGTGTCATGTGACCAATCCTAGCTTGTCTATAAATGTCCCTGTTAAATATTATGTAAATGGGATAGTGAAGCCAGCGTGGAAATTGGACAATGTGCAATAACAAGTGTTAACTTGAAACTAAGGCCATGCTCTCTGCAGTACATTAGTTCCAGTTTAGATCACATCAACAAGCAACAAGCAAATGATTGCACTGCAGGTGTGCTTGATATGTTGCATGGCTTGAAAGCATGAAAAATTGTGATCTCACCTCCCTGACTTCTTGTCTAACTAATTACATGATGGGTACTATAGAGAGCAAAAATCAGCTAGCTGATGTTGAAGCAATGCTAGAAACATGCAAGTGCTGTCAGAGCCACTGTGTTCAAGCCAACAATGTGCTGGCTGAATGGCTGGTGGAGGAAGGGTAAAAAGATGTTTAAAATGTGAAAGGTCTTGAGCAGCTCTGAATCTAGATTTCCTGTCTTAAAGAGGTAAAATCATTCTTTAAACCAAAATGCTGCTGTATGTGTAAAGGGAGGCACTGGAAGAATTTTAGACATAATACTAGAGAAAGTGGTGAACACAGTGATAGTGATTTCTTCAGTCATGGTGCTAGGGTAGGAGGGATCATAAATAAACCCCAGTCCTCATATGACCTGGTTGTGGTGGGTTTGAAAATTCCTCCCCAACATTAACTTTGCCACAGTAGCTCAGTTTGGAAGCAAATGGAGCTGTATTTACAAGCCAAACTACAATCCACAATGGAATGCAATGAATATATACAAATATACAGTATTTAAAATATTTACAGTTAACAAACAGCACAAGAACCACCCCCCCCCCCCAGCCAAAAGGCCAGGGAAGAAGCTGTGATGGCTTCCCCCTCCCTGCCTCCACCTGCCCCCCTGTACAAAGGGAAGAGAGAGAAGCAGAGAAAGTTAATACCAGACAAAACAATGCAGCTAAGGTTAGCAAAGCCTGTTGGTATCTCCCCAGGGAAGAAGCAAGAGGAGAAGAATTGTTTTGGGAACCAAATCTTATGGGAGATATCCTTCCAATGGAATTGTTTAGAATAATCATTCTTTTCCTTTTTACACCCAGTAGTGATTTATTTGCATTTTTACTTCTGGTCAAGATCTGTGAAAAAATTTAAAGGCATAGTCTAAAACTACCACGCTGGTTCACTGGAACAGACTGTTGCTTTGCTTTCCAGTAGTCTGCTTTATGGAGTAAAAATATCAAGTGACAAATTACTTGCATGGAGAGTGGTGTAGTATCATGGCAAGATAAATTTAGAGAGGAAATCTTTTCATGCTAGAGTCTTCCTCAGAGCAGATACTTTTTGAAAATTCTGGGTTACACTTTGTTCCATCCTAAATTAAAAAAAAAAAGTTTGTCTAGAAGCAGCTGTGTGAAGTAATAACTGTGTCACCGGTGACTCATTGATGTGTAACTATTAATTCCTAGGTTATAGAGGCAGGAGGAGGATTGTGCTCAGACACTGCAAGATGATGAAAGAGTAGAAAATCACTTGTCACAGATACTAAGCAGAGATTAATTCCTCAGACTAATACTTGCTTGATGAAGAGCAAAACTCTTGGGAAAACATCCCATCTTGATTGAAAAATTAGCAGTGATGAAAAATTTACCTCAGCCGTTAGTACAGTCTGCCTGAAACAATTGCCCTTCCTGTTTAAAAAATACACCACAACATCCAAAATAGAACAAGATACCCTCTTACCTATACTTATTTATCAGGTTTTGGCTCTTCATGTTCTTTTGTTGACCAGGTAGAAAGGCCACTTCCCTAAACAGGTGCTCTCACCCTGATTAAGCACCAGAAGTTTTTTTTGTAAGGCAGCGGGTTTATTCCAATCCTTAAAGATTCTTGTTTGGGTGATTCTTCTCATATGGCACCAAGTACAATGTCCTCAAAATTCTCATGTTACTGTTTATAATGAGGGAAGTGGAGTCTCAGGAAGAATGCTCTGTGAGTCCTCAAATTCATAGATTTAAAGAACAGAGAGCAACTAATGATAATAATCTAGTCATGCAGTGGCGGCCAGGGAATCTGACTCAATAATTTCTGCATTTACTTCACAGTGTAGTTTGAAGTATTGCTTGTTGGCTTGAAAGATATGCAGTCTTTACTAATACTTACAGTCTTTCAATTATGTGATCTGATTTGCTGCTAGAACTGCATTTCATTTTTGATGCTGCAGCAAATGGACTCAGGGCTGAGTTAGCCAATTTCAGTGTTGCTGCAAGACAGACTGGTTTGCTATGTATCTGAAAGCCTTGGCCCTTGTGAGACTTCAAATTGCAGCCATGATTCCTTGGTGATGAAAACTAAGCCTTGGAGCTCCCTCACTTTCCCTTTTGTGGCTTTGTAATTATTTGCAAAAAGAACTGAGACCATGACATTCAGGGGGCTGAAATAAAGCCCTAGCTTATTCATGTTATCTATTTTTCAGAGCTGCCCTTTCTGATCTTTAAAATATCCCCAAAAGCAGAGAGTTTTCCTTCTCAAGACAGGATTGAGAAGGTTTTGCTTTGTTTTCAATTCTGTCAAAGGCTTCACAGCTGCTAAGTGTCTCCCTGGATGGATGCAGACTGCAGATAGTGCTGACTGGGACCAACTCCTCATCCCCAGCGAGGAGTGAAGGTGTGTAGCCCATTGAGTCGCAGGTGCTCAGGACACTGCATCGGCATTGCAATAAGAAGATCCCTGCAGATGAAGATACCTGCCTTGGCAGGGATAAGGGCAGCTACCTGTTAGGTTCAAGGCACAATACTGCACATAAAAAGTGGGTGGAATGTCCAGCTCCCTCTTTGATTTCTTCTCCTGCAAAAATTCCTCTTGACGGAAGGGTAACAAAATCAAAGCGTGCAAATTCCGTGGCTTTGTTCCTCAGCTATGGACTGAAATATGATACTGTGAACAGTGGGTTCACGTTGGAGGATTTTATTTGCTGTGGGTGTAAGATCAGGGAAGTACAGATAAAGCATGCAGCTTTTCTACATTGGGAACTGAAATACTGCTTTACAAAGGCATGGTCTTGGCTGGTCTGCCACACACACGAAAAAAGGCTCTGCGTTTTGGAACAACTGGATTGTGTTTCCTCATGTTATTAGTTACCTGAAAATAGCTCTCAGCCCTTTGTACAGATGTTTTAATTTCTCTTCCTGGACTAATACATCTCTTCCTAGCTTTGCAACTGTATTATTTTCTTCTCTAATGTATATTCAGGTGTACTGGTAAGTTCACGCTGCAGAAAATTAGGCACAATTTACATTTATATTGGATTGCAGATCCCTGTACATTGAGGAGAAAAAAAAATGTCTTTGATTCCCTGCTGTTAAATATTTGTTCTGTTATTTGTATGGTTTTAAAATTAAAGCCTCATCTAGTCATTTCAGCACTAGTTGTCTTTAGAGTCTTTACAAGTGTTTATATTGGCTTTTCCTGCATAGCAACTTTTGTTGCAAGTAGTTTAGGAAAAAAATGGTTTGCCATCATAAATCCAAAACTGCAGCAACTCTTAACAACCTTTAGTTATCCTCCCTCAGAGTTCCCTTTAGAAAGAAAAAACTATCTGATGTGATAAAAGTGAAGACTTGGTGCTGTGAAATCTCTGCTTATGGTCTGCAGGCATGACTTTATTCCATCAGTATTTTTATTTTGTGTTTTTTTGTTTGTTTCATTGTTTTCAACAAAGCACATTGTCTCACTTTCATCCACTTTGCTCTAATAATAAAAATGATGGTATGGTGTCTATAGCGGAGCTCTGGGGCTGGTATATCTGATACTGTATGCTAAGGGTGGGCCCAAATGAGCAGCCAGTTTGACAAATTACTCTGCAGAGAATGACTTCTTCCCTGCATGTTTGTGCTCTCTTTTTTTTGCTGCATAGGTCCAATGCAACTGACAGCTTTTGTTGCATTTGAGCAATGAAGTTTCTGTCACTTTCATTGGGAGCCATGACAGGTCCAAACTTGAATTTTCTATCTAACGAGAAAGTGATGTTTCAAATTTCTTTGTCCATCTGGACATCTCAGTGAAGCATCTCTACTGCCACTGCCCATGAATCTGCAGGTTACAGAATTTTACTGATATTTGGCCTATAATTTCCTTTTCTAATTCCAACTTTTGCATCAATTTTGAAGAGATAAATAGGATTTATTTATTTTTCTGTCTGAATCATCACATTCTGATGATTATTGTATATAGCCTCATAGTCATTCCTTTGTCAAGTTGTACACCTAATTATTTTAGGCTTAACTGTAAAGCATACACTTCACACTGAAAAAAGTAATTGTTGTGGTTTTTTTATTTTTCTTTTTCTTCTATGAATTTTGCCCAGTTTCTCATTCCTCATTACACAATGTGATTAAAACCTGATTTTTGGACAGTGAATTGAGATTAAGTCTGCTGGATTCATTGGAGGGACCTGACTCAGATTTGTTTGTCTAAGTATGATTTTCACAGTACTCTATGGAGATGGATTATTGGAACACAGTATTTTAATATTTTCCTACTTAAAGTCTGTTAGTTATACAACAGTCAGGGCTGTGATGGCTTTCACCTATGAAAATCAAAATGAGGATTTATTGAATTGTGCAGATGTTTTTCTTTCTGTCTATTGAAAACTAATATTGCAAATATGCCTTTAAATTTTCTTTCCTTAGCACCAGTCTCTTATAACAGACTTAAACAGTGTTGCATAGTCTTTAAGACCAGGTGAATCTTCCCCTGCCTTGCAGCTGGACCAAAAGGTCAAGCTCTGTGGGGTGCAGGAGCTCAGAAACCAATACAAGTGGTTTCAAAGTATTCCAGGAGGGAGATGTAGATATTTTCCAACAACTTGAAGATCTACCTTTAACTTGGAGAACTTCACATTTCAGTGTCCATCTACTTGTACTTGATAACCAACTTTGAAGCATGCTGTCTGGAAGCAGGGTCTAAATGCCTTATCCCTGCCCTGTTACTGCTGATGTTGACTCTGGAAGCTCTTCAGGTGGGGACAAAGCTCAGGAAAAAAAAAATTCTGAGGTTTCTGTGTTTTTCTCATTGTCAGTACAGAGATGGTAGCATTCACTCACTTGAGGAATGTGCAAGTCATTACATTCAGTCTGTTGTGGAAATGGAAAGTGTTTTGTTATTAGTATAAGCATCACAGGTAGCTTAAGAACAAATCTGTACCTGTATATTTCTCAGTACAAAGTTAAACATGGACTCAGCAAAAGCATTTGTATTAAAAAGCCTCCTGAACCCTCACCTTTGCTTCTGAACTCCAGGCTGGGTGCATGAAAGCATTTTTCTTTCATTTAATGTCTGCAAGGATTTAATGCTTGCTTACTCTTCTGACTGACATCTTTCAAAGGACAGCCTCTGATTCTTTCACAGATTGTCAACAGTAAAAGCTTTTTGCATATTTGATGTTTAGTGTTTGTGTGCTTGGTTGTGTGGGTCACATGCAGCAGTTTGTATAGTGAGATTGCAGGGCTGGAGGGAAGGTGTTGCTGAGAGAACTAATCTCTCAGGGACAAGGTAGAATGGATTTTGAGAAGAAATACTTCAGGAGGTAGATGTAGGCAGACTTAGGACATTTAGTTAGGTATTATCAAAGCTGCACATTTAAGATGAAGATTAACTCTCATTAAATTCAATTGGACATCTATATTGGGTAGGTGACTCTGAAAATCTTCCTCTTTACATCTATCTTATTTTTCTGCACAGAGAATATACCCACAACATCTGGCCTCCAAATTGTAAAGCTGTGTCTCTTTTTTTAATAAGGGAGACGGTAGATAAATACTTTACTTGTGGGGTGGAGTAGGTATTTGTCCTGTTCAGCTACTAATCGTACTTACATAAATCAGCTGATAAAATGAACATTGTTGTTCTGATATTCTCCTTGGACTCAGGCCATTTTATTTTGTATGGGAATATTTGATTAATGCCAGTGTCTCCCAACCAAGCATTCATACTTGCATCTTTCAAACACCTGAAAAATGACTGCTGGAGATGGAATGCAAGTTTGCAAAATAGTAATAAGACCTACAGTGAACAGTTGTTCTTATCTTTGGAGACGAAGGGTTTCTCTAGAAGGATGATCTGCCATTGCCTGGGACTGCAGTCAATAAGCAGATAGGTTTCTGCATTTTGTTTTACTGCTGAAGAACCTTCTCTCTGGAGATCTTTCTCTGGATTATAGTTCACCTGGTCAGCAACGTGGTAGTGCTCATGAATTGGAGCGATGTTCTTCTATGAAAAATTCCATTTGGCAAGGTTTGAAAGAGCATGCATGGAGCTAGAGAGCCAGGGTGTAACTAGCTTTGGGTGACATGCTACGGTAGGTAAGACCTCCGTGCTGCACTTCAGGAGCTGGGCTGATAGGGCTTGTGGTACTTGGCACATGGCTGCAGGCCACCTGTCAGGTTGTGTGCCATGCTGGGCATTACATTTCCCTCCAGAATGCAGAGCAGCTGAAAATGGCTTCATCTGAGGAATGGAACAGTATGAGTGCAGAAGGCTGACGGTATCCTTGATTTGATCATTACTCTGACTTGGTGATCACCAATATCTTGGTGTCAATTTTCTCTTGCCTGAGTGAACAAAGGAAGGCTGGTGCAATGTGCAGGAGCTGCTGGAGTGTTACAACAGTACTTGCCTTTGCTGTTTTCCTCCAGTCCACAGACACTGTAGCCAGCATCTTCAGAAAACTTCCTGGCACAGTGCCCCCTGTTGCTTCTGCATCAGTTTGTTCCTTTCTAGAAAATTTTTTGTTTGAACCAAGTGCAAGCTGACAGCAAAGATCTCTTCACTTCTTTGAAAGGATATTACTTTAAAGGGCAAATAATGCCCAGAGCAGGATTTCATTTTCACTCCCCCTCTCTCCCCTTTTTTATGATGAAAAACTGTTTACTGTTCCTGCCTTTTTTTTTTTTTAATTTTATTTTCCTGGTTTTGCTGCTCCCCAAACTTTCAACTGCTTTGCTAACTCCCAAGTGGTTTTTGCCCAAATGCATGCAGGTGAGCTTTTAAATGTGAATTGCTTGGTAGATAAATGAGGATTGGTTGCTATATTTAATTATGCAGTCTTCTGTAATGTGTCTCCAGCAAACATTCATCTTATGGATAGTAATTATTCTTAGCATGCCCATCTGAGCGAGATTATGCTTCAGTAATTGGTTTTGAATCCTATATCCATTTTATTTTAAGCAGCACTCTCTTTAATCCTTTCTATCAATGTTTGGGGATTGAAGGTGAGGTGAGTATGTGGCAGGAGCAAGGGAAGGATTTCTCTTTTTCTTTGTTCGGATGCTGCTGAGCTGACATGGTAGAAGTGGAGGGCGGTTGCTGGTGACACAGATGATGACAAATGAGGCTGCTGGCTCGTTTGTTCTGCACACTGAAACGCTGCACATTGAGGCAGCTCAGGAGGCACTGTCAGCAGGCAGCTTGTGCAGACCCCCTCATGCTATTGCTGGCTCTGGAGCTGCAGTGCAAGTGGGAGAGTCTTTTGGTGGTGATGCAGGGTGACACTGATGATGCCACTGTTACTCATCTGCAGTGGAAGCATGATGATTACTCTTGATGGCTTATGTACAGACCAATGGCCTGGCAGTCTTGGACCACAGGTGGTTAGATAGCTCCTCAGGCTTTTGAAATGGAAGTTATGATTCTTCAGCTAACTGTCTGTGTGGAGCAGATCTAAACGTAAGCCACAAAACTGATTGGTGACTATATTTTCCTTTTTCTATGCTTAGTTGGTCCTGTTGGTCATGCCAACTATTATATTTCTGCAAATAAGCTCAGACGATGCTTTCTACAGAGCTCAAGTAGATTTGTCCATGCTTCTCCACTTTTGAGTTGGGAAGCTGAAGCAGAGGATTTGACAACAAAATGCTTTATGGTCCTAATCAGAGCTTCCAGTCAGAGGTAATAATTCTTATGGGGGAGGTGGGAAGGAATAGATGCTCGTGGCCCAGCTTACGGCTGCCGGCAGAACCATGTGTCAAAGCTCTTTGTATTCCTCTGATGTTTTAATAGATCTCCTTAAACACAGCACGATGGGGTCCTTTGCCAAGCATTGTCTCCAACATGCCTTCTTCCAGAGGTCTCTGCACTGGAAGCCTGTCTGGTAACCTGCTTATCCTTCCCTGCTCAGCACAGCTCATCTGCTGAGCTGTGTGGAAGGCCAGGGAGCAGAGTGCCCTTAATTTGCCCTAACCCACTACCCTCTGAACTGTGCAGTGTTTATGAAGGCACTAGACTTGAAGAGCTTTTATACTACTAGAGAAACATGGCATCTTCTGCTAGACCATTCTCTAGAGCAAAGGATGTTGTGTTTACACAGCATAGGTGATAAACACAGCTCTTGAAGCAACAGAACTGTCTGTTCAAATATTGGTTAAAATCCTCAACTCAGCTGCAAACCCCAGTCTAGCATACTAAGGTAACACCTTAATTCTCTGGAGGCAGAAGAGCTGCTTGCAAAGTATCCACACTACTTACTACTTCCCCATGTACTACTGTGCTCATGTCTGCTACCAGTAACTAGGATATGTTCAGTCCAAGGCAGGTGTACTCCAAACTAGTTTCCTGAAACCAGATTGATCTAAGTGATTAGTTTGAGATCCCTAGTTCCATTTGGAATCCTAAAATCATGGCAGCTGTCACATGTTATTACAGATGAATGTTAAGGTGGTTTTAATTTTGAGTGGCATGATGCATCTAGCTTCTGGCAGGGAAAAAATAGCATTGTGCCAGTGAACTTTGCCATCCATGAAAGGTTATTCCTACAGGGGCTGATATTCCATTTGCAGAAAAGAATTTATAATTGTGCTTGCTCATACAACAGCAGCAGAAAGAATGTTCCTATGAAAGAAACTAAAAGATAGATTAAGGATTCATATTTTCTGCTCAGGTGAGGTAAAATGGGTACATATTTGAGAAGATGGATTTAGGTGTCCACTGTTAGAAATGAGGTCAGGAAATCCTGTGAGTTAGAGATTTGCAATAGTCAGATTACCGTACAGCATTTCCAAGTCAAATTTTAGAACTATGTTTGGGTTTTCTTTTGGTCTGTGATTTTTTTGTTGTGGTGTTGATTTGGGGGGAAGTTGGGTTATTTTTAGTTGGTTTGGTGGGGGGTGGATTGGTTGCTTGGTTGTTGTGTTTTGTTTTGTTTTGTTTTGTTTTTTTCCCTCTCTTTTATCTTTTCTTTCTTCTACTGGGAAGACCGGTGTGATTTTCCACGCACACACCCCTCCCTGTTAGCACCAGAGATCTGGAGGGATCTTTGAGCTTCTCCAAGGCATGTCATACATTGACATCAGAGAGAGGACAAAGGCTTTCATAGACTGAAAGAAGATGGTCATGTCTGGAGAAGGCAAACCCATATTGCTGGGGTTGGTTAAGAAAGTCTAGAAAGAGTAAGAGAACTGTGGTGCTGTTTTGCCAGAACTGTTGGGCCCAGAAAGATGGCTTGTCCTCCTGAGTTTGTTCAGTCTGATCTCATTGTGACTCCTGAGCATAACTTGAGTAGAAGCCTTTTCAGACGAAAAAGGGGGGAAAGTGCTGTATAGTTGCTTGGTCCATTGTTGTCTTGATACTTTTGTCCCACTGGGAGTGCTTTCCTGTGTGACACTGTGTGGTCTAGGCACAGTTGAGAGCGTGGCTGAGGTGTGGAAGGTGATGGCTGGTGAGTGATGAAAAGGAAGAGACATTGTCATTGAGGAAATGCAGTGGTAGTGTGACTGAGCACTTGGGTCTGCTTTTTGGGAAGCCAGACATTATTGGAAGTTGCTTGGTGTGCTGTAGGCTTCCTGATGATGATGAGTAAGTCAGAAAGTAGTCAAGGCTCCAGGTCCAGAAAATCTCATGACTAGTTACTTAGTTGTCCCAATAGATGCTTCTGAAAAGATGGGTTTTACAAGAGACAAAGACACTGCAGTGCTTTCAGAAGTGGTACCACATTGACTGCAAAGGTGTGGGCTCAGAGTTACAGGGTGATTCAGACCTAGATTTTTCTCCACTTGTGGGGTAGGGAGTCTGAAGTAGAACATCCGAAAATTGGTGATATGAGCATGCTCCCTTACAGATTTAATGAAAGATATTTGTGTGAGTTCCTTGTTGATTTGGCATCATTCTTTCCACCCCCAGGAGGAGCTTTTCATTCTGGGATACCTGCTTGTCCATCTTTCGGACTTGGCAAAAGTTGGATGGGCTTCAGGAGTTATTTGCTACTCAGCTCTCTCTTCTACCTATCTAAAAAAAAAACAAACTTCTCCTTCCATTCTTCTTTCTGTTGTTCTTTGGGGACAAAGCTAACCTTTCAAGGCAGAAGATTCATTTGAGATGTTGCTAACAGTAGAGGAGGTAGCTTTCTTATGCAGGTTTATTTTCACCAAAGGCTGAACACATGGTGAATGTAGCTGCTAGCATTAGGAGTAATTGTCAGCATCCTGGAAAGCTGTGATGGGAGAGATAAGGATGGGCAAACCATCATGTTCTTGCCACAGTCACACCATCAGCCTTTAGATCCAGACAGTCTTTCACTTTTATTGTAATTGTGGCATCTCTTTAATTTCTTTGGCATAATGCACTTAATCCATAATTATAAAATACACAACTTGCCCTTGGCTTTGCTCTGCTCTCATAATGAGAGTGATTCTGTGATTTTATTAATTTAACTTTCTACAAGCTAACAGATTGCTATAAAGGAAAAGAGAATTTCTCAACCAGTACAGCTAATAGCTGTATTTCAATAAAGGCCCCATGGTACATGTTGAACAATAACTACCACTCCTGTGCCATTTGCAGCTTTTAATTGAATTTCTATCCTGTGGATATCATGTCAGAGTCATTCATCTGTTCCACTAAGTCTTCTGATATTAAACTAGTTCTTCCAAGTTATTACTGTAGTACAAATACTGCTTGATGATTGATTTGCATTACATATACACTGGTCTGGTGGAGGTAATGCAGTGCAAGAAAGCTTAGCTTGCATAGGCACAAGCAAAGGAAATGTATTATTATGAATAAAACACTTGTAATGTTACTATCCACTTCTTTTCTTGTTGGAATGATAGGATGTTCTGTGCCTGTCCTGCTCAGAGTGAGACACTGACACTGGAAAAAATATTGTACAGCTGTGTGATTTGTCTTGGAACCAGCAGTGGTTCTCCAAGGAAGTGGATCATTTACAGTACAGCAAAAGTCTTTCTTGTTCCATAGTTCACCATGTTTCTCTGGTGTTGATGAACAGAAGTCACAATGCTTGTGCAAAGAATGAAGGGTAGATAAGTGCTGGGGCAGAGCTGAGAACAGGTCATATGTCCCAGTTATGTGCATGGAGCAAAACACTCCTTGGTTTTGAGATGGTGCTCTTGCTTAGAGGTTATGAGTCTTGGAACTGACTGTCCTGACACCAACTGGGACCAAACTGCCATGTGATGGAATCTACATAGCTTCAGAATAATAAACTGATGCTGATGAAACTGTGCTGTCAGATTCAGTGTGTGGGACTGAGCGGGTCCATAGTTTAGACTTTGCCATCACCTTAACTCTGGCCTTTTCTTTCATCTGTCTAACCTTTTAAAAAAAGATAGTGGAATCATAGTGTTTTGTGGAAAGATGATTTCTGAAGTCTGTCAGTGTGTTTATTTGTACTGGAGTATTATAGTCTATGACATATGACTCATCTCTGGGCAATTCTTATTGAATGGTGTCTCTGGCTGATAACATAGAGTAGACAAAAGCAGGGTAAGGTTTCCATCCAAATCAGGGAACAGGTCTGCATAGCTAGACTGTTCAGGAGGGAAGGTCTGAACTGTGTTCACTGTCATCAGCAAGAAGCAGCAGAAGGAATGTCTTCATCCCTAGACTGGAAAAGAAACACTATCTTGCAAAGCTCTTGATGGAAGTTTTCTCGGGGGTTGTGGTAAGATGTGCAAGTGTGCCATGCTGAATATTAATTACATGGAAATTCTAATGTGCAAAATTAAAGATGATTTCCCAGCATGCTTCTCCCCTCCACTACTTTCTATTGATTAATATACTAATTCAGTTGGGGAACTAATAAATCAATCACCTGAGAAGTCCTAGTGACCCCAAACATCTGGGCTCTGGCGTTGCCCCCTGAAGCTGGGGCTGACTGCCCCATGTCTGAATCACATGCTTGGTTGCACTAGCAGTGTGCAGAGAAACATTCACAATAATAACCTGTTCTTGGGTTGAGGTGCAATTACATAACAGGTAGTGTCTGGCTTCAGCATATTAACAAGTTCTTGGGAAATGGGAGCAGTGTTGCTCGTCTTCAGCTTGCTGGTGTGAGGGCAGATCTGTACAGGTTGCAGACAGTGTCAAGGCCCCCAAGCTGCTGATTCTGAAGAGAAGTTGATCTTAGTTCTACAACTACAGTTTTCAACTAGGAGCTATTCACTCTCTTTTTAAATAAAAAATTCACTTAATGTGTCTAGATCATGATGACAAGGTCTTAGCTGCACAGTAACTTTTCAGTAGAGTAGGAACTGAAGGGCATCTGGGTACTGCTGACTGGGGAATTACTGTCTGTGCTTGAAGAAGCAGCTGCCTGAGGATGTCCTTGGTGTCCAAGGAAATGCCATCAAAGGTGTAAGTCATGCTTTAAGGACAGCCTTTTTTTCTGTATTTGCATCCAGCTTTCTGGATCCAACACCATCCTAGGAAGTTCATAGGATAACACTAGGTTCAGTACTCCCTGTAAGGATGCAATCTGCTTTTAGTTTCTGCTGCCCTATGAGCTATGCAGGCAGCATGGAAAAGCGTATAGCAACATCCCATTTAGAGCTTTGCTAGCAACCATGATTGGAAAAACTCTCTTTATCTTCACTGTAAGGTTGCAACTCTGACATTATCTTGTGACAGCAATTATTGATTATGTCATTACTGATGAGATCCCATTCCCAGCAATGCATTTAATATTTTTCCCCCTTTTTTGCTGCAGAGACATTCATAAGTGGTGGCAGAATGAGATTAAAAAAAAAAAAAAAAGAAAAAAAAAAGAAAGAAAAAACACCAAAAAATATATAGAGAAGGTAAGGGTTTATTGTTTACCCTCATCTGTGAAGAAAGGAGATAAAGTCTTGAAGATATTTTGTGTACTAGAGTTATTAACATGGAATCTTTTCAAACTAATGACTTGTAGCGAAATTCATCGTGATTTATCTTCTCCATTTTCAGCATCAGTTATGTAGTAAAGTATGGACAACAAAATAATCCCTTCAGGTAGCATTCCCAACATGTGTTTACTGTTGGCTTGAAAAGACAGCTGCTATTTTGCCATGGTGCTCTGATTAGTACAAGCACATTGTTTTAAAGCTTAGCAGCTGTGTAACAGATGAATAAATACATAATATAATACCTCTTTCTGCATTCCCTCTTGCAATTATCAAAGCACTTGAGTCTCAATATGAACTGTATTGATCCGTGGTTGTGTAAAGGCACACTTCCATGTTAATGAGCTACATCTGAGTTAAACATAAGTAAGTGTGTTTGTCTAAAATGGAGTCTAGCGAATGGCATTGTTGACTGCTTGGACTGTGATTAATAGAAGCACATGCCAAAAGGGTTAAAGAAGTATTGGGAGGGAGAAGGAGGAGGAATGAATTGGGAGAAGCTTGGTTAAAGCTTGGCTGTTTTCCTGTACCAGGAGATCTCAGCTGTCTGTATTTTCAGCTGGGTAGATGATGCAGGTCCATTGTGGTACTTAGTTAAAAGTGAGTGATGAGCCTGCAAGTGAATGTTCTGAGGAACATGCTGTACTGTACCGAGGCTTCCACTTTTGAGTGTGATTAGTTTAAAACATGAGCAATCAAGCAGCATTACTCAGTGATATGTATCCAGCAGGTTTGCCATCCAGATGCCCTCCCAGAGACCTGGCAGATGGGGGAAGAAAGTTTATCTACTCTGAGATGTTGGCCACTCCCTACTGCCCTTGCTCTTTGCAGAAAGATGCAGAGAGGCATCTTTCCCTTCATGTTCTTAAGCTCAGCGTGTCCATACACTGCTCACTGACATCTCAGTTATGACTAAGTGTTTCTGTTAGAAATTGTGGCACAGTGTGAAGCACAGAAGTATGTGCACAGATAGGTCTGCAGAACTGCCCCTGCACTGAGTGGTTGATTAGATCCTTGTTGACTTCAGAGGGCTTGTTTTCAGACCCTTACTATTTGGCCTGCAGGAAGATTCATTCCCAGAATGTTAAAGGTGATATTAAACCAAACCATGTGCCTTCTTGTAAGGCAGCTAAAAAAGGATAAGGAAATGGCCAGTGATGAGCTGCCACTATTTCCTAATTAATCACAGGCTATTGCAATCTACCTGCTAAAATATGGGTAACACTTTATGCTGACATTATCCCTGTGGATCTTAATGGTGCCCTCCAGGAATGCAATATCATGCTTCATTTTCTCATTGACTTTTGAAGCATCAGGTTGACTAGAGTAAAGAAAAAAAAGGCATTTATTGCCTAGACTAAATAATGTCACTGAGAGAACTTAAGTGCTGCTGCTTTAGAACTGTCCAGTGGCTGAGAGTGAATCATTCTGGGTTAGAAGACAGTTAAAGATACACTGAACAAATGAATGAGTTGTGCTCTGCCTTTTTTTTTTTTTTTTTTTCTTAATGCATGGATCTATGGACAGTGCTGTCAGAAATGTGGGTAACAGTTGGTTCATCAATAGGCAGATAGCCTGAGTAGGATTGGAGCCCAAGTTCCAAGTAGAAAGCATGGCCAAAAGCCCCTAACATACTTGGTAGCCTGTGAGCTCTGACATAGCACAGGATCTCACACAGTAAGTCCAATCCATCTGTCAGAGCTAGGAAAATGTGAGGTTTATGGTTTATGTGTGAGCTTTTGTGGGAAATGCTGTACTCAGAACCTAGGTGGCTGGAACAACAGCAAAATAGGTCACCGTGTGGGAGATCACAATCACATAGTATGTGTGTGGCAAAGCAGGAATTTACAGGTCTCCTAAAGATTCGTTCCAGTGCCTTTAGTATAACAGAATTCTCTCCTCATTGAACTTCAGTTTACATCTTGGATATTTGCATTTGATCCTTTTCGTAAGCAGCTAATTCTCAGTTTGGAGAAGTATAAGTTAGCTCTTTCTGTCTGCTTCTTGAGAAAGCCTATGAAGCTAGAGCCATGACTGGTCTCTTCTAGTGCTTCCTTTTCTTTCCCTTCATCTCAGCCTAAGATATCCTGCCTCTTGCACTTGAGTGGGATGTGCCTTTCCTTGTGCTCCTTCCTTAAAATGACAATCACCCAGACATCTCCTGGGGGATTTGCTAAAGCTGATTGACTTTTCAAGCTGTTCCCACTTTATTGATCTTCTGTCTGAAAAAAATCCAACAGGTTTATTCTCCCAAGACAAAGTGTTCTGTGTTAGATGAGCTTTTGAGTACAAAAGATGACAAGAAAAGGAGGCTTTGCTAGGGTAAAATTAAGCTTGAAACAGCAGTGGTTTGCAAGAAAATAGGCAATGAGATCTTACAGCATGATAGTGCAGGAGTGATCAGCTGTGTGCTTTCTGAGCTGCCCACAACTCACAAGCAGTTGTTAGCAAAGAATTCCCTTGGTGGGGGGATCCTTGTGTTGGGCACATACTATATAGATCACAATTGTTTATTAACCTTGATAATAAACAGCAAGCTTACCTCTCTGGAAAGTCTGCATAGATGCAAGCTTAGAACTCAATGTCTGCATTTTGAAGACATGCTAACTAGAATCAGTTCTGTTAATTCTGTGCTTGGGGAATGAGCACAACCAGTGGTAGTATGAAATACTCCATGCAGTGTAGCACTGGGTTTAACTGTATCATGAGAGGTTTGATCCAGCTGCTACTGTGACTCTTGCCCAAGCCAAGACACTGGGTGACAGAAGACTGGTTTCTTTCATTTTTGTGCTTACAACCTCATCCTGATATTTCTCAACCAAAATTCTCTGCTCTGAGAAACTAGGAGAGAATGTAATGACATAACCTATCAGGAGAAAAGGGAACAGGGTCACTTGGGACAGTTCAGAACAACCTTACTGCCCAGGGACCCAGCTGTATAACCAGGCCAGGCAGCAAAGCAAGTGGTACAGCCTACATAAAGACATTGTCAGCTGTGGTATCCAGCCTCAGAGCTCCTTCTGACTTGTAAATTATGATGTCTGTGTTGTAAGATGCTCAAAAATGTTAGTGTAAGGTTCAGAAGGCTGGGAGGGTTTGCAAGCACTGTCTTGGATATTTCAGTGACAAAATGAATAATCTTCAAAGGATTCAGGAATGGGCTAGATTGTATTTTTGGGGGACATGAATGGACACTGATGTTGGTATCCCCATCTGGGAATGGGGATTTGAGTCCCCCCTTAAAAGGGTGCAGGTGACCTACTGTTAGGGTAGTTTGTATTGCTTAGTGTGTACTTATTCTCTGAGTGGTTGGAAGGACTTTGTTGGCACCCACCCCTAGCACACAAATTCAGAGCTGAGTGATGGGGCAGTTCCATAACCTTCCCTCAGCATTTTGTTCATACATGTTTAAAGGGAGTTCCAGTTCAAGTGCACCTAATAGTGTGGATGTTAAATTGAACCTCTATAATTGCTGCAGAAAATCCTACATTCAAAGCACTTTTGCTACAAAATAATGCAAATTAAAATGATTAGCTCCTTAAGAGAATTGTTACAGAAGCATTTTTAACTAGTGTAATAAAAGTAGAAAAGGGCCTGGAAGGGGCCTTGTGTCTAATTAATAATCTAATTAATATCTGATTAATTAATGAGGCTTTGTAATCAGAGCTGCCTTTTATCTTTGAGTCTATTAAAGTGTCCTCTACACCAAATTTCTTGAATATGTCTTGATAAGGCCATCTCTGCTGAGTCAGTCAAGTACTTGGAATCAAATCAGTATGCTGCTTTATCAGAGACGCACAAAACATCTCTTTGGAAAATTAGACTACATCAGAATGAGGAACATGATAAATATATCAGATCTTTTAGATGGCACAAATAGGAAGTGAGTAATGAAGAAGTGCAGTTCTCCAGAGCTGTACAAAAGTGCTGCTTTTATATCGATTTCACAGTGGTGAAATGAGCAACGGAGAGGCCTTTTGCAAAACCACGAAGTCTTGGCCCAAGGTCGCCCTTTCATGGTAACTGAAGTGTGTCTTGGGGGGTGTCTGCAGGCATGTGGTGTCCTAGTTTCAGGTCAGAAGCAGTAATATGATGATTCAGATTCTGATGTCCTTGTTAAGGCTGATGATGTGGATATTACATGATGCCTGTATAGCATTCATGTTTGTACACTTCTACTAGTGGACATCAGCTTTGCCTGGCCATACTAAGGAATGCCAGCAGGTCATCAGTGGTGCTATAAGGTAAACATACAACGAAGGGAAGTGCTTATCCCAGCTTTTGAGGAGAAGCCATTTCACATTTCCTCAGATCTTTGTTGATATTCCTGATTCTGCCACCAGCTGTTGGGAAATCCATATAACATTTCTCTGCTTGTCTTTGCTATCTTTGCTTTCCAATGCTATAGAGTGTGCAAGGCACATTGGAGTCCTGATACTGTTTGGAACCTGCTTCTCGTGGCTGTTGTCATACACATCCTGACAGAATAACAACATTTAAAACACAGAGCACTGGTACATTACAACAAACGATGGACTTTTGATCTGAGCCAGGATGACTGAGATCCTTCTCTTCATTTGTAATGCTTGCTTAGTGTAGGAATCCATTCAGTGTGAGATAACCTTGCCTTGTGCTAGACATCTAACAGCTGAGTGTGTTTTGGTTGCTCTGGTCTCCCTTTAAGTTGAAGGAAAGAAGACCCCTTAAGAGAGCAATATATGCTCACCTATTTTAGTATGAGTAACTCATCTCCTGAAGTTAGCAGTCTCTAGTTAGAATATCTAGATGTTCTTGGGAGCAACAGCTAAGTATAAGATAAGATAAACAGGTATGGTACAAGGAAGATGGGAGTCTTACAGCTGGGGAAGAGGAGTTATTTTAGTATTCCAGTAGGAAGCACTAATCTTTGTTGCTTTTGTTTCTCATTGTGGGCTATCCTGCATCAGATATAAAGTGATGCTTAGTAACTATTATATCTGCAGCCTGCTTCCCTTGTTCAGGATCCCAGGGTCTCTAAAATCAGAGCATAATTATCCGTAAGCTTTTGTAGCTCAGGTTCTTGCCTCCCATGAGTTCTTAGCATCCATCACTTAGGCTTGTTTTTATCTTTGCATCAGAAGAAAGACTTTGCCATCCTTTGGCAGAAGGAAAATGACAAGACAGCTTTAAAGCTGCCTTTAGCCAAATCTGTGTCCCACATACTGCCTCTAAAAGTTCTAGATTCTTAAAGTGCATCTTTAGTTTGATCTGGCAACTCCTGCTGCTTTGCCAAGAATCCCTCACTTTCTCTGCCATTCTTTTCCTCCATGAAAACCCATTTCCTGCCTCTCCCCTGCCCTCATTCTTTGTGTCTCAAAAAAGGCTGTTGCTAGTTGGGGTGGTTCTACAGATTATTTTAAATCTGAAACCGGTCTTGCCTTTCCACAAAAATGGTGTGTCTGAAGGTAAGGGAAGGCCTAGATGCAGAAGACAGAGGAGGCTGGGAAAGGACAATCCATTTGCTGATGGTGAATGCTATTTAGCATTCACATTCACCATGGCACATTGCTCTGGCTAGTCAGTGGTTGCTGGGGATGTTCAAAACACCACTGTTTTCCTGCAGTGTAAGAGTGATGCAAACATGGCTTTCAAGTTAGTTGCCATCATCCCTGCAGGCTACACATACTAAAACTATGTCTCTAGAAGATTGTTCATGCCCATCTGAGTAGTGATGTCTACTGAAGAATGACTGGTGTGAACAGTCCCCCTGCTTTGTAGGATGGTGATCAAATTAAATGCTGATGAGCTGTCAGCCACTGGAAATGTGATTGATATTCACATCTCTCTGCTTTATTGCCTGTAAATCCAGTGATGGAATATTCTATATCCTTTTGTCCAACCTCTGAGTCATCCAGAGTCTTCCCAAGGGCTTGTATTGAATAAACAAGAGAGGATACCTTCCTTGTCAAAAATGAGAGAAGAATCTGCAAGAAAAAAAAAAAAAAACATGAAGCCAATGTTCCTAGTTAGCTCCTATCTTCTTCAGTTTGAACTGCAAATCACAATGACTAATGCATCATGGCAGCTCATTTTCCCTTTCCAGTCTCCACTATACCTTATAAATTGAAATTTATCAACAAAAGGTCGTCTTCAAGTCTTTTGGCTATTTGGTGATGGGTATTGTTATTAACCAAAAAAGAAAGAGGACGGAGGAAAAGTGCTGGTGTCATAACAGAAATTGGGGTAGGTATTTTGCTGTTTAGATGACATGCAAACAAAAAGGAAAAAAAAATCAAGAGAATTTACCAAAACTATGATCTGCTGGTGGAGGGCCTGGAGAATAAATCTTATGAAGAGCGACTGAAGGAGCTGGGGCTGTTTAGTTTGGAAAAGAGGAGGCTGAGGGGAGACCTCATTGCTCTCTACAACTACCTGAAGGACATTGTGGAGAGGATGGAGCTGGTCTCTTCTCACAGGTAATTAGTGATAGAACAAGAGGGAACAGCCTCAAGCTGCCACTGGGTAGGTTTAGACTGGAAAAAATTCACAGCAAGAGTGGTCAGGCATTGGAATGGGCTGCCCAGGGAGGTGGTTGAGTCACCAACCCTGGTTGTGTTTAAAGGTAGTTTGGATGTGGTGCTTGAGGATATGGTTTAGGGGTGAACTTTGTAGAGAAGGGTTCTGTGGCTTGGTGATCTTGAGGGTCTTTTCCAACCTGAATGTTTCTGTGGTTCTGTGGTTGAACTTCTTTTTTCCCAAGTGGGATCTCTGGTTTTAGGTACTTCTGAAACTTTCTGGTACTGAAAGTGCTCTAGAATTGATGGATCATGCTCCCAGAATTATCTAGAATGTGCAACCTTTTGTATGATGACAGAAAGTGTTTTTATTTAGGTTGCTTAAAATACTCTGGGTTTTTGCTGACATGCTTGGATAGTTGTTTTTTTTTTTGCAAGAAAGTTCTTCCTCTAAAGATTGGTCCCTGAGGCATCCATAACAAAAGATGTAACTGGAAGAAAAAGAGTAGTCATAAAATGATCAGAGACATGAAGAGGTTGTACAAGGTGTGGCTAAATAAACAGGGAGTCCTCAGACAGGAAAAAAAAAATCTGTGAGGACTGTGACAACGATCAGTGAAATCACAAATGGCAACACGAGCCTCCATGGTTTAGTTCTTGGTGAGTGTTAGCAGTGGACTCTGAATTATATCATCAAGTTAAACCAAAAGGGAGCATCTCCATACAGCACACACTTGTGGTGTTTATTACCAGGCTAATAATGAAGTTGCCAAAAGTTTCCCTGTGGGCTTAGACACATTTGAAGGACTAAAAACCCACTGATGTATCTTATACACAAAGGATTTATCTTCAGTTTAGGAAGTCTGTGGTATTGTCATGGGCTGGGGAAATACACCAGGAAGCAGTACCAAATGCATTCACAGTTTCTGTTCACTTACCCAGATTTTCATTGTCCTTGGTTTTATTTCATGGGATAAGTAAAAAAGGGAGGCAGTTGTTTCTGTCTGTAGTTGTAAAATATTCCACTTTTATTCAGTTACTGTAAAATCATGGCTGGGTAAAGGTAAGCTCTCAGCACAGCAAATGCTATGCTCTGCTGTGTAAAAGATTCACACAACATATATTTTGTGTGTGTTTAGTGTTTTTTGTTTTGGTTTGGCTTTTTTTTTTAATTGTGTTTTTATATTTTTTATATTTTTGGGGTGTTTTTTTTTTTTAATTGGTTTTGTTTGGGATTTTTTTTTTGTCAAAAAAAAAAAAAGATGTCCTGGTATGTGACTATCAGCTTTGCAGTAGTAAGAGTGGATCTTTATGCTCCATTATAAGTGAAGTTAGGCTCCACTGTTGCAGGTTGGTCTCTTCTCATTGCCTTGAGGTTAGAAATTAAATAGTCCTGGAGAGACAGAGAAGAAAGCTTGGGGAGCTGGGCTAACAGTTCTGAGTGGCACCATGACTACTGCATCTAGGGGAGCATTGCTAGGCTTGCACCTGTTCCCTGCCTTGTCAATGGCAGCAGTCTCCTGCCTTTCCAGAGCTCCAGCTGGGTCTGGATTAACTGCAGGGCCAGCTTTGTGTTTCTGTTCCAGGCATTTGGCAGCTCAAGGTGGAATGACTGAGCTCATAATCAGCCCTATGAGAGGAAAGGTTTCTTTGCTCTGTTGCATCTGAATATGAAAAAGACTTTGGGAGTGGAGGATGTTTAGCCACTGACAGCCATAGTCACCAAAAATATAGTCTAAAATGTTCAACAAGGTAGAAAAGGAATCATCTCTAAAAGTTCAGAGAGGCTTGGCCAGAGCATGCTAAATAACTCATATCCTTTCAAAGTGGAGCAGCTCTCTGCCCTGTCTGTAAGTTAATGGGACCAGCTTCCCACGTGGTGCAATAATTGGTGTGTGGTTGGCCTGGATCCTGATTTAGGACTCTGCTGTAGTAAGAGCTCATTGCCATTTGGAGGGGTGGGTGCTGAGCCAGTCATGGTCTGTCTAGGGTAGCTGCCCAAAGGGATTTACAGGTGGTCAAGCTGGACTCTGACTCAGTAGGAGTCTCATTTCGGTGTGTCATAGCTACAGAAGGACCTTTATCTTGGGGAGGATAATTTAAGGGGAAGGAAGGGAGAGACACAGACAAATTGTTTCACAATCAATGAAAGTTTGTCATCCTGACTTCTTGTGCTGTGTAGTTGGATTCTTTGTAGTGTATTAATATGTGAGCTGTGTTTGAATGTTTTCCTGCAGCTGAATGTTCAGAGAGATGTGCTTGCTCTTACGTCTCTTGGGATTTGGTTTCATGCTGCAATTTTTCTCTGAGTGCTGATAAGGTTGCTCTCCTTTTGCTGGCTGCTGATTTTTGTGAAACTTGAAGAAACTCTGTTCCTCGTGGGTTTTTGTTTCTCTGTCAAACTGGGAGAAAATTGGGCAATGGGTAAAAATAAGAAGTTGGTTGAGGGTTATGGAGAGACAGGCACGCGGCAGGCAGACAGTTTGCAGGCACGTGCGAAGAGAAGCAAATGTTAACCTGGGCTGTGTCTGCTCCTGTTGCTTTCCGAAGTGCCTGGAGAATTGGATAGTCTTCTGTTTATTTTAGTGGAGCTGTGCTGCCCTGCAGATCTCAACATGGGACTGTGTGTGTAGTGGGACTCTGATCTGGAGATGAATGCGTAAGCTTCAGTATCTTAGGAAGAAGCTGAGAATCTAAAAATCAAACCTGTATCTGCTCCTTCTCCACACACCATCAGGGAGAGTCACAGGTGCAGAGGAGAGACCCCCCGACAGGAGATCCAGTGGCATATGTATGCTCCAGCAAGCTCACTTGTCCCTCACAGCCATCCAGTTGAAGCCTTTGCAGCTCTCTTGCTCCTTAGACCAATACATATTTTATAGCCTGTCTCCATAGCTGAGTAGCTGAAACTGCAAATAAACAAACAAAACCTCCTTTCTCTGCCTGACAGAGCCCCAAGATGGAAACCATCTGAGAGGACTCTTCCTCTAAAAGCTATTCAGATGGCTTTCTCTCTGTTTCTCCACACCTGTACTTCATATCACTGGGATTAGCAAGTCTTTTCACAGTATTAGAGTCTGCTGGCTCAAGTCTATTTGTCAAATTCACATGCTCAGACCTACAGGAACAAGATGGCTTTTGTTAGCTGTCAGTCACTGAGTGATGGCCAGGTCTAGAAGCTTCTGTCCTTTAGTGTGCCCTTTGAGCTGCAGGACCACACTTGCTGCCATGGTTAAAACGTGTTGTGACCCATTAGAGGAGGTGAGTGGAAGCAAGCAGGTGATTTTCTTTGCCAGCTGTTTTAATACAGTACAATTATGAGAGAATTATCATTCTCTCAATAAATTAATTGCATTGTCAACCTTGCTTTTTTCAAAGAGAATATGTAGAATTTGGTGCTACAGCCTGTTCAGGAAAAGCTCACATTCGTTTGTTTATATGAATATGACATGTGTTGCACTGGACCAAGTCTTTCTTCATGTTAACAAAGACTAGCAAAGAGATTCTTTCTCATGGCTGGTTGGAACTGCTAGTTATAAAATCCAAGAAGCTGAATTAAGAGAGTGGACAAAAGTCCATTCAGTACTGGACTACTCCTTGAGTTTTGCTTTTCACTGTACAGCCTTCCTTGGGATATTGCCAGAATCTTGGCTTTCAGGGTGGAAAACAAGATAGAGGGGACTCTGAAATGCTGTAAGGTCAACATGTAAGGACATGGGACAAAATGCATGTGTTTAACTTTTGCAGGCTTTGTATGTGTTGCCAGAGTCCATTCCACATTGGTAACAGTTTCTGTTTTATCAAAACGTTGTTAATAGCACTTTTGTATATACAAGTGTGTGTGATTAGAAGCAACCTGAAAATATAAACTTGAGGCTGAAGGCAGTAAGAGTCTTCCAAGATGATGAGACTCCAGCATTGGCTTCAATGGAGCAACCTGGAGGAGTGCCACCTAGGAAGGATCAGTTAGCCATGAAAGTCCCAACCAAAGTTAAAGCAGGCATTTGGGATGTGATTCATGAAAGGAATATTTTGTATCACCAAATCTTTTGTCAGTTTGATATAACTGCAGCCTTATTTCACCTCTACTCCTTTAATAATGTGCTTTGAAGTTTATCATATTCTGACCAGAGGAATGAGAGAAAATGATGGTATCCGATCTGCTTGTAGTGTCAAGCAACCATAAGGCTATGTAGGCTACTTGATTTGCAGTTGGAAGTCTTGGACTACAAAGATAAGTAAAGGAGAGTTCAAGTTAAAGTTAAAAGGTGAGCCAGAACTGTTCTGTTCACCTGCGGGTCATGTATCTTCAAATGTTCAAGCTAAAATCAGACAAATTACTTTTTTTTTTTTTTAATATATATATATTTCTTTTAAATACTTGTTTTCAAATTAAGCATGTTGGTGGTAGGAGTTTAGCAGGCCTGTATATTGAGCCATACACTAGGTGATTATAGAACTTGAAATGGCTAATTGTAGATGCCTGCTTTTGAAAAAACATAACCATTACCTTTGCTAGCTTTTGGTTTCTTCATCTCTAGGACAGAGATAATATTTCCCAGTATGGCCCTTGGTAGCTTAAATGGATTAACACAAGACAGAAGCTTCAAATTCTTTGAATGGAAAAGTGCTGTGGAAATACAGTACATTATTGTGATATCCTTTGAGATGTTTCTGTGAAGCCAGTGGTGACTGTCATGATAATAAAGAAAGCCTTAGAGAAGCTAACGAAATAATGATCCTACTTCTTTCCCAGCTATTCTTTGAAAGGGCAAATGCAATGAGTGATAATGGTTTAATGAGAAAGAGTCATTAGGGCATCCAGCCTGCATCTTTAGAAGTGCAAAGCATTTTGGGAGATCTGAAAATGACTTGGAGAACAAAACCAAAGTAGCTCTGTCAGAATATTAAACTGTTACTTGTATTCTCTTTGAATGCTGATCGAAAGCAGTGATCTCTTTCCCTGGCTGGTGGCTGGTACATGTGTAGTCAGAACTGTGACTTGTTCCGACCTTCAGTGCTGTTGCAAGGGTGAGATGAAGGAAGTACCTCAGTGCTTGCCCTTTGTGTGTTACCCCCTGCTTCGAACTTAGTGTTACTTGAGGATTCCTAACCTGTTGAAGTGCATGTATAGAAGGCCTCGTGTAGTGGAATTAATTGGCCTGGGGTATTCAGATTTATTAATTGAGCTGCTTCAGTTTCAAGCTTGGCTGGAAGGGAAAACCTTCCTACATTTTTTTTGTGTGGTATTGATACCTAATGAGACAAGAGCTTCAGAGTCTTTGGATGAGAAGGTGCTGTGGAAGTAAGCAGACTACTGTAATAACTTTTGGAATGTCTCTTTGAAGCCCAGCGGGTATCAATATTATGCCTTAGTACGAAAGGGTATCAAGTGTAAGCAGAGTGCTAGTATGAGCTCTGTTTTAGTATTAAAGAGCTAAATGAGGACACAAGGAAGTTGTTTAAGACTAGAAGCACCCCTAACTGCTGAGTGTTCTGAGAAGAAGGGTCGGTTAAACCCGTTTAAGGAAAGAACCAGTTTGTAAAATGTTTAGGAATTACGCTAGTAAGTTGCAAAGAAGCAAATGTGTTGGAAACACATCCATGATAAAACAAGTTTTTCAGTTCATGGGTCCTACTCAGAAGCCTGAAACCAGACATCTGGTTTTGTGTCATGGCCCTGTCGGTGTCATTCTGGACTCCACTAGCAGCAGGAAACCAGTGGAGCTGGGTGTGGATTCTGGCATCACTCAATTTCTGCAGACACTTGAGTGGGAACTTTGAGCTGCTGGGCACAGTGTAACTGAAAAGGGCTTTGAGAAGGGCAGCAAAGCTGGTAAAGGGTCTGGAGAGCAAGTGTTATGAGGAGTAGTTGAGGGAACTGAGATTGTCTAGTCTGGAGAAGAGGCAGCGAGAGGAGGACCTCATTGCTCTCTGTAACTCCCTGAAAGGAGGTTGTAGTGAGGTGGATGTTGGTCTCTTCTTCCAGGTATCAATGAGAGGAAATGGCCTCAGATTATGCCAGGGGAGGTTTAGATTGGATGTTAGGAAAAAATTCTTTACTGAAAGAGTGTTCAGTCATTGGAATAGGCTACCCAGTTTGGTGATAGAGACACTGTTGTGAAGGTGTTAAAAAAGCTCCTGTGGACATGGCGCTTTGGGACATGGTTTAATGACCATGGTGGTGTTAGGGTGGTTGGACTTGATGATCTCAGAGGTCTTTTCCAACTGAAACACTTTTATGATCACTCTGATGCCAGAAGGGTGACTTGGGCCATTTCTCTGTCAGAGAGACAAGGAGAAGAGGATTGGTCTCTGTCACCAAGCTGCAGATGCTGGAGGCTTGCTGAACTTAGGCAATTAGCAGAGCTAGTTACTGAGAAAGGTGCTGAATTGTGACATCAGTAAAAGCATGATTAGAGAGGATGACACAGGCCATGAATTTTCATCTTAATGAAATTATAGGTCTGTCCACGTAGGCTTTCTGTGAAAGTCTTTCCTTGTGCACCTTATAAAGACTACGTTTGCTCCGTCCATGTGACAGAAGCTGTGTAGGGTCAGGAGCCTGGCTCTCTCCACTGTTTGGATGGGGTGGGTGGGCTTTTCAGGAAGGTTGTGACACCCCTCCTGCACTAAGCTGGTTCTGCCCACTCTTCAGGTATGGGATCCTTAACTAGGTAGCTGTTGATTTGTTCTGGTAGGAAAAACCTTGCTTGTTCAGAAAAGCAGAGTATGAAAACAGCAGAGAAACAAGGAGGGCAAAGTGAGGTTTCAAGCATGCCCACAAACGAGGAGGAGGAAGCTACAGAAAACCCTCTATGACGAAGCAGCCCTTTTCCCCAGTCACGAATGGGTAATGCCACCCCCAGATCATCTGCTCAGGGTCTGATTTGCTAGTGTAGGGGCCTAGATCTGTCTCTCTAACTCAGAAAAATTAAATGCCTGGTACACAGTAGGATGGGGGTGAAGGAGAACTCAAGATGCCAGTTTAGGTACATTTTTATCTAGACATGAGTTCAGCTGTTACAATTCTGAGCCACATTTGGATCCCCATCTCCAAATCAAAAATTAGCCTACTTAAATAAAACTGTTGTTGATGGGTTTTATTTGGATTTTTCTGAAAAGAGAATCTGCAGAGTTTGTGATAATAGTGCTGCTGAGATCAGAGTCCTCTTGGGTAGATACCATTTGCAATTCTGTGCTGGCACATGAGAGCAGAGCCTGCCCCCAAAGTCCATCTTCACAGGTGCATCACATCTCCCCATGTGCATAGGATGAATTGCATCAGAGACAGACTCTGCCCCAAAGGAGTCAAGTTCTCTTTTTCTTTTTTTCTTTTTTCTTTTTTCTTTTTTCTTTTTTCTTTTTTCTTTTTTCTTTTTTCTGTTTTCTTTTTTGTTGTTTCTTTTTTCTTTTTTCTTTTTTCTTTTTTGTTTTTTATTTTTTCTTTTTTCTTTTTTCTTTTTTCTTTTTTCTTTTTTCTTTTTTCTTTTTTCTTTTTCCTTTTTTTTTCTTTTTCCTTTTTCCTTTTTCTTTTCCTTTCCCTTTTCCTTTTCCTTTTCCTTTTCCTTTTCCTTTTCCTTTTCCTTTTCCTTTTCCTTTTCCTTTTCCTTTTCCTTTTCCTTTTCCTTTTCCTTTTCCTTTTCCTTTTCCTTTTTCCTTTTCCTTTTCCTTTTTCTTTTTCTTTTCTTTTTTTTCCTTTTTTTTCTTTTTTCTTTTCTTTTTTCTTTTTTCTTTTTTCTTTTTTCTTTTTTCTTTTTTCTTTTTTCTTTTTTCTTTTTTCTTTTTTCTTTTTTCTTTTTTCTTTTTTCTTTTTTCTTTTTTCTTTTTTCTTTTTTCTTTTTTCTTTTTTCTTTTTCTTTCCCTCTCCTCCCTCTCCTCCCTAACTTCTCTTTTTCTTGCCCTTTCCCTTTCCTGCTTGCCACCCTGAGTAAAACACGAGAGCTTGAGTTTTAAGGGTGATAATGCTCAGGCTGTAAATTTGAGGATCTGTTCACACAGTCATTTCCTTCCCCTGAGCTCTAATAACCACATGTTCTTTTTGTCTCCTCTTTTCTCCAGGTCAACAGACTATGGCACTACCTATGAAAAGCTCAATGACAAAGTGGGGCTGAAGACTGTGCTGAGCTACCTTTATGTCAGTCCCACGAACAAGAGGAAGGTAAGGGAGAACTATCAAGCTGGTAGCTATAGAAACAAAATTATGGCATTCTGTTCATTCTGAGAGGAATTATGATCCTGAAGCGAAATCCCTTGGTAAATTGAGAAAAGCTTCAATTTCCTGTCTAAGTTGCACTAGTGCAGTTCCACAGAATCCAGTGGAATTATGCCTGATTTTTTGACTGAATATGTTAAAGAAATAAAAGGATTGCTTTCATTTGCTTCTGACCATTACACCTTTAAAGAGGTTGAACTCACAGAAATGTTTCTGGGATTTTTGATGAAACTGGGTTTGCCTAACACACCTCTCCCTGCCTTCTCTCTTCTTATTATTAGAAATACTGAGTAAAAAGCATCTATTTCTGCATTTGACTCCTTTCCCCTTTATGCTTTCCCTAGCTACAAGTTGGAGGTAAAGATGTAAATGACATTTTCATTGGTTACATCATATAAGGGGGCTGAAAGCAGAATATGCCTGGAAGAGTGGGTGGAAGACCAAAGATTTGATTTGAATGTGTAGGAGAGAAGATGAGGTCATAGCTTTCAAACCCCCTGCTTATGCTTCCCACATGATGCAATTAGGGCTGCACAGCTGCAGCCCAGGAGTCCTCACTGCCTTCTTGGTTTAAAATTATTGACTGTGTAGGGAGGTAGTGGGACAAAGACACTTTCAGCTACCCACATAAATGAATGTGGGAGGGCTACAGCACCTGCTGATTGTTGGCAGTGAAGTTGTGTTTGCATGGGATGCAGCCCATTTGGCTCGATGACCTCCAAACAGCCCATCTCCTGTCTCCAGGAGCTTCCAAACTAGTATTTTGCTACTTGTACTGTTCTTATTACTACTATTGTGTTTTCCATTACTAGTCAGTCTACATAAGTTTCAGGACTGGTGTTTATTTCATTATATGCATCCTTAAGGTATTAATAGCTTGGATTACTACTGGCACCAATATACATGTGTTTGGGTGCATAGGGGAGAGGAAGACTGCAGTGGGCAGGGATCAGCTTATATTTTTTCTGATGCAGAAGTTGATTTTTTTGTGACAACTGCCTTGACTTCTTTTTCCTGAGCAAAATAGAATGAAGACATTTCTCAATGAGCTCTCCTGGCCTTCACTCACCTCCCATATCCAATATGACAGGCACTGAAGAGTTAATTGTCCTTCATTCTGTTTCCAAATTTTCAGATTACAGTTTGCTTTGGTTTTGTTTTGTTGTTTGTTTGGTTTTTTTATTTTTCCGTATTATGTCATAAGGAAATGATTTCTGGACCTATCTTCCTGTCTTTCTCCTCCCTTCTGAAAAATCTTTTCAAGTGGTGAGGTGAGCTGTAAGGAAAACCTGTAGTAAACCACCTTCAGTGCAGTCTGCTGTGGGAGCAACTTGTTTTTATTCTTGCTACCTATGCTAAATACATGGGCACTCTTACTCTGCATGATTAAACAGGTGATTTGTCTGAACCCAGGACTGACTCTCACCATCAAAGCAATTCCAAACATGCATGCAGCATTTGAAAAATCCCTGGAGAAGGTGCCCCTGGATTGGAGCATAGAGGAGTTGTCAAATTCAATATCAGGTTTATTTCCCGCTCACTCCTTACAGATTCATGAGGTTGTGCACTGCAAAAAATGCACTTGGGTTGTAATTATCTCCAAGTCCTTCTAGGTGAGTCCTGTTACATTGGCCTACAGAGTAAGCAACATGTTTTTGCTGAGCCTCAGCACAACCACTAATAATGAATTACAAAGCAGTAGGTGAGGTGAATCAATTGCACCCCAGTAGAGAAAGTCCAGATCCCTTGTGTTTCACCTTTAACAGCACAAGTGCTGGCTAGTTGAGCACAGTGCAATGATTTCTTTTGAGTCTCAAAACCAGGTCTTTGTTTGAAGCAATAAACAGAGAGGGAGACACCAAAAGTAACACATGTGCAGGGCCTGCTGTGTGCACAGTGACTCGTGCAGACCCTTTCCAGGCAAGGTGTTTTCTCCTGAGAGCATTAGCTCCCAGGGAATGATTGGACCCTGCATTCCTCACAGCTCCTGTTGGTTTTTGATAGGTTTGCACACTGTTGTTAGCTCTGCCTTCTCATTAGTGCTTAGAGGATTAGCAGTTACTTGGAGGAGGGGGAAAGCTTTCCATACATTCATTCCTAATTGATTTACTAGTGAGAAAGATAATTACCTCTCAGCTACCCTGCAGAACTACAGTGGGAATTACCTGTCAAATTTCTTTGAAGACCACAAATGCTTCTCTTCAGCTGTTAAATAGGAATTATGCATTCAGCCAAATATCAGTTATATAAACTTCATTTGCCTGACTTGTGGCATAACCCTAGGCTCTATTATGAGGCAAGAGGATTTAAATTCTGGCTTTATTCTTTCTTCTTTTAAAATAATGGATTTTTTTTCTAATTTCTTTTTTTGGGGATTTTTTTTTTTTTTGTGAGAATACTGTGAGTTTTTTGGCAGCTTCCGCTGTATTTCACTGCTCAGTGCTTTGCCACCATGTCATGGTGGGAGACTGATTTCTCAATACCAACATCTCTCCTTATTTCAGTGTGGGGGATCAGATGAGGCCAGATTTGAAGTGGAGAAGCTGGGTGAGGCATGGCTATAACCCATGGTTTGTGAGCCTGTGCCATTCCTATTCTCTCTTGGTTCCAAGAAAGCCACACCTGATGCGTGCCTTTCCCTCCTGAACTATGACACTCTAACACCCTTTTCTTACTAAGTGGATTCCTTTCTGAAAGAAAAATTGAGGGTAGTTCTGGTACATGTGCTACACGTGGAAGTCAGACTTGATGACATAATGGTGTTTTAGGTAATAAGTTGGACTTGATGATCTCTGAGGTCTTTTCCAACCTAAGAAAAAAAAAAAAAGAAGAGATATTTAATTCTCTCTGGGTTTTGTTATTCTCCCAACAAAGTTAATGTCTGAGTTGATGACAAAAGCAAGTCCACTGTTTGTTTCATGTGTCATTGGCCTTCCTCTTTTAACCTAAAAAGTCTTGTTTCAGTTTGGGTGTTCTATTTAGTCAGTTTTATTAATTTCATGTTCTCTTCAGGATTCCTTCTAAGCTGCTCTCTTCTGTGTCATCTCTATCCAGAGAGCCCCAGCATGGTGTTGAATATTTGGTTTTGTGCTGAGTCTTAATATGTCTTTCCTGACCCAGCAGACTGGAAAATGCTGGAGAAGGTTGGAAGCAGCTGGTTTTTCAATCCTGCCCTTTGCTCTCCAGTGAAAGACATCAGTCACTCATGTTTAGCCATGAGAATTACTGTGGAAAGATCATGTCTGTGGCTGAAGAGGAAAGAGTTAGCTGAGAGGTGAAGAGGTGAAGAAACAAAGTCTCTGTGGTTATCATGATGATAATCCAGGACATCCTTGATTCCCTCTGGCCATTTCTTGGCTCTGCTGATGCTTGGCATTTACCCAGAGGTTAAATCTATTCCTTAGTTTCCCATGTTGTCACCTGGTGATATCAACCATCCACATGTACATAGTTAACTAAGGCACACAGCTGCGTAGCCAAAACTGAGCTGAGGTGGCCTTGGCTGTGTCCCAGCATGGTACTGGGCTGAAGCAGGAGCTGGATCCCAGAGTGCCTGCTCCCAGCTGCTGGTGGCTGGTTTCAGAGCTGAGATAGAAGGTGCCCATCCCATAGAAATCACAGAAAGGTGTTTGGAAAATGCACTTTATCATTGTGTAATTTGAGATTTGCAGATGTAAATAAGTCAGAATAACAACATGGAGATATTAAAGGAAGTTGCCAAGAACACTTCTTCCTAGCTATGACTCTTGCCTTTTGGTTGTCATTGCTAGTGATCAGGGCCAGCTTGGTGATCTGAGAGCAGCCATCATTTGAAATGAGACCATCCTGGAGTGCCGACATAAGGAAATGGTCGAGCAGTTGTGAATCAGTAGACTCTGGCTGCACTGGGGTCAAAAAACACTGCCTCCCATGAGCCAGGACTGCTTCATCTTCCTGTGGAGCACTTGTGGGGCCAATTCCTTCCTCTCAGGATTTCACACCACTTTACAACAGAGGCATACAGCCTCTGCTGCTGGGAGCCGAAACTTCCAGACTTGTATCTGCTCTCCTGCAGGTGCTTGGGCTGTTTCTTCTTTCACTTGCACACTAGGAACTTGTATTTATATCAGGAAAATTTGCATTGAGTTCTTATTAATGCTGTGAAATTCCAGGTGATCATTAGACCTAGCAGTCAGATAACTCTAAAGTCCTAGGAACTATGACTATCCTAAAGAGTTAAGGGTTTGAGCCCTGTTGAGAAGCCAAGAGCCTGCAGTACTGACCATGAAGATGCTCTAACAGGCAGTGTATTCTAGGGCACATCTTCCCCTTCAGTGCATCATCCACCCAGTTGCTTGCCAGAGAGGACCACAGGAGAAGCATCTGCTTTGCCCAGTTGACACATAGATTGCAACAAGCCTGATAATTCAGTGGTGAGCTTCAGAAATAAAAAACTTTCCCATTCATTTAGCAGCACCCCTTCTGTACAGATGAGTGGGATTTAAGGGCAGATGATTTGAGTGCTCTGAAAAGTGGAGACTTGCAAAAATGCATAGCTTTGGCTTTTCTACCCTATAGTGTCTTGTCTGTCTTTAGGGATATGAAAAAGGCTTCTTACTGTCTGCTGGGCAGAGATCTCAGTTCCCCACTGACCTTTAATTTAATGCTATATTTTGGGCATTAGTTACATTTTACTAGAGGCAGATTTCACAGCAGTCTGGGAATTATTTATTTCTAGACTTGTTTATTTCTTCCATAGCACTAAGGGAAAAAAAAAGCTCTCTTCTGTTTTCATACGAGAATTTCTCTTGACTTTTTAAATTCTCATTTTCTTTCTCTCCCTTTTTTTTGTTGTTATTGAAAACTTTGTTAGAAAACTGGATAATTTCCACAAAATTTAAGCCTGTGATTCTTTGACTAACTGTCTACACTTCAAAATGCCACTGTTTGCAGTCAAAGTGCTGCAAGAACCTATTTTTTTTAGCATGGGCTGGTCAGCTGAGTAAGCTCCTCCACCCCCAAAACATTCACTTTCTTCTTGGTTATCAATAACAGGATTCAGTTTATCACTGTTGCCTCCCAGAGGGATGCACAGTCCTTCCAAAAGGTGCAGAAAGAAAATGAGAGCAATAGTGCCACTGCTTTTTTCAGGCATTGAGGTACCATTTTAAACCTCAAGGAACTGTTGTTGAACAACAGATTGAATGCATTACTTTTTCCATTAAATGTTCTGTGAAGAGTGCATATTCTTGGCGACGGCGTTGTTCAGTTGGAAACCTGATTTTCACTATGAAACTTTTATCTCTACCCTTGGGATTCCTGTGGAGGTTGAGAGGATGGAGGTAAAAAGCATTTAAAAGAAAAAGAAGAGAGGAAGAAGAAAGAAAATGGCAACTCTGACAAAATGAAACCAAAAAGCACTTGGAGGTATGTAGGGTTGTTCAGATGAGATCTGGATAAATGAGAGGTCCTGATTGCATTGAAGATCTGGGGTGACAGATCTGATGTCTTAGAAATACCTTCCTTCATGCAATTGTTTTGCAGTTCAATTGAACAGAGTAATCTTTAGCTTTTCTCCTTCACTTTCAGTATCTTTGTTGGAGGCTATAATATGAAGAATTAGAAGGTCTGTTGTCTTTTATGCTTACTCTCTGCACAGGTGTGGTGAAGGAAATGAGGATTCCCTTATACCAGAATTGAAGCAGTAGAGATTTTATTTATAGATATACCTTCTAGCTAAGGAAATTGAACAGTAGTTGCAAACAGAATAAAACAGAAATACAGTTATGATGCTCAGTAAATGAGCTTTGAAAAAAACAGCTTTGCAGAATAGTTTTCCAGCTGTCACAGAGTCAGAAGGGAGGGGCAGGCCAAATCACTGAGCTATAAAAGCCAAAGGCGTGCCACAACTCTCATACCTAGTCATGCCTTTGAACTTGGCCCATCAGAATGAGAAATTTTCAGAGATAGTTGAAGATTCAGAAGCTCTGAAAGCTAAATCTAATTAGAATTGTTTGTTTCTGTGCAGCTTCTTGGGGATGAAGCACAGCGACTGTTTGTGAGCTGACAGAAGGCAATGCTGCTTTGCAGTTCAGGTGAAGGAAGGAAGAAGTTAATTGTGACTTTTTTTTCTGAACTTGCAGAGCAATGCATCTACCTGGCTGGGAACTAGGTAGCACATTGGGAGTGACAGCTCCTCTTACAAAAGCTAGGAATCCTAAATGAGCACTAGTTGCTATGACCTCTTTATTTCTTGCTCATCTGGAGAGTAGCTGAGATCAAACCCTGTCTTGGTCTCATGTATCTCCAAAGGGAATTCCTCAGCTGCAGTTTCATGTTCCAAAACTGATTTTCATTTTGCCTCCATTTCTTAGTTCCTTTGATCCCAAAGGAAATTCCACAGCATTTTGCTTTTTCCCAATTCATTAAATGTGTGAGAGTCTGCCGAGGCAGAGGTTCCAGCAGCCTTGCTCACTAACCAAGTCTGAACTGAGCTGCCATCCTTTGCCACAGCTTCCATTAGTAATCTGCTGGTTTTTCCTAAGATTGCATCCTGAGCTATCAGTGAGGAATTCGGCTCTGGAGTATCCTAAAGCCATTTGGCAAATGGAAGATTTCTTGTGACACTTTTTGCTTATGATGGCACTGTGTTGCAAACTAGTGCTTGCTGGTGTGATCCTGGAGAACATATTTATAATAAGGCAAGGGGGCCAAGTTGTAGCCACAGGGCAGGAGTGATAGAGCTAGTTGTTTCTACTGTCTTCTATCCCTAATCTTTCCCTTCAACCCAGTGAAATACAGTTACTAAATAGCTCTTGGTTTTCCAGCTGCCATTAACAGGGCATAAATTACCTGAGCTGCAAATGCAGTTTTAATTGTCATTTGGTGCACCCTTTCTCTGGACCTGTTGAGCTGCACATGATATTCCTGTGCTTTTCAGCACTCCAAAAAACATACCACCCAGTCCAGAGCCTATGTGGGCAGAACCTGCCTACTGCAGCTTCTGGGTCAGCTGAGCTCAGATTTGTCTGTTCTGGTCATAGCAGTGAATTGTACAAATGTGACTGTGATCTGGTTAACATGGCAGGGTGTTCTGTCTTCTAAATACACTTCAGGGACAGTTACTGCCAGTCTCCAGAACTGACAATTTAAATAGAGGAATACAGTGTGAATGAAATAGTAATGTTTTTCTTCTTTTTCTGATGAGACAAAGGTGGTTTTCTCAAGGTCACCTACAACATCCATGGCAGAGTCAGAGGATATGGACGTGATGTGTTTTATCTACAGGGTGCAGACTTGTGAAACATTGTGCATGGGATTCTCTCTACTTGGCCAATTAATTCAGTGTGAATTTGTCACCTGAGAACAGAGATAATTTTTGTAAATGTTTGCAGAACCATCACCTGAACTTGTGTGAAAGAAATCTGAATTACAGATGTGTCGTAATACTTGGAGAAGAGGACTTGGGGATTTTTTTTCCCTTTAAAGTGATTTTTATTGTCTCTTTCAAATTCAGAAAAGTCACATTTTCAGAGTAGGTTTCTCTGACCTTTCCTTTGTAAGAATTGTAGTTTCTCAATGCCAGACAACTTAGTTGTATTTTTTGAAACATGGTTCAAGATCAAATAATGGAAGATGTTTGGATGTAAAGGCTAAATATGAGTTTTATTAGAATACTTTTAAAATACAAGGTCTTTTTTTAGTATGCCCAGATAGGTCTGGTTGTTGAATTTAAAAGCAAAAACAAACAACCAAAAAAACCCAAACCCAAAACAAACCAAAACAATAGCAACAAAAAAACCCCAAACCAAACAAAAACAACAACAACAAAAAACCAAAACCCAAAAATTTGCTATGTTTGGAAATTGTGCCTCGTTGTGGATCTTAGTAGTCAAGGGGCTCCTGTGAGAGCACTCTGCCCTGATGGAGCATGGGATTGTGGGACCTGACATGTTAGATGCCCTAATGGGACCTGACCTGACCTATAAGCTCCTTGTACTTGAAAAAAGAACAAACTACTCTCTGTTTGTCTGCAGATTTTAATTTTACTGCTTATGAGTTGACATAACTGGAGGTTGTATAGCATCAGTGGTCAGGGGTATGAGCATTTGTCAGCATAGACAGCACAGAATTGGGACCCAAGCTTGTGAGAGATCCCCAACAAAAGGTTTTGCCTTTCTTAGAAAAGGACAATCTGACCATTGTACTCCAGGGTACTCAGTATACATGAGCATGAAAATTGTAGATTCCTGGAGCTTTTTCAGTTAATTCTCTGAAAAGAAAGATGCATGAAAGAAACCCCCAATTAACACCAAAACCCCCTAAACCCCACTGAACCTCACCCACTACTCATCTGTTTCTAAAAATAAACAGAATTGAGATAATTAGCAAAATGCTCATGTATGGCATTATTTAAGGCAGATGGAAAGGAGAAGGTTAGAAGTGAGATGGATATCTGTTTCTTTTCATACCCGTCTGAAAGATACCACATTGAAAGCTATAATTTCAGTTTTCTTGAAGAAAATAAACGTTCATGTATTATGAAACTGCACAATTAGGGTTGCCTTTGTGTGCCTTTATGTATCTGCACTTCATATCTTTTGTACTTATGCATTTCAAGAGCTTTTATGTGCATTTTTTCTAGGTTTCTAAACTCTTTTAATATAAATTTTTTGTTGGTTAATGCTGAGGTAAGTATTTAAAGTGAAAGGAAATCTAATGTAGGATTTAATTAATAAAGATAGGGAATAAAATGAGGACTAAGTTGGCTTTACAAAAAATGTTTTGTTAAATAAACATTAATTTAGGTTTCAGAGACATTGCAAGTTCGGTTAATAAAAGCAAGTATGTAGGCACAGGATCATAAAATTGTAGAGTTGTTAGGGTTGGAAGGGACCTCAAGGATCATCTAGTTCCAACCCCCCTGCCAATGGCAGGGACACCTCACACTAGATCAGGTTAGTCAGAGCCACTTCCAGCCTGGCCTTAAAAACCTCCAGGGATGAGGCTTCTACCACCTCCCTGGGCAGCCTGTTCCAGTGTCTCATCACCCTCATGGTGAAGAATTTCTTCCTAACATCCAATCTGAATCTATCCATTTCTATCCCCCCTAGTCCTATCACTACCTGACACCCTAAAAAGTCTCTCCCCAGCTTTCTTGTAGTCCCCTTTCAGATACTGGAAGGTCACAATAAGGTCTCCTCAGAGCCTTCTCCAGACTGAACAGCCCCAACTCTCTCAGTCTGTCTCCATAGGAGAGGTGCTCCAGCCCTCTGATCATCCTTGTGGCCCTTCTCTGGACACGTTCCAGCATGTATAAGTAAAATAAAAAGAAGAGAAAGCAGGCAGATGTGTGCTATGCCATTTATCCACCAAGGACTGGAACTCTGGTCCTGAAATCCTTGCTTAGAAGCAGCCTGGGACTTTTAGGGAAAAAATGGCCACTTGAATGAAAGCAGGCACAGCTTTTAGGAAAAGAAAAAACAGAATTCAAACTCTTTGCATCTGACTTATTAACCATGCATGCTTCCCTGAGGTTGCTTTGTGTAGAAGAATTGAATGGGTGAGCAGCGTTTCTTTGGCATTGCTTGTGGATGGTAAATGTTGGTATCCACAATGTTAAACATACAACTGCCAGCCCCGTCATTCTAAAAACAAAAACAAACAAAAAACCCCAAACAAACAAACCAACCAACCAACCAACAACCCCCCCCCCCAAAAAAAAAAACCCCAAACTAACAAACAAACAAAAAAACCCCACAAAACTAAAATCAGCTGAGGTTGGTATCACTTAATTTTCTACTGGAATGGCTGGAGATTCAAACTGTAAGGAGGAATGATGTGAGAAACTCAAGCCAATATGTCATCTTTGATTTTAAAGGACTTGCAAACAATGTTGGGAGGAAAAAAGGCCAGTTATCAGGTGAAGTCAGCTTGGTGCACATACATGACAGGGCTGCCTTGTCTGGTTTCCTAAAATTCAGTCCTGTTGTACTCTCTGCCTGCTACACCTTGTATTGCTCGAGTCAGAACCCTACAGAGCCATAGGGATGGTACAGGGTTGTAAAGAGAAGACATGGGGTAAAACTAGAAAAGTCACATTCATACTTAGATGTGGACTTCCCAAGTTGGCTGCCCATATTTATTGAAGAGGTCACTTGCTCTAATTTAGCCAGCAAGTGTTAAAAGATGTACCAAAAGTTGTAATATCCACTAAAATAAAGCTTTAATTTTGTCACTTAGCTTGGCCATTGCTTTTATGAAGTGGGCAGAGCAGACCTGTGTGACATTTCAGAGTGCCCAGCCTTGATTACAGGACAAAAGAGGACTGTCAGGATGCATCACTTTGTAGAAGGGGCTGCCTGTACGTAACACGCAGCCAGTGAACCAGATGGACACAGCTGCAGACCCTGATGTAGGGCAGGTTTATGAGACTTCCTGCCTTTCTCCACCCTTCCTACCTCTTCATGAAACATAACCATCGCCTTTACTGTTGTGACTCCAATAATATATTAATTTATGAAGTATGAAAAATGAGGTAGTTTTGAATTAACGAGGAGGAGAATGGTGCTTTACAGACAGCAGGATAATCAATCAATAGTAATGAGTCAGCATGGTCTGTCATTAAAAAGAAGGAAAAATAATAGAATGGGTGAGGAGCAGTGCTTGGAAAAGGGGCAGGTGGGTCCTTTTGAAGAATGCATAATGCTCTGCCCTTCATCTTTAGTGGTAAGAACAACTTCACCAGGACTGATTTTTTTTTTTCTTTGAAGAAAATCCTCCCCTCACCAACCCTAACCCCCAAAGCCACTAATCTGTGGCAAAATGTCTTTTCATTTTGTTCTTTACCAAAGTGAAGAATAGGAAAAATCAGCATTGCTCATTGAGTAAATTCTCATTTTCATTAGGACAGATTAGCAGTGTCTGCAGGGTGCATGCTGCCCACTGTCTCAGTTTCTGCTGTAATATGCACATCTGCCTCTTACAGTGTAAATGGAGTCACTCTAAATTTGAGCTCTGACTTGATCAATTCATTGTAAAATGCTTTATCCCAATCAAACCTGTGAATCCTGCAAGCTCTTGGGTGACTGTGGTAGGGCCAATTTTTCCTTGAAGTTGAGCTTGGCAGGACTGGATCTTAGAGGAGCATTTCACCACATCTCAGAATGCTTAAGGCTTGTTTTTGCACTAGCTAGAGTTCATTGCCCTTGGACCTGTCTATTCTAAATGCCTTTTTGTATTGTATACAGAGAGGTGTTGCTGGACTCTGAAAGTAATGAGAGAGATTTTCTAAGTGGAACATAAATGGAGTTAGAGGAAATTCAAGCTGTGGTTTTCTTATAAATCTAAGTAGTCAACACCTAGCTAGGTCCTTAGGTCTCTGAAGAGAGACTGGTGTTGCCTTTTGCCAGTGAGCCCTGCAATGGTTTCATTCTTTGTTGCAACAAATCAGATAATTTTTTTTTTTTTTTGATCATAAGAATGGTAATCTGGCATCTTTTGCCTCCCTTGGAGCCATTCCATGGCAGGCCAACATGATCTTTAAAAATGACTGCAAGAAAGCAACAAAACTTAGGAAGCAGCTGTGGTCAGACACATGAGTGTCAATGGAGTGGAGGCAATGACTGCAGTACAGTGCTCAGGACCTGGAAATGAGTGGAGAGATGGAGTCATCAAGGCAATTTTCTCACTTTTGCCAACTGATCTCTGAACCAAAGTGTTCCTTCTTCCAATTCCCTATTCTCTTCCCCTAGTTCCTCAAGATACTGCAGTGACCAGGCTTGTATGTGTGCATGGAAGGATACATAATGGAAATGATGTGATTTTCCTGAGGTACCAGTGACCCTACTGGAATAGGGCATAGTGGCAGTGGTTTGCAGTCACTCACTTTTTCAGTAATTACAGGTAAGACTTCTGCCACAAACCTGCAAGGATTGAATCATTGGGAGGTAGTTTTGCAAATGTAATGGAAAATATCAAAGCCAGTGAGCTGGTACTCGTGAATCATGTTCCTAGATCCTGAAACTTCCTATACGTTATGATCTCTGGCACCTGAGTTAGCATGTGGTGCTTCCAACCACAGTGGATAGCTTAGAGCAGATTGCTACTGTACAGGACACTGTAATGGCATCGTGTTTTGTAACTTTAACCTTTAATTTTTGGGGGTCTCAGCCTTCCATCCAGAAAATGGATAGAGCTTTTCCTACCTCCTCAGATTCCACCAGTGGAGGGATGGTAGGAGAAGTGCATTAGGGACAGTGAGAGACATGAGTAATGGATACCAGGTAAGTAAATTGAGATAGATCATTAGCATCTGGATGTGAGCATTAATAAAGCTGACTGTTGTCTATATTCTCTCTGCAATCTGACAGAAAAGCAGAAAAATAAAGTGTGTAAGCAGTGGAGAAGCAATGATGCATTTAAAATTGTATTCAGATTTAATGGCCTCAGGGGAGATACATAATACAATTTTTATTTTTCTGTAGAGTCATGAAACACTCTACTGTCCTCAAATAAAATAGAAAGCAGTAGAAGGGCTGCAAAAGTTTACTCCCATGAGTAACTCTCCATGCACATCTCTTTCTTTTCTGTAATGTGGAAAGTATTGTTGGTAAACTTATTCCCACATGTAAATTATTCACCCAGGTGAGATCTGTAATCAGAAGAGTGTTTTTATGTAAATGATGTTCTCAGTTCCAGCAGCTGGAATGCACACAACCTTGCCTTACCTTATTTTCTGTAACTATTTCTGCTTACACAGTAAGTTACCGTAATGGTGAAAATTACTTTCTAATTCTGTGGAGAACAGCACAACCATGCATTGACTCAAATGACATATAATTATAACAGTGAATGCTGCTTTTATGTTTCCGTGCACACACTTTGGGATCAGAACTGTTCTCTGCCATTAGGAAAAGATGGTGACCACTAAACAATCTGCTGCATGTTAAACAGTCAGGGATTTCCTATGTACAATGGAGAAAAGTGGGGAAAAAAAGCATCATATGTAACTATACTATGCAGAAATAGCAGACTCCAGAGCAAAGCTTAATATATATCAGCAGCTTTACATTTCTCTTCTGTTGATTTGCTGTCTGTGTTTCCTATGGAAGCACTGGTTGTTGCCTAAGTTCACCAGCTGTGTTTCTTTGTGCTTCTGGTCCAGGCCCAGACATAAAAGGGCTGGTCAGACTGGATGTATATGAAACAGTGGTGATGCTTGGGACCCATTTGGCAGTTTGTAGAAGGGAAATCTGCATGAACATGCTGTGATATGAAAAAGCCTTTGGCAAAATAGCCCAACAGCAGACAGTGCTGAAATGGCCTCAGGAAGGTGGGGTTACTGTGGCAGAGGACTTTGCTCTGATCATCTGTAGGGAGCTGGAGAGTGTGCAGCTGTGACAAGAATATAATGGGATGGAGTAACCTTGGGTAAACTCTGCCTTGCTGTGACAATGAAAAGGTTTTGCGACCAAGCATGTGGCTGTTGCCAATCAGTCACTCTTTGCCAGGTCAAACACACGCTTTTTGGATGGCTTCCATCCCCACTGGCACCTGAAATTTAACAAGCAAATGCTTGCTGTGCCTTGTAATTAAAAGTGAAAAGTACATGTGTCCAGTGCCAAGAAGACAAGAGGAAGCAGGGAGATATGTTGTTCTGACCTGCTTAGTGGTTAAACAAAGATGAGGTGTTCTGCTTTTCTGGGTCTAGTACCATGACTTACTCCAGTCCAGCACATGCAAATTGGATCCAGCTTGGGATCTGGCATTGTGGGCAGGTTAGGATGGCAGCCTTAGAGCATGTAAGTTCTTTCTCCCAGTTCTGATTTTGCCTAAGTCGTATAGCTATGATTTATTTTCCTTTCCCACTTGCCAAGGAGGATGGCAGAGTGGTTTTCCTTGAGGGTTCTTGCTGTCTATCCAATTTAGCCCTGATTTGCTCTTGATCTTGAAGGTATCCTTCAAGGTCCATTTTGCGCTCTTGCACAGCTGCTGGAGGTGGTAATTAAATGAAGCTCTCTCTCCATAGGGGATGGTGTGTGAGAGAGCTTGGAATTCTGTGAAGTGTTTTGTTTTGGTGTGGCAATTTATGGCAGGTATGGCTTCAATACCAAGAGCCTGTTTTAATTTGTAGAGATCTGAGCAATTAATCATAGTTGTAATCTGGGTATAATTAGGTACAAAAAACAAAAGAGGTCAGAAATATTAAGCAGAGTTATTTACTGTAAACAAGCATGGTGGTCTGATGTGCATCTCCTTAGAGAAGGGAAGGTGGTGCTGGTCCTCATTTGATGTGCTTTTACTAATCTCTTTTCTTGGAGTTAATCCTGTAAGTACTGGGATGATATCTTTCCCATGGATTTTCAGACAGGAGGGTGATATACTTTTCTTTCTTTATTTATTTAGCTACCAAGCTGCTCTATCTCAGTCTCTATAAAGTCCTTCTAGCATCTCCATCCCTTCTAATCTTTATAAGAAGCAAATGAAAGGATTACTGAGATGCTGTCTTCTTACATGCGCACTCTTTGACTGAGCCATGTTTGTAGCACATGATGGGGCTATATATTCCAACTACATGTTTACTCTCTGAGTGTAATACTAGTATCTCATGAGTGTAGATTATTCATCCTCACAGGACAGATTTTTGTTCCCTTGGGCTACTGATTCCAATTTCTGATGAGAGAAGGCACATACTGAGTTGGTTACAGCTAAACCTCTTCTGTTTCTGAAGTACCAGAATTCTGCTGAGGAGCTTTTCAAGTTAACAGTGAACCTGGGGCTTGTGTGCTTGATCCTTGTGGGGAGGGTGTACCCTTTGGACAGGAGATTTGTGCTTGTATCATTTTTGATTTAAAAAATGGCCTCGATATCTGTGCAGAATATTGTGGGATAACTTGTAAAACTTATGTCTGAATGTATATAACAAGAAAACAGCAGAATAATTATGTATTGCTTTTCAGAGGAAACTTTGATATTCATAAAAACGAACAAGCACCCCAGTGATGTTCTCTTTTGTGTTGTAGTATCACCCTGCTGGTTTGGGTTAATAAATAAATAAATAAATAAATAGCTCATCACTTTCTACCTTATAATGGTCCTCTTTCAGATACCCTCTACAAAAAATACAACATTGTAGAGACTTAGATAGGTAACTCAAACAGTATGTTGTGCTCTGATCACCCTCTCTCAATGACAGGAAGATGGGGAGCCCACAGATAGAGTCCACCCTGATTTTGTTGTCAGGAATATATTCTATCTTCTCAAACCAACTTACTGGAGTACACTTGCTGCAGTCTCCAGCACAACTGGGGAAGTCTGTGGAGTTAAATGCTTACAGAAACAGCTGTTGACAGCTGGAAATCCAGTGACAAGCAATGGGATTCTGCAGAATAGAGGCTGGTTTGTAATTGCAGAGAAGTTCTAATGGGAAGTAAGTTTGGGAGAAAGGTTAGAATGAAGTGCCTGAAAGGTCTTGAGAGAGCTATTTGGTTCTTTGGTCACAGTACATATAATGCAGACCCAGTGCAAAAGACTTAGGAAACTCTATTTCATTGCTCAGTTTCTATGGGTGTCTGACTCATTTTTCATTATCCAACAATAAATACAGTAGTGAAAGTCACCTTTAACACTTAAAGATTGCTTGGATTTTATGAGATTGTATTGAAGTGAGTGCCAAGGTATAAAAGCCTTATGGTTGAGGTACTTTTATAACACATGCTTCATAAACCCTTATAAAGTGAGTGCAGTGCACTTCATCCTTTAAGATTACAGAGTTATGGTTCTGAGAGATGGTGATCTGGTGCTATATTCATTAATTAAATCTGTTATTAATGTTAAATTTCAGGCAATAAGAAGTGAAGTTACAAGAAGTTGAAACAGGGTAGGTCCAGACAATTTACCTCTCATGAAAGCACAATGCCTCTTTACTGCTTGGCTGATGCCCATGGGTTATTCATAACATTAAGGAAGTTTTTGAGCCATGTGAAGCAAGAGGGAGCCCCAAATCTGAGCTCCTCTGTAACACAAAGCTTGCAATGAGTGTTTTCCTTTTCAGATGCAAAATTAGTAATTATGTGGAAGCTGTTGCCTTCTTCATGGCTGTCTCATCTGGCTTCCCAGGGAGCAGATATCCATCTCCTCACAGCTGCTGATCACTCTGGAATGGGATGGGTTGCTTTACTTGTGTGCTAATAAATAGGATGATCTTAAAAGTCCTTTCCAACCAAAACTATTATATGATTCTATGATTTCTCTCTAGAGCAGATTTTTATCATTGCCCTTTCAATTTTTTCCCTGGGTGGTATGCCAGTCTTGGTAACTGGAAAGTAAAGGTTGGCTTCCTTTTCCCCTGATTATTGCAGGAGTCAGTAGTCTACAGGGCACTGAGTAGATATCTTCCTGTTTCTGAATATCATCTGAAAAAGTTTGTGGAGAGTTAACTTGTGCTTTTGAAACCAGTGCAAATCATGTAAAGAATTTTCTTTTTTATTAGCTTAATGCTGATTTCTGTGGATGCTACATTTGCTGGTAAGTAGACAGTTGCTTGTGACCCCAGTACATTTTTGTATTAGAGGAGTTTGGGCTGATGTAATTAAAATGATTTTTATTAGGTTTGGGTTTTTTTTAATTGAACTGACATGTAGTAAGAAAAGATGAAAAAAAGGATGAGATTTTCTTTGCCATGAGTTGCATCTCTCCTCCACAGGATTGGCATAAGAGAGCTTGAGGTATGCTCTATAGCTGTGTTCTAAGAGGTTAAGGTTGTGTACATACCTCTGAGGGCATCCTTTGGCCTGCAGGGCAGGTAAATTGCAGTAATGATGAAGGAAAGAGGAAGAGTGGAAGGGGAATGAATGAATAAATATTTACCAATGAGAAATTTCAGATGGTCAAACATTTACTTTAATGCTTCAACAGTGAAAAAAAAACAAGTAATAATAATAAAAATTCTCATGAGAGATTTCCAAACTGTTCTACGTTGAACATACTTGAGATGAACTGATGTTTTGAAGAAGGAAAATTATTTTGGTACCTTTAAGCCTTTAAATGTCATTTGATTTTGGTTTTGCAGTTTCAGAAGGAAGAAAGGACGTTGTAAGTCCACACAAATCAAAAATCCTCCATTTGCATTGACATTTCAATATAAATTGTTGGAACTTTTTGGCTTTTTAGACTCAAAACTAATATGGAACCTTGTTGGGAACTAGGCTTAGGTCCAGAGGTCTTTTTGGACCATACAGTCTTTTAAATTAAAATGGTAAGGGGGGAACAAAAAAGGATTTTTTTTTTTTAGAGTACATTTGTGTTTTCCTGTTGCTGATATAGAATTAGGCTGGCTTTGGGGAAGAATCTGAAGTGTTTTTGAGGAAGGATCTATAGTGCCTCTGAGTTGAGAGTGTAGTGTGTGGAGGCCAAAAAAGTAAGCCCCTTTTCACTGTAAGCTGAGCGCATTTGATATGGAAATCCCTAGAAAAATGTAAACATAAAACCTTAAGTGAGTTTTTGCAGCAGTGTTTGTGGCAGAGCTGCCTTCTCGATTGCAGAGAGGACAATGGTCTGCTACAGAGCAAATTGCTAATACATGCACTAAAGAGCTGGGTTTCTTTTGTAGCTATGGAGGCTTGTGTTGTTTGTAGGAGTATTTTCTTTAAATGGTTTTGTTTATTTCTTTTAGTATAACACTTCACACAGGCAAATGAGAATGTGACTGAGACCTGTGAAAAAGGCTGCTTATGAAAAGCACATTAAAATGAAGGGGAAAATGAGAAGGCAGCGCACAACAGTTTAATGCTGTCTAGGTAATTCTGGGAACAAAAGACATTTATCTTGAACCTGTCTTCTTTATTCATTTCCTGGGATGCTTCCTGCTAATGTAGCTCAGTGGTACTACTGCTGCAGATATTGTGCCTATAAACCCTCTGTGTGCTGATTTAAAGAGGTGTGCTTTGGTAATTTGCAATGAAAATTTATGTTGGTTGAGATAAATAAAAAGATTCAATGAAACTAATATTAATAAAAATGCCTTTTATGTAGCATGCTGTTTCATTTTTTTTTTTTTTTTTTGCCTAGGGATAATTTATTAAGAGATTGAGCTGTGTACAAACCCGATTTCTGTTTTATTGGGATAACAGAGAACCAGGGAGCAAGAGTGGTGATAAAGCTTTTGAATCTGTTGCTATGGGTACAGGTAATGTGATGGAGGGTGGGTGTGGGAGTGACTGCTTTTTCTTGTGCCTGGTTACAGAAGAGGAAGGATAGAAGTGATGTGCCAAGCAGGCCTGATAATGTGAGGGCAGAGCTGTGAAGGGTACTAAGAGGACTGAGTGCCAAACTACAGGAGAGTCTTTGGCATAACTGCAGTAGTTAGATTCAGGCAGATACAAGCTCAGGATACCTGTAGCTCGAAACCAGTAGAGTCTGGGCATGTTGTAGTGTTGTACCCATGAGAAGTGTTCTAGCTCATCACTGATGTAATTCAGTATTCCAGATCACAGTTGTCTTTGTGCCTGGCTGGCTTGGAGCGGAGGAAGGAGAGAGTTGCCACCATCCCGACTCGTCCACCTGGAGATAGTATATTTGAAACCAATATGAGAAAGTTGTTTGCATTAAGCCAGTGACACATCTGGACTTGTATTCAGGATAGTAGGAACTCAGTTTAAAGTCCTGCCTTAGTTTTTGTTATAGTAGCCTTATCAGAGGGCATGTCATTTTAGTGCATTTGTGCTGTGGTAAAGTGTCACTTTCCCTCCTCCCCACTTGTGCATTTGTGTGGAGCTCCTTTGAGGGTCCTATATGCTCTACAAGTACGACCAACTCCTGGCTACTTCTATGGTTTGAGTACTGAATACATCATGGCAGCTATGGGTATGACACTTCCCTCCTTGTTCTTTTTGCCTGCAGCCTGTGCTGCTGATTTCCTGGGTTAAATCTCCTTGAAGTATTTATTCAGGGATTATTGCGTTTCCTGATCACGGACTGAAGATCTCAGTCCATACATTACAGCTTATGTTGTTCTTGCAAGATAGCTTCTCCAAATCATCTCTCTTCTGTGTGCTTCTCTTGCTGATGTCTGGTTTTCTGCAGGACTGGAGTTCCTTCAGAACAGCTTTGTATGAGTCATAATAGGACCCAAAGCTCCTACTTTGAAGGAGATAGACCACATAACAGACAACTCTCTTACTCTGTATTCATTTCCTAAGGAGTTACCTGAAGTTGTCTGATTTTCAGCACAGGTTTGTTTTGTCTGATGCTTGCCATTCATTGTCCACTGAATTTTGGAGGTCATGCTATTGCCTCTAGAGGAAAAACTATGCAGTATAAATCACCTCATCTCAAATACGTTTTCAAGGACTTCCCCGTAGCAGTAATCAATCCTGCCTCCCCTTCCCTGCTCCACTTAAACTAGAGAAGAAAGTAACAGAAAATAATGTTTTATTTATATGTTTGTGTATATTCTAGAATTTAGCAAGGTGAAATTTAATTTCCTTTTTAATAAAGGCTGCCATTTAATTTAATATTATAGACAATGATTAGATCTTAAAACCCTATAAATTACATTTGACAGCTCTCTGGTGCTCCTTTGCTGTTCCTTATGGCAATTATAAATGGCAACACAGGGTGCTGGCAGATATGCTCATTCTGACTGGAGTTTGTTTATTGGCTCTTGATGAAAAGTGATTAATCTAAATCACTGCTGGGGTGGATCCTTCACCCCAGCCCCATAATGAGAATTGGCGGTTTCAGGCCTTTGACAAATGTCCTGCTATTTTCCCTGCCAAAAGTTGTCCCCTCCCACAGTAGCTTTCAGCCTGGGGGGAAAAAAAGAAAAGGAAAAAAGCCTGGAGTCTCCCACTGTCCTTTCCTGCTTGCCACATAACAAAACCATGGACCAGTCTTACCTACATGACTGGTGGTGGCCTTTTATTTTTCACTTTGGGCCTCCTATTTCTTCCATCCTGCTTTGTGTAGAGTCAGCCTTGGTTGGGAGGATGTGTGTCAACAGAGATTTTGTGTGTCCTCTTTTCTCTGTTTGAAGCACTGCAAGTTGATATCAGATCCAAGTGAAGGGGGAGTGGGTGACTAATGTGATGACACAGTAAAGTGTGACTACTATTCGACTCTTCAGCTTTCCCTCTAGTTCTTAATTTTCCTAGCTTGGTGGTTTTATTATTTGATCTTGCAACCACTGTTATGCTTCCAGAGTAACAAATTGCCTGGCTTTGTGAACCATCTGGTGGAAATATCACCTTTTCCATCTTAGCTGACCCATTTCTTGAACTCTCCACTGAAGTGCTGCGGATCGTGTGTGAAAGGACAGTGGATGTTTTTCATGTGTTCTGTATCAGGTTTATGCAACTGTTAGCTGTCTTGTTCTTTATCTGAGAGACCTCTAACAGTGACCATTTAATATGGTGCATTATTAACTTTGTAACCTCCTGTGACATCAGGTGGAAAATCTTCTTATTCCTGAAGTGTCCTTCCTTTTAAATGTAAGATCTCTCTGGACTATCTTGTTATATTGGCAATCTTATCTCCTTCTTCCATTCTGCAGAACCAAGCAATTTTTACTAAATTATGTTACAGTTCTGTCCAGCACAGGCACTGTGTTTTAGATGATCAGAGGTATAGCTAGGGGACAAAATGTCTTTGAAATCTAAGTCACCAGTGACAGGAAAAAAAAACCTGTCTTGTAATAGTGGGAAAACTTTTCTTGTCTGGAGCAAAACAAAAGACGTATTTTGATCTGATTAGAAAGAAAGGAAGCTTCCTTCTGGGTGGGGGCCATGGGGACCTGTTCTCAAGAGTAATTTCCAAAGTCACTTGCCTCTGGGGATGTTTCCCATGCTGTGCACTAGTTCACCATGCAAGTGCACTTTTTCAGGACTTGTGGTGTGGCTTTGTGTGGGAAGAGGTTGTTTCATGAGGCTGGTAAGCAGAATAGGTGAGGGATGTTGAAGGAACTCTGAGCTTGAACTGGATTCATACAGGTGGCTTCACCCTGGAACAGTGTTCAGTTGTAGTTTGAAAGGGCCTTTTCATTTCTTCATGGAAAGGATAAGAAACCATTTACATTATGTTCAGTTTCCCTTGGTGACTTCATGGACTTAATGTGCTGAAGATTAAAAAAGTGCTGAAATTTGTTGCATGATCAAGTTCTAACATGCCAAGGGTCTTACTATTCCTTGTAACTGATTTTTGCTGTCAAAATTAATGTGTTTCCCAGTTGTAGTCTTGAAGTGGAAGCACTGTGAAGTTGGCTAAGAAAAGTTAATGTGGACATGCAAGTGTGGCAAAACTGCAATGGATGTCAGCTAGCTGATTGTTCTGCAGCTAGCTAAAAAAAAGATGGTTCCTGGATCTGTTTTCCTGCTGAAAGGCAGTTTCTATATTTGTTTCAGCTCCTGTATCAATAACCTGCTGTGTTTAGCACAGCTCTAATTTATTTCCCACTGTTTGCCTTGACTTTATGGTACTGGCATTTGCTTTAATGTGGTGTCGTTTTCTCCAGATGTTAATAAGACAGTGATAATGTTTCCACAACATTTTTCCTGATAAGATTTCTGTAGAGCATCTGATAATGTGGAATCAACCCATTTAAAAATATTTGTAATAATTTTCTAATTAAAATTAGAGGCTCAAAAGTATTTTCTTCCCTGTACAAATTGAGTTCATACACTTTCCTGCACATGGGAAAAATTATGTGTTCATTGAATGAATTAATGTCTCCTACTGTATAAATTGGAATCATGATATATGAGGTTGTGCATCAGTCTCTGTACACACATACATGGGCTATTTTCAGATGGCAGCAGCTGACCCAGGTAGGCATTCTGTGTTTTCAGTGAGGTGATGCTGTCATTCATAGCTCTGCAAGCTGCCATATAATGAGCCTTAAATCTCAGGAGTGCTTTATTGTGTACTTTTGAGAGAGTGTTCCACATGTTTGAAGAGAGGTGATAGACTGGAATGGGACCAGTGTGGCTGTCTGAAGTTGCTACACCCAGCCAAAATCAGCTTTGATATCAATACAGCATTTTTCATTCCTCTGGGCTTTTTGAATTTATTTGTATTGAAATATAATGAAGAAAAAGAATCATTGAATGAATCTATCAATTAATCACCAATTACAATGGCAGTGAAATGCTAAAAACCCCCACATAATTGGGAAATGCTATGAACTGTTTATACTGTTGAGCTATGTTCTGAATACATCTAACATGAATCAATATTGTATGACCTTACTTTTAGATGATGTTTAGTTTCACTTTTCCTGTTACGTTTCTATTTAGATCCTGCTTCTTATGTTTCTATTTAGATCATGCTTCTTAGTGATCCAGAGATTGAGAGCAGCATCCTTATCAGCTCTGATGAAGGGGCTACCTACCAGAAGTACCGTCTGAACTTCTATATCCAGAGCTTGCTCTTCCACCCTAAGCAGGAGGAGTGGATCTTGGCCTACAGTCTGGATCAAAAGGTGAGCAACTGATTTCATATTTCAGTGATTCTTGAGCCAGGTGTTGAAGGGGGTAGTGTCTAGAACCCTCCACTTACAAAGATGGTGAAGAAATTATGATGTGTTTTGCTGCTGACAGCTTACAGGTTTAAATATGCTCAGAACCTACCCAGTGACTCCAAAGCAAGCTTGCTAAGGGGAGCAGAGATATATACTGATCCTGATAGCTATGGAAACTTCAGTAGTGGTGGTGGTATGAAATATGAAAAGATTCTGAAATGTGATGTGGCTTATGGAGCTGTTCTAAAAACTTTACTGATTTTTAGGCCTTGGTGATTACTGAGTGATCTTCGAGGATCAAGTACTCAGACCTAGTTAGTCCTGGCTGTTGTGTGTGAAGGGGTGCTTTTTCCTGCTTGCAAACTGAACTGGGTTATCAGTGAGTGGCACCAGAAGCCTGGCTCCTCTGCACCACTTTTTAAGTCACTTTGCAGTGCCTTCTGTTAGTGAGACAACTCCTAAGTCTGTTACTGCTCTTACGTAGCAGTTGTCTGGCTTGAAAGATGCTGAGCAACACAGGTATAATGTTGCTTGTAAAGTGCTGTGTTTAGTGTGCACCTCAGTTAGGGACCAACAGTCCTCGCTGCAGCCAAGGCTGAGACTCACCAGATGAACAAGTTACAAATTCTAGAAAGCTTAAAACTTGCCAAGCTTTTATCATTCCACTCTTCTGTTTCTGTCATCCATACACTCTGTAAAGTAAAAGCGTACCAGATAGACACTTTTAATGTTTTTGCATTTAACCTGTCAAGTGTGTGTGACTGTGTTCTGGGTGTGATTTTTAATTCCTACCTTTTTTGTGTAGTTTTCTGAACTACTCAATCTCACATGCCAGATTAAGGAAAAGACACCCAAAATAACATGCCACTTGTATTTGCCAAAGCTTCCTCTGTGAGGCTAGTACAAGTCTTTACCCAAGTAGTTATTGAGAATGTAATCAAATAATCTACTGCTGTACTTCCCCATGCAACCTTTCCATCTACTTGTTAACAACGCTGTGGCAGGCACCAGGTGGTTTGCTGCTATGCTACTGAAGATGCTTCAATGACATTTGCAAGCATAAAGCTATTGTAAATACACTCCTTTCATAGCATCAAATCCTTACTGTGTGAAGGAGTAAGTCAAATGTCAAATAGTTTTGTACACTCAGATGTTCAGTGTAACAGGGATTTTTAAGTAGGCCAGAAAGAGCGATCTATTTATTTGATGTCGTAGAGTGGTTCAGTGCCACCTTTAAACTGGATGTAAAGATTTTAAATGGTGCTGGTGTTTGTAAAATGACAGCCCTGGGAAAAAAAAAATCAGGTATCTAGTCAGGTGCTCATGGATATGAGAAGCCAGATATAACATGTTGAATATGTGTTTGCAAAGATGTCCAGTCATAGTGAGCACAGAGCATCTGCTCCTGGATACTTCTGCTTCCAGTGCTTTGTTTTCTTTTTATGACTTTTTCATGACATTAGCCAGCAGAAGGAGAAATCAAAATACAAAGTATGTACACACACTTGACACTGAGATTGTAATCATGCTTTCTGTGTCCAGTACTGCAGTAGTGGCTCAGGAGCATATTTCTTCTGCTTCTTCAAACTGCCCACTTCAGTTTTTCTCTTCTGCTCAAAACAGGGCCAAGGAAAATAAACTGTGAGTTAGTGTGCTGGTTTGAGGCCAGACAGATCCTCTCTTGCCCCGAAAAGGGACAAAAGAATGACACTCACACAAGCGGATTGGAGAGTGATGGAAAGTTTAAATGGAAAAGCAATTGGTGAAGCTACAGAGAACTACAAACTACAAAGCATAGTGGAAAAGAACATCCTAAAGCATACAGAACCCCTCACAGAATTCCCAAAAGCTTCCCAATCCTCCCTTCCTCCCACCTGAGGGTCTACCCAAACCCCCCGGGCTCTTTCTTCCCCCTCCCGCTGCTAGGCAAGTCTCAGGCTGGCCAGGTCTGAGACTGCCCCCCCTCCATTCTCCTCCTGGCATTAGGCCTAGTCAGGCCTAAGAGGCCTTGAGGATACTCCCCCGGCATTACCCGATAAGAGAGGACATTTCCCATGGGAGCAGAGAGGGAAAAAAGAGGAAGAGAATGACTCTGCAGATGGCTTTATAGGGCACAGGATTTATAGGTAGAAATACGCCATTTCCTGTGTCCACCCCTATTGGGTGGGCACCTGGGACACCAGAGGTGTATCTCATGCAGCAGTGGCAGGGGGCACCCAGCCCAAACTGCCACAGTTAGAAACACCCTGAGGCTGCCTGCATTTTATCGCCAGAACTGAACAAATTTGTCCATGGTGTAAGAGCAAAGATGAGGTGCTCAGCAGCTTGTTGGTCAAACAGAAATAGAGCAGTGAAGTTCAGGCTTTGCCTTTATGTTAGAAAAGAAAGTGTCTTCTAGTCTAAAAATCCTAAATCCTTAGGTTGCTTCATCAGATCTTGAGCATCTTCCTAGGACTGCTGTGGTTGCTCTCTGTTTTTCTCTAAAAGACAGATCTGGATCTCACACCTTCACACACTGCTATGCTATGCCCTCTTTCCTGGCTGTGATCATGGGATCATGCCAGTGCTGCTGACCAGAAGAGAGATATCAAGATCTCCTAAAACACATGGCTAGAGAGGCAGCAGTACTACTCTGCAGTTGTGAAAAGGCTATCCAAAGAGGTGCCATGCTCTCTCAGGGGCTAATTATCCAACTGCTGGTATTCCTCTGCCCTTTGTTTTTGTGTCCATTGTCCTGTGAGGCAGCATGAAGTCATCTGGCACAAAATAGGTGGTTCTGGATCAAATAGTGCTTGCTTTGCACTTCATGTATCCAGGTTTTTGAGATAGAACTGCTCTGAAGCACTTTTCATTTAAATGGCTGAAATTTCAACAAAATAGAAAGTTTATCACTAGTCTGGAACCTTCAGCTAATCATCTACAGATACTGTGACAAGGTAGCTTAGTGGATGTTCTGCAGTGAGAGACCATAATCTTCTACCTCTCTAAGCTTTAAAAATGTTTCACCTTTAAAGGCTTTGTAATGACTACTTTAGAGGCAGATTTAAAAATACAATTAACTCTGAAAACAAATCAAATACTTACAATTTGACTCCCAGCAGTAGGCACTATTAAGGGAAAATCTAATCCATCCTCTCACAACTGTGAATGTGTAAACAAGTTGCAAATTTAATTTAACTTCTTAAAAAATAATCAAAAAGCTTTCAGATTAATATTTATTTTATTAGTTTTATTTCAATTTAAAATAATAATATGGTGTTGTAAGCAAGCTGTGGTCAACTAGGAAATTATCGAGCACGATGAATCAGAAAATCCTCTTTGCCTATGATGTTGTTCAACACAGTAAAATGAAATATTAACAGCCAGTGCCCTATAAATAATTCATTTGGTCACTGCCTAGATCAAAAGTTTTAAAATTAATTTGTGCATAATGATAGAAAAGAACATGAAAGTTTTGGTGTGAAATAAAAACAGATCTTCCTGGTAGAAAGTTTTCCTCTCAGGTCGTCTGATCTACGCTTCCATGGCTATGATTCAAGCCTTGGTCATTGTTTTATCCTAAGCATCCCTTCTTTTTGGCTAACTTCTATGCAATTGGCAACAATATTAGGCTACTTATCTGTCTGATTAAAAAAACCTCGAGCAATCAACTGAAAAAAACCCAGCACATTTTGATTTGTGTCCTCTAACAGAACTACAGTCTCTTCCAAACTGGTATTTTAGAAGGCATAGTCACTATTCTCAGACAGTAGTGAATAAATGGAATAATAGAAGTCTGTGACACCCTTGTAGAACCACAGTCTTGACATGTCCCTGAAATTTGGCAGTGGCTAAGTGGTAACTGTTCTCAGAATATGGTGTCCCAAATAGTTTTTCACCCAGCTACTAGCAACTTTCTACCATCTTCTAACTTGCTTAGGAGAATGCTGGTTTTCTCCTCACTGTTCCTCCTCTAGCCTTGTTGTTGAATAACCTCACTTCTCTAGTTTGTCCTTTATGTGAATCTATTTTTATACCTACCAGTGGTCTTTTGATACCAGTCTCATGTGATTCTAGTTTAAAGCCCAAGACTCACAACAATCGTGTGACCAAAAATGACCTTTTCCTTCTTTAAGAGGAGCCCGTTTCTTCTCAGCAGAGCTTATCCTTGAAGTATGCCTTCGTAGCTGAGAAAACCAAAGGCTTTCTGACACTCTTTTTCCACCACTTGAAATAATTCAGCATCAGTTTCATCCCCAAATATTTTATTATCACTCCCACATGGGTATTGTCCCTCTTTTTCCTGCTTAGGGTTATTCCCAGGAGCAAGTGAGAAGACTCAGTGAGAGGGATGGATCTCAGCAGGCTTTCTGAAAGACATTTTGCTGTGTTGCTGCTAGTTACTTCTTTCATTTAAAAACAAATCACAGCCACCACCATTTGCTTTCTCTCTGGAGTATCCAAAGAGTTATTGAGGATACTTCTTCAGTATGAGCCAAGCCAGCATATCGTTCCTGTTCTTAATTTTTTGTAGCCAGTTATGACCCTCCTCTGCCTTGCTAACTCTCATGTGTTATCAAATAAATGCAGTATGGCTGAGCCAAGAAATCTGTTTGTGTGGGCATGTATGTGTAATAAGTTCATAGACCCTGGTGCTTTCTCACAACATGTAAAGCACAGACAGGAGGAATTTTTGCAGGGCTTTAAGATAGCATGGTTGGGTGTATTACTCTCCCATGAGCAGCCATGTGGCATTGGGCAATTATCAGGCCCTGGGAAGTTAATTGCATCTTGTGAGCCGAAAATCTTGGCCCTCTTCCCAGTAGCTTTATGTGTGTCTACTTTATTGATAAAATAGTGCAATCTGATGTGTGCACATGTTGGTTCTGTTAATGGACCCCTGTGGCCTTTGACAGATGGTGGACACTATGTAAATGTTATAGCCAATTTTGCTGCAAGTCAGGCTGGGTCTCACTGGTAGTGTCTGTATTGGCACTCGGATGTATGAGCCAACACAAAGGGAAAACAGGGCTTCATCCTCCACTTTTCACAGGTTTTTGCAAGAAATATATAGGAAGCCATTTTAAATGACTCTTGTATCAAAGTGTGATGGGAAGAGAAATCTATGAAAAAGGTGTGATAGTCTCTGTTGGAAAGTGCTAGAAACTGCTTCATGAAGCACTGTGAAAACTCAGTCTACCAGCATATATGTGATGTATAGTTTTATTGTGTCTGGGGATGAAGAAGACCTTGAACTGATCTTGCATTTCTGATACTAACATTTCAAGTGCCCCGTGATTTATCTCATTTATCCAAGGAACCACCTAGTTCTTACTGAGCTCAACTTTCCACACTTCTGTGGAGAATAGATCAGTCTGGACATAGAAATGGAGCAGAACTTCCAGTGCCCTGGAATTTCTCTGGGAATGACATGGGAGCTTATTTCACAGCAACATGCAAAACCGTCTTGTGTTAATGTTTATTTAAAAGGTAACTTTTAAAACGAAGAGAAAATATTAGGGAAATAGAAAGATGTTTAAAATATTTCCAGTCACCTTTGTTAACAGAAAAAAAAATGCAAAAAAGATAGAATTCCACCTGTTCTTTACAGGCCAAGCTGTGATTTGAAACCCACTGGGAATAGGTGAGAGGCTGAATAATTCGTTAGCAGACCAATTTAAATTCTCCAGCTACACTACTATGAATCTGAGAACATTGGATAAACAAGAAGTTTGGCAGTCAGTGACTTCTCGCTCCACGGGCCTTAATCTTCATCAGGAAGCGAATAAAAGAAACTGAGTGTCTTAATACCTCTTCAAATGAGGTGATAAATGAAATGTGCAAGATAACATTCTCCTGTATCACCAAGTTGCACCTGGCAGACAGTATCAGTTCTGACTGGGGAGATTCCTTCAGTGTTGGAGATGTGTGCAAGTTCTTGAATGTGGTATGTATCAGAGCCCTGGCTATCTTGACTAGACACTGCTGAATTTATCAAAAATAATTACAGATAACACTGGGACTGTGTGGGAAAGGTTTTCTTTTTTAATAGCTTAGACACAGAGAGCCAGAGCCACAAAGACGTTGCCTTTGTCACCAGGTGATGTGATTTTCTAACAATGTCCAATCATGTCTTGCAAGCCTCCAGTAAGGGGAACTCCACTATGTCCCTGGATTTGGTTCCAGTGATTGATTGTTCTCCCTGTGCCCTCAGTGCCCTGAAGGACCCTTGGTCCCTATGTCCCAGAGGGTGCTAGTGCTGCAGGATTTCAGGCTTAGCTCCCCCTCCTCTACTCTGCTCATATTCACTAGTACAGAGACTAGGGAGTTGTACTCTCCTTCGTTCCTAGCAAGTGCCCCAGCCCCTGGTCTCAGATTTTCTTGTTCCTCTCCTGGCAGTGTAGGCATGTGGGGACTTCAGGGTTATGTTCAGGTGAGAATATTGCATTTTGAGTTGGAACCTGTAATGTTGGATAGTATGAATTTAAGAGAGCAGTGGCACACTGCAGATGTGCTGAAATGAATCCATGTGTGCTGCTGCATCTCCAAAAGTGAGATATAACTCCAGACCAGACCTGTAGGTTTTCTTTCCTTAGGAACTGAAGTATGGGGCTGATGAGTAGAGGTGAGCTGGTGGCTGCCTCACATCTCATTTTGATGTGTGTGAGCAGGTACTCAGAGCGGTCATCTGGTCCTCAGCAGAGCTCCCTTTCCTGGAATTTAGATGTAACTAGGTGTCAGAACTGTGAGCAACTTCTCCTTTTGTCAGTAACAGCTCGAGACTGTACCACTTGGGTAAAACTCAACTTTTCTTAGTAAGATGTGAACATTATATATTAACAAGGAAAACAGGCTCTTTCTGCTCCCTCATGGATCCTCATGGTAGAATCACTATTTCATTGCATGATGTGAGAGAACATACTGGGGCTAATATCTCACCATGGCTCATTGAAATCTGAAGAGCGAGATGACTGTGGTTCCAGTCCTATGGATTCAGTACTCAGCTTTCAAATTCATCTTGCACTGGTCGCTTGGCATTTGAGCAGCCTGCAGAGTGAAGCTAGAGGTACACCTACTGCATACTTTTCACCCAAAGGGGAAAGAATTGAGGAAGCTGCCATAAAAATGACCCCTACAGGCCTGTTGTACTGAGCAGCAAAATAAAATGAGTATGTCACCCAGTCACAAAGGACAGTGTTTCATATTTAATGCAAGCCATATTACAGTAACTGCTCTTAGAAATCTCTGCTATACTGACTGATACACTGTGTTACACATTCATACTGAGAAGCAATCCCTGCCCCACAGAGCTTGCAATTAGATGTGAAGCTGACAGACAAAACGTTGTCCCAGGAGTATCCATAGTGTATTCAGGCACAGGTCGTTAAAGCATTTCATTGACTAACTACCACTGAGGACTGTAACAAAATAAGAAACTGAGTCCTAATAGAGTCCTGTTCCCATGACTTAACCACAAATAAGCCTTTCATCTCTTTGCTTTTTGAATACTCTTCTGAGAACATCAGGTTCTACAAACGTATCATGTGTCCTTTGCTGGACAAGCCACCTGCCAGCAGCTCTCCCGGGCAGAGAGGGCTCCATCAAACAAATAAACTGAAATGTTAGTAACATTAAAACAAACAAACAAACAAATGACCACAAAACAACAACAACCCCCCAAAAAACCCAAAAGCAAAACCAAAAAACAAACCACCACCCAACCCCAAAACATCAAACCCTTGAGATTTGGGGTGTTTAAAGGCAATTACAGAAGTCTCTTCTTCAATATGATAATGAACTGAAGAATTGAAATCATTTAACTTCATTTACAAATCATGAATATGTATCAGTGCTTTTAAATGAAAGGACAACTAAAACAGATATAGTGTTTGTTCAATTCATTAAAAGGAAGACAATTTATCAGGAGGGTTTTTTTGCCCTCTTAAACTAAAACTATATGCAAATGTAGGGAAATCAAGACCTTGCACTAGTTCTGCTGCATGATGAATATTTTTATAATCCTAATTAGAACCAGTCATTTAGTTCAGCAATTTCCCCCAATCTAGCCAATTTGAAATTAAAATAGATGCCTTGATTACAAAACTCATTAGCAAAGAAGCACCCTTTTCTCTAACCAGTTCATTTAGAATGCACAAACTGAATGAAGTGAGGAGCACTTGTGTTGTCAATTGCCTAAGTGAAGTGAGCCTTAATTGTTAGCATTGTGAAGTATTTGTATTGCTGCATGTTTCATTGCAGTATAATATATCATTCATTAAATGTAACAAAAGCAGCTTTTAAGTGATTTAATTAAGTGGTGTTGGTGCACCAGGTAATTTTTATAAAGTCATATGTCACAATTGTTTGCATTTGAAGTATTGATGGGCATTACTGTCTGAAAGAAGACATATGGTTCTGCATTTATCATCCTGATTATGGGAGGCTTGACAGTTTTACCAGGAGATGAGAAATTAAATTACACACCCTGGTTCTACTTCAGAAGTGCCCAATGAATTTTGTCCTAGAAAAACGGTGAACTTTGGGCTAGTGATGATTTGTGGTGGCAAAAAGAAAGTAACTGCTCGTGAAAGTTGATTTAGCTAGAACAGACTTTTCTATTGTGTTTTATTTATGTTATAGATACTTCATGAACAGGTTTTATTTTGAAAAGGAAAATATAAAGATAAATGGAGTGAGAAGTATTCAATGCTTAAATGTGCTCTTCTGCTGAAGTTTATTGTGTAACAGAGCAAGGATCCCATGGCTTATTCCTGGGCCATGCTAAATCTTGGCTGTGTATTGATTTTATCTGAAGCCTAAGTGAGGTGAGGAGTGGTTATAAATACAGCAGATGAGAATAAACATAAGGAATGAAGAAGGCTGAAGAATAAGAACACTGGAGGCCATGATTTATTTTGCCTGACTGTAGAGATCTAAACTCTATCAACATGCACCTGTATTAGGTACTGAGGCTTGCACATACTTGGTGGTGATCTAGAGAATGGTGTTGATAGATTTCTGGTAGCAAATGTAGGTGACTCTTTCAGGATGAGGTAAATTGCACCTTAGGCTCATTTATATTGACTAGGCTTCCACTGACTGTCAAGGAGGTGATTTCCTTTGCTAGATGTAAGTATTTGCTACATTACTGGAGATCAGGGGACTTGAAACCAACCCTCCTGTTTGGATGTGTGCAAAAGGGATTACATGGGATACAATTCCAATATGATGAAAGCAACAAAAAGCATTAAGTTTCTTGGTTCCTGCTATTGTGCCTACAATTTATAGTGACCCTCACCCCAGAGGAGAGAGCAAACACGATGTGCAAGCAAAGATGAAATTCTCTATGTTTCGTTTTTCTTTTACCAGGATTGTGTAGATAAGAGTTACCTACCAGTCTGCTCAGTGAAATTAGATGAATCCAGAAGGGTTTCTTTGACCTTTCCTTCCCCTTCCATTCCCCCTGCTTTCCCTCTCCCCCCCTTTTCCCTCCCCCCCCCCTTTTCCCTCTCCCCCCCCTTTTCCCTCTCCCCCCCTTTTCCCTCTTCCCCCCCTGTCCCTCTTTCTCCTCTCTCCCTTTCTCTCTCTTTTTTTCCCCTATTGCTTTGCAGAGCTCTGTCTCAGTTGGCCTGATGGTGGCTTTAAGTTTCCTCTAAAATCTGTTAAGCAGAATAATCACAGAATCAACCAGGTTGGAAGAGACCATCAAGTCCAACTGATCACCCAGCCCTATCTAACCAACTAGACCATGGCACTAAGTGCCTCATCCAGGCTTTTCTTAAACACCTCCAGGGACGTCAACCCAACCACCTCCCTGCGTAGCCCATTCCAATGGCCAATCACTCTTCCTGTGAAGAACTTCTTTCTAAGATCAAGTCTAAACTTCCCCCTGCACAACTTGAGACTGTGTCCTCTTGTTCTTTTGCTGGTTGTCTGGGAGAAGAGACCCACCCCCACCTGGCTTCCACAATTAAAGAAACAGCACAATTCACCTGTTGACTCCACTCAGATGTCTCCTGATGCTGACCATAGAAAGCTTCAGTCTGGTTCCTTTCCCTTCACTGAAATGAGTCAATGTGGAACTTGAGTTTAGAAATGTGACTATTCCAGGCCAGAGAACAACAGGATTGATTTTACCCAAAACATCACGTCTGAAGTGACTGAGAGGAGCCTGTGGCAACTAACATAAACTTGTGTGAATTGTCATGAAATTTTCATTTTGAGTACCACTACATATAAAATGCAGAACTTAATAGGATAAAAAGGCAATCCTGACCTCAGAGAATCCAGATGGTTCAGCATGGGCCTAATTTTACAGTTATGCATAATTGTTCCTATAGATGAAGACAGAGAAGTATCTTAGCCTTTGCATACTAGCACATGAAGTGGTTATACAAACAGGCTTTCACTATTGCAAAGTACCTGCAAAGACATACATTTAACTTATGGGGTTTTAGTGTTGGGAATTTAGATAGTTTCAGTTTTGCTGTTCTCTTGTCTTTCTCTGATGCTTCAAGATACTAAAGTTAGCTTGGGGGAAATGGGTCTATCAGCACCTGAAATTCTGAGCATGTAGAATTGAATGTAGAAGGAAACTATTTAACTCCCTCAGACCAAAAGTGCTTTCTGGAAGATGGCAATTAAGAAGCTGTTATGTTTTGTTAACCAAAGAGAGTCATTCTTTATCCAGAAGGATTTGGGACTCAGCAGCTCCCATTACTGTCAGTTATTCAGGCAGAAGAGAACTGTTGGAAGTCTGCCCAACAAGGACTATTCTTTCTGTCTGTGTAATGGTGTCATTAATTAGTATTTGCACATTGCCTTGACAACATAAGACCTCACTGTAAGTATTGTACATTAGGATGGCAGTGGGCTACAAGAGGCAATACTTTCATCTTTGGTGTCCTCAAAGATGGATGATTGGGATTGGAGAGACCAGTGTCCTTGAGGCAGGCAGCTGGATGGATGAAAGTACAGTCATTCCCCTCCAAGCAAGCACCTGCCTATTTGTTATGTCACCAATGGGACAGGCTGTGAGGGTACTTCCTGAGGGGTGCATTTCTGTGTGCCAGACCAGGAGTTTGTGGTCAGGAGTGGCAATGGTAGGCTTAGGACTAGCTGACTCTCTCTTGTGTTCAGATCTACTCCTAAGGCAGAGGTGTTTCAGCTTCCTATTAGAAGCTGCTGAACCTTTGGCATATTTACATAACCTGAGAAAAACACTTGGGAAGAGGGCTGTGTGAACCATCCCAGGATGGGAACTGTTAGGAAGCCTGCAGTCCTGATCCTGACACAGAGCCTTGGTTCTAGTTGGCAGTCCCAAGGACTAAAGTCTTTGCCACTGTTCTACTTCTAGCTGCTCTTGCAGCTATGCTTTCCATTGCAATTGAGGATGTGCAGGGACCAGTCAGGTCATCAGATCCTACAGGTTAGCCCTAGACCCCACAGAGCATCTGTGACATGATTTCAGTGGGGGTCTGTTGCTACAATGGCAATATCCATTTAGTGCTTTCTGATGGGCATGTCATATCCATATAACAAGGCACTGTTATACCTTATCTCTACCAGTTTGTTAGCAAAATCTTGTATGCAGCTGAAAGATGTGTTATCTGAGAGCTAAAGAGAGAGAAACTCCACAACAGGAGCAGACAGGAGCCAGCGTTTCCTCTCCGCCACTCCTCAGTGAAGCCTAACTAGATTTTGTAAACCTCAGGGTGGCCTGGTGATTTTTGCTGATTCCTTTGTGCCATGACCAGGAAGAGCCATCTGGTTTACCTGTCAGTGTCAGTGTTACCATGCTTTTGTCCTGGTCATGTTATCTACCACTGTTATGCAAGGGGTATTTAAAGGGCTCAGAAATCACAGCTTTGTGATTGCCAATACGGAGGCAGTGAATGTGGCTGAAGGGAAACTGAAGCACAGGAAGGTAAACTGTACAAGATTCACCAGATAAGCAGTGATAGAACTGCAATGTTACACAGACTTGCTAAATCATGTCCTGTCCTTTCCTCTTGCCCTTTTGGCCCCATAGAAATGTTACAAGAGTTCCTTTTCTTGCAGCCTAGTCTCTCCCCCAGGCTTTAGGCTGTGACAGGACTTCCTGTGTGGTTGGGGAGCCCATGTGGGAATTTCACATCAGCAAGCACTGTAGTTGTACATGTGCCACAGGGCAGAGAGGGCTCTCCTTTTACAGTGCTGTGCTACAATAAAAAGCTCACACATTTGTTTTCAAATAATTTAGTGGTTACCATGTGAAACAAACCTCTATAATATGAGAAGCTGCTAAGTGACCCTAGTTGTGTCTCCAATTGACCTTTGCAAATAGGTTTCTCTGTCTGTCCTCTTTTTGAGTAGCTACAGACTGTCTCTGCCTCCAGTGCTTTATTTCAGCAGGGAAATGGACCATGTTCTCATCTAATAGCACACCTGAGCCAATTTACAAAAGATGTGTGCAGTCACATACATAGCAGCTGAAATTCAGTGTGAATCCAGGGAGATGCAAGTTTACATCACTGGAAGCTCTGGCCTGAAAACATGTATATATGTAGTTTACTCCTCCCACTGTACAGGGTGGGTGATTTTCCCCCACTAAAATCTGCCTGCTGAGGTGAGGGATGTAGATCCCCTGGGCTCATCTGCCTGTTTGCAAGATACTGCTTATGTTAAGGCAGCTTTTTGTTTTCATAGTTCAGCCTTGACATAGGAAAATTCATCTTTTCCCCCCTTTCCTCCTTTTTGTTCTTTCTCACATAAACTGCATGAAATCAATATTATTCAGGGGAGTAAACATTCCAGAGGAACAGCTCTAAGTCCTCTGTCTTCACAGTAGAGATGAAAGATTCAAATGGCCAAATGCTCAATGGTAAGCCAATGTGTGTTTCAGCTTTCCATGCTCATTGCTTCAGTGTCAAAAAAGGAGGCCAGGCCTGGATTTCTGGTCTAGTCTATGTCAAAACTCAACCAATCAGCAAACTCAAGCTTATAGAAGTCATGAATTGGTCCCTTGAAATTCGTGAGTTTGGCAGAGAGAAAAAAAAAAAAAGTGAAGGTGTTTAACTAATTTCAGTGGTTCTCTCTTCTATTCCTCTTGATGTTTCTGTGATTGAGGGAAGTATGGAAATCATGGTTTTTTAAATGCTTTCTCATAATTAATAAAACTAGAAGCTTTATCTTAAAAAAAAAAAGGCAAAAAAAGGCAAAAAGGCCAATAATTTCATAATGACTTGTTCTGCTGAGGGCCATTTATGCTTCTAGGAGATATCTTTATTCATCATTGCAAAATGCTTTATGTCTTCAGTCCTATTTTGGTGCATAGTTCAACATGATCTTCCATATAGGTTGTCTGAGAGAAGACTGTTGTCCTGTTTGTATAGGCTGTGACAAGCTTGTGTATGTGTTTGGTGGGGTTTTTTGTGTTTGTTTAGTTATGGGGGTTTTTTGTCATTTGTTTTGTGGTGTGTTTTGTTTGGCTTGTTAGTTTGTTGGATTTTGTTTGGTTGGTTGCTTGGTTGATTTTTTTTTTTTTCAGTAGAAGCCCCACAAGAGTTTTGTGGGAGTTAGAAGAAGTTTTTTCCAGTGTAATGAAATTCTTTAGTTCCTGTTCAATAGATTTTTATAGAATGATGGGTTGCTATAAAATGAAAGTTAGGGCATGATGCAGTAAAATTTTGGCACATCCAAAGTGCTGTGGGCATGATAAAAGGAGGAGCTGAGGCACTGAAACGAAGGATGATATTTCTGAGAGAAGGACATTTGCTAAAACAAGCAAACAACAAAACTGAATGCTTTATAGAAAAATCCTTGGGATTCTGCAGTGCAAAAGGAGGAAAATGTGCTCCTTCCCACAGCCTTCTACCTTGTGCAGCTCATTTTGCTGGAGGCTCAGTGATCACAAACTGTCTGAATGTAGATTTGGTAGCATTTTATACTTGCAGCGTTTAAGTGATTACAGCACGTACCAATAACATGTTAGCAGAATATACTGTACCCAAGGGCACTTTCCTGCCACAGTGTAAGAGAACAAATAATGTAATCAAAAAGTTTTCCTGCCAGAGCAGGACTCTGGTTTTGTCCTCTGGCTAACATGGCACTTGCTTCAGGCCAGTTGATTTCCTCAGATCTCTCTGCAAGTCCACAATAGTTAGGCACACATACCCAACAGCACAAATGTGACAAAACTGAAAGCTCTGCTGCAAAATTGAGTCCAATGTTCCCTAGCCAGATGAGTTTTCTTTTTTTGTTTTTTTTTTTTTTTTTCCCTCCCTCTAGTGACAGCATGAAGGCTGCTTTATTTTTCTTCTGCAGCCTTCCCTTATGTTATGAATTTTGCTGTACCATCACTGTGAACACAGGTTAACTTCAGGAGTTAAAGTTACCTTTATATCAAGTCTGGTGATTTGTTGTTGACTGTGGTTGTTGCCTTAGATCAGATTTGCTTATTGTTGTTGGATTTTTGTGGGGACTGCTTTTTCTTTCACCCTGCTCTATAACTTGGATCGAAGGTACCTTGTCTTCTAATTAAATGGGATAAATAGATTAAAAATACACACTGCAGAATATATATAAATCTAGAGAGCTGCTGAGAGGTTAGATAAGAGCTTTTTTTTTTTTTCTTTTTCCTTTTTTTTTTTTTCATGATCTGCAATTGCAGATTCATTTATTCTGAAGGTACAGTTCTCCACTGTTTGTTTGCAGGAACTGGGTGATGGATGAATCAGAGCTGACAGTGTAAATGGTGTGTGCCCAGCAGCCCTAGGGGGATCCCTGAAACATGCGAGTTTATCATTTGGTGATTTTTCTGGCATTGATGCCTCAGTGCAGTGACAGTTTATGCTACAGCTGTCAAGCTAAATTGTTCCTGATGGTGGCTGGCATTTACAATGATGCTGTTCATTTGGGTTCCTCCTGTAAACATTCATATGCTGCCCTTCATGCTGGGGCATGGGTGGTATTGTCAGTCTCTCCCTCACCTTGGGATTGAGATGAGCTGAATCCCTGTCAAGTACAGGGAAGACCCATCTCTTACTTTCAATGAGACCATTTGCTGTTCAAAACAAAGGAAAGGATATGGGTCTGTCCAGATGTGAAACTCCTTCCTCCATGCGATCTCTGGCTTGGCTCTGTGTGTCTAGAGATAGGTGCCTGTGTAAGCAGGCTCTGCTTTTCCTTTCTGTAGTTGCCTGTTACCAATGCACGGATTGTTAAGGAATCTGGCCAATAAGAAGTGTGGCTAGGTAGAACTGGATTGGGTTATCCCACAGGACTTTGGGAACGTTGTAATGAGAGCAGTCAGTACTGGAGACCATCTTCAAGTTAGCAGAGCCCTTGGTGGAGACTGTGGAGAAGGAGTGTACAGGTGAAAGGAATTCTGAGTTTCTTTATGATATTACATGTTGAAGCTTGCAGAGGCAGGTTTGGTTTTGCACTTGAAGCATCCAGTGAATTAAGACACATGGGCCATTTCATCTTAAACTTTTGTTCTGTTGATTTATTATAGGACAGGATATGACACTGTGTGGTAAGGATTAATAGTAAATTCTAGAAGATGATAAAAGAGCTAAGGTATTTCAATAGGAGATAATATTTGCTGAAGCTACATCTTCAAGACTATCAGAAATGGAAGTTTTTTTACCTGCTGTTTATAATATTTTTATTCATACAATCTATTTCACAGCTGCAGTTGTCCTATAGGCAGCATCTATGCTTTCTTTTGGGGCACACATGACTCCCATTAACTACGGTGGATCTTTCTTGATGCTGGTTTGGTCCAGTACCTGGTGTTGGTCCCAGGAAACAAGTGCATAGGCAATATGTGGAGACCAGAATTGTCCTGACAAGATTTCCTCCCAGTGGAGTGACCATTTATCAACTATAGCTTCCCAGAAGCCTTTCAGGATGGCATTGAAGGCATGTCATAACCAAAAGAGTAGGAGGTAGCATATTGTGTTCTGTCAGCCTATGGAACCAGTGAAATACTGGTTGTGCCATCTTTCCTGATCTCCTAACAGGCAGAGCTGAGAATATGGCCCTTTGGCCCCTTTGCAGACTACACTGCCATGTCTGTTATAAAATGGAAATTATGAAAACCATGCTTTTCAATGTGAGTCTTGAACTATCTTAGGAATTGTATTAAGGAAGGGTCTTGTAAGGTTTATAAACATCTGCCTCTGCCTGCTCACCTATGCCAGCCTTTAAAGCTTCCTTGGTGTTATCCCATTTACATACAGCTAGACAGTTCTGTGCTTCCTTTTTACAGTCCCTGAAAATTTCTCTCTTTGGGTCACTCTTGATACTGCTACCTTGTCCTGATTTCCCTCCAAGTTGTAGGGCATCTGTGCCTGTGATGTGTTTCTTGGGGTATGCATCTTTCCCTCAGACTAAGTGAAACCAGTGCTATGGACAGCTAAGTGTTTGGCTTGTGATCCCAGTGAGCTGATGTGCTAATGCCACTGAGCAGAGCAAACCCCTCTGGCTCCATGGCCTTGTTATGGTGTGTGCATGCTGAGGGGCTGCAGTGGTCTCTGGCAGCAGAGAAAGGTGAGATCAGAGTGAGATTAATTTGAGCAGCCTCTGTTTTCAGTGCCCAGCCACAAGCTTCCTAAACCACCAAAAAGTGTCTTTTACATAGCTCAACCTTTGCTTGCTCTGGTTTTGGGTGCTTGCATGAAATGTGCTTGGCATAATGGACCAGTACAATGCTGTGGTTTTATCAGAGCTTCAAGTCACCTCTTAGAAATCTGGTAAGATCCCAGATGAGCTCCTCTCTTAGGAAGCTTGCAATTTAGTGGCCACTAAACATTTTGCAACAATCCCTTCTTTGCCTCATGAATCCCTGACAGAAGCCATAGCCTCAGGGAGCTGGGGCACAGTGTTCTCATAGGGTGAATGGGGAAGAAGAATATGAACAGTTTGTTCTGATTTTGTGAAGAAAAAGAATTGCACAACACCTCTGAGAAGTGGGGTGTGGGTCTTAAGGACCTGTGAAATTTGCTGCTCTTTAGCTGATGAGGTGAGAACTCTATGAGAAGGGTGGACACCAGACTCTGCCTGGGCTGACCATGAGTGGGAGCAGCTCTACTTCACCCCGACCCTCTTCCCCTCCCCCGCTGCCCTTGAGCAATAGCTATGAGACTCTGCAGGCTGAGGGCAATGTGGATGAGAGTATTGTAGAGGAACCAATCAAGGAGATGCCAAAGACGAAGCAGCCCCCCCAAACCTTAAGGACCAGTGCTACAAAGAAAAAGAGAAAGGCTATAGTTATTGGAGACTCTCTCTTGAGGGGAACAGAGGGACCCATATGTCATCCCGACCCATCCCATAGGGAGGTGTGCTGCCTACCTGGGGCCTGGGTGAGGGACATCACCCAGAGGTTACCTAAACTAATCCAGCCCTCTGACTATTACCCATTGCTGGTAATCCAGGCTGGAAGTGAAGAAATTGAAAAGAGCAGCACCAGGAAGATTAAAAAGGAATTTAAGGCCCTTGGGAAATCGATTGACGGGGCAGGAGCTCAAGTGGTGTTCTGCTCAGTTCCCTCAGCAGCAGTGGTGGACACTGAGAGGAACAGGAAAACCCACACCATCAACAGTTGGCTTAGGAGATGGTGCCAGCAGCGGAATTTTGGCTTCTTTGATCACGGGGCAACTCTTACTGCACCCGACCTGCTGGACCAAGTTGGGTTGAATTTATCTAGAAAGGGTAAGAGGGTGCTGGCACTGGGGTTGGCAGGACTCATTGGGAGGGCTTTAAACTAGGTCTGAAGGGGGTGGGTGTGGAAACCAGTCTCCCTGGAGAGGAGGGAGGACCACACAAACTGGTGAAATCAGCAGCCCAGCTGAAGTGCATGTACACCAATGCACGCAGTATGGGCAACAAACAAGAGGAACTGGAACTCTTGGTTCACCAGGAGAACTATGATGTAGTTGCCATCACAGAAACACGGTGGGACGACTCTCACAATTGGAGTACTGCACTGGGGGGTTATAAGCTCTTTAGGAGAGACAGGCAAGGGAGAAGAGGAGGAGGGGTGGCCCTGTATATTAGGGAATCCTTTGATGCCTCAGAACTTGAGGTTGCAGATGAAAGGGTTGAATGCTTGTGGGTTAAAATCAGAGGGAGGCCACACAAAACTGACATCCTGGTTGGAGTCTGTTATAGACCACCCAACCAGGATGAGGAGGCCGATGAGATATTCTATAAGCAGCTGGAAGCTGTCTCAAGATCATCAGACCTTGTCCTTGTGGGGGACTTTAACCTACCAGACATCTGCTGGGAACTTAATTCAGCAGAGAGGAGACAGTCCAGAAGGTTCCTAGAGAGGCAAAAGCACAGTTAGAAATTAAACTGGCTGCTTCCATGAAGGACAACAAAAAGCATTTTTATAAATATATTAATGCTAAAAAGAGGGGCAAGAGGAGACTCCACTCTTTATTGGACGTGGAGGGTAACATTGTAACTAAGGATGAGGAGAAGGCTGAGATTCTAAATTCCTTCTTTGCCTCCATTTTCAACAGTAAGGCAGGAGGACTTCAGGATAACTGGCCTCCTGAGCTGGTCGATGGGGTCAAGGAGCAGTGTTGTACTCCTGAAATCCATGTAGAATTAGTTCGAGACTTGTTGAGTCACTTGGATATTCACAAGTCCATGGGACCTGATGGGATTCATCCTAGGGTGCTGAAAGAGCTGGCAGATGAGCTGGCCAAGCCTCTCTCCATCATTTTCCACCAGTCCTGGCTCACTGGAGAGGTCCCAGAAGACTGGAAACTGGCCAATGTGACACCCATCCACAAGAAGGGACAAACAGAAGAACCTGGGAACTACAGGCCTGTCAGCCTGACCTCAGTGCCAGGGAAAATCATGGAGCAGATTGTCTTGGGGGCAATCACTGCACACCTGAAGGATGGCCAAGAGATCAGGCCCAGCCAACATGGATTTAGGAAGGGCAGGTCCTGCCTCACCAACCTGATCTCCTTCTATGATCAGGTGACCAGCCTGGTGGACGTGGGAAAGGCTGTGGATGTAGTCTACCTGGACTTCAGCAAGGCCTTTGACACTGTCCCCCACAGCAAACTCTTGGCCAAGCTGGCAGCCTGTGGCTTGGACAGCAGCACTCTGTGCTGGGTTAGGAACTGGCTGGAGGGCCGAGCCCAGAGAGTGGTGGTGAATGGTGCCACATCCAGCTGGCAGCCTGTCACTAGTGGTGTCCCCCAGGGATCAGTGCTGGGCCCCATCCTGTTCAATATCTTTATTGATGATCTGGATGAGGGGATTGAGTCCATCATCAGTAAATTTGCAGATGACACCAAGCTGGGAGCAGGTGTTGATCTGTTAGAAGGTAGAAGGGCTCTGCAGAGGGACCTTGACAGGCTGGACAGATGGGCAGAGTCCAACAGGATGGCATTCAACAAATCCAAGTGCCAGGTGCTGCACTTTGGCCACAACAACCTCATGCAGAGCTACAGGCTGGGGTCAGAGGGGCTGGAGAGCAGCCAGTATGAAAGGGACCTGGGGGTACTGGTTGACAGGCACCTGAACATGAGCCAGCAGTGTGCCCAGGTGGCCAAGAGAGCCAATGGCATCCTGGCCTGCATCAGGCATAGTGTGGCCAGCAGGAGCAGGGAGGTCATTGTACCCCTGTACACAGCACTGGTTAGGCCACACCTTGAGTACTGTGTCCAGTTCTGGGCCCCTCAGTTTAGGAAAGATGTTGAATTGCTGGAGCATGTCCAGAGAAGGGCAACGAGGCTGGTGAGAGGCCTTGAGCACAAGCCCTATGAGGAGAGGCTGAGGGAGCTGGGACTGTTTAGCCTGGAGAAGAGAAGGCTCAGGGGAGACCTCATTGCTGTCTACAACTACCTGAAGGGAGGTTGTAGCCAGGAGGGGGTTGGTCTCTTCTCCCAGGCAACCAGCACCAGAACAAGAGGACACAGTCTCAAAGCTGTGCCAGGGGAGGTTTAGGCTGGAGGTGAGGAGAAAGTTCTTCACAGAGAGAGTGGTTGGCCATTGGAATGTGCTGCCCAGGGAGGTGGTGGAGTCACCATCCCTGGAGGTGTTCAAGAGGGGATTGGACGTGGCACTTGGTGCCATGGTTTAGATAGCCATGAGGTTTAGGGTGACAGGTTGGACTTGATGATCTTTGAGGTCTCTTCCAGCCTTCTTGATTCTATGATTCTATGATTTTCACCCATGTAAGATAGATTGGTTTCAGGTGGATGTCTGCTCAGAGTCTTCAAGGGGATGGGTCACATCACTGGAGAACTGTTTTGAATAACCTTCATTGCCAGTGAAAATGTTGATGAATGGAGAAGAAGGCTGAATTGGATGTCAGGGGTGTGTGAGTGTTAAATAACAGATGACCTGGAGCAAAACCTGTTGCTTTAGTTTTGCCTAAATGACATGTTCTGCTTGAGCCCAAACTAATATTTATTTCTTTCAAGCCATGTGATTTTTTTATTTACATGAGCAACAGTTACACTTCAGAATAAAATGCTGCTCTAAATGCAATTTTAAACCTTTTTCATTAATGTCCATGTATGCACTTGCAGAATTGTGGGGGTTTTGCACATAAAGAAATAACAGCAAAATCCTATATGAATTTGGAAGGTGGTTTGCTGGTGTGAAATCTTTTTCAGTAGTCTAAAAAAAAAAATCTCTCTTAAATTAAATTATGTTCTGCATAATATAATGGTTACCCTACAGATAGCACCACAGGGCTTCTGAAGGAAGGAGGAGAGAAAGAGCTAAGCATGTGATTGCAGCTTGATGCCCCACTCTGGCTAATGCTTGAGCCTCTCCTGCTTTGCCTGTTGCAGTCTTAATGCTCAATAAACATGAAAGATTGGTCTGTAATGACAATGAATGTACTCAGACACTTGCACTGTAATTAAAGGCATATATCACACCATAAAGCACATTTGAATGAAAAATACTCCCATTAGACATGTGGTTCCCATTTATTTCCCCTTATTGTTAAACTTTTGTACTATAAGCATTGATGGAGCACGAGGAGAGCCTTCTAAACAGTTTTGGTGTGGAGCCTCAAGGAGCAAACAAGATTTTCCTCTTGGCCAGGGAGGGTGTAGAGTTCCTTGGTGCAGGTCAACCTTCATGGATGCATTGTCTGCATCCTCATGGTGAGTGGATCCAGTTAGCATGGACCTTAGACCAAAAACTGCCTGGAGATTTTTAAATTGAGAAGAGAAAGGACAAAGGGACCAGCCCAGCTTGGAGGAATAAATATCAGTATCCAATAGAGCTGATTCAGTCTTTTGTCACTGCCAAAGTGCTGATCCTAGGGAAAAAGGAAGTGAAGCATCAGCTGGGAGACAACAGGAGAAGCCTGCAACACTCCTCTGCCTCTGGTTGAGCCTATTGGATGCCAGTAGAAGGTATCTCCTGGTTCACCTTATAGACCTGGGAAGCAGGAGGGAGTTCTGCCACCTCCATCCTATTCTGAACTTTTCATAGTCCCAGTATTGTCCCTCCCTTCCCGGTTCTGCCCCTTTTTGTGTCTAGTCTCACTCTGTTCAGCATCTGTGATGCATGAAACTGTTCCTTACATGGCAGATTGCTTGCCTTGTCTGTTATGTCCCAGTTTGTTCTCAGGCTCTGGATTTTTTGGTTTTTGTTTTGTTTTGTGTTGTTTATTTGGTGTTTGTTTCTGGTATGTTTGTGTTTTGTTGGTTTCCTGTTTTCTCTTTTTCTCCCTTTTATGACTTTAGTTTTCAGTAAGGCTTGTTAACAAAACACTCATGAAAAAGGGGTCAGCAGCAACATACTGCTCAACTTTAGCCCTTCCCCAGACTATAGAGCTGATTTTGAAGTAGTTGAAATGTCATGAAGAAAGGAATAAACAAGCAATCAGAAAAGTTATTTCCCTCAAAATGACATTTCTATTTATAGTACCTTGTACAAGTTACTAAAGCTAGATTATTTAAAAATTATTAAAATGTGTTTTGACTGACTAAAATGAACATGTTTTCCCCCCAGATTTTCAGTTTGAGGAAAAAAAAAAATATCTGGAAGTAATAATTTTCATCTCATTTCTGGAGCCACTCCAGCATTTCTAGAGGGGAAAAATAGGAAGAAGAGAGGCTGTTTTTCACCTAGGGTTGAAACACCTCTTAACTTCTTCAGTGGTGCTCATCTATGTCACTGCTCTTGTCAGAGCTGACTTTTTGTTCCACTACAAACCAGTCATGCAGTAGAAAAGCAAAAGTTATCCTGAGGTCTCAGCAGAAATGGCAAATTTTTGTCTGTGTGTGCTTAGTATCAATTAGACTTAGGAGAAATTGATATGGAAAGGTTTTGAGTGAACTTTTTGCCCTCCATTTAAATCAACTTTCCTCTTTTTGTTGTATATAATGTGGAAAACCAGAGGCAAGTCCTACTCTGAGCATCAGTATTAAGCAAACTACAATGCTGTGAGAGAACCCCTCAGGTGAAAGAGTGGGGGTTTAAGTTTAAGGCCATGAAACACATCAGTGCATTGTCTTAACCTGCATGAAGTCAAACACTTCCAAACTGTTTAGGCTTTGTACAGAAGATCTCTGACCAGTTTCTTCTAATAGTGGGATGAAGTATGAGTATCTATTGTCTGAAGACCTTTTTTTGCCAGCCATCATTTGAACAAGTGGACAAATGCAGGGTGCTGCATCTGAGGAAGAATAACAATAAGCAACAGGTTAGGGGCTGCCCTGCTGGAAAGCAGCTCCATGGAAAAAGACCTCGGAGTCCTAGTGGACAGCAGGTTGTCCATGGGACAACAATGTGACCTTGTGGCCAAGAGAGCAAATGGTATCCTGGGGTGCATCAAGAACAGTGGGTCCAGCAGGTCTAGGGAAGTTCTTCTGCTCTGCCCAGGTGAGACCACACCTGGAATACTGTGTCCAGTTTTGGGCTTCCCAGTTCAAGAGAGACAGATACCTGCTGGAGAGAATCCAACGGAAAGACACAAGGATGATTAGGGGACTTGAGCATCTCCCCTGTGAAGGGAGACTGAAAGCCCTGAGGCTATTTAGTCTGGAGAAGAGAAGACTGAGAGGGGATCTGATCAATGTCTAGAAATGTCTGAGAGGTGGGTGTCAAGTGGAGGGGGCCAGGCTCTTTTCAGTGGTTCACAGTGATAAGACAAGAAACAGTGCCTTGAATGTAGAAGATTTCACCTCAACATGAGGAGAAACTTCTTTCCAGTGAGGGTGACAGAGCACTGGCACAGGCTGCCCAGCGGGGCTGTGGAGTCTCCTTCTCTGGAGACTTTCCAAACTCACCTGGATGTGTTCCTGTGTGGACTACCCTAAGTGATGCTGCTCTGGCAGGGGGGTTGGACTCGATGACCTCTCTGGAGGTCACTTCCAACCTCTAATATATTGTGATACTGTGAAATACTTCAGTATTAGATTTTAAAATGTAAAGAAAACTTTTTCAGCTTCTTGTTACTTACCACCCTCCAACCCCCTCCCCCCTTCTGTATGGGATGGATTTTGGGAAAAGCATTTAGTATTTAATTTCTGCTTAGACCAGTTTCTCATCAAAGCAGTCTGTTTCTAATGTTCTTTCTACTGTACAACATCTGTAGGGTAATGAATAGCTCTGGTGCATTTCAGACATGCTTCAGCCTGTGGAAACATTCTTTTTTCCAGCCTAAGACAATCTGGCATAATCATGCTAGAGAAGAACCTTGGATTGTAATGAGGTCTCTTGATGCAGCCTTTAATCACCTGGAGAGGAAATCAAAGCAGAGAGATAAACTGGCCCATTTATTTTTATTACAATTGCTAGTTTTTACAATTCTGTGTAAACAAAGCCCATAAATATGGGGCTAGTGGACTTCTTTCTCCAAAGCTCAGCTTCACCAGCTGTTAGACAAATAGTTTTGGTCCAGAAGTAGGACTCATTTTTAGGTTCTGGCAAGGATGCCTTACCTGAGTTATGATTTCCAACAGCTTGGGGCAAAGGAAGAGAATGAGAAACTCTTCTTTTCTCTAAAAGTCCAGAAGCATTTCCAAGGTTCTGATCTTCATTCTTTTGGAGCCCAAGCAGAGCAAGGTGGGAGGAGGTGGAAGGAACAAGCACGCCCTGGGTAGCGGGTGCAGCAACCAGAACAGGAATCCTCTCAAGTTACAATCCAAACTTCAAGGTCCATGATACTTTGCTCTAGCCAGCACTTTAATTTTGAAGCTGTCATGACAGCAGTATGGTATTGAATATCAGCAGCAGATTCAACTCAACCCCATGACACAGAGGAAAGCCACAAAAATGACCAGAGAGCTGCAATACCTCTCCTATGAAGTAAGGCTGCAAGTCAGGGTTGTTCAGCCTCAAGAAGCTCCAGGGATACTTTATTGCAGCTTTTCAGTACTTAAAGGAGGCTGATAAGAAAGATGACAGCAATCTTTTTAGCAGGGCCTGTTGTGACAGGACAAGGGATAATGGTTTTAAACTAAAAGAGGGAAGATTTAGATTAGATATAAGGAAGAATTTTTTGACAGTGAGTATGGTGAAACACTGGAATAAATTACCATGAGAGGTGATAGATACCTGGAAATGTTCAAGGTCAGGTTGGATGGGGCTCTGAGCAGCCTGGTCTAGTTGAAGATGTCTGTGCTCACTGCAGGAATGTTGGATTAGATAGCCTTTAAAGGTGCCTTCTAAATCAAAATATTCTGTGATTCTCTTACCTTTCTTTTGCTCTTTTTCTCTGTGCTGGTTAAGCTTTGCAGTCTCCTTTGAATCTAGAATAGTTTCAGTTGGAAAAGACCTCTAAGATCATCAAATCCAACACATTATGCTCACTAAACCGTGTCTCAAAGTGCAATGTCCACATGTATATTGAATATCTCCAGGGATAGTGACTCCACCACCAACCTGGGCAGCCTGTTCCAATTCCTGACCACTCTTTCAGTAAATAAATTTTTCCTACTGTCCAATCTAAATCTTCCCTGGCACAACTTGAAGTTATTTCCTCATTTGTCCATCCCTTCATCATACTTGACTCCCAGCATCAGCTTTAGTCACTTCTCAAAGCACTACAACCAGGCCATACTCATGCATTAAATATTATCAAAACAAGAAATCCACACTGTCTAAGGCTTGAGTCCCAGAAGCACACCATGCTAGTGCCTGAGGGCAACTGATGGCTACAGGATTGTTGTAAAGGGTCTCCACAAGTGGCTTTAGCATCTTAACTATAGCATTTTGTGGCCTCTTGTGAGCCTACAAGAGGGAGTAAACTCACAGTTTTACAACATCTCAAATAGGAAAATTATTAATGGGAAATGGCTTCTGTGTTGTGGGTATTGTTTATAAATGCTTGAATCAGTCTGTTTGGGAGTTCACTATCCCAGTTTGAATTCCTTGGGGATTTTGGGATGTGTTTACTATTTATATGAATGATTAGTTATAGGTTGATAATGTCTCAAGGATTCAGCTGGAGCTGAAGGAAGATAACACCGTTTTCAAATGAGGAAACAATAAAGCAGCTTAGAATTTCTGTGCTAAATTCAAGAATGGAGAGTGTGGTGACTATACATATCTGACTGTCAGGGGTAGTCTTATAGTGATTGAATAGAAATAGGTATTGTTTTAAAGTTAGATGAAAGAAATGTATGGTAACAGAAATGCCATTATATTCTTTCGTGTGCTGGGGCAGTTATCTCCTGTGCTGCAGAGTCCTGTCTTTTATGGTGGGTTTGTTTTGTGTGTTTGGTGGTTGTTTCTTTTTCCCCCAAGTAAAGGCAATCCTATGTCTAGTTGTAAGTGCAGGAAAAAGTTCTTTTCAGTGGGTGAAGTGAGAACCATCCATTTATTCTACAGAATATTGTTCCAAGATCTTACAAAAAGTTTCTCCTGCAGTGCTCAGCAGCTCAGTGTGCCTTTAGACAAGATGTTGATACTGTCATCTCCTGAAGCATTTTCACTGCAGTTTGAGTTTGCTGCATATGACTTTCTTTTTCCCCCAAATGGGCCATTTCTGCTAGTTGTCAGACATGACTTCTCTGTTCTATACTCTTGAGGCTGAAAAGTATTGTGTTTTTCCTCCAGTTCATTTTCCTTCTAGGAATGCACTTTCTGACATGTTAATGGTGTCACCTTCTCCTTTTCATGTGTAATGCAGAAGTGCAGAGAAAAGATACACCTTGCAAATTTTTTAGTGGTTTACAACTTTTTCTCAGTTGGAGCTTCTAATTTTTCTTCAGTGATCATCATCATTTTCCCTTCCTAGAGAAAATTTAGGACCCTGCAACAGACTTTGGAATTTTTCAGAGTTACTCTTTGTAGACTGCTTTTACACAGTTCAACTTCCTACAGAAATGTTCACCTAATTTTATTTTTCTCATGTCCCAATTCTGGCTTTTTGGCAAGAACCCTCAACACATCTTGCAGATTTCCTCCACCAACTCTGGCTGAGAAAGTGCTAGTTTTTGTGCTTTCTGGGATCAGAGCCATCTTTTCACGTAAGCAGTCCAAGCTGCTGCCCAGGATTGTGCTCTTCTGAAGGCATGGCAGGCCAGGCTAATTTGCCTGTCCTCTTTCATCATGTTACCACGTGTCAGCTGCTGCCCAGTATTTACCACTAGACTGATCCTCACCCTGCTAAAGTGGTATGGATACATCCTTCCATCATCAGCTGGGTGTGTTTATGGGGGAATGATAATTTTGAGTGTATAAATGAATTGTTCCTTTAAATGTATGTGGTCTGGCTGTTCTTCCTCACCTTATCTGACACCATTATTTGCATCTCTGTCAAGAACTTCCTCCTAACATCCAGCCTATTCCTCTCCTGGCACAACTTGTATGCTTGATGTTTCTTCAGTTTGCCCTGACTCTTCCGTCTATTGTCTGTTTCCCTCATGAAGATCAAGCAGATCAACCTTGGTCCAGGGAGCCTAACATGAAGTCCACCTCAACTAAGTCATTTATCTATGGCAGGGTTATCTCCTTCTGCACTAGTCACTGTGGATATTTAATACTGTCTACAGAGAGAAATGGAGGCTTCTAAGTCATTGGATAATAAGCAATTCTAGAAGTATATCTTAATATGGGAATTGTGGGTTACCAGTGCCTGTTTTAACATTGCATGCCTTAAAATGAGCCTTGGTGACTAGCTGCCACATGGATGACTAATGTCTTTTTCTCCATATTTTTCCTTCATTGCTCCCCCCCACCCCTACCCCATCTCTCCATAAGTGGAATTTAAACAGGGCCCTTTCTCATTTTCCTTCAGTTCTGAGAAGCCTGACTTCAATAAAATTATCCTTTTGTGGTTTTTGATAACTTTCATGAAGAAAACAAAACACCCAAAGCAAATTACCCCAGCCCCAAGCAACATGATCCAAGCATGCCAGCAGGATGTATCACCCTGAGAACCTGAACTGGAGAACTGCAGTACATGGAGACATTTGTCATGTGCAACACTGTACATGCACGCCTGTCCTCATTGCTCTCTACAACTACCTGAAGGGAGGTTGTAGCCAGGAGGGGGTTGGTCTCTTCTCCCAGGCAACCAGCACCAGAACAAGAGGACACAGTCTCAAGCTGCGCCAGGGGAGGTTTAGGCTGGAGGTGAGGAGAAAGTTCTTCACAGAGAGAGTGGTTGGCCATTGGAATGTGCTGCCCAGGGAGGTGGTGGAGTCACCATCCCTGGAGGTGTTCAAGAGGGGATTGGACATGGCACTTGGTGCCATGGTTTAGATAGTCATGAGGTTTAGGGTGACAGGTTGGACTCGATGATCTTTGAGGTCTCTTCCAGCCTTCTTGATTCTATGATTCTATGATTCTATAACTATCCTTTCCAGATCTCTACTTCTGCCTTCGGTTATGGCATGTTACTTGTGTTCATGGCATAAAATCTGACATCAGGGATAAAGCTCCCTCTTTAAGGGGCTTGCTGCTTATCTCTGAAACAGATAAAATGTTGCAGGTGTTCCTAGGGTTTGAAGAAACTGCATTCTTCAAACAGCTTTCTGTGATGTGTAATATCCTTATCATCCAGAGTTGTGCTGAACAAGACAAGCATGAGTTAAGGTTCTGGCTTGTGGTGAAATGAAGTTGCAGATTGGGCTGCCAAGGTTTTTCCTTGCACAGATTGTATACTCTTGGTAAAATGCAGGACTGTGTTGGTGGATGTGATATGTCTGGTGCTACAATCCTCAAGTGTGGAGTATTGTGATGCTGTTTGGATAAACATTTGCTGTTTACCTTCTTGGTGGTATGGCCTTTGTGTAATGTTAGCTCTAACTAGGCTCCTGAGCATAGGCTGATTTTACCCACTGCTGAGTACCCATTTTCAAAGACTTGTCCTGCTGAGCTGGGATGACCTTAAAGGTGTGAAAACAGAACTGCTCTTGGATCCTGCTAATGTGTCCAGGCTGATACTTTCAGGGTAACACTTCAGATGTTTCATAAAGCCTGAGAGCACGTTGAAAGACATATCTATTTGATATGCAGTGCTGGCCCCTTCACTTTCCTGAATGCCATCTGCCCTGTGTACAGTGTTATATGCAAGTCTGCAGGCAAGCACAAAATTTAGGACCATTCTAAGGTCTAGTAAAAGCCCCTGTTGCCTGCTACAACGGTAGATAAGATTCATAAGCATCATTCTGATGGGCTCAGTAGGGAATTTGAACATGCTTAGCTTTCAGGAGGCTCTTGGAACCTGTCTGCTCAAATAGGTGCAGAGATTGCTGGGATCTGCCAAGTGCTGCAGCTGGCAGATGCAGGATTTCTGTGTTCATTTTGACATTAAAAGAGAATTTTGTCACCCTTGCCTTGAGCCAGGTCTTTGTCATTCTGGTTTGGGTCCTGCTTCTGAATTGCTCCTTAGTCAAGTCCTCTATACACAACTCTTTAGTTGCATCAAGGCACAAAACCCATAAAGACCCATGATGGTCTTAATTTTTCATTCCTCAGAGCAGGTAGTAGAAAGACCACACCTTCGGGGTACACTGAAGTCCAGCCCTCTTGAACCAATGTGCTTTGGGAGGTGGAAATGTCACTAAAGAGCCAGAGCAGAGCTTTAAACAGGGAAAAACTTGGCAGCAAACGAATCTCATTTCTTTCCATCGCTGAGTATTCAGCAGAAGGGCAAATTAATCTCTCTTGAAATTTGCTGTACTTGTTGCTAAATTTGTTGTCTCTTCTGAAAGCGGTGTATACATATATTCAATTTTAATACATACTAGGAAAGTCTTTATTGTATATTTTATTTAGTAATTCAGCACTAACTTTTACATTTGTATCTGTTAAAAAAAAAAAAAAAAAAAAAGAAATTGTAAAAGTGAACTGAGCCAGAGAGACCTTTCAGGAATTTGTTCAATCATACAGCTTTAAGACTCCGTCACCTGATTAAAATTCAAAGTGAACACCTAGAATAAGTAGGTGAATAAATAAAACTTCTTGAAATGAATAATACCCTCCTTATCTCTTTATCTGAAATCACCTAAAGGCTGCAAGTTCAATTTAATCTTTCTACCATCAGTCAGTCTGAGGTTTAATAGAAAGAAGTGAGGAGAAAAAGTGCTCAACAGCTGGTATCTGGTTTTTGTCTTGATAGTGAGAGGGATGCTCCCTGAAGGAAACACTGTGAGAGAGAGAGAGAATCATAGAATTGTTTTGGTTGAAAAAGACCTCTAAGATCATCAAGTCCAACCTATCGACCTATCATCACCATGGCCATTTAACCATGTCCCAAAGTGCCATGTCTACACATTTTTTGAGCAGTGGTGGTTAATCCACCACCTCCATAGGCCACCTATTCCAATGCCTGACCACCCTTTCAGTGAAGAAATTTTTCCTAATATTCAATCAGTGGCCGGACAATTTGGGACAGAAGAAGAAGAAACCGGTTCAGGTTGTGCCAGAGGAGGTTCAGGTTGGATATTAGGAAAATATTCTTCACAGAAAGGGTTATCTGGCATTGGAATGGGCTGCCCATGAAGGTGGTGGAGTTACCATCCCTGGAGGCATTTAAAAGGCCTGTGGATGTGGTGCTGAGGGACATAGGTAGTCATAGTAGCTTAGCAGTAGTGGTAGAATTGTGAGCTCTAGTGAGCAGTCAGACTTGATGATCTCAAAGGTCTTTTCCAGCCTCAACAGTTCTATGTTTCTATGAATCTAAACAGCCCTTGGTGCAATCTGAGGCTATTTCCTCTTAGAATCATAGAATCAACCAGGTTGGAAGAGACCTCCAAGATCATCCAGTCCAACTGATTACCCAGTCCTATCCAATCAACTAGACCATGGCACTAAGTGCCTCATCCAGGCTTCTCTTGAACATCTCCAGTGATGGTGACTCCACCACCTCCCTGGGCAGCCCATTCCAATGGGCAGTCACTCTCTGTGTGAAGAACTTCCTCCTAATATCCAGCCTATACCTCCCTGGCACAACTTGAGACTGTGTCCCCCTATAGGACTCTTGTCCTTTCACCTCATAGTAGGGAGAACAGACCAAGCCCCATCTCACTAGAACCTACTTTCAGGTAGTTGTGGAGAGCAATGGGATGCCCCCTGAGCCTCTTTGTCTTCAGACTAAACAATCCTAGTTCCCTCAGCTGCTCCTCATAAAACTTGTCATCTAATGTGAACAGAGAAATTCTCCCAGGTTGAATAATTAAATGAGTACTTCCAAAGAGTTTGTGCTTCATGATACTGAGCAGTCTGTAGCTACTGCTGTTATGTAGCTGCAAAATGAAAGAAAATGCTGGGGACAAAAGATAAAAGAGAATCTAAAGAAATGGATGCCTTTTGCTAATCCTTTCTTCTCATGATGAGAATGGGTAATCTGTTGCAGCATGCAGTCAGGTTGTAAACCCACTTGCACTTGCTTGCTTGTGAACAGGAGTTAACTGAAGCTAAACTGCCTGGAATCTGTGATTTGTACAGCACCATGGTGCAATCTGCAAGTCGTATATGCAGTCAGGAAATGGAAAGGAGAGCCAAGTTGTTTGATGCAAGTTAGTCTGTGTGCAGAGATCCTTATATATGTAAAACCATGTCAAATGACTCAAGGAATAGTGCTGGCAGGCACTATGCTGAAGTCAAAGCAGCGTTGTAGCACTGTAGATTTTTGACTCTTGGAGTGTGAATTTTCAATTACTGTTTCAAAAAATCTGGATGCTCCTTCAGAAGGTAATTATCTTAACATTGATGCTGACTTCATAAGCCTGTCCTCAGATTTGGAGAAGGAATTTTCTTTTCTTGGCTCTTTTAATTAAAAAAAGATGGGGAAAGCTTTATTTTGTATCTACAGAGACTTCCTTTTGGGGCAGAGGGTTCTCTACAGTATTCTTTTAAACTGTCAGGTTGACCAGAGGAAGCCCAGATAATGTGGGGTTTTAGCAGAGTGTCTTACCTTGTCAGGTGACAGTGCCAAAGAAATACAGCCAAAGTGGATATTCAGATTATATCTGATCTTCTGAAGAACATGGGGCAGAAAATCTTTCCTAATATTTCTTACCACAAGCCCAGTGGTATTGACTGGAGTGAAGTCTACATAACTGGAGCCTGTTTTGATATGAAGATTGAAGGATGCATGCTTCTGTCTCTTTTCCCCAATGTGATCTGCAGCTTGAGTTGTCATTTTCAGAAACTGGACTTCCCAATGGCATAAATTCTGATTCTTTTGTCTTTATATATGCTGTTTACATTAGAGGGTTGATGAGGTCTAAATATCAGCTTCTGTTTCCTTTTGCTAGCTATAGAGTGGTTTGGTTGTGTAGTTAAGTACAGACATAGAATTAATCATCTGCCTCAGACTTTGGACACAGCTCAAGCAACCCTTTCTGATCTTTGCAATCATTCTGTGGTCAAGCTCTGATGTGGCTGCTGGATCTCTGTGGTCAAAGATAGTGCTCATTCAAGAAACTTTAATATTCTTTGCAAGCACATGTAGTTTATCTTCCCAGTCACACTTTGCCATCCATCATAGCTGTGCCATAGGACACATCACTAGGTTGTGAACCCTTCTAATCTGAACATGAATCTGTGTCTGATTTGTAAATCTAGTTACTCAAAAATCAAATCAGATTCAGAACCTTTACTCAAATGATATTGTTTTCCCATTAGGGACCTAAATTTGGATGTTGCAGACATTTAAAGTTTTCAGCTCTATTATCTACCTCTTTAGTTTTTAATCAGCTCTTACTTTATTAAGCCAGAATTTATTTCACATGAATTTGTTTGAAATCCTGTTTGAAACACTACCTGCTATTTCCTTTCCTGTGTTCTTTGTAAAGCAGAGTAGTTATTTCTCAAAGTGTTTTTTCTCTTTTTTTCTGAAGAGCCAAACTTGCTCAAAATTGAAGAGAAGGAGCTTATACAGGCTTTTGAGTGAGTAGATTGTGGGTAATAAACTAATTATATGGAGAATGTTTCTTTGTGGTGTTAATCAGCGTATGTATGAAGTGAATCTATGTCTGATTATTAGACTGAAAATTTGCTTTCAAGAGCCATTTCGCTATCTTTAACTAGTGGGCAGATTGATTTCTAACTTACCTCACATTTTGCAGCTTTTTCTGACCACAGTAGCAGTAAATTAAGAGCAATTTCCTTTTCTTTCCCACACAGAAGAGAGATATAATCCAGATCATAAAAGCAAATCACAACATGACCTTGAGTCACTACCTACCACGTCACAGCCATGTTAGCTATTCACATTTGTCCCTTGTCCTGTTTAATGTTAGGAATTTATATGTCCACCTCCTGGTGGGCTGAAAAAGCCAGGAGGACTGACAGCTTTGTCATATGGCAGCTGAAGTGAATGTGTTGAAGGCTGAAATCCAAAAGCACAAAATTGTTTGAAAAGGTTTTGGAAGAGCCAACCTGCTTTTGAGTCTCAGGAGCTCAGTCTGGATTAAATGTGAAGGGAGGAGATTGCTGTGTTAGCCTTTCCTGGCAGCCAGGCTGATGGATAATTGTGCAGGACAATCTGTTCCTGGTCTTTGATCTGATTTCAATACTTTTATTTAGCAGCAATCCTACCTCTTCTCCACAAAGTTTATGTTTCTCCCCTCTCTCTCTCTTTCAGCTATACAGCTCCATGGATTTTGGAAGAAAATGGCAGCTTATGCATGAACGGGTCACTCCAAACAGATTTTACTGGTGAGTTATGCCCTCAGGCTTTGCTTGCTTTGGAGAGGTCATGGAGAGAAGAAAGGCATCTAACTTTAAGGGATTGGTTGCTTTACCTGAACATTAAATATACTCTTGGTTTTGGTCATCATCAACGTTCTGTACTCATGCCGTAGTACACATCTTGCAGTGACACAGTCTCCATGTTTGTACTTCTTTCTTACCTGATAAATAACAGCAGTGTCTTGCAAGTCTTTTGATAACTGTGAAATTCCTGCTTCTTTGTTATATACATATTTATAGTAACCCAGAAAAACTGCCCAGTGCTTCAGTGGCAAAGCTGTGATTGTAGACCCCTTAGTTTTCAACCCTTGGAGAGCTACTTTAGTCTGCATCACACTCCCTGTGCAGAGCCAGCCACTCTGACCAGTGTTCTTACAGAAATGTTGGGAGAAAGGATGATGAAGATAGTGCTTTGAGTCACTCTCTAAGGAGCCAGTTTCTTTCTGCTGACTGGTGAGAGGTAAGGATCCTAGGCAGTTTGCTAAAAGTATGCTTTGTGACTATCTTTCCATTTCTCACGTGTCAGCCTCCAAAACTGGGAGAGTGTCTTAAAAGCAGAACATTAAACACATTTAGTTCCTACCTCCAGGCTCCTCTATTTCAAATGCCACTTTTCAAACTTCTGTTCACCATGTGAAGGCCCAAGAAGTAACTTTAGAGAGAAAGAGAAAACTTGGCAATATTCTTCTGTAGTTGATTCTAGGGTTTTAGGCTTGAATCAGATTCTTAAGACTATACTTCATGCAGATGATGGAGTGTGTGTGAATGTGTAGAAGTGCTGATTTGCAACATCTGCAAACAGTTAAAAGAGGTGCCTGGTTCTTTAAGGTCAAAAAAGATTGTAATATTAAGGAACCTGAGAGTCTTCTTTTGAGTGGCTGAAAATAAAAGAGAACTGAAATGACTTAAGAATTGACTTGCAATTGCAAAGCATCACATACGTATGTTGGAGTCAAATTGTCATAGAAATTCTTCCTTGTCATGAAAAGTAGCTGGAATTCAGGCCCAAAACATCTACAGACTGAATTTGCAGTATTTCCAGACCTTGCAGACACACCTCATAGGATTTTCAAATCATCTAAGTCCATCTGTGAATCTTTCTAAACAGCTTTGGATTCCCAGGTTTAAAACATAGCTTCTGGCATGAAGTGTGGAGATTTCCCCTAGTATGCCTCTGGATTTGGAGCAGTGTAAGAAGGTTTTTGAACATCAAGAAAAGGAATTTTTAAGTCTCCTTAGCCACATAGACTTGCAAAATTTATCAGAGTTCTAGAACCTTGTCTGACCATGTTAGTATTTCACATTTCAACAGTGAAGGAAAAGTGGTTATGTTCTCCTGGTTCTGGTGGCAGGTCATTGATTCACCTCATTATCCAAAATCTCTTGATTTCAATTTTCATGCTATGTGAACATGAAAAAGGTGAGTGCAGATCCTCTTCCAGATCTATCCTTCTGTGGAATAGAACAGTTGATCCTGTGGGATACTTTTACCCTACCCTTCAAACAGAAGAGTTGAGCTTATGAGAGATTTTCTTGGAGGATAAAGAGTACAAGGGCTGATCTGATTTGAGAACAAGTGCAGTCTCTTTTTAAAGGCTGTGTTTTAGTGGATTATTTTCTACTTTCTACTTTTCTGCTTTTAGTATCTTAATATTTAATGGGAATTGTCTGTTTATCTCTGTTCATTTGACACCCAAACCTGTGCATTGTTTTCCACAGTCTACCAAACTTTTCATCCAGTGTTTTGTCTGCATAGTTTGAATGCTGGTTTTTAACACTACATTATATAATGCCTCTGTTTTAACTGTAGAAGGGAAACTAGACAAAGAGACACTTGAAACTCATATGGCATAGACCTAGAAATTTTTATTCCATTCAGTAGAATTCCACAGACAATAAATTTTCCAAGACAGTCAATTAGGTTTTCCAGAGTGAGAAAGATTGGAACCAATTCATAGTGGGGGTCAGAGGTGTTGAAGTTTTGGAACATAATAACCTCCCTTACCTGTCTGATTTCTTTTTTTCCTTTCTTTCTTTTTAAAGCTACAAACTGTGATGGCTTAGAAGCTCTGGCTTGTAAGATGTGTACAGAAAAAGAAATGCAAAGAGAGCAATTTAGCCTTGACAGTTTGAGGATTCTATTAATCTGTGGAAAAGGGAGAAAGTGGGTATAGCTGTAAGTTTCAGAAGGACAGGAGCCACTACTCTATGAAATTTATCAGCCTATCAAATACTATGTTATCAAACCTCTTAATTGAAACTTTCAGGAAAGATGAAGTCAAAATTAGAAGGAGATACCAAAATCAGAGGTGCTGCTCTGCATTGTTTATTAGTAGGGGTTCAAGTGAGCATCCCTCCCAGATGAGGCAGCTTTCATCTGATTTGAATGCAGCTGGCTTTATCAGGGGCAGCCTTTGTTGAATGTTTTTGCCTTCAAAACGTGACTTTCATCTCTTGGGCTGCTGTGAATGGGCTTGTGAAGACTATAATCTTCACCTAGGTCATGGGATCAGTCAGCCTGGCAGGGAGAGGTCTTATTTTTTCTCTCTGAGACCTTTCCAAATAATTATACCATCCCCGAGAGAGCTCAGATATAGAGACTTTAAGGCCAGGAGAAAATTACAATTGCATCAGAACTCATGAGGTTGGAATGTGAATTTTTCAGTCAGCAGAGTAAGCAAGACTTCTCTGTTAGTCATGGACACACAAGTCACTCTGTGCATTTTGCTGTAAGTCTGGCAGGCAGCATCTGTGATGGCTGCCCACACATGAAACACAAAGTCCTAAGCTCCTGACCTGATCTGGGGCTTTGTACCCTAGCTCTTACCTTCAACTTCTTTCCTTAGTCTCATATGTTGGTCCTAATTGCTGAGCTGCTTTGTGTTCTCGTTTTATATGGCTGTCACATGTCCCACAGATTATGGGACATCTCTAATCATTCCTGCAGCTGGCTCAAAATTTGTGCCTGAGCTGAGGTTCACCTCTGGGCACCTCAACAGAAACTAGGACTTGAGGTCTCTGCTTCTGTAGTAGTGATTCGTTTGTTAGCTACACCCACTGATGGCAGTGGCAGAGATTGAACAGAATGTGTTACTTGATGCGAGTACAGGCATCCAAATTTGGCTCCCACGTGCCTTGGCCTCAGAGATTTTAATATCTTAGGATCCTGTAAGGCTAGAAATAGGAGCTTACACTAATGTGACACCAAAATTCCCAGATCACTCATCACTCTGCAATTACTCAAGACAAGTGGAAGCAGGATGGGTACAAAATCTGTTAGAGACCTACTCAATGTTCTTTTCTTTTAAAACACATTTCTGTATCTCTCTCTGGCCCCTGTCCATTTTCTCTCACTGTAACTTAGACACCTGTGCTGTCATGTGGAGGGATATGAAAAATGCAGTCCCTATTTTATAGTGTAGAAATGCTGGGGAAGTTTCCCTGTATGTGAAACACATGGTGTGTTCTGTGCTGACTAAATACTCCCTCACTTCAGGAAAGAACTCAAAGGACTTGGTTTGTCCTTAAGTTCCTTTACTGCCTCCTCCTCTTCTGTGGTGTGACAACACTTCTAAGCAGAGAGGCAGGTCAGTGTGGCTAACAGAGTGTTCACCAAACCCTTTTCAGCACTTTGCTGGATCACAGCTTTTCCATGTCATCTTGGGTGACTCAATCTGGCCTTGCCTTGCTAGCCCTTAGGTAAGAAGGTTTCCATTTCACGATTCTGGTGGGTGAAGTACTCAAACATTGTGGTATCAGGTGCTACAGCAGCAGATTAAGAACACAGAAGAAGGATGAAGAACACAGAAGAAGGATGAAGAACACAGAGAGTTAAAAGCTTCTTTAGTGGCATACACAGTTCTTTGATAATTTTACAACTTAATTCTTTAAAATGTGGAGTTCCACAAGGTGACCTATGTTTCTGGCTAATCAGCTAAATAACTGTGAATATCAGCTCTTCTGAATCTGTCTTTGGAGGCCCTTCCTGTGTTTGCTGAGCATACACAGGGATCACCATCCTGTGCAGAGGACAGAGCTGTACTCCTTGAGGCACCCAGCTCCTTTCTTAGGGTCTCTCCATGGTGCTCTTTGCTGGAGGACTCGCTCACTTTTCCTGCCATTCATCACCACTGGGTAATACAAAGTCCTTTTTTTTAAAAAAAAAAATCTCTTTCTTTGAGAACCTTCCAGATTTCTGGTTGGTCTGGTATCCATGAATTTCAGCCACAATTGTTTTGAACTTCAGAGATTAACAATGGGGAGAAGGGAGCAGCCTGTGATTTCACTAGGGGAAGGGAAGAGGCTGTGCATCCACTTAGGCTACACTTTGCAGTTACAGGTTTTCTGACACAGTTCTTTGAGGCATAAGCCAACAAATTTTGTCTCAAGGGTAAGGGTTTCAGTCCTCTTTGTCGTGATTTTGGGTAGGAAAAGTGATAACGTTTACCCAATGTGTTTCTTTTTATTTGTGATTTAAATTTCATGAAGGCTATAGTGGAGGCTGGTTTGGATGTCTGGGATTACTGTAGCAGAGGATAAGAGATTTACCTCAATGTTGCAAAAGGTTATGATCTGGGTTTGGATCTGCAGTTGGGCAAAGGTTTGTGTCTGGTTTTATTTCCTCATCTCTGTGACAATACTGATATTTCCTAATCCCAGTGCCAGTCTGCATCCACACAGACTGTTTCAGCAGCAGTTCCAGAAGTGACCTTTAGATACATTTAAGGTTACCTTTACTTTACTAGTTTGTCAGCAATGAAATGGTTAGTCAAATATGTGCCTGTCTCTCCTGTAAATCCCACTAATCATTAACTACCAGATGGTGTCATTGCATAGTGCTGGGGAAACATTGCCTGATTTTTTTTTGAGCCAAGATCAATGTTAGGAAAACATAGTCTTGTAAATGTCAACTTGACTATTAGGTAATCCTGCATTAGAGCTTTTCAGAATTAAAACCATACTGTATGTGGAGCATTGGATAAAAGGAATAAGTCATTTGGCAGCCATGGATAACACCAGGTATGACATCACTGAGGCATATACCTAGTGGCTATTCACATAGCCTGCACATGAAGAACTGAACAGAGACCTATTACTGGAGATTTCATGGGCTAATGACTGTCTTAAGGGACTTGATTCCTATGCCCTGTGAGTGAGAACACCTGGGAAAGGATTTTCTCCCAGGGGGTAGTGCTAAAATAAATCTGGAACGTGTTGTTCAAATCACCACCACAATGGACTGTACTAGGCTGAGATAAAAATTTTCAAACTCTAGCCTCAAGCTCTACAATAAGAGTTCAGGAGAGATGAGACCTTCTTGAAAGGTCTTGGCATATATTGAAAGATTTCCTTGCAAGATAACATTAGTTAATTAAAGATCACAACATCATGGGGATAATAACACCAGTTTTATTTTCCTTTTCACTTAAAAGATGGGCAAGTGGGGGGAATTGTGAGGTTAAGGTATTTTGTTTTCATTTTGTGTGCCTACAGTTAATGCAGTTGGCACTCTAGATGTTTAATGCTTCCAAATGTTAGGCTACAGCTTGTGATTAGGCAGTAACTCAGTGGCAGAGATGGAAATGAAACCTGGATACAGAGCTGGATATTTTTTTTTTTTTTCACTGGAACTGTTTATTTCTGTTGAAAAAGTTTCAGGTCAAATCAGATATTTTAGAGTTTGTCAACATTATCAAAATGTTTCTCTCAAAAAAAAAAAAAAACCCAACAAAGGAAGATCCTGAAATGTTTGATATTTGGGGGGGATGTTTTCTAAAGTGATTTTTAACTTGAATAAAATCTCATTTTGCAATATATGAGCTTTTAAAATTAAAGTAGGGAAAGAGTGCAGTGTTAAACAAAGCATCTGGATAAAGCCAGTAGAGAGAGATCCTGACTCCTATTCCCAGTGTGTTTGTAGAAGGTGGGGAATAAACCCTAGTACAGTACTGGAGCAGTATTACAGGACATTTTCTAGTTTACCTGGCACTAAAATCAGAGGTATTGGGATTTTTGCATACATTTGTACTTCATGCTGACTGATGACTTCATCTTAAAAAGGAAATTTGATACAACTAGTCCCTTGTACTATGAATGCAAGATCTAAATAGTAACTGCTGCATTGGAAGAGCTCCTAAAGGATGTTCATTGCCTGACTTTGCTGGTCGTGTGATGCTCCTTTGCTTGCTGCCTGCCTTTCTAGGACAGTAAGTGTTAGACTTATTAAAAGTCCTGTGGATGCCATGCTATCCTAGCCTCAACGTTTGTTTTGTGATTGTGGAGGAAAATAAAGTCCTTCAAATTTTCCTTTAAAACCCATGAAGTATGTAAGAAAAGAGCCACATGGTAGAAAACTCACAGTGCCTGTACCACCTCACAAAGTCTGGCTGATGTCAGAGCCAGAGTGAGTTCTTTCAATAGATTGTGTATACTTTCAGGAAGGGAAGTTGTGGAATAAGTTGGCTTTGAGGAACTTTTCTTTATGGCTTCCTTTTGCTTGGGAAACACAGCACATCTTGCAAAAGAAGGGATTACCCCTTCTCCACTAAGGTAGCTGTGTATGTTCTTCCATGAATCTTATCTGGCTTCTTTGTGATCTGTTCTGATTTTAATATGATTTGTGATGTTAGCTTTAATGTACTATGGTTGGCAGTGAGGTTGTGGTTGGTTTGGTTTTGTTTGGTTTTTGTTTGTTCATTTTTTGTTAATTTTATTGCTTTCAAGAAAAGTGAGGACTAAAATATTTCTGTTCACTGGCTTTAAGTGTAATATCACATATTGTACTGCAGTTAGGGCTTTCAGCTGTCAAAAAGCCTTTTGCTTTGGTGTCTCATTTATCAGGTTTCTTTATGTTCTAGGGGCCAGTCTCCTCTCTTGTTTCCCCTATGGCTAGTCTTGGACCACTCTAATCCTCCCCACTATTTTGTAACTAGGTGTTTGAGACTGGAACACACCAGGCAAAGAAGTAAGATAGTGAGAAAGAATTAAGGATGAATTTGAATACTTCTCACAGTTAAGACTGATCCCTGGCCTAGGTGCCCATGCCATATCTCTCTGGACAGTGCATGGTAGAAGGATCTGTCTCCTGTGCATGATACTAGATAAGATGTCCAGATTTTTTGCTGTGTTTCACAGGCCTGGGAGTTTGAATGCTGTATTGCAGACTCATGCAGCCTGCATGGTTTGACTTAATTCTGTCTCTCCCTGATGCACATGAAGTCAAACACAAATTAATTTTAGCCTGTCAGTAACAGTCCCAGAGTAATTCTTTGTGCTACTTTGTAGGAGGCAGTGATGAAAGCCAGCCCTCTAATTAATATATTGAATAATGCATCTCTATGAGGCATGGGGATCTCCCATGCTCTCATAGCTTGGCAAAGCTAATCAAAAGCTAGGCTTGGCTGACATTATCATATTTTGCACTCTCTGGCTATCAAGGAATATTGTCCCACTTTTTGTTTAAAAGGATTTGGCTTAAGTGTTGGCTTTTGTTCTGTACCACACTAATCTCTCTGTTTTTGGGCAGATGGGTGAATTTTCATTGAGAGAGACAACTCCTCTTGTTTTTAAGAGATTGGAAGAGAAACATTTGGGAGTTGTTTTAAAAACCATCACTGTTCCGAAAAATTTGGGAATGACCTTTTCACATATTCTAATTATAGACGTAATTTTCCAGCCATTTCATTCAGTGACAACTACCTACTGGCATCAGAAGAGTGAACATCTTTCCTGGGCCCAGCCTTTCCTCCACCTCAGACCTCATTCCAGATGGCCCACCAGGATTTTAAGAGGTGCATTTTTGTGGGGGTTGTTAGAGCTCTTGTTCCTCTACAATATTATCCTCAATGAGTGAATCAATATTACAAGGAATCATTTTTTTCTTGCAAGTAGGTTTTCAGTCATACCTCAAAGCTCTTCAGGTAGGTTTTCTCAAGAAGAATCAGGAAGGAACCTGGTAAATTCCAGTTTGTTTCCCTGAACTGACTTCAGCCTCCGAGCCTTTGAAAATTTGCCTACCATTAAGCTGAACAAAAGCAGTTGTTTTGTTTAACAGAAGGAGCTGAACCCATGCTGTGCAGAAAGAGCAGTCTTATCATGGCAAAGCAGACAAGATGTTTCTGCATTCATTTAAAAGTGAGCCATTTGTGTCGCTCAATATCATCCATTAAAGATAAGGAGGTCCCTCTTTATGCCTTCTGCCTGTTGGAAATTAACAAACTCTCTTCAAATGACAATTCATCAGCAGTTCTATGAGGCAGAATTCATTCTCGGCAAGAGAAGAAATTGAAACTCCCATCCTTTCCTTTCCTGGCATTCCCCTGAGCCTCCTCTGTAGAATGAGATGAGTTTAATTCTGCTGCTGTTAAGCATAGTGGGCATGAAGCTACATCAGAACATAAGAGTGGGAAGGAGTATCTTATTAGCTACACTACAGCTTCTTTTAAATAATGTTGATTCAGTAACTTGTCTCTTGCTGATCATATACAGAACAAGAATGAGAAGCTAGTGAGTGAGGGTGTTTCACTTGCATATTTGTAGTGAGCTAATTGGAGTAGGAGATAGCAGTGGTTATCATGGCTTTGTAATTATCTCACAGATAATTGTCCTCCATTGGGCAGAAGGCAATAAAAATTGTGATGTAGACACATATCCACGTTTAGTGAAATAACAAAAGTTGCAGTTGTTTGAGGGATAGAAACATACTGACCTGTGACTGCCAGTAAGGACTGAGGAAATAATAAATAATACCTGTAGACTTCAGAGCCGATTTCAGTAGATCTGAGCTTTCTCCCATAAGAGGTAATCCTACTTTTATTGGCAAAAGTAAAGAAAAATCCCTGTCAAGTTCTTGGCCAAAAGGTACAGAAAAAATCTTAGGTTTTGCTCACAGTATTGATTTTAGGGGAAATCTGTAACAGTGACTCACTGAAGCCATTTCTGGGTCTACTGTAGTTTCTCTAAATTTATTTTTTTTCTTTCCTTAGATTTGAACAGTACCTATTACTTTTTGTTTGCCCTTTTCTTTCCTTTTATTGCTCATCTCTAACAGTAGATTAAGAACTTGAAGAGAAGCTCTTGATTTATCTACAGCTTGACCACACAACTTCTTGATTTGTGGGTAGCACAAACTCCCATCGCAACATTCTACTTTGTACATTCCTGCCTGAAAAGGGTAATGCTTTGGAAATGGGGATGCTTTGAGACTGTGCTCTTATGAAGAGCTAGGAGTGCATCTAGTGTTCAGCCCCTTGGGCAGCCTTGTCTCCGTACTATTTGTGCATCACAAATCAAAGCAACCCAGAAAAGCTCCATGGTTTCTCTGGTCTCTCTTTTTGCAGTGACACTCTTAAACTGATGAGGAGACCTGCAAGTGACTGTGGCCATTTTATTCATCTCTTCTTCATTTTGTTTGTGAGGATGCTTCTGTTTTGAATGCAAACCTGTTTTGTGTGAGACACCTGATGATCTGCAGAGCTCCTGTCACTGCTGCTTTTACCTGCCATAGCCACACAGACTCGCTGTTTCTGCAGACAGAGCCTCTCTTTGCGTATCTGCTGCCAGAGCCCTTTTTGTTTCCTGCTTCCTTGTCTTTTCCTCTTGTGGATATTGGGACAAATGAGCATCTCACTCTGAGCAACTAATCGAGTGTGATTTCTTTTTTAAAGGAGACACATTGATGCATTTATGATAGCTGGTCCAGAACAACAGAGTAGTTTATTCTTCTCTGTTTCTCCTCCTTCCCCTTCTTCTTTCATTTTTCTGTTTCCCTTTCTGCCCAGTGATTAGAAGTCAAAGAAAGAAATAAGCCAGTTGTTCTCTTTAGGCTAGTGTCTGAAATGCAGAGAAACAACTGTCACAAAAGGTTTGTGACAGAAATTTAGTTTTTCACATTGCCTTTCTCCAAAATGCATAAAGTGAACCACAAATTTATTTCCAGAATGTTAGATATTTCCCAGGGTGATTCTTCACAGTATCCTGCAACAGAGAATATGGGGACTCATCCTTCCTTAATTAATAAAATGTGCAGTGCCCATAGGCATATGGGGCTCATCATCATATCCTATACATTTTGCTTGTGCCAATTTTCATACTGGCATCCTCTGTTTGGGCAATTTAATTTTTATTTTTATTCATCTACTGCTGTATTCATTTATTAGCTGATGCTCCACTCAGAAGCTTTTCAGAGGCACTGTATTCTGGCTGGGACTCTGTTAATAGCTGAATCACTGTGCCTTAGTGTTTCAGGCATGTCATATTTGCAGTCAGAAAATGTTCATACAAATGAGGGCAGTTAAACACACAGTGAACTGAGAATCCTTATTTTGGTGTAAAACATTGCTTGAATGGGCCATGTTTAAGCTACTTCTGCTAGGAGGAATTATTATGAGTCTTGTTTGCTTCCAGGAGGGGGAACAATAGCTCCAGTGAAGTCCATGGCTACATGACTGATGGGCTGAGCTGATGGCTTCTTTGAACATGAACTTTGCTTTTCTGAAGTGATCAGAAACAGGACTGACTCAGGCTTCCTGAACAAAACAAAGCAATAATCTATAGCAATTTCCTGTCTATATGACTTTCTAAGGAGAGTAGCCAACCACTGGGTGAACGTTAATTAACCGGGCTTCATAATATAGTAGGCACTAAACTAATTTTAAACCAAATGCAGGGAAAGAGATGAAAGTCACTCAAAATGTCAGTGATCTGTCTTGGAAGAGAAAATCTTGGTGCCTTTGTTTCACAGATCTCCACAAAGCGTAGCTGGGTAGAAAATGTCAAGTTCCTAATTTATTTATTTTTATCCAAAAAGCTGAAAAATCCCACAAGCCACCCCCTCACCCTCTTTAAACCGTTCTACTCCCAAATTTTCCATTAGGAAAAAAGGATGTTAAATATAGTGAGCTATTCCTCTGGGCTGGATTTCCCTCTCAATAATTCATATTAGATTTTGTGTGCAATATTTTGTGTGCAATATTTTCTGCATGTTTTCAGATCTGCTGGTTTTCTCTTATTTCCATTCCCATACTGAAAAAAAAAAAAAGTATGGTGGGAGAAGAAAAGGATCAGAAAAGAGACAGATAAAAATGTGTCACTGTTTAGTGCTTTCAAAAATATATATTTATTCTTGTTTCCTTAAAGGACTCGAAATTTAGAATGTTAAAAAAATAAAAGATGATCCTGCAAAAAGTATTATTTTCTTCAGAAGGCATAAAAGAATCAGCCCCTTCTCTTGGATTGTGTTTCAAAATTGTCAGCCATAACATTTCCAACCCTGTGATCCAAGGTAAATCCCCTCTTTCCTTCCTAGCAATGACTTCCTCAAAACATTACTGTCTGTATTAGATGCATGTGAGAGCTAACGGTGTATTGTGCACTGAAGCCTCGAGACAATGGCATCTTAACTTGATGAGGTGATGCATCATTTACTTCCATCATCTCTTGATACTGGTGCTCCTAGGACATGGGAAAAAAAGGCTTCTTATCAGTTAGGATAAGCCTCCAGGGCTGCTTTTATATAGCCCAGACCAGCTGATGAGTCAGGAGCAGAGGGCTGCATGAGAGTAGCTGCATATTTAATTCTTAAGTAAGCAGAAGGACTGTGACTGCATCTGCAAGCCCACCTGCTACAAGTGCTGGCCTGATACAGCTGCCAGATCTGCTCTCTGCATGAATCACAGTCTCCAGGCATCAATTTCAGGCACCAATGGGAAATTAAGATGCCACCTCCAGCACATGCCCTGCCTCTGCTGCTGGCCTTTTCAAACCTTGACAAGGCTGTGAGTAAGGATCTTTATCCTTGTACCCACACAGGTTTTTGAGTTAATTTTACTTAAAAAATGGCTATGTTTATTGGAGTTTGTAGGTCAGGAATAAATACCAGAGGACTTTAAAGGACTAAGACCTGTTGTCTGGATGAGAAGTAGACACAGAATCCTTTATACTTACTTAGTTTTTGGTATTAGCATACAGGGAAAAGAAAACACATGAATCAACAGCAGCTTTGTTCTGTTGATAAATATACTTTAAAGGTATTCTCAGGTTCAGTGGCATTTCTTTCCCATTGCTGTGAATTTCATGATATCGAGAGTCACCCTTTATGTAAGGCAAAGAGAAAATAAATGTTTCTGTGTGCAGAAAACCTGCTGGTTTGGGTGGATTCTTTAGTGATTGGTGACATGGTTGAGTCCAAATGTCAGCTTTTCCCTCATGGAAAGGATTGATTTGGACCACTTTCCTCTTCCTGGCCTGCTGTATCCATGAAACACCTGTGTGTGGTAGCACCTTTGTAGTTCTGGGACCTGGAATCCACAGGTAATTTTATGGGTTTAGACATTCAGCAGGTAGCAGGGATGAAATGCAGGTGGCTAAGTACACATATACATATATGGAAACACATGCAGATGCTGTGAACACCTTGAGTTTTATTTCCTGTGAGATACCAGGCAGAACACCTCCTTCAAATTTATGGGGAACTTTTTAAAAAGGATTGACTTTTCTGAGAAGAAATTAGCTGAGAATAAATGCTTGGCAGGTTTTTTTTGCATTATCTTGAAAGCTAAGTCTTACAGTTACTTCTGCCAATGCCCAGAATTGTAGCATCACAGAAATTAGCACTGGAAAAGATGTAGAAAGCTGCAGGAACCTGGCTAAGACACTGCTTTACAGTACCTTGCTGCTCAGCTTTTTTTCCAAGCATCATTTGAAATATGCTATGCAAGAGGTTTTGTCCATAACTCTTCAGAGACTTCAGCACATCTTAGCCCATCTAGCAGCATCTCCTGCTCTTCAGGCACAGAGAATGATACTGTGTTTATGAGTTTAATAACTGCATTCACCCTCCAACAGTTCAACATTTGTATCTCTTCTTAACTTAGGCAGTTCTATGGCATGTTGTCCACGTGGGGTATATGCAGCTTGTGTGCACATTGGCAGAGTTAATGCCTGATGGAGCTAGTTATAGACTCGACTGCAGTAAATAACAGATGAACACACAGAATCCCCTTGACCATCTGAAGGGAACTGCAGTTACTGATACCTAGGCAAATGTGATGCCATGGCAGATGGAGTAGGTAGCCTCCTGGCTGTTTGCCCGTGTTGGAAAGCTGTGTAAAATTTACCAACAGTGCTATGTGAAAAGATCCAGATCAGTCAAGCAGGAATTGTATGGATCAGTTTCTATGCCCATCTGCCCATGCGGACGTGGCCCTTTTATGGCTTGGATGAGTTATCCCATGCACTGCTAGCCTGGTACCACACAGAAGTGTTCACTTCTGGGACAGGATACAGTTACTGTTGCAGCAGACTAGTTGGCAACATCCACTCATTTGACTGCAGTGGCCTGTAGAAAGAGGATGTGTTTTTTTCCCCTTTACATATTAATGCACAACAGATGTGCCTTGTTCTTTCCCATTTCTGGTCCTTATCTGCTGTAGAACATACTGCTAAGTAGTCTCGATCTGTTCCTTCCATTCCTTTACGTAAGCAGTGACAATTGTTTTCAGTCTGACAATCCAACCCGCAAAAATTGGTTTCCAAGTCAGTGTCTTGGGGAAATCTCAATTTGTTTTGAGAGTTTTGATATCTGTTTCAAAGCCAGAGCTGGTCAATGCCATTTTGATTGTTCAGAAACCAGACACACCCTGGGCAAAAAGCTCAATCCAGGAGCTTCCAGGCCAAGGTTGAAAGGTTGATCCCTTTGACCTGAATTTTTACCTTGTTGTAAATCCTTAACACAAATGTTGCTCATATCCAGAGATACCCACTTCCACCTCCCATTTCTTATCTGTTCATGGTTTAGGAAACAAAGATAAACAGTAGGTATTCTAAATTGCTCAGCATTTTTGATCTAAGATGTTAGAGTACCTAAATCTCAATGCTGTCTTTTCTTTGATGACTGGAAAATGGGTGGAAAATGGAACAAAAATGGCTTATCCCATGGAAAGATGGTACAGTTGGTAGAAACTCTGAGGTGTGCAGTAGGTAGGTAACCCAGAAAGTCTCTGTATTACCTTTTCACTTTTTTTTGCATATGTTAGCATTTTAAATGTTGGACTCCATACTGTCTCATGGACACACTTCAGGACAATGCAGAAAACTGTGTTTTCCTTGCTCTTTTTGCTTGCTCTCTCTCCCAGTCAGAGGAGAACTTAACAGAGCGGTCTAGCAACTATGCATCCATGCACACTGCTCTTCCTTCGAGATACAGATAAGGATCCTGCCAGGATCCAATCTCAACTTTGAAGAACACACTATCCTCTTGTGAATAAGAAAGCAGGAAGGATCTTGTGAAAAAAATCAAGAGCAACCACGAGAACAAAACCTGAAAATCAGCAGCAGAAGATAGAGGAAAAAGTAACCATTGCTTCTTTCCTGATAGGATTCAGAGGTAATTTGAATTCTTGAGTGGCCAGTGATCCTGTGCCAGCTGCAATGTTGGCTGCAGGCTCCACATTTCAAAAGTGCCTTTGCAGCAGTCAAGGAACATGTCAGCAGGAAAAAAAGAATGAAGAATGACCTTTTTTGTCACTTCTGCCTGCATTTTCCCATCTGAGTGGTGATAAATGAACAGGGATGGTGGAAGATGTTGATTTAGCATGATTTCTCACAGCAAGAGTGCCCTTTCCTCCTCCCCCATGGCTCTCTGGAGTTTGTGCTCATACAAAACACAAGAGCTGAGCTGTGCATGGAGCCTGAGGTGTGACCATGTGGCAGGAAAATTGTTTTCAAACTGAGCTTAGGCTTCTGAGTATTTGTAAATACTTTTTTCATTGTAAGCCTCTGAAATAAAGCTATTAGTGAACCAGAGAGCAAAAAAAAACCCTTCCCAGCCACCCCATTCTGTGGGCTCCACTTGATTGTAGAGGACATACAGGAAAATGCAGGTGATGCTGACCTCTTTCCTCATCATTCTTTAATTACTCAAGCAGTTTTGAGCAGTACAGATTCACAGATTGCATTGGGTTGGAAGGGACCCTCAAAGGTCATCTTGTCCAACCCACCTGCAGTAAGCAGGGATACTTCCAACTAGATCAGGCTGCCCAGGGCCATATTGAATCTGATCTTGAATGTCTTTAGGGACAGTCTCAACCACATCCCTGGGCAGCCTGTTTTGTTCCAGTATTTTACCACTCCCATTGCAAAGAACAACTTCTTTATGTCCATCCTAAATCTACCCTGCTCCAGTTTAAAACTGTTGCCCCTCATCCTGTCACTCCAATCCCTTCTAAACAGTCCTTCCCCAGCAGATTCCCTTCAAATATTGAAATGTAGCTGTAAGGTCTCCACAGAGCCTTTCGTTCTCTACAGCCCCAATTCTTTCAGCCTGTCTTCATGGGAGAGGTCCTCCATATGTTCCTCAGAGAGGTGATGCATGAGGAAATACAAAGCTGTGAAGATGTTTCTTCTTGTTTTGTTGCTACTTTTGTATTGCAGACCTGAGAAGTTGTAGTGAGTTCTCAAGACCAGAAAAATTACTGGACTGGGTAAAAGAATAGCTTTACTGTCTGTTTGTGCATTTTTGTATCTTATGCTCCAGGAACTGCATTCACATCTTGCTCTTTCCACTGCCTGAATTTTTTGTATTCTTCATGTGAAGCTTCTCCAGACAAATGATGGGAGACCATTACTGAAAATACCTGTATTGAAGAGTCAGGGCACTGCCCAGCAAAGCTGTGTTCTTTACTAGTGGGAGCAAACATGAGGCAAGGCATGAAGCAACAGCATTGATTGGGGATTTGTTTTGTGATCACAGTCACTGATACAAGACAGTGTCTTGGTTTGGGAGAAGGAAGGATGACCAATGCATTACATTACAGACTGGTTACCTGCAGGCAGATAACAGAAGCTTGTCTTGCTTTTGGGTTGCAGGAGATTGCTTTGTAAGCTTTCCTGCTTGAATCAAGTACAGTATGCAGCAAGCAGAGGAGCTCTAGGGCAGTGCTGTACACTGGTCCTTTTTCCAGTGTCATTGCTCTGCAAAAAGCCATCAGGATTGCCAAAAATAATTAAGAAAACAAGTAGATAGCACTGGGAAGGAATTTCAGGCTAGAATGCCATGTTTCAGGAGACTCCTGTCCTCCCCTAGTGCTCACTTAATAGGCACTATGAGTAGATCCATGGAGCTTGTGTATGTAAGTGCACAATGGTAACGAGTATTTCGGATTTCGTTTGGCAATACTTACTTTCTTCTAATTATATTCCCTTTTGAAATTAATGGTGCAATGGCAGTCTGATGTCTCTTATTACCTAGGCCAGGAATAGGTTTACCTCATTTCTGCAGGAAGAGACACAGTGCTCTCTCTGTCTGGATGGAAGAGACCCAAGAGGTGTCATGGGGAGCAGATGAGGGAGCCTGGCATTGTGGTGCTGGGACACAGCAAATTACTGTGGATAGAAGTCTGATGTCTGGCCTGGAAGAATGCAGACTCCAGGGTGAAGACTGGATTGAAATAGGAAGATTGTTGGGAAGGGCTGTGGGGCAGGTCCCTATTGTGTTTTCAGTTTGCACCTAAAACGTGCTGAAATTACTGCTTCCTTTGATAAAGTTGTGTTGCGTAACTAATGTTAGGAAGCATGCACCTTTGTCTCTGTTGGCATGTCGTAGGCAAGGGTTGTGATTGCTGAGCAGCTGAATTTAGCAGTATTTAGGGCTACTTACAGGCAAAAGGCAAAGAAGACCAATGGTATCCTGGGGTGTATTAGAAGCGGTGTGGTTGGTAGGTCGAGAGAAGTTCTCCTTCCCTTCCACTCTGCCCTGGAGAGGCCATATCTGGAATATTGTGTCCAGTTCTGGGCCCCTCAGTTCAAGAAGGACAGGGAACTGCTTGAAAGAGTCCAGCACAGAGCCACAAAGATAATTAAGGGAGTGGAAATATGAGGAAAGGCTGAGGGAACTGTGTCTCTTCAGCTTGGAGAAGAGGAAACTCATTAATGATTGTAAATATGTGAAGGGCAAGTGTCAGGAGGATGGAATGAGGCTCTTCTCAGAGATTCCCAATGATAACACAAGGAGCAACGAGTGCAAGCTGGAGCATAGAAGGTTCTCTGTGAACATAAGTTAAAACTTTTTCACTGTGAGAGTGACAAAATGCTGGAACAGGCTGCCCAGAGAGGCTGTAGAGTCTCCTTCTCTGGACACATTCAAAACAAACTTGGCTGTGTTCCTGTGTGACCTACTCTAGGTGATCCTGCCCTGGCAGCGGGGTTGGACTAGATGATCTTTGGAGGTCCCTTCCAACCCCTAATGTTCTGTGATTCTGTGAACTGCTGTGGACTGGAAAGAAGGGTGCCCTTTCTAAATACATACTGGGAAATAACGTTGCTGCACACCATAATGTTTTTCACTGACAGTTTAAGGAATTTCTATTTGTCCTACTGTCTCTTTTAACTGTGTCCAGATATTTGGAAGATCTGACCCTGATGATTACACAGTCACAGCTACTCAGGCCTGTTCTGGCATCCTTATTGATAACAGACGGCGATTTCCTCCTTGTGGGATCACCCTGAAACTGATGGTAGCGATTAAAGAGCAGACAATTTCTCATTGGGAGTAGAATGATAAAAGCTCTGCCTATATGGCTTTGTTTTCCTGTGTTGAGGTTTTTTGGCCACAGTTCACAGTGTGTTGTGAATGGACTTGCTGTTGATGAGGTGCTCTAGTTAACGAGCAGTGCCAGTTTCAGTCACCTACACAGTGGGTCATAATGAAGTTGCTTTGGCATTTGCAGCACTGGCTGATCTTAGCTGAACTCTGGCACATTTGTATCTTTGTCATTGCTTTTGTGTTTTTGTGGCATCCACAAAAATGTATCAGAGCATCAGTATTTTCTTTTCTTTTCTTTTTTTCTTCTTTTTAACGTTTTAACTGTCTATGCCCCAAGGATGAAAGCAGCAAAAGATGGTGATAAAAGTGTTTCAGAACATTAGGGAATTGTGAATGTTGGCTGGCTTGGAGGGAATCTATTATTTACAATCTACTGTATCAAATTCAGCTTCCACCAAATTAGAAACTGATTTTTGTCACTGTCCCTTTTTAATCTAACTCTTTGGTTAACTCAGGAGATGCAGATCCATAAATCACATGGACATCTATAGATTTTTTTTTTTTTTTCCCCTGCCAGCCATTGCTAGAACTAAATGTTCATCTCCCAGTGATTCTTATCAGCCAGGACACTAATAATAACATTTCTGTTCTGGGCTTGGCTTTCCTTCTGCCAGAAGAAACACTATCTTTGTAGTATGCCTTACATAACATTTCTAGGGAATAAGTAACAGCACACAGGAAGGTTTGAATTGAGGTGCTTGAGTTTCACTTAGTGAGGTTAAAGAAACTCATCATGCCTTGTTCCATGATTTTCAAGGACTGTGGCATGGGATAATGAGGTGAATAATGAATATTTTCTTCTGGTTTTATAATTGGGACTTCACCATGCATATGTGCATCATTGTTTTTACTTTTGAAGACGGGGAAACTGAGGTAAATAATATCAGATTTGCCCAGCAAATCAGGGGTAGATCAGGAAACTCAGTCTCTCATGTCACTATTTAGCCAAGTAAAACTCCTTTTTAACTTGCTGTCTGTAACCACAAGGCTGCTATGCTTTTGTCCTTTCTTCATCATTAAAACAGATCTCTGGGTTTATTAGATGCTGGAACCAGCTTAATTTGCCACCACACAAAGATCATTGTAGGCTTGATCTTGTAGACAAGGGATAGGCAGGTTCACTCAGCAGCACCTAAGAAGGTGTCTATCTTAAAGGTTAGTATATGGCAGCCAAGAGTGGATTGTGTTAAAACACAAAGGAGACATAGGAGCTAGACACATACATGCCATGTGTCACAAGGTAGCCTTGAACTGGTTTTGCTTTCTCTCTGTGTGTGTCTGATTCCAGCCTTTTATCTAACTGGCTGTCTTCTATCTCTCTCACTCTTTCCTCCCAGGTCAGTGACTGGTCTGGATAAAGAGCCTGACTTTGTGCACATGGAAGCCCAGACACCTGATGGATGTGAGTGCTGCAGCCAGTGCTAAAAAAGCTGTCTTTGGCTCGAGAATTGAGTGGGAAGGGAGACTCACTTTACTCATTTGCCTCTCTGTTTACATTTTAATGTCACGGGGGTTGATGTTAGGCATATTCTTAGCCACTGGAAGGAAATCCTGAGGCCTCAGGGCTTCTTTCTGTGAAGGCTGGGTAGAAGCACAATCTATTGGGCTAAGGAGCCTTTCTAGCTGTGTCAATTTTGTGTGTTTTACATGAATCATAAAGAGCTGGGCTACTAGCACTGTACAGTATACCTGTGCATTTCCAGGGGTGTTCAGAACAACTGGATTGTAGCTGGGAATGTGAGAAATTATCTACAGTCAGACTTCTCCTCTGGCCACTATTCCTATGTCCCAGGCACCTTTTGTCTCATAGCGAAAGCATTTTTTAGTTTTGCTTAGGACATATGAATAGGTGCTTCATACCAAAATGTTACAGGCCTTCAAAAGGTTCATGGATCTGAAGTGGGAAATAGAAAAAAAAAATTCTTCACCACTTACTGAAATTGATCTAGGCACATTTGCAGTAGAAAGGATTTAAATGCCTGCAAAAAGGACAGTAAGTGTTAGTAGTAAGTTGACTTTTCTCACCACTCACTCCAAAGTGTTTTAGGTGCTTCTCACAGGAACTACAGCATGGTAATGCATCTGCTCCTGGGGAGGAGCCAGCTTTACTCCAGCTCAATGCCACGGAGCAATGGGACATGTGTCCTTTTTACACTACAAGGACAGTAGAAAAGCAGCACAGGGCTGGGGTTGTAAAGGATTTCTGAGAGGAAAAGGCCTCATTTTTGTTGGTTGCAAACTTTTCTCTGTTTTAGTCAAGTGCTGTGTGGGCCAGATGCTGTGAACAAGCTCCTGTCTATCAAGGTGGCTTCTCTGAGGCTGTGGATCTTCTAAAATCACTCATTGGCTTCCCACTGCTATTTAGTGATGGCAGCTGAATAAATAACCAGGCAATAAAAGCTTGAGGGTGACAGCTGTTTGTTGAATAGGTGGAAAAAGCAAAACTCTCTGGCAGGTAGGTGGGCGAGGTAGGGAGGCTGCTTCAGTGGCTTTGCTGCTGTGCATGCTGTTGCAGAGATGCTGGGAGAAGTGGCCAAAAGCAAGTGAAAAACAGCAAGCCAGTTAGCAAGCAAACTGCTGATGGAGGCTATTTTCAAACAAAGTTTAAACTTACTCACACAGCTATTCGAATATTGGATGTGTCAAGGATGTAGATGCTTCATTTAGAAGATTTATCCCCAGCTTGCAGGCAACTCTCTTCCTTCAGGTCTTGTTTGCTTGAGGGCTTGCTGTTTGTTTTTGTTTTAATGAATAAATTCAGCATTTTGAAATTGGCAGTTGAGGATTTCAGTGAAAGTCAGACATAATCAGTGGTGTCAGCAAAACCAGGGCCATTGCAAGCCACCGTCCCAGCAGACAGCAGGCAGAAGCAAGACCTGGTGGGCTCTGATTGCCCTGCTGACATGTCCTACTGGGAGACAACACCAAAATGACTCCTTTCCCAGCCAAGCAGAGCACAAAAGAACCATGTTGCTCCAATTGGAGTTTTTAATGCTTAACACAATATTAGTTTGTGTTACAAAACATCGACTGCCTCAAAGCTATAGCCCTACCTGGTGTGAAATGGTACAGCTCTGTGTACTTAGGAATGGGAGGCTGAGCTCTTCTCTTAGTTGGTTCTATAACCAAAATAGGCTTTCATGCTCTCAGTGAAATGGCTGAGGCACTTACACCGGCTGGAACAATGGGTCCCTGGATGTTGTTTCCTCTTCATCAGAAAAATTTCTGATGAAAGTTTACCTTTTCAGGGGAGGCTTTTTAAATGCCTCTTAGATCAGTCTGGTGGCTCAAACACTTCTTTTGGGAGCTAACAGACATAGATTTGAGTATTCCCATTGCTTAGTTCACCTCAGGGACAAGAATCCATTCCTTCAATGTCCCTAGCCACTTGAAAAGTACATGATACTTCTAGAAGGGACATTTGTCTTTCCTCTTTTATTTTCTTCCATGTTTTTTATTTTAAACAAAAATTGAAAAGGTAGGAGAAGGGAAGTGAAGTGGTATTTAGGGTTAGACTCCTGAACTTGGTGATCTATTTTTCCTTTTTTTTTTTGTTGTTGTTGTTTGTTTGTTTTTTGCTTTTGTCAGTAACGGTACTCAAGAACCTATCTAATACCAATTCAGACACTGGAGACTAAAAGACTCTCTGTGGCTAGGAACAGATGGCAGGACCTGCTCGAGTCTCATTTATCCATGAATAAGTCAGGGCTATCCATAAGCTCACGGAGCTGCAAGGTGAAAGTTCTATTCACAGCTCTTGTGTGTCCTCAAAGACATTTTGCCCCATGGTTTTGCCTGTCCAGCCATTAGGAATGGTAGGGTCTCTGGGGAAAAAAAAAACTGCCTCCTTGTCTGCTCACCTTGAATATTTGCAAGCTACAGCTGATTCTTATGCCTAGCAGATCTCAAGCTCTTCCTGTCTTTTGTAGCAGATGAAATTTTTCACGTTTTTTGTCATCTTGGCAGAGCTGTTGTAGCAGAATAATACTCTGGGCTTGCATTTTTAAGTTATAAAACCATGTGGGGACCTTGGGCATTGTACCTTCTGCCCGGGTGTAATAGGCAGCAGCAAGGACAGGATTGGATGCAAGGGAGTTATTACAAACACACTGACACAAGCACTCACCAGCACTCCTGGGAAAGATACATTAAACTTTCTGATGTTCAGTGAGATAATCTTCTCCCCACTCACAGATGCAATAAACAGGATTTTAATTAAAGGGAAAAGAGGTGGGGGGAAACCTAACCAAAAAGATAGAACAGGGTAACTAATTCCTGGGGAATAACTTACAGTCCTGTCTATATTTCTAGATCCTCTTTTCCTTTGGGGAAGAATTGTCAAGGCTAGCTATTTTTTTTTTCCTATCTCCCATGGTAACCTTCACTGTCAGTTTATGATTTTAAGTCTTGCCTGACACCAGGATTTAACTTAAAGGGAGCCAACGTGCCAATGGAACTTATTTCCATTAGTTGCCCTTCTCTCTGTTAATCATGCTGGACCACCCACAGCTGGTTTTAGCTGCCTTGCTAGTGCTGCCAGAAAGGAGCAGGTTCTGCTGTCTTGTGTCTCCACAAATCACAGAATTGTTTTGGTTGGAAAAAACCTTTAAGATCATTGAGTCCAACCTCTATCTAACTACCAACTCTGGGGCTAAACCATGTCCCTTAGCATCACACCTATGTGTATTTTAAACAATTCCGAGGATGGGGATTATACCACTGCCCTGGAGAACCTTATTCTAGTGGCTGAAAACCCTTTCAGTGAAGAAGTTTCTTCTAATGTCCAATCTAAACTTCCCCTGGTGTAACTTGAGGCTGTTTCCTCTTGTCCCAAGTCACAGTAATGTTCACATTAAGTCTGCTCTTTGCAGCCTTCAGCACAGTGACAGCTTTGACTGTTTTAATGTCTCTCATCAGCGACCCACATATCTAGGTGTTAGAGAGAGCCTCTTGTTCTTCTGCTTTCTGATGTATCTGTCATGACTAATGGGCAAATAAGAAACTTAGTATCTTCTCTTACTTCCTGAGTTTATCACTGAGAATTTCAAGAAGTTGTTTCAGTTCTATCACTTCTAAAAAAGGCTTAAAATACACGAAGTTAATTAGCAAGGGGGAGGTGTTTCGAGCTCCTCTACTGGTAAATGATTGCACCTCTGAGAGAGCCATTCCCTAATCTGAAGTGAGAGAAGTTGGTGGGAAGGGTTTGTGCCTCCAGGCTGCTTGATGTCCATATTGCCTCATTCACAGATGGGCTGAGAAAGTAACTGGATGTTGGTTTATTAGCAAGAGAAGTTTTGGAGTCTAAGAAATAGGGAGCTCTTTTGCAGTGAAATGTAAGAAAGAAATAAAAAAACAACAAAACAGCCAAACCAAACCAAAAACCCCAAAACCCACCCCCACCTCCCCCCAAGCCAAACCAAAACACCCAGACTCTCTAATTCTGGTGTTGCATGAGATGAAAGTCTCCAGAGAAGGGGGGTTGAGGAGTCTCCTTCTCTGGAGACTTTCCAAACCCACCTGGATGCATTCTTGTGTGGACTACCCTAAGTGATCCTGCTCTGGCAGGGGGGTTGGACCTGATGATCTCTTGAGGTCCCTTCCAACCTCTGATATACTGTGACACTGTGAAATACAAATTGGAAATAATCTCCAGATAGAAGCTAACCTTTGTTAGGGCATACATCTCCCAGTGACTGGTAATCAAGGCTTCAAAGGCATAGTTTGGGCACATGCCAGCTGCCCCTCTGGGCACCTGTCCTTTTTCCTTGTGGCAGTGCAAAACAGGGCTGAAAAATTAACCCCTTTCAGAGAAGAGGGAGATAACACCTTGGAAGTTAGGATGTTGCCTTTCCTCTCAACTGTCATTTTTTATTGATAAGCTTTGTACTTATTGTATACAGGAGAATGTGTTCTGTGAATGGGACCAGAGCTCCTGAAGGAATGATGCCCTTCACAAAGCTTGAGCAGGGACTTGGGGTTGTTTCTTGCTTCCAGTTGCACACAAATGTGAACTAGGTGTTGTCACTTTTTAACCTGTTTTGTGGGGTTTTTTTTGGGTTTTTTGGTGTTTTTTTTTTTAATCTTACTTTAAATGGACTTATTTTTCCTTTTCTGTAAGGCAGCAGAAGAAAAGCAACACTTGAGCTTACTTTGTTGTCCAAAGACATGTAAGTTTGAAGATAGGTTTTCTGTCTCTTTTTCATTCTTTTTAAATTTTTTTTTTAAATAGGCCATGTGTTGTAAAATATATGAAAAGAAATAAAAAGGAGATAAAATGGAAAAAGAGTAGTGAGCCACCCCCCTTCCCCACCACCAGCTTCCTGTGAATATTAACCAGGTGCCATGCTTTTGAGTATATTTGATTGCTGGTGTAACACACTTGAAATGACACATTTCCCACTAGGCAGGAAGCTAGTTGTCATGTCAACACTTGTGATTTATTTGCATTTATTTGTGACAGGTTTTTATTCCTCTTCCCATTCTGTCACTCAGCAGCAGCAAATTATACCCTTTCTGGAGGGATAAGAATATCCAGGCAACTGTGTAGGAAAACATACCAGAGGGAATGAGCTTCTAAAAATATGACTCCTGACCTCTTCTCCTTGTTCTGCCTAATTTTAGTGCTACCTCGAAGAAGAATTCAAGGCTGAGGAGCATTTTGGGTAGCATGGCAGTATGTAAGACCCTCTTACTTTCTTACAAGTTGTTTTTATCCATTGAAAAGATGTCTTAGATTCCATGCTGAGGAGGTAGATACCAGCTTTGGAGCAAGTGCATGTGTGTCAGCTCATCAAGAACCTTAATTTGCCCCATCTGAGAGTATGACCTCTCTGCTGTTGCTAATATTTTGTACTGGAAGAAAGCAGAACTCCAGTTACTTGGCACTGTCTCTAGGTCAGATATTTTTCACCATACACTTTAATTATCTCCAGATACTCTGAGCTGGCACCAGCAACGATTTCTGCTGCTTTAGCATCATCAGTGGGACTGTTGTCATTACTGCACCAGATCTATGCAACTGCTCTGAATCAGCCATGTAGCCCTTATTAACCTGGAATTCCCAGTGCATCAAACCAGAACCAGGTCTGCAGCCTTTAAGCATACACCTTCAGTCATGCAAGTGGACACTTTTATTAGATTAAAGCTGGGTTGTAATTGTGACTTTTTAAAGACAGCATCCTAGTAAAACATTATTATTATCAATGTCTCTCATTTGCATTCTTAAGAGCCAGTTGGTAGGATGAGGCTGTGGAAGGGGGAAACTGCCAGTTTGTGGAGCTTGTCTTTGAATCTGGGAAGGCAGTTAGCTGTGTATCAAAGGATTTCAGTTGTGCTGTGAAGTGCTTTCCACTGAACCTTATTTTGCTGTCACTGGAAAGACACAGGGTAAGGACAATAGCAAGTTTCCTGGGATGGAGAATCCTGTAAGCAGCTTTCCTAGGTTAGTCACTCTCTTAAAACTTCCCTTTTATCCTTTTGTGCTACATTTAACAGGATCCTTGTTAAGAGGTGCATTTGTGACCTAAAATCATTGCAACAGGCTCACCTCAGCCCTTATAAACTCAGTTTTCTTTATTGATGGTCTATCCTCAACCTTTGTAGAAAAGTGAACAGGAGAGTGAATCTAAGAAGCCAGTGGAAGTGTCACAGTGTAAAAGATACGACCCTTTTATCACTGCAGCTGTCACTTTTACTGTATTTTCATTTTTTCCCTAATTTGCAGTTTTCAGAAGAGCAATTGAAAGGCAGAGATGGCATATTTAGATTGCATATATCCAGAGACACAGTGCCTTGATTGTTTTATTTCATAAGATCCTTTATGAGCCCAAGTGAGACAATGTTTAGTCCCCTATAACCCCTGCCAACTTGCTGGAGGTGAGCACGTCTATTCTGCCACTTTGAGCAACTTTCTTTTTGTCTGCCTTTGCCTTATGTCTTCTTCATGTACTTCTCCCAGTCCCAGTCCCATTTCCTTCTCTCGAGCATTGCCAATGACTGACAAGGTGTCCCATTAGTCTTTTCACCTTCTCTCTAGACAGAAGCATTTGATGCCTCTTGCAGTGCATATGACTACTTTTTGGGACTCCTCAGCCCAATCATGCTATTTCATGTCCATGATATTTTCATGCGTAGACTGTATTGATTATAAATACTTAATTTTGGGAGATACTTGTCATTTTCACAGCAAAATAAGTTAAAATTAATAGTGCAGCTCTGGGCTTTTTCCCCCCTCTTTCTGTGTTACTACTGCAATTAAAACCAGTCATCAAGGATAGAATATTTCATAGGGAGGATGAAGATATAATTCCCAGCAGAGTAGTGGAATCAATAATGTTACCTGGGTGGCTTTTGAAATCTTTACCTTCTGCTCCATACAGTCTCATCATCAGTTTTCTGATGCGTTTACAATTTGTACCTCCAGTTTATGGTTTGAACTCCTAAGGGATGCTTGCACAGTGGAAAAGGGAATGGTGGGTGTGGAAGTGTGACAAATTCCTGACTCCAGAGAGTAGGTGGATTTAAAAGCAGGAGGTAGATCATGCAGTGGCGTCTATGTAGTTGGAGATGAGGTTAGGATTTCCCTTTGTTTTGAGCTGCTGCTGACATTTGGAATGTGCTGCTCAGGGAGGTGGTGGAGTCACCAACCCTGGATGTGTTTAAAGGGTGACTCTTGCAGAGTAGGGTTCTCAGTTGGACTTGGTGATCCTGAGGGTCTTTTCCAACCTGAATGTTTCTGTGATTCTGTGATTTGCAGACAACAGGCTCCTAGCAGGGTGGTTCTCATGTGTACGTATTCTCCCATTACAGACACTCACTATCTGACCTGTCGGATCCAGGAGTGCTCGGAGACCAAAAGGAGTAGACCGTTTTCGCGATCCATTGACATCAGCTCCCTTGTTGTTCAGGATGAATATATCTTCATCCAGGTATGTTGGCTTGATACAAATATGATATGAATTCTACTTGCATACTACTTTTTCTATGCAAGAGAGGTGGCTATTCTTAGGACAAGTGTATAGGATTGCAAGTCCTAAGAGCTGGGAGTCCACACCTGCCTATTACAGATTAGCTATACAGTCTGGGACAAAACAATTGATCTCTCTTCTCATCACTGGTGTCATGGTGAATCTGATGTATTTTGGAAGTTCATTCATCAGTAATCATAACCATCCATGTTTTGAACTGGGTCTTGTTGTGGCTACTTGGAAAATACAAAGATGCTCGTGATGAAATGGAGAGAACAGACGAGAACAAAAGGAAAGGTGTGAGTGATCCTTGTAGCAAATGGTTTGTGCTAATGGGACAAGTAATGGTAGAGGTGCAAACAAAGATTTGCAGTAGGAGGTAAAATGGTAGAGGGATTTGTAAAACGTTATAGGACAACTTCAGAGTGGAAGATGGCTGTAAATTTGTCAGCTAGTTAAGGATGATTTTGGAGATGAGGAGAAAGTGACAGAAACTGAATGAGAAACTACTTAGCTTTGAGATTTTTCTGGGAATAAAGATGCTGGATGGAACAAGGTTATCTCTCCATTTTGTACTTGTGGAAGTGTGAGATTGAATGGTAGAGTATGGAAGAACACCTCCTGAAGCTGCGCTGTTTGGGTGAATACTGAGAGCCAGGCTGCAGTGATTCCAGGTTGTAGAAAGCTCAGGAGACACAGTGATTACAGACATGATGATGTGAACTGCTTGTCACCAACGCTGAAGAGGGGGAGTGAGATGAGATGATGAGATGAGATGGAGCTTGGATCCAGGAGGTACAGAAAAGACATATGCTTCCCTTTTGGAGTAAGACTGGGTTATGTGTAGCTTCTTTTTTACATTCCTGGGGGGAACTTTTTTCTTAAATATATCCAAATCATAAGAAAATTCTGTTCTGTTTATTGTGAAATTTTCTTAGAAATGGGAGTATAAGTGGTAATGGCTGATAATTCAGTGCTGGGATTAAGTGGAGGACTGGATGCCTATGACCTGATAAAACCACAATATGGAAACTGCATGCACTTCAGTAACATTGGCAGACTTCTCCTGTGAGGAGGGTAGTCTGCTGCTCTGCAGATGACCAATTGCTATGGTCACATAGCACACCTCCTTGTGAAACCTAGTCTACTACCACTTCCTTTGGCATCATGGGGAGACCTGCTGCTAGAAAACAGAGAGAACATAGCTTTTGCAACTCTGTAAGTCACAATTTGGCTACAGGCAATGGCTTTCCACTTGATAAATGCTCTGCCTTCCAAGCAGTAGAGAGACTCTTAATCTGGCAGTTTGTCTGTGGCTGAGGGTATTGTGGAACATCCAATTCCTTTAAAGGCCTTACAGACATTTCTCATTCCACAGCTCCCAGCTGTGTTAAACCAAGGCTGCTGTGTTTAGAACCTCGGGGTCACAGTGAGGACATTTGTTATGTGTACACATTCCTCTGTCTCAAATTAGCAGTGAGCGGTTCAAGCTAATAGCTGCTAATTGGCTATTCAGCTTCAGGTTAAAGAAAAGTGTGTGCAAGTGTGTGTGTATTCAAAGACATGCATGCATGTGTATATAATACCATAAATGCCTTGATTATCCTTAGCAGTGCTTTATTACAGTTTAATGGATGTTTGCTCACACTTTAAAAAACCACATTGAATAAACGCACTGAATGTCGCTGCTGTTTTAGGCAGGAGGCTCTCCCTTTCACAAGTTGTCTGTTGCTTTCCCTCTTTTTTTTTTTTTTTTTTAATCACACTTGCAGGATTTCTAACTATCCAGCAGCCTGTCACAAGTGGCTGCAGAAGCTGGGCATGGCTTGGGTCCATGTAGTACTTGAGTAACACATAGACACTTCAGATTCACAGCACACACTGTGAGCTGAAGGTGTGTTAAATCCACCATGTCCAGCATATGGTTGATGGGCTATGCAGAGTTTGCTCAGTACATATGTAGGAGTGCTGATATGTCCTGGATGTATTAGTTTCACAAGCCATGTGATGTAGCTGCCTATTATGGGATATGTCAGATTGACTGTGTGTGCAGTGTCTCGTGCATATCATTCTGTCTGGATAATCTTGGACAGAAATACGGGAGCCAGCTCTTTTGAATTTCAAATATTAGAGAAGAGATGAATAAATAAATATCAAATCAAGTTTTAAGAACCCGGAGAGGTTTGATAGCTGCACAAAGGATGGCTGCATGAGTTTGGATCTGTCTGTGCTGGAAGAAATCAGAAGTAGTGTCTTGGGGTAGAGAAAGGAATTAATTTCTCTTAACTTTTGTCATGGAAAAAAAAAAAAAAAAAGTAGTTTTTCAGTCTAAATCAGTAGCCTGTGTTCTTCTAAAGTGAATGGAGAGACCAAAACCTTCAGGGGCAATATTTGTTGTACCTATTGCAGGATGGAAGGGTCTCTCTGAATACGCCTTTCTTGTTACTATTAGAAGGAACCTAAATATAGCTTAGAGAAGATCCCTAAGTTTTTGACACCTAAAACTAGGGCAGAAGAATCCCAGCTATTGATGTCGATGTTTTTAGCTTATCTGCATGCAGTTATTTACTAGTGAATATCCATTCTAATCAAGTTGATGAACAGACCTGTAGTGTAATATCCTTGGGAAGCATTAGCCTGGGTAACTGTGCACTTGAAGCAAATGTGGTACTATGATGCATAATGGATAGGGAAAGAAAAATGCAGAATATGTTATAGTGCCATTATAAATCAATGATTCCTTATCATGTGCAATGCTGTTGTGCAGCACTTCTGAAAAGATCTTGCAGAATTGCAGTGCAAAGAAAGAAAATGAGAATGATCCTATGCTTGAAAAAAAAAAAAAACTGCCCATGAAGGCAGTCTGAAAAGACTGGGGCTGGTTACCAGGCAAAGGAAATAAATAACATAGCACATGATGAAAAATGGAAGAGGTAATGAAGAAGGAAGGAAGAAATAGCTACTGAGAGAGAGAGAGTAGGCAGAAGTCCTATGAATAAAACACTAGGCCATCGTTCTGAATTTATTGACTGACTTTCTATGTGATTGATCAATAGTTATTTAAGGATGCCCAGCACATGACTAAGATTGGACAAATTACATAAATTGATACATTAAGAGAAAATCCTGTCCTCTGTTGTGTGCTTAAGTTTTCATTCAGTTCTCAGGGTTGCTCTGATGCGGCCAGGAGCCAGTATCGCCATCATCTTTTACAGTCAATTCTTAAAATTCATGTGTCTTGCAGAGCAGGTCATTTATTTGTGGGCAAACCTTGGAATATGTCTGAATTTTGTGTGCTGTACCAAGAAGGAGCTAATTTGATGAGCAGCTTTCTCATTAAGGTCAATCTCAGTTGTATTCAATCCCATAACTGTGCAGTAGTGGAGCCCATACTTTCTCTACAGCTGTAATGTGCCATTCCCTACAGTTGTCCCACACCTTCTCTTATTGGTGCCTTTGAGTATTGGCTACTGAGAGGGTATCACTTTCCAAATTTAAGCAACAACCTGCAACTGCCTGTAAGACTACCTGAACTGCTGCAATACTCTCGTGTGTAGAGCTTACATTATAAATCCCAGTGGTCAGGGATTGTCTTTTGTTTTATGTATGAATCTAGCATAATGGTATTTTGGAGAATTCCTATGGTGAAAATAAATCCTGGTGGAATTCTGGGGAAAGTATTTTTCAAGCATGTCTTGTATCAAGTTTTCTAATGGAGTTGCTCAAATTGCTCCAGAGTTCACAAGGCTTTAATGAAAATGGGGATTATTTTTCAGGAAATTCTGTTTTGAGTGGGAAAGTATTGTTTGGAGAAAAGCTTGGTATTTTCTATAAATAAATAAATTGCATCAGTGTTACTTAGTTCTTTGAAGTCTAAAGAAAAGAGCAGAAGTGATCTTTACCAACAGATGAAGACTTTCCTCTGAAAGTACAAGAAAGCATGAGCAAACATCACTTATTGCAGAAAGTGAGGAGAATCTAGGCCAAAAAACTCAGTACAGTGTTGCTTATTTTCAGTGGTCTGAGAACTCCTGAGAGTGTATGAACACAGCAATCACCTTAGCTCCTTGATGGTGTTTTCTGCAGAAAGCAATCTTTTTGTGGACAAGTCTACAGCTGCCCACAGGGAGCTAATTATTGCTGAGCTAAAGTAGTTATTCCCAGTTACCCATAGGTTATGTCTAAACTGTCCCAGGTGCAACAGCTCAGTTGTTCTGCTGGGTGGCTGGAGTCCTGTGACAGATGAGCCTGGCCCCTAGTGGGGACTGATGACATTCTCAATGCACTGGTGGAGATCCATGTAAGGACTGTGCTTTCACAGAGAACCCTAGGCACCAGGACAGGGGCAATAATGATTTGTGGCATAAGCACAGGCAGCAGTACTGCTGTTGCAGTGCTGGTGGCCTCAGCATGTGAGACAGAGTTTACAGGGAGAGGTAGTATTTTTTTTTAATGAGATCAGAATTGATAGAGTTAGAAAGGGGGCAGATAAGCTTTGGCTATACTCATGAGATCCTAAGGAACTTGAGGAAGGATTTGGTTCCTGAAAGTTGTTTCATCTTCTTTTGTTTGTTTGTTTTTTTGTTTTGTTTTGATTTTGACCCAGCTACAGATGCAGATCTCAGAAAGCATGTTTCTTCCCTCTATTAATCTTGTGTTTTCCTTGTGTAAACCCTTCGGTGTGTAGCTTTCCTCCCAGAGGTCATACCAGTCTAGTTCAGCATCCAGTTAACACTGTCCCCATTCCTCCCTTAAACTTCTGTCTCTGTCAACACTTGGAGACCCTCAGAGTAACTGGCTTTTTTGATTTCAACTGGCTGTAAGTCAGTGCAGAGGTGTCTGGATGAGAGATCAATATCCTGATTGGTTTCTGTGTCTTTTATGTTTCTCTGGAATGGTGCAGATTCTGCTGTGTCACAACAGAGTGCAGCTGAAGCCAATCTGAAATGTAGCTCCGACTTTCAGCACTTTCCACAGTGGTGACAAAGCTGCTGAGCATGGAAGACTCCTCTGAGATTTAGAAACTGATACCTGGTTTGAATTTGGGGGTGATGCCTCTTGTCTCTAGCAGGCCAAAGAAATGTCTTTGGAGATGAATGCTCTCAAATCTGCCTTTGGCTGGTGGTCTTATGTCATAAGGACAAGGAACAACATCTGCAAGCTCTGATTGAGAAGCACTGGCTGTTTGCTTCAGACCCTGCTTCATTTCCACTTTAAATGGGAAGTTTTCTGCACCATTAACCAGACAAGCATGGTGAAAGGCAGTATATTATAACTTTCCAAGGCCTTTAAAGAGTGGGAACATGGATGCCCCTTCCTTTTGCTAGTCCCATGGCACAATTTATCAAGGTGTCTAACTGCTGGCTGATATTCCCCTCCTGCCATCCTCCCATTTCTCCTTTTGGGAAGCCTTCTTGGCATCTTTCTATGCTCTTTCATTTGTGATTCAGTCTCCTGGGAATCCTGGTATCTGAACAGCTCTCTCTTGACTTCAGATTCCTTCAATTCAGGTTGTCCGGGCACATATGATGGTCCCATGTCCCAAAAGCTAAGCTGCACTGGTAGTTGCCCTTTGTTTTTGAGGTTGATGTGATGAAGGAGGAAAAAAGTGTGAGGGGAGCTGGGAAGAGAGAGAGAGAAAGTCTTGGCTCTGGTCTATAATCATCCTGAAAGCAATGGGATCAATGGCATTGCTGTTTAGGAGCAGGGAGTGGTGGTTATTTGCAGCTTGCACTTGCAGCATTGTGGGAGCAGCTGCTCCCATGGTCAGGAATTCCGTGTGGAAAGTCAAAATGCTTTTTGAATAGTCATCGTGTATCTGGCTCTTCTCCACTCTCTCAATCAATTTTGCACTTAGAAGACTTTTACTTAATTCAGAGTTTCACAGCAAGGCCTGCTCACTAGCATGAGGAGCAGACTCAGAATTTCTGCAGATAATGTTGTGTGGTGCAGCTAAGTGGGACTCTTACAACACCCATCTGAATTAATGCCTCTGGCTCAGGGAGGTAAACTCCTCTGCCAAAAAGCTGTTGAACCAATTCAGTCTTCTTTTGCACCAGACAGTCTCCTTAAAACATACACAGATGTCAGTATTCATCCACAATCACTGGTAGTTTCATATAGAACCTATGGATAGTGTTGCCTTTTTGGGTGCCTGGAGTATCATCAGAGTGTGTCCAAAAATTTCAGCTGAAGTTGTTTGTTTTTTGCTGAAAATTCCTTTGGGGCGCTTATTTTGTTTTGGTTGGTTGTTTTCTTAGGGGATTTTTTGTTGTTGCTTTTGTTTTTGTGAGTTGTTTGAGTTTCTTTTTTATTATTTATTTTTCTATTTTTTATGTCTGAATCAAATTCTGGTTTTATCAAAGTGAATATGTTTATGAGAACATTTTTTTCAGACTCAGTAAAAAAAAAAAAGGATCATTTATTACCTTAGACCTGGAGTAGGGGAACATTTCTCTTTATGGTTTTATAGAGGAAAATAAAAGGTTCCTAATTCTATAAGCTAAATATGTCTAAGCTTAGCTGAGAGAAGTTTATTACTTTTATTACTATTGCTGGTTACAACTGTGGTTGTTTAGGAAAACCTGGAAGTGCTTATGTTTTGTAGGACCTAAGTGCATGTTTCAAGTTTATTGGGTATTTAAGGCTAGGATAAATGAGAATATTTGCTGAAGTCAGTTAGCAGGTGAGTAGACTTCAGCCAGCAGCCACAGCTGAGATTATGCCACTTGATGCAGATTCTTGACTGCAGTTCTCAAGCTGTCAATTTAATAATTTATAAATAGTCAGTTTCTTCTGGAATAATAAAAGAAAATGTGAAACTTCTCTGCAGTGGAATAACCTAGGAAAGGAGAAATTAAACTTTGATTTCCCAGTCTAGAGCCTTCTTTTTATGTTCGTAGATGCTAAATACACCATGTTCAAATATAAATTTCTTTCCTCTGTTTTTTAACTAGGAGCCAAAGGTCTTAATAGAAATCAATTCATGCAATTTATTTTTAACTTCACCCTGCTTAGCTGCGATTGATTTTTATCTTTGCAATCGATGGTAGATAAAAAGACTTGATGGGACAATGGAGCACTTTCCAACTTGTAGGGTTTGGACTTTGAGTCTTTTATTGAAGAAATCATTAAAAGCTTATTATGAAACTAATAGGATGAAGATGTTTAAATGATGAACATGATTACACCTGTTTTACTGGTGAATAATGCCTGGCTACAGCTGATCTTCTCTTGTTCCTGTTTAAAATGCTGGATGATATTTCAGTGAGGGAAATTAATCCATAGAGATGAAAGAAAATGCACCCAAAGTGCTAGTTAAAAGCTTTTACAGCAAGAGAGGCAGTAAATAGGTAGTGACTTTCCTCTTCACTGCTGGGTGCTTTTCATCCATTTCTAACACTGCTTCATCTTCGCTGTGCCAAATATCAGACCTGGAACTTGAACCTTGATATATGTTGATAAAAAAATTATTAACATTTTCCTTCCTTCATTTGTCCTTATTTATTGCATTTCTAGAATCTTTTGTGCTTGTCATGGCTTTAGTTGGATCTGTTGATGAGTATTCGATACCATGCTGACATCATGCTAGCTTTAAAATGAAAATGCTGGCCCGAGCTGAGAATCATGGGGCTTGAAGTTCAGATTTGTTCACAAATCACAGGTCTCAGCATCAGCAAGTCAGGAGGATGAGAATGAAGCGTGGCACACTTTGAGTATCTTTACATTCTGGGACTTTATAATTCATTATGCTTGCCTTCCAAACTCTTTTAGATGACAGATGGATTTTTTTTGGTAAGCTGAATATCTCTCTAAAAAACAAACAAACAAAACGTTGCTTTTAAAGAAGTGTATTCACTCATTACTATGAGAAATGACTTAGTGTGTTTCTAGACATGCCACAGATATTACAGAGATGAATAGGTTCCATGAGAAATTTTCTATAATTCTCTGCAGCCTTGTGAGTGTGTTTGTTGTCCTCTGTATTTGATGTTGTCCATCCAATTGCAGGTCAGGAGGGGAGGGGAGGTGAGCCAGCATACTGAAACTTTCAGGGCTTTTAAAGAGAAAATTCTCATAGGGAAAGACAGAAGAATGATGATGATGATTATGAATGATTATACATATGTAAAGGGTAGATGTCAAGAGGATGGGGTGGTAGGATAAGTGATAGGACAAGGGGCAATGGGCACAAACTAGAGCACAGGAAGTTCCACTTAAACATAAGGAAAAACTTCATTCCTTTGAGGGTGACAGAGCACTGAAACAGGCTGCCCAGAGGCAATGCGGAGTCTCATTCTCTGGAGACTTTAAAAACTCTCCTGGACACCTTCCTGTGAAGCCTGATCTAGGCAAACTTGCTTTAGCAGAAGGGTTGGACTAGGTGAACCCCAAGAGCTCCTCCCAACCCCTACCATTCTGTGATTCTGTTCTTAAATGCCAGCTATTATAAATGAGAACAGACTTTGGTCTGGAAAAAAAATGTGGAAATATTGAATAAAAGTAGTAGATCATGAGTGGAGGGAGGAGGAAAGAACAAAGGTTAGGAAAGACAGATGTGTTTAACGACAAACACATTTGTCCAAAGGAATCATTTCCACTGGCCAGAAGCCCAATTAAACATAAAGTAGAAAGCCAGCAAAACAGATTAACGAACCAGTCATTAGCAAAGGAGGAGGAAAAAGACAAGCCCAGCTAATTCTGTACTGAGCATGACAGATGAGCTCACAGCAAATAATTGGGTGACATTCATCAAATGTGAACTAAAAGGAGGCATTAGAGGGCAACACACCATCATAATCTTTGGGATTTACAGTATCGAAAAGCTTACTCATAGGAAAGGGAAAAGTTCATCAAAATAAATTAAGTTGGGCCTTCCAAAATTCATTCTCTGCCACAGTGCTTGCCAAAACTTTATTGAAGGCTTGATCATTTTTTGGAACTGTTATAGCCAAAAATGTAAATCATGCAAAGATGAGGTCCTGGCAGGGAAAACCTTCATGGAATTCCTGCCAACAGGATGGTGGGTGGCATCATATTATGTGGCTCAGAAAGACCACACACCACAAAGACTTGTATTTCTAAACCTTTCTCAATATACCCTTGTCCAGGTAGAAGACTGAAAGGGAGTTCAGCTAATGCATAGTGAACCTGAACAGTGTTTGAATCCTACCTTTCTGCCTGAACAAACAAACAAAAAGTCCAAACATAAAAACCCTCCAGGAACCAGATTGCAGTGGCATAAGGCCAAAAAAAGCTATGTAAAATCCTTTCAGTGAGGCAGATTTGGAGTAGATCCTGTCTTGGCACAGAGGGAAAATTTGATCCCCTCTTGATATTTCTGCCATTCTATGCTCATGTAATTAACTTGAGGATTGTTGGACTCTTCCCAATTTTAATTAGACATCATCACAGCATTTACAAAGTACACAAACATTCGGGTCTGCATCCTAAAGATGAGTTGAGGAGCATGCCTCAGCCCATCAGAAAAGGAGTCCTTACCAAGTAGTCACTGAACACATTGAGCCCAGCCTGGACTCTGTTATGAATAACAATATAATGCTGAACTCTTGAGTGGCAGAGTTATCATTTGAGAATTTTGATCTTCTACTAGAGGTCAGAAATATCACCAGGAGGGGATATTTAAATATTTCCTGTGCTATTTAGGTAATATGAGCCAGAAGTGTGGGATCCTTTGGGCAATACTTGTACAGCTGATAGATACAATTACTGCAAACATGAATTTTTGCCTTGAGCTGAACTGAGCGTGAGTCAACTACATAGTCTGTTCTCTCCTGTGAAAACTTGATTTTGATGTGGTAGTATTAGATGGGAAAGATACCCTTCAGAAATAACACAGCCCTTTCACCATCCTCTCAGCTGGAGAGCAGGACCCTGAAATGTTACTGTGCCGATCCACAGTGCATTTTACATGAAGTGAGAGTCAAGTGACTCCTCTCCCTGTCTCCTGCCACAGGCTTCTTTTGATACCAAAGGCAAACTGCTATAGATTTTCATGTCCCCTTTACTTTAGTTATATGTCGTTTGTGTAGAATTTGGTGGCTGTGATATGGGTCACTGTTCTGCCACACTGTTCTCTGTGCTACAATGGTAGTAATTTTTTATTTTTTTCCAGATGTAGCTTTGATAACATTACAAATTTAAATGGGAAACAGGCAGAAGGGGAAGACATAGTGTAGAAGCATGTCCTATTTATGAACCTTCATTTGTTTCCAGTTCTTCAAACTATCAATAGAAAAGCCTTATCTTGATTTGATTAGATATCAAATTTCATGACCAGTAATATTTTGTCCTTAGAATGACAGTTTCTCTAGGGAAGAAAGCCACTATCTAGAGGTGATACCATTGCTGAGAGTATAACTGATGCTATAGCAATATCCCATATCAGCTTATTCTGAAATATCACTGTCAGATAAAAGGAAGTACATCTAGAAGGGAATCTAGGATCTTTGTTAGCTTTGTTGGAAGCTTAAGAAGCCAACAGATGACATTCCATATAATAGAGAAGTCCTTTGTGTATTGTTTCATCTTCAAACCTGCAAGACTGCCTAAACAGCAGAGCACAGGAAACTCACCAACATAAGCCTTGCTCTAGCAAGGCCTGAAACGGCGCCAGAAAGAACACCCACAGCAAGAGTGACTAATGACAGGTTTAAAATCCCATATTTTACAAATTATCAGGGCTAGATCTTATCAGTTTGTGTCATTTATGTGTTGCCTTAACCAGTCCATTCAGTCCACAAAACCAGATTTGGATGTCTATCAGTTACCACCCTCCCCCAGTAATCATTCAGAGTCAGTATGATTTCAGAGAAACCATTTTTATAGTGACAAAGAGCATCTAAGAGCTTAGTTCCAGCTTTCCAAGAGCACATTCATTGCATTTACTGTATGCATTAAGTGGTCCTATTGTGGATGACTGCTGTTAGTCACTGTAAAAAGTTGTTGGAAGACAACCCTGGCCCTAATGAACTTGTATTGCAGAAAGACCTGGCTGAAAAGCAACAAAGAGGCATTACCACCTCCTGACAGGAGAGGAACAGAAGCACAGAGATTTTTCCTTTTTTTTTTTTTTTTTTTTTCCCCCTCTCTCTTAAAGGTGTCAGCATAGGGTGTCTTGGAAGGGTCATCATTCACTTTCTTTGATGTTTCCACAGGTGACAGCTGGTGGAAGAGCAAATTACTACGTGTCATACAGACGGGAACCTTTTGCACAGATTAAATTGCCCAAATACTCTCTTCCTAAGGTGAGTGCACCATTTATGAACACAGACATGTAATATCTTCAATAGCCAGTGATGAAGCAGCTCAGTGGTGTTCCTTTCTGGAGACCTCCATTCATTGTGCCACTTGAGTGATCTTCCTTATCATGAATTTGGGATCTTTACATGTCTCTGCCTTAGATCAGTGTGTTTCAGCAAGAACAGTTTCTTTTTTTTTCCCTCTGTAAAAAGCAAATGGAAATGAACAGAAAATAGAGCTCAAACCAACTTTTCCTTGACTGGTCTTTTGTGACCACCCTTCTCCAGTTCTACTCAGATTTCTCTGTAAGCCTGACCATGACACAGTAGGTGCTGAAGAACAGTTAGGATGCTAAGCACTACTGCAGTCTCCATACTGAGAAACACAGGGTAAAGCAGCTCCACTGTCTCCTTCCTATCACTGGACATGGCCAGGAAGTTGTGGAATGAAGGTGGCTCCCTAATAGTTGTGTCTTATCAATTGTTTGAACACACATCACTGTGTGGTGACTGAGATGGCCAAGGATTAGCACTGACTGGAAAAGCTGGGAGAGACGGAATTTAGTATTTCTCATACAACTGTTCCCAGTTCCTTCTTAGGCCTTAGCTTTCTACCAGACCAAATAGCTCAAAACTCAGCAGGGAGAATATGGAATTACACTCCAATTCTGTAGTGTAGTCATTGCTTGGGATCGTGTTAGAATGGAGAGGCTAACCCTTGAGGTGCTTTGTTTGGATACAATTTTCTGGGTCACCTAATGGGCAGCTGAGACCAGTGATGCTCTTTGGAGCCTCAAATATCTGTTGAGGTTCCTGTCATAGAGGACCAATAAACAACAGTGGTGACCTTCCCCTTTCTTTCACAAGTGAAAACTTTGTTGTGACAGCTAGTGTGTAAGATAGGTAGATTTGCCTTGCAGGCTGGATCTACCCTACAGATGTGGTTTCTTGTGTTTGTCATTCCATGGTAGTGGTGTGGGATTCTGAATGTCTGACCACACACCAATTTACAAAACCATATTTATACTCCCACCATATGGATTGGCCTTGAAAGCTGCCCCTCATTAACAAAAAACCAAGTGGATAGGGAGAATGAGTGCCCTATGATTATCTTGCTTTATAAACTTATACTGACACAGACTTCTGGCTTATTATAAGATACATGCTCCTGTTTTGGAATTGGTACACAGCGATACTTTTGTCATTTAGAAATCAAAAGTGCTTTTTAGTTAGGTGTCATGGCAAAGTCTTTTAGCCCTGTGAGGGAGGCTTGTTTATGCTGCCCTTAGTCACTTGAACATTTTGCTGTACAGTAATAACTATCCTGTCAACTCTAGATTAATGAACCATGCTAGAGTTGTACATATGTGAGGCTAGCAGTAGGGTAATTCAATATTTCCACTGCAACTAACCAAAGTCATTGGGTGTTTTGCTTTATTTTCCCTCTGCTAGAATAGGTTGGGTATGTACTAATCTTTAATGAATTAGTGCTGTTTTGCAAGACAAACTTCCTGATTTAGTCTTCCTTCATTGAGGGAAAAGGGAAAATCTCCCACTGATTGCACTCACTGGAACAGAATTAGACCTACAAAGGTTTCTTCTCCCCATCCCATGCTGACAGGCTATGTTATATATATTAGAAACAGCCCCATCTAATCAACCCCAGCTTTGCATCTAGATACCTCACACAGAAGATGAAGTTGCCTCCTAGGCAGGATGGGGTTATTGAGCTGATCCAGATATTCTTCATGAAAATCAGGTCACTCTGTCCTTTGGGAGACTTCTAGAATTATGGTTTCTTGGTGCAGAAACAGCACAAAAAATTAATCAAGGCTCCTTGGCACCCTAGGGAAATTTTAAGTAGATATAAATAGATAAATGAAGTCCCACATAGGCACAGTGGTTTTGCTTCTAGCTGAACCCATTCAACAGTGGTGGCAAGGATGAAGTGCAGCGATACTCATCACCACCCTGGAAATCATTTTCATGAACCTGCTTGAAAACAATACTGAGAAAATGCACTGTCAAAGCTCTTTGATATTAAAACTAAATACGGAAACCCTTGCTGGACCCTTCCTATCTTGGTCAGCAGCAGGGATTCAGCATGAGTTATTTGATAGCCTGTATATCGTGTAGCAAGAAATACCAGACAAACTCTCAATAGAAAAAGTATGTCATTAAAAATCACTACCAGCATTAGTTCAAACTGATCCCAGTGCCTCTGTTTTCAAATAAAAGTGAACTCACCTGTTTTTAAAAATTGACTCTTTACCAGTTGGAAGCACAAGACCATTAGTTCAGCACACAGATGGAAACTGTCACTGTTTTTAGCCTGGTGCAACACTGTATTTAGAGACTATGAGGACTTCAGGCTCCAAAGCTGTGAATCTTCCATGAGTGATAAAACTGACTTTCAAATTTATAAATAAAAAATGAAACTGGATGAAATTCCTTGAAGCCACCAAAAATGAAGAAAGCAAAAAGCCTTTGCCCAGCTGATGATCATTTAAAAAATGAAATGCAGGAAAGTCACAATGGTGGTAATTTATTGGCTTGCTCTAACAGAAAATTGTTTAACATACCTATATTTCATGCTCCATCTCCATTCTTTCATAAGTCATTGTAATTACTACATGTCCCAAAGGGCAAAGAAATACAGAGATCTTCAGTAATAGGCCTTTTGTCTTCTTTCAACAGGACATGCATATTATCAGCACAGATGAGAATCAGGTGTTTGCAGCTGTTCAAGAGTGGAACCAGAATGACACATACAACCTGTACATCTCAGACACCCGAGGAGTGTACTTCACCCTGGCCTTGGAAAATGTGAAAAGCAGTCGAGGACTGGAGGGGAATATCATCATTGACCTTTATGAGGTATGTAGTAAAGGTCACCCTACAAAGAACAGCAACTGCTTGCTAGTTCAAGCAAGTGTAAATCTCTTGCCACCCTTCCAGGATCTATGCTTGTTTTGGGATCAGCCCAGAGGCATGTACTGGATTTGCTGCTGACCCAGCTCACGTGGGAAAATATGCAGTGCATTCTGTTATCATTGTGACAACTGGTTACTTTCAACTTAATGACTGGTTTGCTATGTGGCATTTCCAAAGGGGAAAACCATTACCCTTCTCATCTTGATGTGGATGTCTACAGAAGGACTCAAAATACTGTTTTTCCCCTTGGACAGCTAGAGACACCTGCTCACACACAAGGGTGTGGATTTCACCTGTGTGAGCACTGAGCAGTTTATGATTTATAAGCAAAAGCTTACAGATGCCATTTTTCCAGAGGTAACAGCTTGATAACTTCTAGCCTGAATCATCTTACATTCTCATTTTTCTGCCAGGCCTTTCAGCCATAGCCAACAACAGTCAAATTCAGAGCAATTGTTCCAGTTCCTGGTTTCTTAAAGAGCATTCTGGTTTTGGGATGTCATAATTCATTGAATCTTCTGATAATGCCAAGTTTCAGGGCTCAGTGCTTTACCACCAACAAACAAATAATTGGAAATACTAAAAGTAATGGTTATAAGCTGACTTTTACTGTTACACACAGAAATGTTTTTTGCAGTTACTTGTAGAATTTAGGAATATATTTATTTCAGCCAGAATAATGCCCATTTAGAATCATAGAATTGTTAGGGTTGGAAGGGACCTCAGAGATCATTGACCAACTTTTTTTTCCCTTTTTTTTTTTTTTTAAATTAAAAATCCGGGTAATTAAAGGCAATGAGAGAGAGAGAAAAAATAACACAGAATCACAGAACTGACAGGATTGAAAGGGACCTCAAAAATCATCCAGTTCCAACCCCCCTGCCATGGGCAGGGACACCTCACATTAGATCAGGCTGCTCAGAGCCCCATCCATCCTGGCCTTAAAAACTTCCAGGGATGGGGCTTCTAATGCATGGATCAATATGAAGGAAAGGGAGTATCTTTTACTTCTACCTAGTTAAATATATTTGCCTGGTTCTGGGGGAAAAAAAAAAGATACATTTCTATGTTGTGATGAACTAACTGAAATAAAAATGCATTCAGTCCCATTCCTGGGTAAACTCTGTATTCCCCAGCTGTTAGAGATCTTCACAGTCTCAGTAAAACGGTAACATCATTCAGAGGGCTTTAGAGTAGAAGGATTTGCATCCTGGCTGTTGTGAGAAGGCTGCAGATTTGCAGCAAAGTTCCTTCTTCCTGTCACACTTTCACAGCTGTGCAACAGAGACCAGACTCAACATGAAATCTTCCTGAGGACATTTTGACAGGACCATATTCTGCTGGAATGATCTCTGCTGGTAAAAATCAAAACATTTGGAACAACAATTTTGACAGAATTTGAGAATGGAAGGGAAAGTGAAGAAATTAAGTTTGCAAAACATCAGCGTTTCAGCATATTCAGGATTTCCATCTTTCATGTAAGATTCAAAACAAAACCAAAAAAAAAAAAAGAAGACCAACACAAAAAGTCCTACACTGCTTCTGATTTGACCTGTTGCTTTCCATGTTGGGGCAATCTGAGGAGAGAATGGGGCAGACTACATCCTTAAGCTCACAGAGCTCATGTGTGACATGGTGCAGACTGCAACTTCAAACCCATCATCACCACGTACTCAAAGAAATCCAAACCTAGCCTGTTTTCTCAGGATTTGCTCAGTGTGCATTCTTGTCATTTTCTTTCAGAGAGAAAGACTGCATGAGGCCTTTCAGCTGTGCAGGCATCATCAGGTCATACTTGTAATGCCTTTCACAGTTGACATCCTAAGTTGACTGTTGCTTTTTCAGAGACCTTCCACTCCTGAGGGTGCTCACATGGACTTTACTTTTGGCTGGTTCTTCCGGTGTATTTTTTTTCATCTCTCTCCATTTTTCCTAGGTAGCAGGGATCAAAGGCATATTCCTGGCTAACAGGAAGGTAGATGACCAAATCAAGACTTTCATTACCTACAACAAGGGCAGAGACTGGCGTCTACTGCAGGCGCCAGACACCAATCTGAGAGGGGATCCTGTAGTTTGCCAGCTGGTGAGTGGCAGACCTTTTCCACAGCACAACTGAATCCTTCAGAACTGCTTATTTTAGTCACTGGTTTAACAATACTACCCATGTGCTTTCTTTCCTCTTAACCTGCTGTTAATGAAATTAAGTAGATTTCTTTCTCTGTGGCTTCATAAACTTTAAGGGAAAATTCTGACCATCTTTCTTGGATGTTTTAGTGGAACTTAAGTCAGAATAAGAATGTTTCTGGGAATAAAAGTCCTCTAGATCAGATTGTTGGTAAAAACAAGTGCAGACTTGCTTGCTGGTAATGCAGCATTTCTTTTTCTCCTCCTCTCAGCCACTTTTGTGCTTCTTATTCAGAAAATGATCATAGTCTGCTATTTGTAACAATATTAAGAGCAGAGGGGTCTTTTTCAGGAGCATGTGTGCCAGTTGTCAACTTGGTGCATATTAAAGCCTCTGCCTTTTGCTTGTTTCCTGTTAACAGCCATTTTGCTCACTGCACTTACATCTGCAACTCTCAGAGAATCCTTATACTTCAGGAAGCATTTCCAGCAAAGAGACAGCTCCTGGTCTGCTGGTGGCAACAGGTAAGGGCACAAGTGCTTCTCAGCACTCACCCATGCCTCACTCACTGAGAGCCTGAGAGTATACAAGATGTTTCCTGTTGGTGTAAAAGCTTTCAGCTCTGTTTCAGCATGTCCTGAGCTAATTCACATCAACTCAAATTTCCTTTGGGCTAGGAGAAGGCATGCAGTCCCTAACTTCAAAAAAGGTAGTGCCTGTCAGCTATTTGTTGCTCTACAGGTGTGCAAGGGTGTGCATTACTACATTACATTACCAATCAGCGTTAAGTCCTCTCACTTGACACCACTGAAGTAAGTGTCTAGCCACTTGCTGAAGAGAATAGGGCCTGTAATCATGGCTATGCTAGGAGGTAGGAGGTATCAGGCTAGGAGGTATCAATACAGTCCAGCTTTTGAGGAAAAAAATCACAGAGTTGTCACAAAGCCTGTAAGGTGAAGCCTGGACTGCACAAGTGCCTGTCTTGTGCATTCAACACTATACTGCTCCAAGACTAGCAGCACTTCATCAACACTCTGTGTGGATCGTTGTTGTTGTGGAGTTTTCTGCACAATAGTGCTATGGCAGGTCACACTGTCTTAATGGCAGCCTGGTACAGTGCTTCATGTGGCACTGGCTGACCCACTGCAAGTAATCTGACAGCCATCACAGGACCTGTGTGCACACAGCACACATGAGGCATGAGGATGGGTGAGGCTAGCAACCAGACTCACAACTCCCACAGCTTCATGGGAGCTGCTGGGCTAAGAGCTTTCTGAGGAGCTGGTGCTATTGAAAGCTGGCCTCTGGAGCAGGTAGGCTCTTCACAGGGAGGCTCCTACATCTGCACAAATATGTGCAAATAGCCTAAGGGTTCTTTCTAAGGCTCAGTTTATCTCCTTTGTCCTGTTCAGCCTGGCTTTGGCTTGAATGTATATGATGTTAGCATATTGCTTACATGAATTTACATGTCTTTTTCCCCAGCCATTTCCATTCTCATGTCCTTCTGTGCTTCCATGTGTCTGCCAGACAAAGCTGGAACCTGCAGGTTCCCTTCATGACATTTATTATATCAACAAGGGAAACACCATGTGGTTTCAAGTTCGCTGATCCCGGCCAAATGGGATGAAATAATTTGATTTAAACCTCCAGATCTTTCTGTGCATAGCCAAGTGGAGTCATCGTTTCTGGCAGGTCACACTTGCTAGATGGATGCCTAGGAACAAGCACTACTCATGATGCTGTGATTGAAAAGGTTTTTGGTTTTTTTTTTCCTTTAACCTTTTAGGAAGCAAATAGAGGCATCAGGACAGTGAAATTTTAGGTGTTGATCTAAATTGTTAGTAAATTAGGTTCTTATAAAGCTGCCAATGCATTGGATGAATGCTTTCCCATTCTAACAATTAACCTTTAAAAGGCAGAATATAATTTCTGCCTTGCTTAGTACAATAAAAAGCTTAACCTATTGGGAATATACACATCTGTTTCCACTAACCAGATTCACAACAGGAACCTCTTGCTGTGTTGGTGAATGTATTCCAAGATAATCATGGCAATTTATCCTGACAGGCATTGACTGCTCAAACACTCTGTGTCTCTTTGCTTTACAGTGGTACATTTCCAGCAATGACTGGAAACTTGGACTCTTGGTATGAGGACAGAGATAGAATCTTGCAAAGGGAAGAATTATTTTTTAGTATCTAAATGTATAGCAGCCAGATCCTCCTGACTTGTTTGGGAGTCAGTTACATTTGGTGGGGTTTGAATCCCTGTAGCTGAAAAACTAAATGGAGAGAATGAAGAAATTAGTGGAACAGGTTTGCACAGAAAAACACACAGAAAGAAGTGATAGCAACAAAATCTTGCTTTTTTAACTCTCTTTCCTTTCCACAATCTTGAAATCCCTACTTGGAAGGCTGGTTTTCCACTAATGATGTTTAAAATATAAAGATACAAAAGTTAACATTTTTGCTTTTTCTAATTCTTGAGAATTTCCACTCATAAGACACTGGGCTAAACAGACCTTTGGACTGGCAGAGTATTTTTATGTTTGTGAACCTGGATGTCTCCACTGACTGTCTTTCTACATGATTGCCCATGGCAGGTTTCTCTTGTACATTCACCTAAATCAGC